>NW_025334031.1:0-700000 GCF_019186645.2 Phyllostomus hastatus | reverse complement strand
CGTGGGTGTGGTGGTGGTGGTGGTCGTCGGTTCTGGGGTTGGGGTGGTTGTCCCTGTGGTGGTGGTGGTGGTGGTGGTGGTGGGTGTTGGCGTGGGAGGTCCCTGTGGTGGTGGGATTCTGAGCGTGTGGGCGTGGTGGTCGTCGCCCCTGGGGTTGGGGGGTGGTGGTGGTGGTGGTGGTGGTGGTGGGTGTTGGCGTGGGGGGTCTCAGTGGTGGTGGGATTCTGGCGTGGGTGTGGTGGTGGTGGTGGTCGTCGGTTCTGGGGTTGGGCGTGGTCGTCCCCGTGGTGGTGGTGGTGGTTGTGGTGCTGGTGGGTGTTGGCGTGGGAGGTCACTGTGGTGGTGGGACTCTGGCGTAGGGGGTGGTTGTCCCCCGTGGTGGTGGTGGTGGTGGTGGTGGTGGTGGTGGTGGTGGTCGAAGGGCCACAAGGTTTGCAACAGTAGACGTTGATCTCGTAGTTGAGGCAGAAGGGCTGTGGGACGACTCCCCCTGGCTTCTGGTCTTCGTTTCTGCACACCAGCCCAACTGAGAGGTCACACACCAGGGTTTGTCCCAGCTGTTCGATGGGGACACTTGGGAACTGGGAAGCTCTGCAGGAGATGTTGGCTGCCATGCCCGACTGACAGACGTTCTCTATGAATTCAAAGTCCCCACCCGGTTTGTTAAAGTTCGGTTTCCCGGAATCCACCCAGCCTGTCCACTGGCAGTCTCCCACACACGGGGTGGGGGTGGGGGTGGGGGTCACCGTGGTGGTGGTGGTGGGGGTCACCGTGGTGGTGGTGGTGGTCGTTGGTTCTGGGGTCGGGGTCACAGTGGTGGTGGGTTCTGGCGTGGGTGTGGGTGTTGTGGTGGTGGTGGTCGTCGGTTCTGGGGTCGGGGTGGTCGTCACCGTGGTGGTGGTGGTGGTGGTGGTGGTGGGTGTCGGCTTCGGGGTTGAGGACACGGGACACTCATCCATTGGCAGACAGCAGTTGACACGAATCTCGTAGTCGTAACAGCGGGGGAACGGCCCGTCAAACTGATCTGTGTTGTTGCAGACGAACCCGACAGAGACGTCGCACTGGGCCTTCTGGCCCAGGTCCTCCCAGCTGAGGTGGGGGTCCTCGGCCGCCCTGCACTCGATGTCCTCGGGGGCCTGGCAGACGCTGTGGAACGTCTCTCGGTCGCCGCCCTCGGGCCCGGGACTCGGGTGGTTCTCGTTGATCCAGTCGGACCAGAAGCAGCACAGCTCTGGGGAAGCAAGAGCCGGCGCTGGTCACTGAGGCCCTGGGGGCCCCTGGGAGGTGGCTGGGACCCAGAGGGCTCCGAGAGCCCGTGCCTGCGCCCCCCCACGGACAAGGCCCACAGCGCCGGCTCAGAGAGCTTGCGGCCCCCACGCCCACCCTCCTTCTGCAGCTGCAGCCCGAGGCCCGGTGCGGGCAGAGGGCCCAACAGGCACCGGGGCGGTCCCAGGCCACAGACGCCGGCCCAGAGCCCTCCCTTAGCCCCGGTGAAACCCTCGTGCCAAAGCAATCGCTGACAAATGGGCCGCCCGTTCCAGTGAGGAAGCGTCCTGGAAGGGCCTTGGCCTTGACGCTCGACCAACACTGCTGTCCGTGGGAGCTGGTCAAGTGCCCCTGCATGAGTCCCTGGGCTCAGCAAGTCAGGAAGCCGTCCCCAAAGGCACCGCGTGTGGTCTCTACGCAGAGGGGGCGGCTCTGCTGCGAGGGTGAGGTGGGGCTCTGTCTCCTCGCCCGCGCGCCCCCCCCCCAGAGTGACGTCATCTGCACACTTACTCGGCGGCGGAGAGGAAGGCGGAGCTGCAGGGAAATGGGAAGAAGAGCAAGTCATTGCACGGTGTCAGAGCCACCAACTGTCCCCACTTTCACGGCTGCCTCTCCCCTGGCCGTCCTATCCCTGCCAGCCTGCTCGGTGGTGGCTGCGATCACCACCAGGACCCACGCAGGGGGATTCAAGGACATTTCTCTGCCTTTGCGAACCCATAGGGGTATTTTCTTGCTGGTTTTGGGAAGCGCCCCATGCCACTGTCACTGTGGTCTGGGCTCGGGGACACACAGTCTTTGAGGTGTCCCCACACGCGAGGCTGCGTTCCTTGCCTGAGTCGAGGGGCAGGTGGGTATCCCCTCCCGCCTGTACAAGGCCGTCTCTGCTGGCTCGGGGTGTGGGGGGGGAGGGGCACGTGGCCCTGGGCCTCACCTGTGCTGGGCACGGTGGGGGTGGGGGTGGGGGTGGTGGTGGTGGTGGAGAGCACAGGAGTCGTGGTGGGGGGCGTGGAGACAGGAGTCGTGGTGGGGGTCGTGGACACAGGAGTCGTGGTGGACACACAGACGTTGAAGTGCTTCTCCGTGCCGTTGGGGACGCACCACTCCCAGTAGCAGAAGGCGCCGTTCTGGGTGAAGTTGAGGATCTTCCCTGGGGAGCAGGAGCGGGTGGACGTCAAGGCACGGGGAACGGGAGCCCTCAGCCCGCCGCCCCAGCGAGGGACAGACAGGGCGTACCCCGGCTCCCGCCCGTGACAAGCCAGCGCTCCGTGGGAAGCCCAGCCCCCGACCCCTAAGGGGCCCCATCGGAACTCAGCAGCTGAGCCCCAGGAGGGTCCTGGGCTCCCCACCCAGGGAAACGCAGACCAGAGGGGCCCGCCCGGGGCCGGGCGGCCTGCGGGCTCTGGGGCGGCCGCAGAGGGCAGCTCACCTTCCTCAAACTGGCAGACCTTTGAGTTGTTGTGGCACATGCTGCAAAGCAAATGCAGGGGCTGCAGGCGCGGGGAGGCCGGCCCGGCCCGCCCGTGCAGCCCAGAGTCCCGGGCCCAGCCCGAAAGGAGCTCTCCCACCCCAGGCCAGAACGCTGGGCAGGGTGGGGGGTGGGGGGGTGGGGGGGGTGGGGGGGGGGTGGGGGGGGGGGGGGGGGGTGGGGGGGGGGGGGGGGGGTGGGGGGGGGGGGGGGGGTGGGGAGAGCTGAGAAAACCAGAGAGGGGCCTGCGCCCTAGCTGCCGTGGGCGTGCGCCGCACCCGCGTGCCTGCGCCCGTGCCCTGTGGGCTCATGCGTGTGTGTGGGCGCCCGCGTGTGGGCAGACCCCCCCAGGCCCCTGGTGCTGCGCGCTCGGGTACCAAGACTCGCATTCTGTCTTCGGGGGGACGGTCGCGCCGGGTGGGTAGTGGGTGCCGTTCATGTAGCAGCCGCACTCTTCCTTCTTGACACACTTCTTCAGGTCCTCGTCATAGACGGGCTTGCCCGAGGGGCACCGGGGGTAGCAGCCTAGTGGACACGGGCCCCGGCTTGAACTGGGCTGGTGGGGCCCCACACACTGTCCCTGCCGGGACCTGCCCTTCTCTCCAGCATGCTCCTCTGGGAAGGCCAGGGCTGGGAGGCCAGAGGACTGGCTCCAACGCCCCCCTCCTCCCACCCAGCTAGGCAGACTGCCCTGGGACCAAAGGGACAGCCAGGCCCCGCCCACCGGCTGCGCCCCTCCGACCCGGCCCGGCATATCTCTCTCTCCCTCAGGTCCACCTGGTTCTCAGCTCAAAGGCCCCCAGCCCCTGCTCTGAAGCGCGCCCCCCCTGCTCTTCCACGTCCTCCTCCTCCTTCTTCGCTCCTGACCTCAGGGGTTGGGCGCCGCCCTGGCTCATTCCCGCCTCGCCCCTGCCCAGCAGGTCTGAGCTCAGGCTCCAGGGCCCCGCCCCCATTCAATGCACAGATTCTGCGGCACGGCGAGCCCGGCCCGGCCCGGACCCCAGGGCCCCCAGCCCCGCCGGGGCTCACCCTCCAGGTAGGACACGGAGATGTTCGAGTGGATGCCGTTGATGGTCCTGCAGGTCTCGAAGCTGCGGTTCCCGCAGGGCTCGTAGTGCCACTCGCACTCGTCAGGGGGGTTGTAGTAGTCGCAGAACACGGCTGGGGGGGCAGGGCGGGGTCAGCCGCGGGCGGGGGGCGGGGCCAGGCCACCCTCAGGCCGGGCGGGGCGGGGCGGGGCGGGGCACTCACGGCACAGCTCCGGAGTCCTCCAGAACACGCAGGCGCCCTCCTTGGTGCACTCCTGGGCATAGGAGGCCACCGCGGAGCAGAAGCACTCGCAGTCCCCGCCGGTGTCACAAGAGCAGGAGTCCTGGACGCAGTTCTCGTAGAAGGGTTTGGGGTCCACCTGCGGGGGAAGCCACCACGGTCCGGGTCCACACTGGCCTCGCAGGGCAGGCCTTCCCCTGCAGGCCCCGGGAACTCGGGGCCCCACGGCAGCAAGGGCCGACACCGTATGGCCCCCAGGGGGCGCTGACGGGAGGCCCAGAGAGAGCCGGGCACCCTTGGCTGCGCTGCCCGGCCTCTCAGCCCCTGCCCCCCTGCCTGGGCGGAGGGCCGCCTGGAGTCAGGGGGTTACTGTCCTTCTCCCGCCCTGGAAGGTACAGGAGGCTGGGGCTCCAGCCAGGGGTCTCAGGAGAAAGGGTCTGCCTCTGGTCACGTGGTCGAAGGCCGGCCCCGCAGCTGGAGGGCGCAGTTCCGGGAGGACTCCCCAGAGGCCCCGCCTGTGGCCACGCCCTCCTCCCCGCCCCAGCGCGCATGGCCACACCCACAGCCACGCCCACCTTGCTGTGGCAGACTCGGAAGACGGGGCCCTTGATGATGCTGCACTGCTTCTCCGCCCAGGCCCGGCGGTGGGGGTTCTTGGCGCAGGCGTCAGGGATGGTGGCCACGTCCGGGCAGGTGGGGGCCTCCTTCCAGCTGTTCCCGAAGTCCAGCTCGCTCTCCACCACCATGTGGTCGCGCGTGGTGAAGTCGTTGTTGGAGCGCCCGTCGAAGTTCCCGCACAGGCCGCACACGGCGCCCTGCGGAAGAGCGCGGAGAGCGGAGGCTTCGGGAGGAGCTCACGCGGCGGGGGTCCGGGGGCACCGAGCGGGCAGGCGGGCGGGGGCGGCCGCGCACCTTGTAGGAGGGCGCCAGCTTGACGAATACGGTGGTCCTCTTGTCCCAGATGACGATGATACCGGTGCTGGTCTCCACCACCAGGTACAGGCCCACCTCCCGCGTGGTGTAGGCCACGCGGGTGCCCTCGTCTCGGTGGATCACGGAGTGCTGCTTGTCCTCCAGCTTCAGCTCCGTCCTCTGCGTCCAGGGGAGACACGGTCACCGGGCGTGTCCACGGGGCCCCGCCCCGCCCCACCCCTCCCGGGTGGCCAGCACTCACCCCCAGGAAGATCTTGATGGCCTTGGAGCAGGTGACGCCTGTCGTGCCACAGGGGACGTTCTCGGTGATGATGCTGAAGGAGGCCCGCGAGGAGTTCTGGCCGCAGTAGTCCTGGGGGCCGCAGGGCACGTGAGCTGAGCCCGCCGGGCACGAGCGCCCCGGGCACCCCCCCCGCCAGCCTCTCAGCCCCTCCTCTGCTGAGAGGGGGCCACCAGGTCGCAGGAGGGCCCTGACCACCCCCACACACCCCTTGCTCCTCGTTCGCCACGCACTGAGCGGGCGTCACAGTACAGGCGGGAGAGGAGGGGCCAGCCACTCCCACCCAGGCCCTGCACCGGGCCGCGCAGCCCTCCCGGCCCGTCCTCAGGGCCAGCGGAGCGGGGACGGGGTGCAGGGCGGGTCCGGGAGTCGCCCTCGGACTCACCTGAGCGGCCACGTAGGAGCAGTGCCCGTCGAAGTCGTAGTACTTCCCATCGAAGGTGATGTAGTGCCCGCTCCCGTAGATGGTGCAGGTGCCGTGGCACCTGGTCTGGGTGCAGGCCCAGTGTCCTCTCTGGCAGGTGCTGCGGAGGGTGGCGGAGGGGCCTCGAGCTGCAGCCGGGGCCCCCGGGTCTCCCACCCCTGCTCCACGGGCGGCCTGCCCGGGCCCCCTGGTGCTGTGCGGACAGCTCCCCAGGCACGGCACAGCACCCAGGAGCCCTCACCAAGCCAAAAGTGCCATCCAGCACCCCCATTAGGACCAGGACTCTGCCAGACAGGCGGGGGGCCGAGGGGCCCTGCAGACCCCAGGCCCACCTGAGGGAAGGGGGCCCCCGCCCGGGCCCTTTTCCCTTCTCCAGCACGTGGGGCCCACGGAGCGCTCGGGGCCGGGGGCAGCAGGCCCGGCCGCTCACCAGGTGTTGCAGTCCACGTGCACGCGGCTCCCGGGGGCATACAGGTCCTGGTTGTGCACGCAGGGGCAGGCCTCCTCCTTGACGCAGCCCCCATGGCCGTCGTCCAGCAGCCCCTCAGGGCACACGCAGCCACTGACGCACTCGGTCTGGTACTGCGGCAGCCAGACCGCGGGGGTCAGGGACTCGGGGCCAGGCCGCTCAGCTGACCCTGCAGAGTCCCCACCCCGCACCTGAGCCCTCTCCCTGGACCCACACCTGGGTGGGGAGACCGGTGAGGGCCGCCTGCGGGGGGCCTCCCTCCAGGGACGGGCAGCCCTACAAGGCCCCCGCGTCCACAGGACGGCACCCACAGCCTCAGGGCCGGCCTGGCGCCGGCCCCGCCTCCTCCCCAGGGCCCGCACTCACAGAGCCGGCGGCCAGGGTCTGGCAGCTGACGGGCCTGGGGCTCCGGACGGCCAGCGCGGTCAGGTTGTTGCAGTCGACGTGGATCTTCGGGGCCGCACAGCCTGTGGGGCAGAGGGGCCGCCTGGGCTCAGCTGAAGCAGGGGTGGGAGCGCGGGCCGAGGGGAGAGGGCCACACACGGGGCAGTGTCCACTTACGGTGGCCGAGCAGCCTGACCCGGGTGCAGTGCAGCCTGGCATTCCGGCAGACGCTGCGGGGGAGGGGGAGAGCAGGGGTCTGCTGAGCTAGGCGGGGCCACAGGCTCCCCGGGGACAGGGCCCCCGCCCTCCCCGGCCCCAGACACCCACCACTGCTCCTCCTGCCTGGCGACCACCTTGCCGGCCTGCAGGTAGAGGCCCTGGTGGTAGCAGGGGCACTTGGCCAGGGGCACGCAGTGGCCCTTCTCGTCCAGAAAGGTGTTGTCGGGGCAGCCGCAGCCGTCCACGGGGGCAAAGCCCTGGAGGCAGTGGGTGCCGGCCTCGGAGAGCGAGCGGCAGGTCTGCTGGCAGGCAGTCAGGTTGTACAGGAAGACCTGCGACTTGGGGCAGGAGCCCACGTCCTTGTCTGCAGAGCGAGGGGCCTCGTGAGGGGCCGGGGGAGGGCCCGCTCCCGCTCCCGTGCCCACCCCACTGGCTGTCTCCAGCCCGACCTGGTCCAGAACCAGGACACCTGCCCAGCCGAGGGGCCAACGAGGGCAGCCCCCCCGGGCACCCGGGACACAGGAACACGCCCTCCCCCACCCCCGCCTGCTGGAGGGCGGGCTGTGGCCTCAGCCCCGGGACCCTACACGGGCAGTGGAGCCCCGCCGTCCGGCTGCAGCAGGCTGGCCCCCACACCCACCCCACCCCACCCCACCCCACCCCACCCCGACACTCAGGAGGAGCTGCCCCAGGGGTGTGGGGGAGCCGAGGGCCGACTCCCACGGGACACCAGACCCCCCGGGCCCCGGGACGCCAGCAGCGGACGGCACTCACTGCAGACGAGCTCCCGCCAGCCCCACAGCAGCACGCCCTTGGCGGCGCAGGCGTGGGCGTAGGAGGAGAGGGCGGCGCACATGCAGTCCTCGTTGTTCTGGCAGTTGCACGTGTCGTATCTGCACCTCTGGGTGGCGAGAGGGGGGTGCTGTGAGCCCACACGCCCGTGCGGGCACTCCCGGCACGCCGCAGCACGCACGCACACACACACCTGCACACACTCGCACATGCTACACGTGCCTACACGTGCACCCTCGCCTGCTGTGTGTGCTTGCTCGCACGTGTACACGTGTGCCGGACACAGGTGCATGTGTGCATGCACCCGTGTGTGCTGTACACACGTGTGTGCGAGCACACTCACACTCAGCAACTCCCAGCGGGAGCCTCGGGCTCCGCCAGGCGCACAGAGCAGCCCCCCCGGCCCGCACCAGGGCGGCAGGGAGGGCTCGTGCGGGTCCCACTGACCTTGTAGTACTCGGCCGGGTCCACGGCGGAGTGGCACCTGCCAAAGGGCGTCTCCTTCTTCTTCAGCAGGGAGCACCAGTGGTCGGCATAGTTGGCTAGAAAGGGTCGGGACCTCAGTGGGGGCGGCCCCTCCGGCAGGGGGGAGCACCATCCCCCCTGGGGACCAAACCCAGCCCCTCCTTCTAGGTCAGCTCTGCCCAGACCAGGCCGGGGGTGCCCACCTCCACCCTCCCAGACGTGGCAGGGTGTCTCGGAGGGTGGGGGGGGTGCTGTCCCGGTGCCAGGCCTGCTCCCGGACGAGGGCCACCACCCATCAATTGGTGGCCCAGCCCCTGTGCCCTGTCACTGGCAGGCTGCCACTGTGGCCACACGGCAGAAGGCAGCAGACACACAGGCTGGCCCTGAGCAGGGCGGGCCGTGCCCCCCCCACACCCCCACCCACCGAGCACCCCAGCTGTCCCGGGCGGGGCCAAGCCTCACCGCTCTCGATGTTGAGGGAGCAAGGGTCGTCCAGCCAGTCCAGCTTGTCCTGGCAGCTGGACTGGGCCTTCCAGGTGTTAGCGAAGCTGGCCCCCGTGGCCTCCACCAGCCCGCCTGCCGTCTGAAAGTCATCGCTCTCCTGGCCGTTGAAGTTGCCGCAGAGGCCTGAGGGGCCAGGACAGGGTTGGAGCGGGCAGGGCTCAGGGGGCAGGGGGCAGGCCCGAGCGCAGCCTCTGCGGGGGACCCTGGCGGGGCCACTCACCCTGCACGCGGCCCTGGGCGGCCTGGTCCAGCGTCAGGAACAGCTGCATCACGGGCTCGAGCTGCACCTGCAGCCGGAGGCCGAAGTCCGTGCTCACCACCAGGTGGTAGGAGGATGGCCGGAAGATGGAGAAGCTCGCTGCGGGGCAGGGGCACGAGGGCGTGAGGGCGTGAGGGGCGCCCGGCCAGCCTGCCGCCATGGCCTGCCCCCCGGGCGCCCGGGGCGGGGCTCACCTGTCACGTGGGGCAGGTTCACCTGCAGCTCGTTCAGCAAGACGCTGCCGTCTGACTTGAAGGCCACCACCTGTGGGAAAGACCAAGGGGGCCCCAGAGATGAGAAGGGCCTCGGGGACCCGGGGGGAGGGACATGGGGGAGGACACGGAGGGGAGGGGAGGGGAGGGGCACCCACGTTCTTCTTCTTGTCGGCCAGCAGCACCACCGTCTTGAGGCAGGTCTGCTTGTCCGTGGAGCCGCAGGGGCCCAGCTCGCCCAGGAGGGCGAAGGCGTCTTCCTGGTCGGCCTGCGGGAGGGCGGGGCTGCAGTGAGGGCGCAGGCGGGACCCCGGCCCCGCCCACCCGCTCCCCCGGGCGGCGGCCCACCTTGGTCAGCACGTAGTAGCAGTCCCCGTGGAAGGTGTACTTCTTCCCGTCGAAGGTGGTGATGTGGGAGCCGCCCTCCAGGGCGCAGGTCCGGGGGCACGGCAGGTCTTTGCACACCCAGCGGCCGGCGTGGCAGACGCTGTGGGGCGGTGGGCGCGGGGTCAGGACCGGGCGGTGGGCAGTGGTGGGCGCAGGGTCGGGCGCAGGGCCGCCCCCAGCCCGCCCCCCGCCGCCGCCACCACCACCGGGCCCCAGACTCACCACTGCTCACAGCTGTTGCTGACCTGCTGGCCGGGCGCGTAGGAACGCCCGTGCAGCCTGCAGTGGCACTGGCTTACGGGGACGCAGCCGCGGCCCTCGATGTCGTCGTACACGGTGCCTGGGCAGGGCAGGGCAGGGCAGGGCAGGGTGGCGTCAGGCTCAGCCGGGGTCACCGGGGCAGGGGCCACCAGCCAGGCCTCCCCTCCCCGCCACACAGGCACCCCTGGTCTACTGAGTGACCCGGAGGTCCCCGCCCGGTGTCTGGTCAGGGACCTTCCTGCACCTGAGACTCCGGCCCCTCCCGGAAACTTCCAGGTCCCTGTGCTAGGCAGGGTGTCTGCCTGCAGGGCGATGACCGGGAAAGTGTCCCCCGACCTGAGACCCCCCAGGAGCCACCACTGTGCCTGTCCAGGAGGGGCCTTCGGCCTTGGCGTCCCCCCTACCTGGACCCCGCCCCCCGATTCCAGCCCACGCCCCCATGGCCGCCGTGGCACAGACCTTCGGGGCAGAAGCAGCCGTCCATGCGGTGCTCCTCGCACAGGCTGCTGATCTCCAGGTGCGAGCAGGTGTCCATGCAGGGCGAGCTGCTCTCCAGGTAAACCATGTTCCCAGGGCAGGTCTTGGCTGCAAGGGCAGAGGCGGGCCCCTGAGCGGGACGTGGCCGGGAGCGGACTGCACCGGGCGGGCAGGGCGGAGGGGCTGCCCGCGGAGGGCCCTGGGCTCCGGCCCCGAGCCTGAGCCCAAGCCCGAGCCCGAGCCCGAGGCCGCTGACCAGGACACCGGGCCGCCCCCGCCCCCACGTGCTGCATCCCCCTCGTCCCGACCCCCCGGGGCGCTTACGGCAGAGCGAGGCCGTCCTCCAGGTCCCCGGGCGCCCGCCGGCGTGGGAGCACTGGCGGGAGAACTCGGCGAGGGTGCTGCACTCGCAGGAGGCGCCGGCCGGGCACTGGCAGCGGTCCTGGGTGCAAGCCGCCACGTAGGGCTCCAGCGGCAGCAGGCTCCGGCAGCCCTCGAAGGCCGCGGCCGTCAGCAGCCTCTGGCACTCGGCGCGCTGGGGGGCAGACGTGGCGGTGGTGGGCGGTGGGTGGACAGCTCAGGCCCTCCTCCCGTCCACGCTGCCCCAGCCCCCGACAGAGGTCGGCGGGGAAGAGGTCGAGCAGCGCCACCCACGCGGGCCCCTCACCCCCGCCCCCCCCCGCAAGGGAAACAGCTCCTGCCCCGAGGGGGCGTCCGGGCAACTCACGTGCTGGGAGCAGGACTTGGGGGCCGGCGGCTCCTCCTCGGGGTCGTCGCACGTGACCTCAGGCTTGTTGATCTTCTGCATGTTCCCAAACTCGATGGCACTGAACAGCACGCCTGGGGGTGGGGGGGGGTGGGCACGGCCCGTCAGGGGGGCACGGGGAGCCTGCACGCCGCCCCCGCCCCCGCCGCCCGCTGACCCCGGCGGCCCTCACCGTCCGAGAGGAACTCCGAGTAGGACTGCAGGCCGTTGTAGTCGCCGCAGAGGCCGCAGGTGTGGTTCCGGAACTTACTGTCCAGCTCCAGCTGTCGGGCAGGAGGGGCTGGTGAGGGTGAGCGGCCACGGGCCTGGGCAGCTGGGGGGCGTCCCCGAGGGGCCTCGCCTCTGCCCGTCACTGACCCTCCGGCCTCTCCACCGGCTGCCAGCCCGCCCCCAGGGCCCCGGCACCCACCATGACTGAGTCCTCCCGGTTCCACATGAGGGTCAGGCCGGCGCGGGAGAAGACCTTCGTGTAGGCGTCATTCTTCTCAATGAGCAGCCCGGGCGTGTAGTGGGGGGTGCTGACCCTGGGGGACACGCAGGGAGTCAGGAGCCGGCCCACACAGCCGCCGCCTACCGGTCCTCCCCCCGTCCCGCTGCCCGGTGGGCTCTGAGGCTGTGTGGCCGGCTCTTGCCCTGGGGCCACACTTGGCCGTGGCCTTTCGAGGCTGCGGTGGCCCGGGAGACCCTGCCCACTCGGCCTGCTGGGCTCCTTCGGGGGGGCCGAGCCCTGCCTGCCCACTTCCCTCTCCACACCCCGTCCTGTCCGGGCAGGGGGGCCCCGGGGGCCCCAGGAGGAAGGAGGGCAGACTCTGCCTCTGCAGCCCCTGCCCAGCCCGCACACGCACTGTGCCCCCCCAAACTCTGTGCCTCTGGGGGCCCTGCACCCACGCCCGCCCTGTGTCGGCCTGGCCACCTGGGCTGCAGCCGGGCCCCGAGGTGACGGGCCCGCCAGACGGGGGCTCACTCGTAGTAGCCCCGCTGTTCCGCAGACTACGCGGCTCAGCGGCGGGGGCCCCACAGGCCCCTCCCTGCCTGTGTGACCCCAGCATGGGGTCCCGGGCCCCCTGGGCCAGGAGGCTGGCACTGTCCCACCACCGCCCGGAGCCTGGTGGGCCCTGAGTAGGGGGGCCGAGGGAGGCTTGAGGGACAAACTCAGCCCCAGCCCTGAGCCCTGCCCCCCGCCCACCCGTGGGGGCCCTGGTGGGGGCTTGTCCGTGCTTGCTGAGGGGAGCAGCGCCTGACCTCAGACCGACAGCCTCCTCCCAAGAAGTGGGGGGGGGGGGCTCCCAGGGGCCACAGGAGGGGACGCCGCCCGGCCGCACTCACATGGCCCCGTTCACCACGACCAGCTGGCGGGTGAGGTAGATGGCGTCGTCCTTGACGGTCAGCAGGATGTAGTCCACCTGGGGGTGGCCACCGTCGCGGCCGGGGCTACGCCGCAGGTGCACGGCGAACTCCTTGTAGGCGTCGCGGCAGTCGGAGGCCAGGTTGTAGTCGCAGAGGCCGGGGAAGCGGAAGACGTCGCCGTCGAAGGTCTTGTAGTGGGAGTCGCCCCAGGTGCTGCAGACGCTGTGACCGTGGCTCCAGGCTCTGCCCTCTGCGGGTGCGGGGGCAGCAGTGAGCGGCCGGGCCGGCACCCGCACCTGGCACCGGCTGGCGGCCGCCCCCCACCCCAGGACCCTCCGCAGAGCCCCCAGGTCCCAGCGCAGGGCGCAGGGCACGGTGTCCTTCGGGAAGGACACGGGTTCCCACCAGCTCAGGTGCGTCCACCTGGCATGACCTCGGCGCGCACTCCGGCCAGGTGGCCACCTTCAAACGGGGGGTGGGGACCCAAGACCACCTGTCCGGCCTTCCTTCCGTCCGTCCTTCCTTCCACCCAAAGTCAGCAGGGCTGGGGGCTGTAGGATGCCCCCCCAGACCCGCCGCCCCCAAGTCTAGGTGGAAGAGGGCTGCCTCCCGTCCCAGGTGGGACGTCTGCCCACACTGCCCGGCCGTCCTGCCCTCCCGGGACGCTGCCCCGCACCTTTCCGCAGCTCCGTGCCCCTGGCCAAGGCCAGGGCCAGGCACAGGGCCACCAGGCAGCCCCGCGGCAGCCCCATGGCGGCACGGCAGGTCGGTGTGGGAGAGGGACCAGGACAGGGGTGCGGGAGGGCAGGGGTCGGGGCTTTATAAGGCCCAGCAGGGCTGTCCGAGGGTGGGGCAGGCGGGGGAGGGGCGAGGGGTGGGTGGAGCATTCGCCAAATTTTCTAGAAAACAGCTGCAGGGGCCCCAATGAGCCACCGTGGGGAAATATTGATTCAGGTTATCAGAAGGTTATCTTCTCACTTATTTATCTTCCTCCCAATTACCAGGTCCGGACACACGCCCAGCGGACGGCCGTCCCTCCCAGCCTCACTCGGACCTGCGGGCGGGCGCAGGGCCCGGCCGGACACCTGTCCGTCCTGCAGGCTCCTCGCAGCCCGGCCCCCCGCCCCGCGCCGGGGTAGAGCCCGAGGGGCCCCCGGAGGACCCTGCCCGCCTTCACGCCGGCGGGGGACTGCACCCAGCCCCTCCGGGCAGCAAGTGTGGGGGCTCCGATGGGGGCACCGCCCACAGATGGGGGCACCGCTCTGGCCTCGCGCCAGGCCGACCCCATCTCCGCAGCTGCGTGGACCTGGCGCTCGGGGAGCCCTGCCGGGGGACCGGGCACGAGGCACGCTCTCCGGGGACCTGGCTGGGAGAGGCTGTCCCCAAGTCCCCAAGGGGAGCGGGGCTCGGGCCCCAGAAACGGCCCCCAGCAGGTGTTCGAGCAGGGGCCGCAGAGGCGGCCCCCACCCCCCCAGCACAGGCCCTGCCCCAGCCCCCACCGGCCTGGAGGACCGAGGCTGTGCCGGCCCCTGGGCCGCACCCCCCAGCCCAAAGAGAGGCGCTGTGACCCCTGACGAGCCTCAGACCCTCCGCGCCTGCCCGGACTGTGAGCTGGCACTCCAGCCTGCCCCAGACCTCCTCGCCCCGAGGGGGCACCAGGGCACCCACCTCGGCCCCAGTCAGGGCCCCGCCCCCACCCTCCCTCCTCCTGGAACAGACCCTGAATCCGGCTCCGGCCGGGCCAGGGAGAGAGTGGACAGCCAGCCCAGGGTCAGTGGGTGGTTACTGAGGCCCTGGGGGGTGGGGGGCCGCCCAGGGGGGCCTGGGATGGAGCCCCTTAGCCCATCCCACTGTGCCCCCAGCCCTGGGGACTGTCCTCACTGCATAGGGACGGGACTGGGGGCCTGGTCCCTGGGGACTCAGAGTGGGGCAGGAGCCAGGGGGAGACAGGGGCTCTTCCTGGGGAGCCTGCCGGGCGGCCGCGCGTGCTAGGACCCCTCCTCGGCCCGGGACCGTGGCTTCCCAGGCGGGGCTCCCGCTGGGGACACAGGAGGACACACAGCACGGCCCCCTCCCCCAAGTCCAGTGGGGACCCCCTGGGATGGAAGGGGGGCGGTCTCCGGGGTCTGGGGTCAGCCTAGGGCCCCTCTGGGTGGGGCAGCAGGCAGCAGTAGGGACCCGAGGCCCAGGGGCTGACCCTGCCCGCCCCCGGGCCCAGGAGCAGGGTCTCGGCGGCAGGGGTTAGGGGGTGGTCCCAGGACACAGAGACGGCAGGCCGGGCTGTCAGCAGGGGTGGGCACGATAGATGGGGCCGAGGGCTCCGCCGGGCCAGGGACCCAGGTCCACCCACCCCCGCAAAGTCTGGGACCCCGTCCCACGCCCCGCTGCACCCTCAGACCCTGGTCAGCCCTCAGGGCCACCGGGCTTCCCCGCCCCCGGCCCCGCCCCCCGGGCCTTCCCAAGCAGTCGCCTCGGCGCCCCTCGCAGGGGAGGTCGTGGTGGGGTGGGCTGCGCCGCATCCTGGACGGAAATAAACACACCAGGAAGTGTCCGGACAAAGCCGGAGCCCCCACCGCGCCCCCCAAACGGGGACCGGCCGGTCCTTCGCACGGGGAAGACGGTGGGGATCACTGCGGCGCGGCCTCTCTCTGGACGAGCGGCGATGCCCGAGGGCCCCCAGGACACCGCACCCCCACCCCCGCCAGAGCCGGACCCGCGGGGGCTGCTCTGGCCCGGGGCCCCGCACCCACCCGCGCCGCCCCGCCCGGCCCCACACCCAGCCGTGTTTGCCCTGATGGGACGCGGCTCCTGAGGGTGCTGGGACTTTACAGCCTGGCCCGCAGGGAGGAGGCCACAGAGACGTCACGAAATGGGGCCCGAAATGACGGTTCCAGGGCTCTCTGTCCACAAACCCTGACTCATCGGGAAGTGGGGTGTGGGGGGAGCTGCAGGGCGCGGGGAGGGGCAGCGAGCAGGAGGGGGAGGGGAGGGAGGAAGCAAGGTGGTGGGGGAGGGGCGCCACCCCTCCTGTCTCCTCCGGCGGAGGAGGGATGATTCACGGCACCCGTCGCGGCCCAGCCTTTGCTCCGACTCCGGCCGGGGTGCTGCTCCGAAGGTGTTTCCCAGGGGTGAGCCGGTGACCCCCCACGACGCGGGCGGGCCTCACCCAGCCAGCGGAAGGCCTTAGGGAGACACTGCGGCCCCGAGGAGGGGAGAGCTCACCAATCCTGCTCCCCAGGGTCTGCAGACCCGAGTGGGCAGGGCGTGGGTCTGTGTGCGCCCACCTCCCTGCGAGCGGGGTGTCGGGGTCCCGCGGGAGGGCCATGCACGTTCCGCCTTGCCAGAAACGGGGTCCCCGGCGCGTGCCGCGAGAGCGGCGGGCACGACGTCCCCTCCCGCCCGCCTCGTCGGCGCTGCCGGGGGCCGTCCTCTCCGCCGCGTGGCCGTGCTGGCGGGCGCACGGGGCGTCTCCTTGGGGCTCGCGCTGCCCGGCCGTCGGCCAACGGGGCGTCCCTGCCGCCCGCGCGCCCTCTGTGGCGCCGCTCGAGTCTCGCCCCCTCCTCACCGGGCTGTGTGGGCGGGTTTTCGGACGGAGCCCTGGGAGGGATCCGCGGTTTCTGGGCACCAGCCCGTCGTCGTCAGGTCAGAGACGCTCCCCGTCCGTGGGGCTTCCCCCCTTCACCGAGGCTCGTCTCCTCCTCCTCTCCCTGGGGCCTCTGGCAGCGCCGGCGCAGTCCACGGCTCCGGGCTGTGTCTTGGGGGGGGCGCACGTGAGGAGCCTTCCCCCCCTCACTTCCCTCTGGAGGGCTGGCTCGCGCCGGTCTCACGGGGCCACCTGGAGTTAGGGCCCGCACGCAGCGGGTGGCCTGTCGGGCGCTGTCCTTCCCCCGCTGCCTCTGCTGCTGCCTCTGCTGCCGCTGCTGCCTCTGCTGCCGCTGCTGCTTTGTAAAAAAACAAAAAGAAAAAATGGGGTTTATATGCACGTGCGCGTTCACTTCTGGACCGGACTCCGTTACACTGATCTGTCTGTCCGTCTGTCTTCGCACCGGCCCCACCCTGCTCCGACCTCCGAGCCGTCCCGTCCGCACGGCCTGCGTAGCAGCTCCGACCTGGGTGGCCGACGTTGTCCCCCCCCCCAGCTTCCTCCTTTCTCCGGCCGTCTGGCTGGTCTCCGACCCCCGCACCTCCGTCTGAACCTCAGGACCACCCCGTCCCTTCTACAACTCGGCGCCCACTGCGCAGGTCCGTCTGGGAGCCTCAAACCTTGGTGCACACCCGTCCCAGCTCCCCCAGACCCGTCCCAGCTCCCCCAGACCCGGCCGCAGGTCCACCGTGTCCCCGGCCTCCGCAGAGACCCAGCCTTGGGGTTCACGGATCCCCTCTGGTGTCTCTCAGGGGCTTCATCTTCTCTCCCGCCCCATCTCGCCCCGGCCCAGGCCGCCCCCACGTGCTCCGGGTTTCGCCCTGCTCTCCTCCCGGCTCCTCAGGCGGAAGCGAGGTCGTCGTCCTGAGATCTTTCTTCCCTCCCGTCGCACCTGTCGAGTGCTCACATCCCCACCATGTCCTGCGCCCCCTCGGCCCTGACGTTCTGTCTCCCGGGACCCCGAAGACCAGCTCTCGCCCCCACTCCTGCCCTCCAGCCTCTGTCCAGCCCCTGGACCCTGGGCTGACTGGGGACACCGCCCCCCGCCCCCCCGTACCTCAGACAGAAGGGACCCGGCACAAGGGCCGGCCCCACGCTCCTTCCCAGCCTCCGCAGACGGGGACCTGGGACAGGGAGCGGCAGGGCACGCGGACTGGGCTCGCCCCGGGGGGCGGGGGCAGGCGGGTCTCCGGGTGGGCAGGCGGCGGGCTAACTGGACACAGGCCCAGAGGCAGCCTCTCGGGAGGCCGTCCGGGCGCCGCCGCCACCTCGGTTTCCGTATGGGGTCCGAAGGGGCGGGGCCGGGAGGGGGTCAGGCTGGGCTCGCCACGGGAGGCCTGCCAAGCGCCTGGGGAAGATAAACATGGGGGCCTGCCCCCCACGGCCACTCTGCTCTGTGGCCAGACCTCACCGTGGGGGCCTCGGCGGGCCTGGGGCTGGGGGCCACGCAGCCCCTCGGCGGCAAGGTGGCGTGGTGCTCCCGGGAGCGGACCGGGGAAGGAGCCCCCAAACCCTCCCACCGTCCATGTGAGACGGGCGTGCGAGGCCCAGCGAGCAAAGGTCTCACGTGAGTCCCAAGGACGGGGGCAGGCCCCTCAGTCCCGCACGCACGCAGCCAGGCCACAGACCCGGCCCCGGGGGTGGGAGGCCGGGTTCCCGCGTGGGTGCTGTCTCCCTCCCCGCCCCACCCCCAGCAGCACAGGAGCCCCCCCACACACACACCCTGCCTCATGCCTCCCCCAGTGCACAGGGCCCTTCGGGCTCAGGGATGTCCGGCTGTTTGACCGAGAGACCCGGGCGCCCACGGCCCCCAGGTGTGCGGGGGCGGCCACAGCGCCAGAGCGGCTGGGGCAGAGGGGAGGAGAGAGGAGGACGAGGACGGAGGCAGAGGGGACCGCCCAGCTCCCGGCCTCGGCCGGAACGTCCGGGCCGCCACGCCATCGCCCCGGTTGGCGTCTGTCCAGACTCCTGCCACGAGAACCGGCAGCCCCCAGATGTCACAGGGGGGGCTCGGGGGGGCGCGGGCGCACCCACACAGTGAAGGTGGAGAGGGGTCGGGCCATGAACTGCCGCGTCCCGCCCCTTGGCCGCATCTCAGCCCGACCCCGCAGCGCAGAGACCCCGAGTGCCAGAAAGTGGCCGGAGGCCGGCCCGCCGGGCTGGGGCCTGGGGCACTCAGGTTCCGGCGGGACGGGGGGCCTGTCCCTGCATCCCAGCCGGTCTCCGGGCCTCACGGACTCGGGACAGAGGGACAGGAGGCCACAGGACACGCCGACCCCGGCAGGGCCCCCTCCAGACTCTGACCAGACAGGCGCGGGGGCAGGGCCTCCCCGGGGACAATGAGGGCAGCTGGGGGGACCCGGGAGCCGGGGGGGTCTGACGGGGCAGCAGGGGAGGCCGGTCGGGACGCCCGCCTCAGGCTCCGCGGCACCCAGGCTGAGCCCAGGGCCTCCTCGAAGGGGCCTCCCCGCCAGGCGGGCCGGCCGTCTGCAGCGACGGCGCTGGGAGGGCCTGGGGACAGTGGGCACAGTGGCCCAGGGCGCTGCTGCTGCTGCTGCCGCTGCTGGGGGCGCAAGACACTGCAGCCACCGCGGGCACAGGACCAGGTCTGACACGTTAACACGGAATGACCCGGGGACCCGCAGTCCCGCTCTGGGAACGGCCCCCACGGGAGGGAAGGCTGAAAGAAATGCCTGCGCCCTCCAATTCGCGGCAGTTGGTCACGGCAGCCGCGGTGGGGGCGGCCCGCGTGTCCGTGGGCGGGGGACAGACACACGGGACGTGGTCGGCCCGCACGGTGGAGCGGCGCCCGCGAGCCGGACGCAGAGCGGCAGACCCCGTGTGGTTTCGCTCACGGGGGGCGGGGGGGCCCTGCAGACGTTGGGTTCAGAGGCAGAGAGCGGGGGGCTGGGGGCAGGCGGGGAGCGGGTGTAGAGTGGGGTCGGAGCGTCAGTGGGCAGACGGAAAGTTCTGGAGACGATGGAGGGGCGGCCACACGGCAGTGTGCGCCTGCCTCTCGCCGCTGGGCCGTGCCCTCGGGCGGTGAGGATGGGAAGGTTTATGCTCTGTGTAGGCCCCCACAGTGGAAAATAAAAATTTTGCCCTGGCTGGCGCGGCTCAGTGGATGGAGCTCGGGCTGCGAACCAAAGTGTCGCAGGTTCGATTCCCAGCCAGGGCACATGCCTGGGTTGCAGGCCATAACCCCCAGCAACCGCACATGGATGTTTCTCTCTCTCTCTCTTTCTCCCTCCCTTCCCTCTCTGCAAATAAATAAATAAAATCTTTAAAAATAAATAAATAAAAGTTTTTAACAGAGAGCCCCGGCCAGGGAGCTTGGCTGGTCAGAGCGTCGTCCCGATGCACCGAGGCTGTGGGCTCCACCCCCCGTCAGGGCGCACACGGGAACCGACCGTGAGAGCACGGGTGAGTGGGACCACAGATCGATGCCCCTCCCTCCTGCCCCTTCCCCCCCCCACTCAAAAAACAAAAAAAAGCCATTTTAAAAAGAAACAATTTAAGTAACAAGTGAATAAATGCAGCTCAGGTGGCCAGGTCAGGGGAGGTGACCGAGGGGGCAGCTCTGTGGAGTGGAGTGGGGGGCTCTGGACGGGCTGGCACCTGTGCATGGGGTGCCCTTGCCCCCCCCCGTGTCTGGGTCTCCCCCGAAGGCGTTAGGGAGCCCACTTGGCAGGAACGCGTCCGCGGCAGGACCCGGAGGGTGGACCCCACGGCCGCCCTGTGAGGCGCCCGGGCTGCGGGAGGCTGAAAGCAGCGAGGAGCCCACTGCGTGCTCACATAAGAGGAGCCCACTGCGTGCTCACATAAAGCACAGTTTCAGGAAAACGTTTACTTTCTCCAACGAAAACCTCAGTGAGGCAAACGGCGTGAGTGCCACCCCGCGGCCGCCGCCCGACGTGGACGAGGACGTTGGCCGCATGCACTCCCCCCTGGGACACGACACCACCCCCGACGGGTGGCGGGCGGTCCCTGAGGGTGGGGGGCCGTCTGGACCGAGGATGCACCAGCGCACGTCACCGGTCACGCCAGGACGCCGGGCCCCCGGGCTCTGGTGGGGTGTGGGGTGGCTCTCTGGACCATGGTGACTTCTCGGCAGCTGGCCCTGGTCCCCAGAGTCACAGACGTCCCCCGCGCGGACACACCCCCTCCCGGACGAGGGGCGCTGACCCCATGCCCTCACATCGCCTCTCCTCGCCCATCACGACGGTCTGGGGGTCGGAAAGCCTCCCACTCGGGCGGCAGGTTCCAAAATCTGAGCCTCCACCAGAGGAGGAGAGTGTGGTGACCTCCCCGCGGCAGCGGAGCCCGCCCACCGCTGCCTGTGAAGGGACGGGGTCCTCGCCCACCCTGCAGCGGCCGCCTGCCAGGACCCAGGCGGAGGAGCCTCGGCCAGCACACGAGTGAGCTCCCGGGGGCAGCACCCACGGCCGGGCGCGGCTGGGTGCGCAGACTGGTGGCAGGACACGAGGAGCCGTGGGGGACACGCACCACTGGGCCCCCGTCCGGCTCGGGGCTGCCAGCTGCCACCTGCCATCCCCTGGAGGAGCAACACAGGGGCCTCCAGGGAAAGAACAGCCTGTGACACATCAGGGCCACTGCCCCGAGAGGACCGCAAGTGAGCCCTGACTTTCCCGGGACCCGGGTTCCCTGCCTGTCCACTGGCCAGCTCTCCAGTGGGTGCCAGGCCGCCTGCAGCCCCCGGGCCCAGGTTTTGGGGGTGCCCCTGGGGGAGCCTGCCTCCCGCCTGTCCCCGTCCAGGGCCGACGGGCAACCCCACCAGCTCCTTCAAGGAACAAACAACAGGGCCAGTACCGGGGCGGGGCTGACAGCTGCGGGCCAGGCCGGGGGGAAAGTCCACCAGGGAGGGTCAGCTGTCCACACCACGGCCCCCGCCCTGCCCGGTTTATGGTCAGGTCCTGTTGCGGGCACAGGTCCAGCACCACCGCCCTTCTAGCACCTTCCAGGAAACAGCCAGGGCCGCAGGAGCCGGCGTCTTGCGGGCCACGGTGCAGGGCTGATGGGAGTGACTTTGCTTCTCGCTCCCCAGAGACGGGGCGGGGGGCAAGAGCCGTCCCCCTGGGGCCCAGCGCAGCAGCCGAGGCAGCAGGGAGCAGGCAGCACCCAGCTGGGCACCCCAGGGTCCAGGCTGCCCTCTGGCCCAGCCAGGATGAGCCCAGAGGACACCCCGGATGTGACCCGAGAGGGTGGGTTCCAGCGCCTGTGTCTGATGGCCACACGCTGGGGGTGCGGCCCTGTGGGGACCCACCGGCCTCCCTGAGCTCCATGTATTTATTAATCAGCTGGGGTTGGGGAGGGGGAATCGGGGGGTCAGCCCAGCAGGGTCCGGCCTCACAGAGTTGGGTCAGAGGGCTTCAGGGAGAGAGGCTGGGGTGGGCTTCAGGAGTTCGGGGCTGGGGCGCAGGGCTGGGCCTGGGCCAGCGAGTCAGGGCCACGGGGCCTGAGCAGGGGCCCGTGGTGGGCTTTAGGGCGGGAGCCGGCGGGGAGGGGAGGGCGGGGGTTACACTCAGGGCCGGGGCCACACTCGAGGGCACCGAGTCAGCCACCAGACGGGGCAGGCGGCGGCGACTCCTCCCCGGTCAGCTGGGCGGGGGCCTCCCCGTCCCCGAGTCCTTCCTTCCGCCACACCCAGCGGGCCGTCCTTCCAGGCAGCGCCCAGGCGGCCGCAGGGGACCAGCTGCCCCGGGGCCCAGAGCCCGGGCAGGGCCCGCAGGCACCTTCTCAAAGGTGGGGCGGGTCCTCAGGTGGGGCCCAGGCAGCCCCTCCCGGCCCTGCCCCAGGTGGGGGGTGGCTCCCCTGGGCTGCCCTCTGCTGGAGCCCAGGGCTGCAGCCGCAGGGCAGGCCCCGGGCCGGCCCCTTCCCTCAGGCCCAGCTCTGGGGGCCGTGTCCACGGCCACCCCCGCCCCAAGCCCCTGCACCAGCCCAGCCAGGCACCCCGGGGGCCGGCACACAGCCGGGGGAGCTCAGCCGGAGCCCCCAGTCGGGGCCGGTTCTGGGGGTCCGGACCTGCAGGCCCCCACGGGCCCTCCGGAGCCAGCTCACGGTTTGCTCTGGGCTCCCGCCCTCGGTGGGCTCCGCAAACAGCTGGCGCTTAGCAGAGGTTTTCAGTGGTGGATGGAGGGCAGGGCCACTGCCCTCTGTGCCCCTGGGGCCACCACCTCCTGCCCCACCTATGCCCTCGGGGGAGGGAGCTTCCAGGAGGCTCATGAGGAAACAGGCAGTGACTCTGGGGAGCCCCAGCCCAGGGGGTGCCCGTGAGGTGGGTGCATGGCTGTCTATGGTGGGGGGGTGCCTCAGGCCAGCACGATCCCTCAGCTGCCCCGACAGCAGGACCAACCGCACTGACCACCAAGACGACCTGGGCCTGAGAGCCACACAGGCCAGGCACCCCGAGGGCAAGCCCCTCCCTCAGCTAGCTGCCCCCCCACCCCACGCCATGGGGAGCTTGCTGACCAGGCAGGGGTCTCCAGCCCGGCCCTGGCCCAAGGAGCCTTGTTGGGAGGGTCCCGTCCCTGGGGAGGGCCCAGCACAGGGACTGTGCCCAGGGGCATGTGTGATGGGGTGGCCAACAGCGCCCGGATTTGGGGGCCTGTGCCACAGTGACCTGAAGACCCGTGAGAAGCCGGGAGGGCGGGCGCAGGGGGAGCCGGCCTCCCCCCCGGGCCCACGGTCAGGCCCGAGCTTGGGGCCAGGGCCCCTGCAGAGGGGGTGTCAGGGTGAAGGGAGGCGGTTCTGGTGGAGGTGGTGCTGAGGAGGGAGGGGGGGCAGGGTGCCTCCCGACTTCCCAGAGGCGCCGGGGGAGCCCCCGCCCCAAGGCCTTGGTGAGTGGGGCTCCCAAGGGGCTGGAGGCTGGGGACAGTCCTCTCGGTGGCTTCTGCCGTCCTGGCCAGGTCACGTGGCACAGATGTCACCCAGGGCCTTGTGAGCACCCAGTGGGGACCGGCCTCCTGTGTCCGGGGTCTCAAGCTGGAGCTGCCCCTTCTGAACATTCACAGGAAACGGGGGGCTCAGTACAGCCACAGAGAACTGGGGGGCACCCCGAGTCCCTTGGGTCAGGTTCACCCCAGTGCCACCTCCCCCCCGGCCCGAGTCCCATGCAGGCCCCGCCAGGCCCCCTGTGCCGCCTCACCGTCTGCGGCAACCCACCTCAGTGTTTCCTCTGAGCTCAGGGGGCTCCTGCAGCTGGATGTTTGGGGACCTCGCCACCCCCACCCCCAGGCACGGCTGTTGTGCCTCAGCCCCTAGCAGGCCTCAGAGGAGGGGGCGTGCCGATGCCGACACCCGCCAGCAGGGGGCGCCCGGAGCACACACTCGTCCTGAGAGATTGGGCGGCGTGCAAGGCGCTGGGCGTGGGCGTTTGAGCCCTCGTGTGAAGGGACGTGTGAGCAGGTGAGCAGATGTGGACCCTACACGTGTGTAAGCAGTGAGCGTGTGCGCAGGACCGGACACGCGTGTGGGGACCCTGCCCCTCGAGGACCTGCCTCACCGCCCTGGCGCCAAGCCTCGGTGGTCAGAGGACCCGCCCCACGGGGCCCTGCACACCCGCCCCCCCGGGGACACACGGGTCTCATCGGCTGTGGGGCGGGCACACGGCTGGGCCCGAGGGGGTCAGGCCCCCCCTCCCCCACCCCCGCACGGCTGGAGCGGGTCACTCGCCTCTCTCTGCCTCGGTCTCCCCCTCCGTACACGGAGACGGGTTCTCTCTCCCTGTGGTGGACACAGGCAGGGCCCCCGGTGCATGATGGCTGGGCAGTGTGTGTCACCGCACACACACAGGGACCCTCTCACGCGACAGGACACACTCAGGGGGCATTCGGTGCCCATCGACTCAGCCACCTCCCTCTGCCACGGCCCCGGGGCCCACCCTGCCGGCCCTGCCACCCCGGGGCCTGTGCAGGGAGCCGTGGAGGGGGACGCTCCCGGGACTCGGCCGAGCCCAAGGCCCATCTCAGCCCTGACGGCCTCCCGGCTCCAGAGGGGCCCCGCGGCTCCGCCTGCGCGGCTCGGGGACGGTCAGGGCCGTGCGGCCTCGGCCCCCACCCGGTTCTTCCCGAGGCTGTGACCCGCCCAGCCTGGGCATCCCCCCCAGAAAAGCCAGAAGGACTCACACTGGTGGGAGAGGTGACGCTTGAGCATGAAGACGCAAGCGCCGTGGGGGCTGGGCAGCGCCCAGAATCGCCACCTCCCGCTGGAGAGGGCGGACGGCGGGCGCCGGGCCCTGGCAGGCCTGCCTCTGTCCCCCGCGGAGGGAGCCCGGCCCCAGGAGGGCCGTGTCCTGGCGGGAACGTGTGCTCCCCCCACCCCACCCCACCCCAGACTGTCTGGCTGGTCGAGTAACTCAAGTGAAGCACAACAGGCGAACCTAAGGAGGCCGAGTCTCGCCAAGTGGACGCGGGGAAGCCACGTAGTGTGGAAGGGCCACACACTCAGCCTCGAGGCGCCGGCCGTGGCCTTCGCACCGGCAGATTGCACAGCTGGCCGGCCGAGAGCCGGCAGAAAGGGGGCAGCGGGTGGGGACCGGTCTGCCCAGGACCCTGCCCGGGGTCAGCACGGTGGGGTCAGGCGGGCAGGTCTCGGCCACAGGCGAGCAGAGGGCACGTTTGCCATGTGGTCACTGCTGCCACTCTCATCACTCCCAGGGAGCCCACCCGTGTCCCCAGGGTGAGGCAGGGCCCAACTGCGGCCAGGAAGGCCCAGGCCCGGGGGCACCCTGCAGCTCTGGGGGACACCACGACTCTGAGAGGCAGGGAAAAGTGGGGCATGGGAGGCTGTCACCCTGGTCTGGCTTGGAGGGTGCCCCCGGCGGGAGTCCGGAGACCGCAGGGCCGTCTGAAACACTCGTCCCCGGTGACAACGGACAAGGGCCCGCATGATGGAGCCGCGGTCATGGCCGGGAGACGCACAGGCCAGCCCGCCCCCCCAGGGATGGCAGAGATGCGTGGCGCAGCCCCCAGAGCGGTTTCCGACGAGCAGAGCGACCCTGCACCACAGCCGCCTGTGAACCGCTGAACACGGAAGGAAGCGGCTGTGGCCCCCTGGCTGTGTCCCCCCAGCGATCCCACGGCGGCACCCCGACTCCAGCGCCCCAGTGACCTGGCTGGTAAGTGGCTGAGACGAGCTCCCCAGTGGGGCCCTCATCCTGAGTGACGGGATCCTGATAAAAAGAGGGAAATGTTGAGTCAGACGCGCACGTGGGGAGAGCGCCCTGCAAACGCAAAGGCGGGGACTCTGCAAGCCCAGGGAGCCCGCCGGCCGCCAGCAAGCCCCAGCCGCAGGCGAGGCGGTGCGCCCTGGCCGCAGAAGGAGCCGCCAGCCGACACAGACCTCGGACGCCCGCCTCCAGCACGGGCGAGAGCAGGGCCTGCGGCTGAAGCCCCGCTCCGGGCCGTGTGTCCGCTGCGACCACCCGGGAACAGTCCCGCGGCCCAGCACTCACGCGTGGGGCACAGCCGGGGGCCCCCGCCACCCGCGGGTGCGGCCTGAGGGTGTGGACCGAGGGCCCCCCAAGGTGCTGTTTCTCCTCTTGCTCCCCACCTGCCTTTTCCCACGTTCTCCTGCGAGACCGAGCGCCTCGTTACAGCCCTTGAAAGGGAGGGGCTCCGTGTCCAGCAAAAAGTGTGGCAGAGGCTGATGCGTCTCCTGCCGGAACCCACGAGAACACGGCGAGGGCCCAGGAAACGCAGTAGCCAGGACCGACTGGCGGGGAGAAGGGGCCCAGACAAGAGGGGCCGCCTGCGGGAGCCTGTCCTTTCCCGGGCGGGGGTGCAGGCAGGGCAGCAGGGCGGGACCAGGAGCTGCTCCTCAAGGCCCCGGGGATGCGGGTCGGTGGAGGGCACGGGACACCCGAGAGGACGGAGCTGCACAGAGCAGCCAGGACTCTGGCCGACAGCCCCGGTGCAGGACGTGCAGCTGAGGACCGGCCTGAGCCGAGGAGGAGCCGCCCCCCAACCACGCTGAGGAACCTCAGGGTCGGACTGCGACGGGCACAGTGCTCCGTGGGGTCCCGCCCGGACTGAGCCCTGCTCCACCCCCCCACCCCCCAAGGATTCGCAGACGAAAACCCTGAAAGGACCCGGCCGCTTCCAAGGACGCTGACTGTGCCCCAGAACAGAGCTCGAGATGTGGGGGGAGGACGGAAATTTACGCCCGCCCCCACCAAGGGCGATGCACAGTGTCCCACGCGCGGCCGAGGCGCGCCCGGCGGGCAGAGGAAGAGGACGAGTCCGCCTGCACCCGGAAGAAGAGCCGGTCGTTCCCAGCCGGCGGGGACCGGGCGCAGGTGCGGGCGTTTGCGGACAACGAGGAATAAACGCCAATCAGCCACAAAGTCAGGCAGTATGGGGCTTTTTATTGGGGTCTGCGCTTCCGGGCGAGGTCCTCTGGTCCAGACAGCGGGGGCCGGAGGGGTCGCCCCGAGCAGGGAAAACGGGGGCGGGGGGGCGGGGTTCATTGCGTGTTGGCTCCCCGTGGGAGCCGGGGATGGGTCCCTCGTGACCAAAGCGGCAACGTGTCATTGGTGGTTCCCCTTGCGCCCTGGTGACGTCAGCCGTCTCTTCCGGGTTGTGGTCCAGCCGCGCTCCGTCCAGCCCCGCCCACCCCGACAGGAAGCGGACACACGGACGGACGCGGTTTTGAAACCGCCCAAACTGCGGTCCCGGGGCTGAGACGCAAAGGCGCTGGAGGAGGCTCGCAGCGGCTCGGGGCCGCGGGAGGGAAGGCCAGTGGGCAGCCGGGGGGCCTCGAAAGACAGGCCGCGACTCGGGAAAGCAAGCGCTGTACGCCGGAGCGACCCCCCGGGTTCCGAGGGGCAGGGCCGCAGCCGACGGGGCGGCCCGTGGGACGCCGCCTGGTGCGTCCAGAAGAAGGCGGGAGACAGGGGAGGCGAGAACGGGCGGGAGGAACAGAGTCGGAAGAGCAAGCGAGCGAGGTGGCGGGTTTCCACGGAGCCACGTCAGCGGTCCCACTGAACACAGTCGTGGGAATCTCAGGCCCGTGAGAAGGACGGGTCGTCCCTGGCTTCCTGGGGCTCAGTGGACTGGATGTCGTCCTGCAAAGCGCAAGGTCGCCGGTTCAATTCCCGGTCGGGGCGCATGCGAGAGGCATCCCGTTGATTTTTCTCACTTCGAGGTGTCTCTCCCTCTCTCTCCTTCCCTCTTCTTTAAGATTTTATTTGTTTATTTTTAGAGAGGAAGGGAGGGAGAAAGAAACATCCATGTGCGGTTGCTGGGGGCCGTGGCCTGCAACCCTGCAAGCATGAGCCCTGGCTGGGAATCGAACCTGCGATGTTTTGCTTCGCAGCCCACGCTCAATCCACTGAGCTACGCCAACCAGGGCAAAATCTTTTTTAAAAGGCATTGACTTCAGACTTCAGAGAAAAGCAAGACCTGCCCTGGCCAGTGTGGCTCAGTAGCTGGGCGCCGTCCCATAACCGAACGGTGGCAGGTTCTATCCCCGGTCCAGGCACGTACGGGAGGCAACCAATCAACGCTTCTCGTTGTACATCAGCGTTTCTGCCTCGCCCTTCCTCTCTCTGCAAAAGCAGTGAACAACAGGCGTGTGGGTGGGGTCCCCACGATGGGGTTAGTGCCCTTATGAGGGGAGACCCCAGAGCCACCTTCCTTTCCCTGTGTCTCCACAGGAGGACACTGCAAGAAAGCACCACCAACCACCGGGAAGAGGCCTCGCCCACCCAGCCTCCCGGCCCCAGACTCAGACTCCGGGGCCGGGGGAGCCGGTGCCTGTGGTTGACGGGCCACCCACGCAGGTGCTTCGTGGCAGCAGCCTCAGCTGGACGCCCCCGATGCGTTGCCCCAGCGCCACCCCCACAGGCTCCCAGGCAGGGTCACCAGCAGGGCCAGTGTTTGCCACCCTCCCCAACGCCCCCCTCAGAGGCCACCACTGCTAACCTGCCACCCCTGCACTTGCTTGAAAGGCAAGGGCCACCCAGACGATCCCGCCCAGGCCTGAGGCTCGCCCGTCCTGCAGCCGGGCCAGCTCCACCTTCCACCCACCCGGCCAGCCTTCTCTGTTTGCTCTCTGCTCACTGTCCGCCGGCAGTCGGCGCAGACCGGCAGGGGGCGGGCGAGGGCCTGCGCATCCAGGGTGGGGGTCGTTCTCAGGGCTGGGCAGGAACAGGCCAGGGCTAAGGGCTCGGAGGTCCCTCCAGACACACGGACATGAGCCAGCGAGCGTCAGAGGGGCAGCCCGGGGTCCCCACGATGGGGCTGGAGGGTGTGCGAGCAGGAGGCAGCATTTGGGGGTGCTGGTCGTGTGGTGCCCACTGTAGCCACAGTGGGGCCAGAGGTGCTGAGAGGGGGCAGAATCAAGGGGTCAAGCGGGGCGGCCAAGCTGAGGGGGTGGGCCGAGCCCACATCGGGTAGGGCCATCCTGGACGCTGCCCAAAGCTCCGGTCCAGGCCCTTCCCCCAGGAGCAGTTTCCCCACACCGCCCCCAGCTGAGCCCTCCCTGATGGGCAGGGTGGGTGGGCTCCCCCCGCCCACCTGGCTCAGGCTCCCGGTAGCTGCCGCCCCCTCCTGACACTGGCTCCTGTCTGTGGTGTCTCCGTCGGGGCCCAGCCCAGGGCCGGCACCTAAAACGGACCAAAAGGCCCACGGGGCCGGCCTGCGGGCAGCACGCAGGGAGCACCACACAGCCCACTCACCACACAGCTCCAGCTCCACCGAGCCCATGGCAGCCGGACGCACAGACAGCAGTGTCCTGGCTATGGGCTGCCAAACCGCCCTGGCCGGGAGCCGGCCGCCACCAGGACCCCTCCCGCAGCCCCAGGTGTGGTGCCCTCCTCACCTGACAGCCACACTGTGGGGCAGCAGGGAGTGGTCAGCGCTGAGGCTGCCCTGCGGGGGGCCCGAGCCCAGAAGAAGGGGCAGGGGCCCAGGTGGGGAACAGTGTCACCCCAAATTCAGGCCCGGGGGGCAGAGGCTGAAAGTGCAAATGTGGGGGCCAGGCACTGGTGGCATCAGCTGGGGGAGGGCGGAGGTCTGTGGGGTGAGCACCCTTCCTGGTGCCTATCCACCCCCCTGTAGTGCTGGCTCGGGGTAGGGTCTGGAGGAGAGAACCTGGGGGCCTGACGGGCCTGCAGCCCTGGGGCGAGGGTCCCCGGTGAGGCGAGATTATGGGGAGAAGGGGCTGCAGGCCACTGGGCAGAAGTCCGGACCCACTCGGGTGGCAGCACCTCCTGGGCCTCCCCAGGTCCCCAGCAGCGGGCAAGCGACAGCTCCCAGACTGGGCAACACCTCAGCCCCACCAGCCAGGGGTCCGGGGCAGTCCTGGCTTTGTGCCCAGTCGGTGGGAAGTCCTGCGGGCTCTGCCGTGGAGCAGCCCATCCTGCCCGCCGCCCGGGCCCCGCCACAGACAGGCGAGGGCAGCCGGCCAGGTCCAGGCACGGCCGCACAGAGGCCAGGTCCGCGCCCACGTTGGGGTGCTTCCCCAACTCGCCTGAAAGCCACTGCTGTCGGTCCTTTGATGTGACCAGGGGTCAGTGCAGCCCCCTGTGGGGCAGGGAAGCCCCCTGCCCCCCCAGGGAACGCCACACCTGACTCAGGGCGGGGTGGAAGGGTGGGCCAACCAGCGTGCGCCAGGCCCCCCGTCCCTGGCAAAGGTCCGGTCGGGGCTGCCCCGCAGCCAGGGCCGCAGGCACAGGGCCCGTCCGCCTCGTTAGGCCGGGAAGCAGCAAGCGGTGCGCGGGCCCTTCCCCTGGTCACCGGCTCCCAGGCTGGGCCAGGCCTCAGGGCCCGCAGGGCTCCCTGCCTCAGAGCAGCCTGGCCCAGGGGGCCGGGGGCCAGGCGCTGCTCAGGGCGGGCCACGCCCACGGCGGGCCCGGCGGGGGTCCGAGCTGGGGCGCGAGGGAGCACAATCGCCCCCTTGTCCGGCCGCAGGTTCCGCTTCCCAAGGCCGGCCAGCGGGATGTGCTCTTATCGCCGAGGCCGCGGGGAACAATGGCCGCACACACGCTTATCTCCCCACTGTTTGCTCAGCGTGTTTGAGCGCTCCCAGGTCAGCCACCAACACGCCATTCTCCGAGGCTCCCCAGGATGCCCCCCACCCCCCGCGCGGTCCACCAACCGAAGCGCCTGAGGCCGAGCACCCCTGCGGTCACAAATCCTGGAACACGCAGCACGTTTTTTTCCAGGAAACTCAAACCACACCTCACACGGGTACACAGATGCATGCATGCATGCGTAGGTGTGCCCACATGCCCACAAACACATGCATGGCACACAGTCACATGTGCACACACACAGCGTGTGCACGGCAGTTACACATGTGCATGTTCTTACCCAGCATGTGCATGACAGCACGTGTGGGCACATATGCACATGCTCGCACACGGTACATGCACACACATGGTACATGCACAGCACACACACAGCACGTGCACCTGATGCACAAACAGCAGATACACTCACATGGGTACATGATGCAGACACACGCATGTGCACGCAGCACACACAATGCATGAGCATCTCGGTCCAGGCTCTGGGCAGGGGCGCCATCGCTGTCCGGGTGACATCCAAACCCCCACCAGGGTCACACCTGTGTCCCTCAAGGTGCCAGGGGTGACACTGGAGACCCCAACACAGCCCCGGCCCCTCCCCAGGCCCTGCAGCGCAGTGACCCAGGAGTGTCCTGGGACCCCGGTTCCCACAGACAGCCCCCCGAGGGGTGAGGCACCGCTGGGAAACCCCACAGCTCCCGATGGGGGGCGCTGAGCAGAGACGGGCGGAGGGCGGCAGCAGCAGGAGGGTGACACTGGGGGCGGTGGGGAGGCCCCGAGGAGCAGCCAGGCCAGGGCCTTCGGGCGGGTGCCTGTGGGTGGGTGGCAGGCCGGCCGGTGGCAGAGCAGCGTGCCCCTGGGGGGCAGGTGAAGCCGCTGGGGGCCCTGCACCACGGGCCGCCGGATGACAAGGCCCAGGGCTCAGTTCCACCGAGAGCCCGGCCACGGGGACCCCAGGGAACAGCCTCGCTCCCCACCGCAGGCCACACCAGGCCCCGTGGCTCCGTGTGGTGGGAGAGGGCTCAGGCGGCCCTCACAGCAGAGGCCCGGCACCCAAGTGCTTTCCCGCCGGGCTTCTGGGCCCCCCGCGCTGCCCGCCTGAGGTCTGACACACCACCTCCCCTCGGACCCACTTGCCCTTCCACAGCCCGGCCAGGACGGAGGCCTGTGGGAATGCCCACCCTTGTCGCCGTGAGACCCCCGGAGCTCCAAGAGCCCCCAGGACTGCAGGGACTCTCCAGGGATGGGGAGCCCCCTGGGGGGCCCCTGGCAAAGCCTGGCCCTTTCCCCCACCGCCCCTCGCTGCAGTGGGCCCAGCAGGGCACCCGAGGACCTCCTCCCCCAGTCCTGCGACGGCTCCAGCCTCTCGTCCCGCTGGGTGGGGTGCACGCCTGGGCCCGGGGTTCCGGGGCCGCTCGAGCTTAAGGGGAGAGGGCCAGGACAGCACCTGGGGACGGCATCTGGCACCCGAGGGCCAACAGCTCGCTGAGCACAGTTTCTGTTAGAACAATTTTCTATTAAAACTAAAGTTTACTTCGGGTAAACAGGTGGCACCTCCTGCGTTTGTGTGGCTGGGCCTCCAGCTGTGGGGAGGGGCAGCCGAGCCAGACCACGCGGGCCCAGGGGTCTGTGACCCCGTGTGCAGCCCCACGTGGGGGATGGGGCCTGGGGCCTGGGGCCTGGGGCCTGTGAGTGGCCAGTGGCCCAGACGCAGCTCCTTGGTGGAAGGGGCCCCGTGTCTCTGCGGGAACAGAACCACCCTTAGAAACGGGATGTCCCCCCCAAGTCAGGCCCTGAGTTCCCATGTGGGGTCCCACTTGGGGCTGGGCTGCCCTGGAGGGCAGTCAGGCCCACCCTGCTCCCCAGCTGACAGAGAGACCCACAGAGAACCCAAAATACAGGTCTGTGACCTGGACCCTCACCTCCCCCAACCACGACCCTCATCCTGACCCTTAGCCCGATCCCTTGAGGCGCCAGCGCACGTCCCGCCCACAGACAAAGGCCCCGGCCTGCCACCCCTGCTCCCAGAGAGGCCGCCCCCAGGGGCCACGCCGCCCTCCCCAGGGGCCGGCAACCTGAGGCTGGCATGACCCCACGGAAATGCCCCGGATGGGAGGCCCCCCGAGGCCACCTGACGCTGCTCTTAGGAGTCAAAGAGCTCAGGGGGTTGGGGGGCAGAGAACAGGCCTGGGGCCCCTGGGATGCAGCATGGCCACTGCTCCCCCAGGACCGGAGTCCCAGGAGGCTGGCCCCGGCACGTGGTGTCAGCCTCCAGACCGCTGTCCTGTCCGAGCCCCACAGCCGGCTGCCCAGTGCGACGGCCTCGCCCCTGGGACCCCGCCAGAGGGCAGCCTGCCTGCCGCGGTCTCCCTGCCGGGCGTGGGGCTGGGGCCCAGCATGCCGGTGCCTTCTGGGGGTCCTGAGGTCTGGAGGAGCAGAACCCACCCAGGAGCCGTGCCAACACTTGGGGCTCCCCGGCTGGGGCGGGCGGCGCCCAGGCTGACCCCTGGAACCACCTCCCAGGACGGCAGCCCCCCGCGGTCACAGCCTGGAGCAGACGGGGGAGGCGTGTGCAGGATCCTGGAGGGGGGGTGCCAGCCCCCTGCTTGGAAGCGAGCGATAATGGGAACAATTTTCCCAAGACGTGCGAGTCCTGATAAAGCAGAGCCCGAGATCCTGTTTGGCCGCCGCTGCACCCGGCTAGCGGTGGCAATCACAGGGCTGGAGCGTGGGGTGTGGGTGGGCGAGGCAGGGGCAGGGCCGGCAGCCCCTACATAAGGCGTCCCGGGCGGGCTGTCCTGCGCATAGGTGCCGCTAGCCTGCCCGGCGTTCAGCGGCGGGAGGGGCCAGGTCCCGCGGCGACCTCTCTCCTGCACTCACCATGCTGGGGCCGCAGCTGCTGCTGCTCCTGTCCTGCGGGGGTGCCCTGCTCTGCGCCGGTGAGTGCGGGCCTGTGGGCTGTGCCTGGGGGACGGCCGGGGGCCCCTGGGCACGGGAGCGCCTGCCCGGTTGCTCGGCTCTCCGGTGCGGCTGACGGCGGAGTGGCCTCGGGGACGTGGGCAGATGGGAGGCCCTCACCCGTCTGTGGCCAAGGCCTGGGCCGGCCGGCCAGCAAGGGTCAGAGGGCGCCGCAGCCAAGGGCCCGGGAGGAGGGACTCAGGGCCGCAGTGGGCGGGGGTCCCACAGGGACCCGCAGTCTCCTCCACAGGACCTGCAGTGTCAGGGGGCCCCTGCCGGGCAGGCGGTGGGGGCTCGGCCTGGAGCTGGGCACTCCCACCCTCCCACTGGGCCAGGGGTCCTCAAGGGCTGCCAGGGGTCCACTAGGGTGGCCACGGTGATGTGAGGCCACAGAACCCCCGTGGAGAACCGGCTCCGTGGGTCCTGGCTGGGAATGATGACCGGTCAGTGGGCACTGGGCCTCAGTCTCCCTGTCGGTGGAAATGGGGCCACAAGCCCACCCAGTCCCACCCACGGGCCCCCTTTCTCCTCTCCACCACCGCATCCTCGTCCCTTCTGACCAGCACCCAGCACCGCCGACGCCACAGGCTCACGGGTGGTTCCCACCACGCCTGCCCCAGCCCTGGGACAGATCGCTGAGGGGTGAGGGGCCCAGGGGGAAGACCCTCCTCAGTGACCACTGGCACCAGGCACGGTGTCTTCTCTGCCTGCCGGAGAGTCCAGGTGGCTGAGCCCAGGGGGACTCACCCCTCCTCTCCCCTTAGTCCTAGGCCTGCGGTCCCCCCTACCCCCAGTGGCCCCATATCCCCACCAGCCTCCCCAGGGAGGCAGGCGGTGGGCCCAGGTGCAGACACCAGCCCTGGGGGCTCCCTGGGCCCACCCCGCACCCTCCCTCCAGGCACAGCCATTTCCACCAGGGCTGGCTGGGTGCCCTGAGGACCCCAGCCCGGCCGAGGGCCCAGAACAGGGGGAGGGGCAGGCCTGCAGGCTTGGGGAGCCGAGGGGGCCCAGGCTGTGTGTGGGGCAGGGTGGAGGGGGCAGGCTCTGGTCGGAGTCTCAGCGCCGCCTTTGCTGGCCTGGGACAGAGCGGGGAGGGAGGGAGGGGCCCCTGCCCTCCGGGACCAGAGGCCTGAGGTGGTGGGGCCGGGAAGGAGGCCGCTGCGGGGCCAGGCCTGCGCCAGACCAGGCAGGGGCGGCGGGGCCACCAGGTGTGCAGAAGGAACAGCGAGGGATCCGGCCGCTGCAGGGCCGGTCTGGGGCCCAGGGGGCTGACGGCCAGCCGCCCCACAGTTGCGGGGGGCCCGGCCGGGGCTCAGCGCCTGCCCCAACAGCGGCGGGGAGTGCGGCCCCGCTCCTGAGCATCTCCAAAGGAGCCCCCGCTGCTGAGGTGTGTGGGGGTCGCAGTTCAGACAGAGCGGGAGGCCACGGGCCCGGGGGTGGGGGGGACACAGCAGACGGAAGGGCGGGAGATGTGGCAGGGCTCTGGGGGGCGGCACCAAAGAGTGAGGAGCCGGCAGAGGGGCCGCTTCGAGTGGGGCCTGGGGGGTCAGCCTCTGGGGGCCGCGGGTGTGAGCAGAGACCAGACCTGCCCGACACCCCATGGGAGGACGGACGGGCCGGGGTCACCACCCCGTTGGGAAGGTGGATCCTGCCCCCACAGCCACCGTGACCCACGCCACCTGGGCGTTTCTCTGGCAATGGTCGCCGTAGCCCCAGGATTCTCTGGGAGGCTGACGGGCGGGGGAAGAGAAGCAGAACCTCAGAGGGAGCCCCGGGGGCTGAGCTGGGAGCAGAGGGGTCCCGCCCCACAGAACTCCTCCCCCGCTGTTCCGTCCCCCACCTGCCCCCAGACCACCGGAGTCCCTCTGGGCCCAGGGCTCCCCCTCGCCTCCCCGCGGCCACCCCAGGGCGATCCACGCAGGGCCCAGCCGCCCCAGACCCACGCGAGCCTGCCCACAGTCGGCTGGGCCCGCAGCCTGTTACCCCTCGGCGGCGTCTGTCCCGCACTCGGGGTCCCCCGCCAGCCTGAGGGGCCTGGCACGCCCGGGGGTGCAAGAGAGAGGGGACCCTGAGGGCCCACCGGCCCTGACCCCCCCACGCTCGCAGCCCACCCAGCTGCCGTCTCCAAGGCCTCGGGCTGCGCTCACAGCCCACGTGCGTGCGAGAGCGGGTGTGCAAGCGAGAATAGGTGTGTGAGCGAGAGCGGGTGTGCGAGCGAGAACAGGTGTGCAAGAACGGGTGTGCGAGCGCCTCCCCTTCCTGGGGGCTCGGGAGCAGGGACCTCGCCCCCACTGTGTCTCCGGCGCCCAGCGGGTGGCAGGCACACGCCCGGTGCCCCCCCCACGGGTCGGGTGAGGGACCGGGCGGGCGAGCGAGCGGACGGATGGAGGAGGGAGGGGACGGGAGAAGCCGGAGGTGTGGAGAGCGCACCGGGGCTGGGCTCAAGCCGGGGCCAGCGCACGGCCCCGACCCAGCCCTCGGCCCTGCTGGCGGCTCAGCTCTGAGCACCGGGGCGGAGGCGGCCGGTCCCAGCACTGACCGTGCGCTCTGCCCACGCAGGTCTGGACGACGCCTCCTCCACCCACCCAGGCCTCCAGGGGCCGAAGAACTCCTCACAGACAGGTGAGGGCCACGGCCCCGCCTCAGGGTGGCCAGGATCTGGGTTTTCCTCGAGGGGCATCAGTCACAGGAGGGCCCTGGCCAGCTGTCCCCCCTGGGGGATGGGCCTGTGCTGCCGGGCGGGGGGGCGGGGGGGGAGGAGGCCATGGCGCAGGGGCTGGGCCACAGCGTGTGTGTCCTACGGCACCCAGCACTGGTGACACGGAGACCCCCACCCGGGGCCTCGGGGGACAGACCCCGGCCCTGGGTGTGGGGTGTGGCCTCATTCCCCCGCCCTGGGAGGGTCTGGGGTGGACGGCACTTGTCTCTGAGCTGGGCGTGGGGTCCCCAGGGGCCTGGCTCTTGCAACCAGGCTGCCCGGAAGCCCCTGGGCCAGCCGGGGGGCACAGAACTCTGCAACCCCACCCCGCTCCCCACAGCTCCGGGCAAGGGCTGGTGCTCCACGTGGGGGGCCGGCCACTTCTCCACCTTCGACGGCCACGTGTACGACTTCGAGGGGACCTGCAACTACGTCTTCGCGGCCATCTGCAAGGACACCTCGCCCACCTTCAGCGTCCAGCTGCGGCGAGAGCCTGGCGGCAACATCTCCCGGGTCATCGTGGAGCTGGGGTCCTCCGCGGTCACCGTGCAGCAGGGGGGCATCTCCGTCAGGGACGTGGGGTAGGCGGCGGGGCCGGGCCTCTGGGGGCCGAGGGAGGGCGTGGCCGGGGGACCGAGGCGGCCGCCGCTGACCACCGCCCCCCCACAGAGCCGTCAGCCTGCCCTACACCGGCAGCGGGCTGCAGATCGCCCCCTTTGGCCAGAGCGTGCGGCTGGTGGCCAAGCAGCTGGAGCTGGAGCTGGTGGCGGTGTGGGGCCCGGGCGCCCACCTCATGGTGAGGGCGTGGCTGGGGTGGGGGTAGCTGCACCCGGGGGCGGGCGCCTGGCGGGCAGAGCTGAGGGGCTGCCCCCTTGGGGTGGGGGCCCTGACCAGCCCCCCAGCCCCTGCCACGTGGTGCCGGCCCCAGCCAGGAGCCTGGGTGGGCCTGGGCTTGGCCGGCAGCTCAGCTCCCTCTTCTGAAGGTGAAGGTGAGGGCCGTCCAGGGGGAAAGGCAGTCCCCAGGGAGGGGCGGGCAGGGCAGCCACCACCCACACGCGGAGGGTGTCCTGGGGCCTGCAGTGGGCAGCCCCACCCCGCTCATGCCCCGCGGTGCTGCCCCGCCACCCCAGGTGCTGGTGGAGGACAGGCACAGGGGCAGGATGTGCGGGCTCTGCGGGAACTTCAACGGCAAGAAGAGCGACGAGTTCCTGAGCGAGGACGGTAGGTGTGGGCGGGCCGGGGCCCCGGGGCGGCCGGCCCCGTGGTGCTGACCCGGACCACCCCCCACCCCGCAGGCAAGCTCCTGGAGCCCCGCAAGTACGCGGCCCTGCAGAAGCTGGACGACCCCAACGAGATCTGCGCCCACGAGGCCGTCCCCGGCCCCCGGGTCCTGCGGGCAGAGCATGTGAGTGAGGTGGTCGGGCTACCCGGGGCCCGGGCGCCCTCAGCCACGGGGGGCCAGCTGCAGCCTTTCGGGCAAAACACTGGGTGTGGGGCGTGGCCTTCCCCCCATGACCTGGTGGCCCTCTGCCCAGGCCCAGACCTGCGCCCAGCTGCTGACCCTGGTGGCCCCCAAGTGCAGCGTGCCCACGGAGCCCTTCCTGCGGAGCTGCCAGGCAGACCTGGCCACGTGTGCCCAGCCAGGCCGGCAGGGCTGCGGCTGCGCCACGCTGTCTGAGTACTCGCGCCAGTGCAGCCTGGCCGGCCAGCCCGTCAGCCGCTGGCGGGGCCCCGGCCTCTGCTGTGAGTCCCGGGGGCGGTGGGGGGGAGGGGGCGGGCAGGACCCTGAATGCCACCTCCTCCAAGAGGCAGGAGGCCTGCTGGAGGAGGGGCTGGGCAGGGCCGCGGGGCACCTGCCTTCTCACCGGGGCCCCACGTGCCTGCAGCCCTGGGCCTGTGCCCGGCCAACCAGGTGTACCAGGAGTGCGGCGAGGCCTGCGTCAAGACCTGCTCCAACCCACAGCACAGCTGCTCCAGCTTCTGCACCTTTGGCTGCTTCTGCCCGGAAGGTGAGGCGCCGCTCCCCTCAAGACCCCCCCACCCCGGCCCCGATGAGCCAGAGGCAGGGAATCAGCCCCCACCCCACCCAGCACAGAGCCCTGCCGGGCACACGGGGACCAGAAACTGCCTGCCACCCCCGAAGTGTGCCTGTGGCCACAGGTGCGCGCGCACGGCACAGTGAGCTGGCGTCCACGGCAGGGTCCGAGAGGCAGCGGGGAGGTGGGCTCTGAGCCAGGCCAGAGGCGGGGCCCGGGCTCACGTGGGCGCGGAGACGGAAGTGGAGACCAGGGCCTCCGGAGGCATGGGTCGGGGGACGGTGTCTCTGCCACGCAGCCCAGGAAGCCCCTTTCTGCAGGCATGGTTCTCGATGACGTTTCCAAAAACCTCACCTGCGTGCCAGTCGCTCAGTGCCCCTGCATGCTGGGCGGGGTGGCCTACGCCCCCGGGGAGGTCACTGCGGACGCCTGCCGCACCTGGTGAGTGCAGCGGCCCGTGAGGGCCCGAGGCCGGGAGGGGATGTGGGGGGCCCGGGTGCCAAGCAGGTAGCAGAGGCAGCCAGCTCTGCTGGCCCAGAGCACCCCAGGGTGCCACCTGGCCCCGCAGCCCTGCCCACCACTCCGGGTGGCCCTCCCCACCCACAGCCAGTGCACCATGGGACACTGGAAATGCGAAGAGCGGCCCTGTCCCCGGAGCTGTGCCCTGGAAGGCGGCTCCTTTGTGACCACGTTCGACGCCAGGCCCTACCGCTTCCACGGGACGTGCACCTACATCCTCCTCCAGGTGGGCAGGCCCGCCACAGGGACTCACCCAGGGGTCCCGGCCAGAGGGGTCAGCCTGGGGTGGGGGTCTCACGAGGGGTCCCGCCCAGAGGGGTCAGCCTGGGGTGGGGGTCTCACGAGGGGTCCCGCCAGGGGGCTCACCAGCAGCCCCGGCCCTCCGAGCTCACTGCCCTCCCCCCAGAGCCCGCAACTCCCCGACGGGGGCTCCCTCATGGCGGTATACGACAAGTCTGGGTACTCGCACTCGGAGACCTCCCTGGTCGCGCTCATCTACCTGTCCAGCCAGGTGAGGCCACCGCCTGCAGCCGCTGCACCCGCCCAGGCCCCCAGGCAGCCGTGCGTCCCTGCCGCGTCCCCCTCCCGCCGCTCCCCACGTGGCCGCAGGTCCCCGCGCCCCTGGCGCCCCAGTGACTCGGCCCGTCCCCCCTCCAGGACAAAATCGTGATTTCCCAAGACGAGGTGATCACCAACAACGGAGACACCAAGTGGCTGCCATACAAGACCGGTGCGTGGGCAGCCCCCGCCCGGCCCCGGGGTGGGTCCCGGGGAAGGCCGCCCACTGAGCCCTCCCCCTCCCCCCGCAGGCAACATCACGGTGTTCAGGCAGACGTCCACCCACCTCCAGATGGCCACCACCTTCGGGCTGGAGCTCGTGGTGCAGCTGCGGCCCGTGTTCCAGGCGTACATCACCGTCGGGCCCCACTTCAGGGGCCAGACCAGGGGTGAGTCCCTCCCACGCCAGCCCAGGGCCGGACGGGCGGCCACAGCCCGCCTGGCTTGACCTGGCCGGAAGCAAAGGGGCCTCAGAGCCTCACTCGGACCCGGCCGGTGCAGCTCCTCCCGGCCGCCGGCCCACCTGAGGGCCCCGCCTCTCGCCCAGAGCGTGGTCGGGGGGTGCAGGCCAGCCCGACCTCACAGCCCGGCCCGCGCAGGGCTCTGCGGCAACTTCAACAGGGACACGACGGACGACCTCACCAGCAGCATGGGCGTCGCCGAGGGCACCGCCTCACTCTTCGTGGACTCCTGGCGGGCTGGGAACTGTCCGGCCACCCTGGAGCGCGAGACCGACCCCTGCTCCATGAGCCAGCTCAACAGTGAGTGCCCGGCCCCGGGGGGCTGCGGGGCAGGCGGGAGACCCGGGCCAGGCGGGCGGGAGACCCACCGGACCTGTCCCCGCAGAGGTGTGCGCGGAGACCCACTGCGCGGCGCTGGTGAACAAGGGCACGGTGTTCGAGAAGTGCCACGCCGTGGTGAACCCCAAGCCCTTCTACAAGGTGGGCAGGGCCTGTGGGCAGCCAGGGGGACGGCCGTGGGGGCGCCTCGGGGGCTCTGGGCAGCGGGCGGGCGGGCGGGCAGGGGCCCACGCTCCTGTCCACGCCCCCGCAGAGGTGCGTGTACCAGGCCTGCAACTACGAGGAGACCTTCCCGCACATCTGCGCCGCGCTGGGGGCCTACGCCCGCAGGTGCGCCTCTCGGGGCGTCCTGCTCTGGGGCTGGAGGAGCAGCGTGGACAACTGCAGTGCGTGAGGCCGCGTGGCAGGGACAGCGGGGGCTCCGGGGTCGCGCAGAGGGTGGGGTGGCCATGAGGGCCGGGGCCGGGGCCCTGTCGGCCATCCCCCGGGGACCTGACGCCCGGGCCCCCCGCAGCCGTCCCCTGCACGGGCAACCAGACGTTCAGCTACGACAGCCGGGCCTGCGGCCGCACGTGCCGCTCGCTGTCCGACCGCGCTGCCGAGTGCCACCCCAGCGCCGTTCCCGTGGAAGGCTGCAACTGCCCAGAGGGCACCTACCTCAACCACAAGGCTGAGTGTGTGCGCAAGGCCCAGTGCCCCTGCCTCCTGGACGACCGCAAGCTCGTCCTGGCCGGCCAGTCCACCGTGGTCAACGGCGCCATCTGGTGTGTGAGGCGTCCGCCGCACAGCCCTAGGGGGCGGCTGGCCCCACCCCGCCCGCCCGCGGCCCCGGTCCCAGGGCCATCCGCTCACACGGCCTCTCTTTCAGCTACTGCACGAACGGGCGGCTGAGCTGCCCCGGGCGGCCACGGGCGCTCCTGGGTACGTAGCTCGGCCGAGGCAGCGGGCCTGGACCGCGCGGAGCCCTGGCCCCCGCCGAGCCCGCCTCACCGGCCCCTCTCCCCTGCAGCTTCCTGCCCGGCCCCCAAGACGTTCCAGTCCTGCAGCCAGTCCTCCGAGAGCAAGTTTGGGGCGGCCTGTGCCCCGACCTGCCAGATGCTGGCCACTGGCACCCCCTGCGTAAGCCTGGGGCAAGCGAGGGGCGGGGCGCTCCCCGCGGGAGACCTGTGCCGGCCATTCCGGTGGCCGCCGCCGGCACGGAGCCTCTCCCTGGGCCGTGAGAGGCGGTCCACGGAGCCCTCAGGAGGGGCTGAGCTGCCCCTCCATCCCTGCCCGCCATGATAAGCGTGGCCACTGGGGTGGGAGGCCAGGCCGCTGGAGGGCCCGGTGCTCCATCTGTGGGGTTCCCCGAGGACTGGAGCCCCCGACTTGGGGAGGGAGAGGAGGAGCCCTACAGCCCAGCCGTGAGCCCCAGACATGCCAGAACCTTCCTGAGGGAGGGGTGGCTTTGCTGCAAGGAAGGCCGGGGCAGAGGGGACGCAGGCAGTGAGCCTGGAAGGAATGCGGGGGAGTCTCCGAGTGGCCCACAGCCGGGCCCCCCCCAGGACCGCCACCCCCCTCCCTCCCTGTAGGTGCCCACCAAGTGTGAGCCCGGCTGCGTGTGCGCCGAGGGACTCTACGAGAACGCCAGCGGGCAGTGTGTGCCCCCCGAGGAGTGCCCGTGCGAATTTGCGGGGGCTTCGTACCCCCGGGGTGCCGAGCTCCACACCGGCTGTAAGACCTGGTAAAGCCACTGCCCCACCCTAGGGACCCCAGTGGCCCAAGGCTGTCCGCGGGGTCCTTTGGGGTTGGCAGGGGGTCAGCATCCTGTGGGGGGCGTGAGGCCCAGGCCGCTCAGAACCCCAGAGCACCTGCTCCTCCCTCAGCACCTGCTCGAGGGGCAAATGGACGTGCCAGGACGGTGTCCACTGCTCGTCCACCTGCACCCTCTATGGAGAGGGCCATGTGGTCACCTTTGACGGGCAGCGCTTCGTGTTCGAGGGCAACTGCGAATACATCCTGGCTACGGTGAGGCCGGGGGGGGGGCAGGGAAGCCACAGGGGCGGGCGACAGGGAGGCCCTGGGGGTGCCGCACAGAGCTCCTGGCCGGCCGCCCCTCACCGCCCCCTCCCCACAGGATGGCTGCGGCACCGACGACCCCCGGCCCACCTTCAAGGTCCTGACGGAGAACGTGGTGTGCGGGAAGTCGGGCGTCACCTGCTCCCGGGCCATCCGCGTCTCCCTGGGGGTGAGCAGGCGGGCGGGTGCCCCCCACGCAGCCTCTGTGCCGCTGGCCGCTCACAGAGAGCAGCGGCGTCTCCCCGGGCTGAACGGCCATGAGGGGTGGGACGCAGGGAGCCCTCCCAGGAGTTCGAGTCAGCCCTCAGGGCAGTATCCATGATGTTCTGGAACCTTCTGCCCACGGCAGGCTCCAGAAGGCATGCACCGGCCCACGTGTGTCCTCAGTGGACACGTCCAGCCTGCCTGGAAGGACACGGGCGGGGAGGCAAAGCTGGCGGCATGGGGCGGCCCGGGCCTGGGGGCAGGCAGCCAGTGACGCCCCTGCCCCCCAGGGCCTGTCCATTGTGCTGGCGGACAGGAACTACACGGTCAGCGGGGCCGAGCCCGACGTGCACTGGCGGGTCAAGGCGGGCTCCCTGCACCTGCAGCTGGACATCACCATCGGCAGCAGCTACAACCTGACCCTCATCTGGAACAAGCACATGACCGTCTCCATCAAGATCTCACGGGCCACACAGGTACAGCACGCCCCTGCCCAGGCCGTGGGGGGGCGGGGGGCTGCCGCACCCGCACCCCGCTGACCCCGGCCTCCCCAGGACGCCCTGTGCGGCCTGTGCGGCAACTACAACGGGAACATGAAGGACGACTTTGAGACGCGCGGCAAGTACGTGGCGTCCGACGAGCTGGAGTTCGTGAACTCGTGGAAGGAGAGCCCGCTGTGCGGGGACGCCAGCCTCGCGCTGGATCCCTGCAGCGTGAACGCCTTCCGCCGCGCCTGGGCCGAGCGCAAGTGCGGCGTCATCAACAGCCAGACCTTCGCCGCCTGCCACAGCAAGGTGGGCCCCACGCCGGGGCCCCGGGCCGACGGGGCGGGGGGGCGGGGGGGGGTGCGGCGGCCACTGACGGCCGGCCCCCACAGGTGTACCGCCTGCCCTACTACGAGGCCTGCGTGCGCGACGCGTGTGGCTGCGACACCGGCGGGGACTGCGAGTGCCTGTGCGACGCCGTGGCCGCCTACGCCCAGGCCTGCCTGGACAAGGGCGTGTGCGTGGACTGGAGGGCCCCCGACTTCTGCCGTGAGTGCCCCGCCCCGCCCCCGAGGGGTGGCCCCGGCGGCAGCTCCCCTCCTGGGTGGGGGTCCAGCTGAGCCCCCGCAGAGGGACCCCCCGGGGCCCCCGGGCTGCTGCGCGGGCTCAGGGCCCCTCACGGGCGTCTGTCCTCCCAGCCATCTACTGCGGCTTCTACAACACGCACGCGCGGGCGGGCGCCGGCCAGTTCCGGTATACCCAGGAGGCCAACTGCACGTGGCACTACCAGCCGTGCCTCTGCCCCCAGCACCTGCAGAGCCTCCCAGACGCCAACATGGAAGGTACGGGGCACAGAGAGAGAGGGTGGCCCAGGGGACTGGTGGCTCCCCGGGCCAGGTGGAGAGGGGCATGAAGGCCGGGGCAGGACAGGTGGCGGAGGGGAGGGCCCGGAGCTGGGGGGCTGCAACAGGCAGGATGTGGGGGGTGGGGGTGGGCCAGTGCAGGGTGGCTGGGGGTGGGGGGTGAGGGGCAACTGCCTCTGCAGCTCAGGGGAGAGGCCAGGGCAGCTGCGACAGAGAGGGCAGGAGCCAAGGCCTGAGGAAGAGGGGCCTCCGGCTCCGGCCCTGAGGCCCGGCGCTCTGGCACCGCCCCCAGGTTGCTACAACTGCTCCCAGGACGAGTACTTCGACCACAACGCGGGGACCTGCGTGCCGTGCGGTAAGCGCCGTCAGAGGGCCCACACCCTGCACACACCTCCGCCCGCTCTCGAGCAGCCCCTCCCCCGGCTGCACCCTGCCGCGCTGAGGCCCCCATACCCCACACAGCAGGCATGGGAGACCCCCCTCCCCATGCGCTGAGTCCCCACACCCAGCCCCCAGCCGCTGGGTGCAGAGCAGGAGCCACCTGGGGGCTCCAAGACTGTGGCCTGGAGAGCGGCCGGGAGGTGGGTGCTGGACAGCGTCCCGCTGCCAAGCCGCCACTAAGGTCAGGGGCGGTGCTGAGGAGGGAGCAGATGGGGTAAAAGGACAGAGGAGCAGGGGCCGCCTCTGCCTCTGGCAAGCCCCCCCGACTCAGGGCCTGGGGACGACCGGAGGGCTGGGCAGGACAGGTGGCAGGAGGGAAACAGTGCTGACCGCCCGTCCTCTTGCAGTGCTGCTGCCCACCACGCCGCCGCCGCCGCCGCCGCCCACCACCACAGGTGATTGCACGCACACTAGGTGCCAAGGTGAAACACGCAGTCTCCTCGGACCCTTCCCTGGACGGCCGTCGGCCCAGCCTGTCTCCACCCAGCACCCTGGCTGGCGTGTGGGGCAGGGCTGCAGTGCACCAGGGCTGACCTGGGCTGCCCCCGCTGTAGTAGGAACGGCTGTGCCGACCAGGAAGGCGGAGGGGAGGGCCGAGTAAAGCTTAGCTCCCGGGCAACCAACAGGCGCCCAGCTGTGACCCCACGGCATGGCCACTGTCACAGCAAAGCCGCCGGGACCGCCCGGTGCCTCAGAGGGCCACAGGCGCACCCCCGTGCCTTCCGCTCCGGCTCCCTGGGGCGGGGGGGGGGGTGCTGCGTGGCTCAGGGGCTCGGCAGGCAAGCGAGGGAGCTCCTCAAAAGGCTGTGTGCACAGCGATGGCCCCTCTGCCCTCCACAGAAGCCAAGCTGACCACGACCCCCCCCCAGAGCCACTGGCCTCCTCAGCCCCACTGTACCCTCAGCCAGCTCACCCCCCACACCTGGGACCCCCACAATAGGCTTTACGCCCACAGCCACAGCCACGCCCGCGGCCTCAGCACCCTCCCGCCCAGGCAGGGGCAGCCCTGACCACGCAGACAGGACGCCCCGCCTCTGCTGGAGATAAGGCCACACAGCGGGGGCAGGGCATGTGCAGGACCACAGATGCGCTCCAGGGGGCGCGGGACGGGGGCACCCCACTCCCCCACAGAGCACACGCTCAGACACAGGAGCTGTGTTTGCAGAATCAGCCAGTCACAGAACACGGCCCCTCCCTGCCGACACGGTCGCTGGCAGCGAGTGGGGCGTGCAGGGTGCAGCCGGCACCTGCCAGCCCTCCGTGAGGCCGCCCCACCCTACGCAGCAGCACCCCCGTCCAGCTGCCCAGGGACCATGGGGGGGGGGATGTGCGTCCTGCCAGGGCAGGTGAAGAAGCACCCAGTGGCCCCATGAGACCATGGCCCCGGGGATGCCCCTGAGGCTGCCAAGTCCAGGCCAGCTGAGAGAGGACGTGAGGGTCAGCTAGAGGAAGACAAGCGCCCCTCTCAAGGGGGTCCAGTGCACCCTGCTGGCCAGGGCCTGGTGACACAGGTGGGGAAAGCACCTCAGATTCAGCAGGGAGAGGGGGCACCAGCAGATGGTCCAGAGATGGTCTGGGCCCTGTTCTCCGCAGAGTCGCCGCGCTCGAGCTCCAGCACCACCACACAAGCCACATCACCACTGACGCCCACCGCAACTCCCAGGACGACGGCCACGGGACCGACCGTGACACAGGCCACGACCCAGCCCACAGGACCACTGCTCAGCACAGCCACGCGCTCCACAGCACGTTCGACAGCGCGCACCACAGCCGGAAGGCCAACCCCAGCGACGCCAGGGACAGCCACGGGGCCACCCAAAAGTAAGGACGCCCCACCCTGCTGTCCCCACAGAGGACACACAGCACAGGTGCCCCCACGCCCAGCCCACCCTAGCTGGGACTGCATACCAGAGCCTGGCCTCGGACCCCCAGGCAGGGACGCCTCCGGCCAAAAGGACGCGGGCGGCAGGACCAGCCCCAAGCCGGAGCCCACCCACTAACCGCTCTCACTCGTCATTCTTCCTGACCACAGCGCCCGCGGGCCCGTCCACCACAGCCAGGCCGCCAGGGGAGGCCTCACCCACAACAGGTGAGCCCACGCCCCAGGGAGCACAAGCTTCCAGAGTCCCTGGCTCTGCAGGGCAGGGCCTCAGGTCTGCCCTCGGGACCACAAGTCCCACACAACAAAGAACCCCATGGGGGGACTTCAGGGAAGAGCAACGCCCATCACAAATGCTCAGCAGGGGAGTCGGGGGGCCATGGAAGCCCCTGGGGGGAGCCCCACTCAAACACGAACTCTGAGGAGACAGGCCCAATGAAGACACCCAGGAAGGAAGTCAGGGGTCAGGGTAAGAGGACAAGGACACAGCCAAAAAAAAAAGTCTGCACCGAGTGGCACGCAATACAGGCACGCAGCCGAAAAGAAAAAGGGCAGACAAACTAACATTCGCATGATGTTCCCACAGAGCACACGACACCTCACCAAACCACAGACCCACCAGGCCACGGGACACGGCCAACGGAGCCACTGAGATCAACGGAGACCACACCAGGCCAGAACCCAGAGCCCCCCCACTCACACACACCGCCACTAACTGCCCCCGACAGCACTCCCCACACTCAGTCCACCTCCCCCTCCGCCCCGGGCTCCCCGTCCCACCAGCTCCCACTCCACAGGGCCCCCCCACGGGCACCTCCTTGCGCACCACCACCTCCCATCCCCCGCCCTCTCCCTCCTGGACCACTCACTCCACCCAGGTCCCTAACTCGGCCACCGCCTCCGTCACTCCCACCTCCCACCGGGTCATCACCCCGACCCAGCCACACAGCCACTCTCCCCAGCCCTCCACCGCAGCGCCCACGGGCACCTCGGGGCCCTCCACCCACGGCCCAGGCACAAACACCGCGCCCTCCCCCTCCACCCCTCCACGGACACTGAGCACCACCGGGACCACCCCGGCCCCCAACTCTGTCAGCACAGCCAAAACCTCCACCTCCCTGCCGCCTCCCCCGCCTTCAGCCCCTGTCCACTCCGGGACCACCTCCACGCCACACACCGCCACGCCACGCACGCCCACCCACGGTGCAACCGGCACCCCCGCCACACACTCGGCCACCCCCGGCACTCCCCACACTCCGTCCCCCTCCCCCTCCGCCCCCCCGGGCTCCCCGTCCACCAGCTCCCACTCCACAGGGCCCCCCACGGGCACCTCCTTCCGCACCACCACCTCCCATCCCCCGCCCTCTCCCTCCTGGACCACTCACTCCACCCAGGTCCCTAACTCGGCCACCGCCTCCGTCACTCCCACCTCCCACCGGGTCATCACCCCGACCCAGCCACACAGCCACTCTCCCCAGCCCTCCACCGCAGCGCCCACGGGCACCTCGGGGCCCTCCACCCACGGCCCAGGCACAAACACCGCGCCCTCCCCTCCACCCCTCCACGGACACTGAGCACCACCGGGACCACCCCGGCCCCCCAACTCTGTCAGCACAGCCAAAACCTCCACCTCCCTGCCGCCTCCCCCGCCTTCAGCCCCTGTCCACTCCGGGACCACCTCCACGCCACACACCGCCACGCCACGCACGCCCACCCACGGTGCAACCGGCACCCCCGCCACACACTCGGCCACCCCCGGCACTCCCCACACTCCGTCCACCTCCCCCTCCGCCCCCCCGGGCTCCCCGTCCACCAGCTCCCACTCCACAGGGCCCCCCACGGGCACCTCCTTCCGCACCACCACCTCCCATCCCCCGCCCTCTCCCTCCTGGACCACTCACTCCACCCAGGTCCCTAACTCGGCCACCGCCTCCGTCACTCCCACCTCCCACCGGGTCATCACCCCGACCCAGCCACACAGCCACTCTCCCCAGCCCTCCACCGCAGCGCCCACGGGCACCTCGGGGCCCTCCACCCACGGCCCAGGCACAAACACCGCGCCCTCCCCCTCCACCCCTCCACGGACACTGAGCACCACCGGGACCACCCCGGCCCCCAACTCTGTCAGCACAGCCAAAACCTCCACCTCCCTGCCGCCTCCCCCGCCTTCAGCCCCTGTCCACTCCGGGACCACCTCCACGCCACACACCGCCACGCCACGCACGCCCACCCACGGTGCAACCGGCACCCCCGCCACACACTCGGCCACCCCCGGCACTCCCCACACTCCGTCCACCTCCCCCTCCGCCCCCCCGGGCTCCCCGTCCACCAGCTCCCACTCCACAGGGCCCCCCACGGGCACCTCCTTCCGCACCACCACCTCCCATCCCCCGCCCTCTCCCTCCTGGACCACTCACTCCACCCAGGTCCCTAACTCGGCCACCGCCTCCGTCACTCCCACCTCCCACCGGGTCATCACCCCGACCCAGCCACACAGCCACTCTCCCCAGCCCTCCACCGCAGCGCCCACGGGCACCTCGGGGCCCTCCACCCACGGCCCAGGCACAAACACCGCGCCCTCCCCTCCACCCCTCCACGGACACTGAGCACCACCGGGACCACCCCGGGCCCCCAACTCTGTCAGCACAGCCAAAACCTCCACCTCCCTGCCGCCTCCCCCGCCTTCAGCCCCTGTCCACTCCGGGACCACCTCCACGCCACACACCGCCACGCCACGCACGCCCACCCACGGTGCAACCGGCACCCCCGCCACACACTCGGCCACCCCGGCACTCCCCACACTCCGTCCACCTCCCCTCCGCCCCCGGGCTCCCCGTCCACCAGCTCCCACTCCACAGGGCCCCCCACGGGCACCTCCTTCCGCACCACCACCTCCCATCCCCCGCCCTCTCCCTCCTGGACCACTCACTCCACCCAGGTCCCTAACTCGGCCACCGCCTCCGTCCTCCCACCTCCCACCGGGTCATCACCCCGACCCAGCCACACAGCCACTCTCCCCAGCCCTCCACCGCAGCGCCCACGGGCACCTCGGGGCCCTCCACCCACGGCCCAGGCACAAACACCGCGCCCGCCCCCTCCACCCCCTCCACGGACACTGAGCACCACCGGGACCACCCCGGGCCCCCCAACTCTGTCAGCACAGCCAAAACCTCCACCTCCCTGCCGCCTCCCCCGCCTTCAGCCCCTGTCCACTCCGGGACCACCTCCACGCCACACACCGCCACGCCACGCACGCCCACCCACGGTGCAACCGGCACCCCCGCCACACACTCGGCCACCCCGGCACTCCCCACACTCCGTCCACCTCCCCCTCCGCCCCCGGGCTCCCCGTCCACCAGCTCCCACTCCACAGGGCCCCCCCACGGGCACCTCCTTCCGCACCACCACCTCCCATCCCCCGCCCTCTCCCTCCTGGACCACTCACTCCACCCAGGTCCCTAACTCGGCCACCGCCTCCGTCACTCCCACCTCCCACCGGGTCATCACCCCGACCCAGCCACACAGCCACTCTCCCCAGCCCTCCACCGCAGCGCCCACGGGCACCTCGGGGCCCTCCACCCACGGCCCAGGCACAAACACCGCGCCCTCCCCCTCCACCCCTCCACGGACACTGAGCACCACCGGGACCACCCCGGCCCCCAACTCTGTCAGCACAGCCAAAACCTCCACCTCCCTGCCGCCTCCCCCGCCTTCAGCCCCTGTCCACTCCGGGACCACCTCCACGCCACACACCGCCACGCCACGCACGCCCACCCACGGTGCAACCGGCACCCCCGCCACACACTCGGCCACCCCCGGCACTCCCCACACTCCGTCCACCTCCCCCTCCGCCCCCCCGGGCTCCCCGTCCCACCAGCTCCCACTCCACAGGGCCCCCCCACGGGCACCTCCTTCCGCACCACCACCTCCCATCCCCCGCCCTCTCCCTCCTGGACCACTCACTCCACCCAGGTCCCTAACTCGGCCACCGCCTCCGTCACTCCCACCTCCCACCGGGTCATCACCCCGACCCAGCCACACAGCCACTCTCCCCAGCCCTCCACCGCAGCGCCCACGGGCACCTCGGGGCCCTCCACCCACGGCCCAGGCACAAACACCGCGCCCTCCCCCTCCACCCCTCCACGGACACTGAGCACCACCGGGACCACCCCGGGCCCCCCAACTCTGTCAGCACAGCCAAAACCTCCACCTCCCTGCCGCCTCCCCCGCCTTCAGCCCCTGTCCACTCCGGGACCACCTCCACGCCACACACCGCCACGCCACGCACGCCCACCCACGGTGCAACCGGCACCCCCGCCACACACTCGGCCACCCCCGGCACTCCCCACACTCCGTCCACCTCCCCCTCCGCCCCCCCGGGCTCCCCGTCCACCAGCTCCCACTCCACAGGGCCCCCCACGGGCACCTCCTTCCGCACCACCACCTCCCATCCCCCGCCCTCTCCCTCCTGGACCACTCACTCCACCCAGGTCCCTAACTCGGCCACCGCCTCCGTCCTCCCACCTCCCACCGGGTCATCACCCCGACCCAGCCACACAGCCACTCTCCCCAGCCCTCCACCGCAGCGCCCACGGGCACCTCGGGGCCCTCCACCCACGGCCCAGGCACAAACACCGCGCCCTCCCCCTCCACCCCTCCACGGACACTGAGCACCACCGGGACCACCCCGGCCCCCAACTCTGTCAGCACAGCCAAAACCTCCACCTCCCTGCCGCCTCCCCCGCCTTCAGCCCCTGTCCACTCCGGGACCACCTCCACGCCACACACCGCCACGCCACGCACGCCCACCCACGGTGCAACCGGCACCCCCGCCACACACTCGGCCACCCCGGCACTCCCCACACTCCGTCCACCTCCCCCTCCGCCCCCCGGGCTCCCCGTCCACCAGCTCCCACTCCACAGGGCCCCCCACGGGCACCTCCTTCCGCACCACCACCTCCCATCCCCCGCCCTCTCCCTCCTGGACCACTCACTCCACCCAGGTCCCTAACTCGGCCACCGCCTCCGTCACTCCCACCTCCCACCGGGTCATCACCCCGACCCAGCCACACAGCCACTCTCCCCAGCCCTCCACCGCAGCGCCCACGGGCACCTCGGGGCCCTCCACCCACGGCCCAGGCACAAACACCGCGCCCTCCCCTCCACCCCCTCCACGGACACTGAGCACCACCGGGACCACCCCGGGCCCCCAACTCTGTCAGCACAGCCAAAACCTCCACCTCCCTGCCGCCTCCCCCGCCTTCAGCCCCTGTCCACTCCGGGACCACCTCCACGCCACACACCGCCACGCCACGCACGCCCACCCACGGTGCAACCGGCACCCCCGCCACACACTCGGCCACCCCGGCACTCCCCACACTCCGTCCACCTACCCCCTCCGCCCCCCCGGGCTCCCCGTCCACCAGCTCCCACTCCACAGGGCCCCCCACGGGCACCTCCTTCCGCACCACCACCTCCCATCCCCCGCCCTCTCCCTCCTGGACCACTCACTCCACCCAGGTCCCTAACTCGGCCACCGCCTCCGTCACTCCCACCTCCCACCGGGTCATCACCCCGACCCAGCCACACAGCCACTCTCCCCAGCCCTCCACCGCAGCGCCCACGGGCACCTCGGGGCCCTCCACCCACGGCCCAGGCACAAACACCGCGCCCTCCCCTCCACCCCCTCCACGGACACTGAGCACCACCGGGACCACCCCGGCCCCCAACTCTGTCAGCACAGCCAAAACCTCCACCTCCCTGCCGCCTCCCCCGCCTTCAGCCCCTGTCCACTCCCGGGACCACCTCCACGCCACACACCGCCACGCCACGCACGCCCACCCACGGTGCAACCGGCACCCCGCCACACACTCGGCCACCCCGGCACTCCCCACACTCCGTCCACCTCCCCCTCCGCCCCCGGGCTCCCCGTCCCACCAGCTCCCACTCCACAGGGCCCCCCCACGGGCACCTCCTTCCGCACCACCACCTCCCATCCCCCGCCCTCTCCCTCCTGGACCACTCACTCCACCCAGGTCCCTAACTCGGCCACCGCCTCCGTCACTCCCACCTCCCACCGGGTCATCACCCCCGACCCAGCCACACAGCCACTCTCCCCAGCCCTCCACCGCAGCGCCCACGGGCACCTCGGGGCCCTCCACCCACGGCCCAGGCACAAACACCGCGCCCTCCCCTCCACCCCTCCACGGACACTGAGCACCACCGGGACCACCCCGGGCCCCCCAACTCTGTCAGCACAGCCAAAACCTCCACCTCCCTGCCGCCTCCCCGCCTTCAGCCCCTGTCCACTCCGGGACCACCTCCACGCCACACACCGCCACGCCACGCACGCCCACCCACGGTGCAACCGGCACCCCCGCCACACACTCGGCCACCCCGGCACTCCCCACACTCCGTCCACCTCCCCCTCCGCCCCCCCGGGCTCCCCGTCCACCAGCTCCCACTCCACAGGGCCCCCCACGGGCACCTCCTTCCGCACCACCACCTCCCATCCCCGCCCTCTCCCTCCTGGACCACTCACTCCACCCAGGTCCCTAACTCGGCCACCGCCTCCGTCACTCCCACCTCCCACCGGGTCATCACCCCGACCCAGCCACACAGCCACTCTCCCCAGCCCTCCACCGCAGCGCCCACGGGCACCTCGGGGCCCTCCACCCACGGCCCAGGCACAAACACCGCGCCCTCCCCTCCACCCCTCCACGGACACTGAGCACCACCGGGACCACCCCGGCCCCCCAACTCTGTCAGCACAGCCAAAACCTCCACCTCCCTGCCGCCTCCCCCGCCTTCAGCCCCTGTCCACTCCGGGACCACCTCCACGCCACACACCGCCACGCCACGCACGCCCACCCACGGTGCAACCGGCACCCCCGCCACACACTCGGCCACCCCGGCACTCCCCACACTCCGTCCCACCTCCCCCTCCGCCCCCGGGGCTCCCCGTCCCACCAGCTCCCACTCCACAGGGCCCCCCCACGGGCACCTCCTTCCGCACCACCACCTCCCATCCCCCCGCCCTCTCCCTCCTGGACCACTCACTCCACCCAGGTCCCTAACTCGGCCACCGCCTCCGTCACTCCCACCTCCCACCGGGTCATCACCCCCGACCCAGCCACACAGCCACTCTCCCCAGCCCTCCACCGCAGCGCCCACGGGCACCTCGGGGCCCTCCACCCACGGCCCAGGCACAAACACCGCGCCCTCCCCCTCCACCCCTCCACGGACACTGAGCACCACCGGGACCACCCCAGACCCTCATCTGGGCAGCAGTATCCGAACCTCCACGTCTGTGGTCAGCCCGTCTCTGTCTCATCCCCCAGGCTCCAGCGCCAGCCCCCCTGCATCCCCCCCGGGCTCCCTGAACTCGACCCAGAGTCCTGGGAGCACTGTCCCAGCCACATCTCAGCCTCCACAGCCCTCCGCCTCTTCCCCCAGCCACTCCGAGTCCTCAGTCCCGGCCACCCTCCGGCCTCCTTCCCCATCTCCCTCTGAAGGCTCCTCCCAGGCACCCACTTCTACTAAACAACCTGTCCCCCCTTCCCCCCTGACCTCGGCGGTTTCCACCCCCCCGCTGTCCCCCACCTTGATCCCCAGCATCCCCACCTCCCCCTCTGGACCCCCTATCATCTCCCACACAGCCCCTGGGTCTACACCTCCTGTTCCCCCCGCCGTGTCCACTCCCCACACATCCTCCGTCTCGCCTCCACGCACCCCCACCGCACCGCCTGCGTCGGCGTCGACCACACCCCCTGTGCACCCGTCTCCCTCCCCGTCGCACAGCCCCGCCCCCAGCAGCTCGGCTGTGGCGTCCACCGCCCGGATCACCGCCAGCACACCGGCCCACTCCACGCCGTTGTTCCTGTCCTCCACCTCCCAGTCCACTTCTCTCACCTCCCAAGTGCCCACGCCCAGCCTCGTGCCGTCCACGCTGGGGGTGACCGTCCTCCCCAGCTCCCCTGCCACAAACCTCACCACCAGGCCTCCCAGCACCACACGACTGCTCACCACGGCCTTCCTGAGCAGCCGCGGCACCCTGCCCGGCGGCTCCGCCTCCCCTACCTCGGGCTCCGCGGCCTCTTCCCTCCCGCCGTCCACACCCAGCTACTCCAGTAAGTGCCGTCTCCACCACCTCCCTGGTGACGCCGTGCACGGCTTCCTCCTGGCCTGGCCTCTCTGCTCCGCAGCACCTTGGGTCACCCCCGGCCCCAGCGCCCGCCTTCTCTGGTCTCCGCACACTGCCTGATGGCCACCGGGGCTCTGCTCTCACCTCCCTGCCTCTGTGCCCCAAGCCGGGACACAGCACACGCACGCCCCCTGCCGCCGTCTCGGTGGGCAGGTCTCCTTCCCCGCCCAGGAAGCCCGCACGCCTCCTGGGGACAGCCTGGCCGCCCAGGGCGCCGAGCACAGACCTGCCCCCGACCGGCCGCAGGCTCTGGGCGCAGCCCCGCGGGTGCGGCTGCGGTGTCCTCAGCCGTACCCTGAGGCCGTCTGGGTCGCATCTCGCACACCTGGCCGCCCGCGCCTCTGCTGTCTCCCGTCCTCTGCCGCATGCCAGCCTCGTCCCTGGGGCCCGTTCTCAACCTTCGTAGATGGGACCCCAGCCCCTCTCTCCCTGGCCCCCAGACCCCTGTCCAGCAAACTCTGGTCTGGCCGGCGTGGCACCTGGCCTCCTCCAGCTGGTCCCCTATCCCACCTCTACTCCTGGACTCGGCTCTCTCATGTCCCGCCCGCCATGTCCCCTGCTGCAACCCTGGCCTCCCTTTGAGGGGACCCCGCCTCCCCCAGGCTGCAGAGGGGAGGGCAGAACCTGGTCGCCTGTGCCCCACCCCCAGGGACGGCTGGGGGCCAAGCCGGGACGCACGCAGAGCCCCCACCCACTGTCGGCCTTGCCACAGCTCAGCCCTGCAGCCGCCTCCAGCTGCCACTCTGCCCTCCTGCCCGAGGCCTGCCTGACCCACCCTGTCCTCCAGCAACGCCACTCGCCCCCTGTGGGTGTTCCTCCCACAGCATCCGTTGCCCGGACTGGGCTCCCCTCACAAGCCCCAGGCAGGGCTGTTCCCAGTGACACAGTCCTCCTAGAGGACAACGACTAGGTGTAAGGTGTCCGTGGGGAGGGGACCCCAGGGGGCGAGGGAGCCAGAGAGAAATCAAGAGGGAAGGACGGCTAGGGCATCGGCAGCCCATGCGGACACCCCGGAGTCCTACCCTGCCGGGTCTGCCCCCGCCGGCGGAGAACAAAGCAGGCAGGGGTGAGGCCCGGGCAGGGCGGGGAAAACAGGGCGGCCACCCCGTCTTTGCTCAAGAAGCTCCTTTGGCTTTCCTTCGGCCCCGCAGTGGCGTTTCCCGTGGTCACACTGCTCTCCTGGCTGCCGGGGCGCCCATGGTGGCACACCATCTCTGTCCCTGGGGCGATGCAGGCCAGGTCACAGACCCCCACAGGGACCACAGACCCCTGCAGGGAGCACCCCTCTGGGGACGCTGACATCCTCCCCCCATCCCTCCCACAGGTTCTGGGCCAGACAAGACAGAGCCACCTATGCCCACAGGTAGGTATCACCTGGCAGGAGAGGTAGCTGGGGAGGCTGGGGACGAGTACAGGAATCTGCCCCGTCCTCTGGGAAAGCCCTTGACCTTGGGGGTACCGGCTGGCTTTGTCCCAGATGTAAAGTCTGAGGTCAGTGGGGCTCAGACAAGGGGAGATGGCCAGGGTGGGGCCCAGCAGTGCTGACAGGCCCCCAGGGTCGTCCCCTCTCGGGGCTGTGCAGCTGGTCCTGCTTCCTCCCGGCCCCACCGGGCCGGCACTGCGCCCCACCAGCCCAGAACGCACTCGGAGGAGCTGGGGCCCAAAACTCGGCGGGTACACTAGCCCTTCCCTCTCGAGGGTCCAGCGCCTGCCCTGTGACCACGCCCTGGGGCGGGTGTCTCATGGCCCCCGCCCCCCCCGCCCCCCCCGCCCCCCCGCCCAGAGGTCTGCAGTGTGCGGGAGCACGAGGAGGAGGTCACTTACCAGGGGTGCACAGCCAACGTGACCGTGACCCGCTGCGAGGGCGTCTGCGCCTCCTCCGCCAGGTGAGCTGAGGGCCCGCGCTGCCTCCACCCACTGTCCGGTCCCAAGCGTGGAGCCCGCCTGGCCCGACGGGGGCTCCGAGTGTCACTCGGCGGCTAAGCCTGCGGGTGGTCCCTTGACAGCCAGGAAGGTCGGGAACAGAGGCCACACCCTGAGGACCCCACCTGGGTCTGCCCTCCCGCAAGTGGCCGGGGAGGGGTGGGGCCGCCTGAGGCCGTGGCCCTGACCCGCCCGCCCTGTGGTGCATCCTCTGCAGCTTCAACGTGGGCACCAGACAAGTCGGCACCCAGTGCAGCTGCTGCCGCCCCCTCAGCTCCTACGAGAAACAGCTGGCGCTGCCCTGCCCAGACCCCGCGGTCCCGGGGCGGCCGCTGGTGCTCACGCTGCAGGTGTTCCGGCACTGCGTGTGCGGCCCCGGGCGCTGCGGAGACGCAGCCCCCTGGGTGAGAGAATGAAGCACCACCCCCAGCCCCCAGCCCCCCTCGTGCTGCCCCCAGCAGCCCCTTTCCAAGCGTGGCCTCGAAGAGCGTGGGGTGCAGCCCACCCAGGCACCTGCGGGAAGAAGCCGCTGGGCGGGGGTCCTGCAGACCCCGGCCCAGCCCAACAGGCTGCAATGAACTGCTGGCCTCCTGCCCCACAAGGCCCTCCCAGGCCACGGCCACCCATCGTCCACACGGCCTCCCGGCCTCGGGAGGCGCTGCCCAGCCCTGCGGAGGGAGACGCTGGCCCAGAGGAGGCTGCTTCAGAGGGGAGGGGAGGGAGGGCCGGAGCGGGGTGGGTGCAGGCACCCGCCGTCAGGGGTGCCTGTGCCCCAACAGCGCTCACCCTGCCTGACAGACAGGCCCCCATGGACAGATGGTCAATAAACTGGCACTGACCAAGGCACAGACACTGCCCGGAACTCTGCTTGTCGTCTCCGTGCCCCCAGGCGTCTGTGACCCCTGAGCCGCGCCTGCCCCACAAGAGCCTCCCCGCCCCGGCAGACCCTCTCTCCTCGGCCCGCCGCCAGGGGCCCTCCCGGCTCAGGGCACTCCCGGAAGCCCGCCGCCCCGTGGGATGCGGCTCCAGGCTGTGGCTGGGCTCACGCCCCAGGAGGAAGACCCCAGTCCCATAGGGCGCTCAGACCCACGGCCCCCAAGAGGCCGACCACCCCACGCACGCCGTGAGGTGGAGGGCCAGGCTGGGCCCACACAGTGACCCAACACGCGGAGCAAAAGGCGCAACCTCTCCCGTGTGCCTCGCTCACCCAGGGCCCGGACGGCCGAGCTCTGGCGGACGGCCCGCCCAGGGCAGGCGCCTGTGTGGTTGGGACCCCGGGCCAGGGCGGCCCACAGGACGGGACCTCAGGCTGCACGGGGGGCGGCTTTCCCTGGGGCAACCGCGCATCCCCGTGGCTGTCCCCCCCGCTGACGGCCCCCACGCCCCCGTCACCGTCCTAGCACGGATTTTCCCTCGACAAGGAACACGCTTGGTGACGGTCTGCAGCTGCAGCGGCACTCCAGGCAGGGCCCGGTGCCGGGGAGGGTGCCGACCGACACCAGTCTGAGGCCCCGCCGCGCAGGCGGCCCACACGGCGGCTGCGAGCCCCGTGCGGAGCCCCGCAGCTCGAGCAAAAGCGCAGGGCGTCCCTCCGGAGGCCTGGCCACGCCGGCGGTCTCCTCCGCAGGCCCAGCGCATGGCCCGCTGTGCTCCGCCAGGGCCCAGGCCCAGGGCCAGGCAGGCGCCGGCCCTCGGGTCAGCGTGGCCCGCGGAACGGCCCTTCGGGAGCCACGCAGTCGGTGGGTGTGGGGGCCCGGGTGGGCCTCTGCCGTGAGGCGGGGCCCCAGCACCCCGACGGGTCCTGAATCGGCCCCCCAGGGCCCGCCCTGCAGCACAGGCCTCACGGGGGTCTGCGGCACAGCTCCTGGGTGCCCAGGGCCTGCTGGAAACTGGGGGAGCCCACAGAGCCCCAGCTCCTCCAAGGCCTTTGGGTGCCCACAGCAGACCACCTGCCAGCCTGAGCCACTGCCCCCCACACGCCGGCCCACCGGCCAGACAGAGGCCCGGAGCAGCTCTGCTCCCGGGCCGGCCTCTCCGGCGCAGACCGGCAACATGGCAGCCAGCGCAGGGCGACACCGTGTGGCCTGAGCAAGGAGAGCAGCATGCGAGGACGAGCCCGGCTCATCCCCGGCAGGCTCTCCACCCCCTGACCTCCCTGCCCCACCACGCCGGCCAAGGTGAGCAGCCACGCTGGCACCTGTGAGCCCCAGGAAAACTGCAAAGACAGCTCAAGGCCACCAACGGGAAGGAGACCAGGTCTCCTCCCGGAATCTTTTCTCCTGGTCGCATTTAACCCCCCCCCCCGTCACAGGTGGGAGGTGCCCGGTCACTACGGTGAAAACTACAGGCGGGTGAGGTCGGCTACACGCCCTCGAGAGCCTCAGCGAGCCCCGAGGTCACGCAGTCAGGCGGCCTCACAAACACCCGTAGGGACACAGCGCTGGAAGGGAGGTGTTCGGCTCTGGCTGGGACGCGTGGTTTGCGGGTGGGAACCACACAGGTGTCTGGCGTCCAGGGGTAGAACGCCGCCACGGACGCACCCCAGGCAGCCTCCAGCCTGCGTGCGCAGCGCCGCCCACCAGGGGCCCGAGCACGGGCCGGGCCGCACGGCCCCCCGTCCCGCATCTCCCGCACCCGGGGTCACCCTCCAGAACAGCCGGCGGCCTGCAACAAAACACTGCCGCGTCTCCAAGAAACAGCACACGCAGTGGCATTTTGATAAAATTTCAAAAATGTACATTTTCATTCAAACTTCTAATTTCCCTTTAATTTGTAGATTTAACCACAGAACTGTCTTGATTCCTATAAAATCTGACCCCAGGACCCAGGCCCCCTCCTGACCCGGCAGGCCGGCTGCAGTCCGGGCTCAGCCCTGCTCCTGACGCTGGGCGCCCGCGCTCCCGTCCGCACGGGGGGAGGGGGGGGGAGGGGCGCAGCGGTGGGGGCGGGCGGCAGCCCTGCCCGGCAGCCTGCGTGGGGGGGTGCTCGCGCGCGCGGCACAGGACGCGGGCGACGGCGGAGGCGAGGGGGCGCGGGCACGCGCCTGGCCGCCACCCCGGGAACTAGAACTGCTCCGACAGCAGAGCGCACAGTCTCTGGGAGACGGTCTCCTTGCTCGTCCGCAGCGTGAGCCGGTACATCTGAAACGAGAACGGCAGGTCAGTGGCCTCCGGGCCCGCTCAGCCCGGCACCTGGACAGCGGCCACGCACACCCCCCTTCTCTGAGGTGTGCACCGTTTCAGAGACTTGGGCATCAAACGAGCTTCCAGCACCTGAAGTAAGGCCGTGTGACCGTGACCGTGACAGCAGGCACATGAGCCACTGGAACCTCAGACGCCGCTGGTGGCGCAGGTCCCAGCCCCTCTGGAGAGCTGTGGGGCAGCCTCCGGCAAAGCTACCCGGGCATGGACCCTGGGAGCCCGCAGGTGCACACGGGCCCCTCCCAGGCGAAAGTAACACAGGCGTCTGCACGAGGGCACGTGCAAGGCCTCTGCAGCAGCTCTGCTCAGAATGACCCCCAGGACAGCCCGGCAGCAGGAGGGAACCCACCACGCAAAGGGGTGCCTCACGGCCGTCTGAGAGACACAGGGCTGACACGCAGAGGCCTGGGGCGGGGGGGCCGGAGCAGACAGCGAGGGCACCAGGCAACTTTCTGGGGCGATGGGGATGTCAGGTGTGTGCGTGAGCTGGTGGGAGTCACACAGGTGCACCCCGTCCAAACTCCCCGAGCCCCTGCACTAGGATCTGCATCTGTGTGCATCACGGCACTGTGAAAACTTAAGTGTACTTGTAGCCATCTCATCAGGAGGCCTGACCTGGGCCTGTAGATTCGGCTCCAAACGCAGTAAGCAACCGATCTGGGTGGTTCTGGTGTGGATGATGCCGGCTCCCACAAAGTTAGCAGGATTAGGGTCGACTTCTTCGAGGAGTGCAGAGCCAAACCCAATAATCTGCACGAAGGAAACGGGGGAGTTGGGACGCTCTGGTGGCCGAGGCGCGACACGGGGCCCCCACTCGGGAACGCCCTGAACAAGGTCATTGTCACCTTGGCTTTGGTGATCTCTGTGTCCATTGGATGCTTCGCCTTGAAAATGTTCTGCACTTCCTGTTGGGGACTGTGAGACACAAAGGCCAGCGTCACACCCTCAGCTGAGTCCCAGATCACAAGCCCGGCCTCCCCGCACCCCCACCCCACAGGACGGCCGGCTCACCTGCTCAGCTGCTTCCAGCGCTGAAAGAAACCCTGAGAAGCCATCTCTGTGGGCTGGAAAAACTTGTTGAGTGTGATGGGCAGCTTGACGGACACGTTCTGGAAGGTCCCTCCATACCTGCGAGCAGCAGAGAGGGGCTGATCTTTGCCTCCGGATGGCCGGAGGCCCCAGGACACGGCAGGGAGCCAGCCCCGCCGCACATGGGCCTCTGGGGCCGGGAGGGCCGCACGGTCAGCAAGGGCGGGCAGGTGTGCGGGGCCCATTCTGCCCCAGCGCGCACCGCCACTGACCGGAGGGCCCGCCGGCCCCGCGCCACCCCCAGGACATGGCGGGGATCGCACTCCTCTGGCTGAGCAGCACTGCGGGGCCCATCGCACCCCAGGACCAGCCTCAGGCAGGACGCCCCGACCTCAGGGCTCCCGCCGCGGTCCGTATCCCACAACGCCACGTTACTTCAAACTATGGCGGGCTTTTTTTTTTTTTTTTCCATAAAAAGACTGAAAAAAAGACGTTGTCTACAGCAGGCAACAAAAACTTGCCTAGTTTGCTCAATTCTACAAACTATACGATCTCCCGTTCTCTCTTCATTTAATGTTTGAAAACATGCTTTTCCAGAAGTTCGACCACGCAGACGCCCAGCAGAGAGCTGAGCGACCACGCCCACTCTATTGCAGTCACTGAAAGATGACAATGATGAACCAGTAACACCACCAGGGAGAACAGCTTTTAAAAAACAATCGAAACAGCGTGCACGCTCCAAGCACAACTGTGAACACGTGCCCGGCCAACGAGGACGTGGGGGACCCGCCCCCTGCGGCTGACTCAGAGAGGCGGCTGAGCAGCGAGCAGCACGTGGGGCCTGTTGGCCCCAGCACCAGGGGGCAGGCCCCCGTCCGCCGGCTCGAAAGCACGGGGCCTTGAACACGGCCCACTGAAAGGACCCACGGGGCTAGACCACACCAGCCTCGTGGACTCCGGGCTCGCCGTCTGTCCCGTCGCCACACTCCGCAGCCAGGGCTGCAGTGCACACGGCCCCATCAGCGCCCACTGGGTCCCCTGCCCCGTGCTCACCACAGCCCCTGAGGGAGGGGCACCGGGGCCTAGCGAGGAAGAGCGGCTCCCAGGGACACAGCTGCACGCGGGCCCCACCCCGGCCCCTGGAGCTCCAGGCCTGAGCCGGGGCTTGGGACGCCTGCCGGCCAGCGGGCACCGCCCCCAGGGCTCCTACCTGAACTGGATGTTGAGGACTGGTGCCTCGGTGAAGTCCGACACGCACTCGATGTTGACCACCTGCTGCACCTGTGCACCCCCGTCCACCGTTGGGTCCACAGGCTTAGTCTGCAGGCTCAGATGTGCGCGTGTCAAGGCCACCTCAACACGGGGACGTGGGTGTGAGCTGAGCCACCCAGGGGAACCCAGGCCCAGGGCGCCCAGAGGTAAGCGATGTTCTGGATGGGGCTCCAGAGAGGCTCACGCCGCTGACCTCAGACCGAACCTGCACAGAGCTGACCCCACGCACTAGCAACGTCAACGACTGAGATACTTCGCTCTGCACGTGCTCCTCCAGGGGCACGAATGCCTGTGGCCTGCAGTGAGGAGGCCTCCCCGCCGGCCGAGCCTGGGCCTCCCCCACCACCGGGCGTGGGAACGCCTGGGGGGAGGGAAGACGGGAGGCCGCTGTGAGGCCGGCTGGGAGGGCTCCCACCACACCGCTGTGGTCCGCAGGGAGCCACCGTGCGGCTGAGGCCTCTGGGGGCCTCGCAGAAGGGCAGCAGAGCTCGGGGGGCTCACAGTGCCACGGGAGAGCGAAGCAAGGCAGAGGGGCCCCCAGGAATCCGAGGAACCCGGCGCAGACACCTACAGGTTCTGTGAAAACACCTGAGGTGACTGCAGCACCCGAAAATATCTTGCTATTCTGTTTTTAAAAAGAAACTTTCCTCAAAACCCCCTCTAACCCCAGTGGCTACTGTCAGGGCCATGGGGCAGACAGAACCAAGGATATTGGCCTGAAGGTCATCTGAGCAGATCAGTGTTGGAGTGAAGTTCAAGAACTGCGTGGAGGTTTTATTCCCATAAAATATGAACATGCGACCTAGGAGGAAACAGTCCGTCTCACAGGGGCTGGCACGCACCCCGAGAACCCCGCCCCCTGCCGAGTCTCCGAGGAGGGCCGGCTCGCCGCAGGGACCCGGCGCTGCGGGCGGGCCTGGGACTCACCCGCAGACCCTGCGGGTGCCACACTCTCCCACTACTCACGTCGGGACGGGGACCTCCCACGAGCCTCGGCACACACCTCTACACCCAGTGCAGAGTGGAGAGGGGCCCTCAACCCCCGAGAGACAGCAGTTCCTCGAGGCCCCTCCCGCAGCCTCAAGGCCAGCAGCCGACACCCAGGGAAACTCCAAGCATTCTCGGGGGGGGGGCAGTGACTGTGAGTCCTCACGAGGCCCCTACAGACCCTGGAGGGCGGGTGCTGGTTCTCTCGCTTTCCTCCCACTTGCACTTGCTTCCTCCCTCCCTAACCGCTTCAGGTGCACAGCTCAGCGGGGTTAAAGCTCATTCACGTGGCTGCACAACCGTCACCTCCGTCGTCTCCAGAACTTTCCATCTTCCCAAACCGACGCTCCGTCCCCATTAAACACTCACTGCCCGCCCCTCCGCCGGCCCCCGCTCCCCCCACGCCCTATGTCCCGTCTCTGTGGTTCTGACTCCCCCAGGGACCTCCTGCAAGTGTGTCACACGGTGTCTGTCCGTCCGTCCGTGCCTGGCCCGTCCACTCAGCACAGTGTCCTGGAGGCCCAGCCGTGCTGCAGCGGGGCTCAGAGCGTCCCTCCCCTCCCAGGCCGAGTGGCATCCCACTGAGTGAGGGGACCACAGCCTGTGTGTCCTTCGCCCATCTACGGACACTCGGGCTGCGTCCACGTGCCCACGGCTGTGAACGCCGCCGCCATGCCGTGGGGTGCAGACATCTTGTCAAGGCCCTGCTTTGAAATCTTTGGGGACGCGCCCAGAAGGGTGGCCGCGTGGCGATTCTGTGTGACACTGGGTTGGCCACAAAGTCCGTCTGGTTTTTCCCATAAGACGGCTCCAGGGGTGCTCAGCTGCCTCCCGCTGCACTGCAAACGGATGTGTGGAATGAAGACGACTGTTTTCCACCTCACGCGTCCGTTAGGCTGCGCTGTGGCGGCGGGCACGTCAGTGCGCGTTTGAAAAAACAGTCAAAACTGGTGGCGTTTTGCCCCACCTGGTGATGCTCAGTGGATTGAGAGCCGGCCTGCCAACTGAAGCGTTGCCAGTTTGACTCCCAGTCCCGGCACACGCCTGGGTTGCTGGCCAGGTCCGTAGCGGGGGACCTGTGAGAGGCAACCGCACATGGATGCTTCTCTCCTCTCTTTCTACCTCCCTTCCCCTCTCTCTAGAAATAAATAAAATCTTTTTTAAAAAGTGATTTGTGAAGCCTCCTGCTGAAGATGTCTCGCAGACGACGCCCCAAGGTCGGACAGACCAGCTGAAGCTGACAGGGGTCGAGACGATGATTGAGAACCATCAGCGTTATGCCATGCGGGAGACAGCCGGCACACTCACAATGTCCAAATCAATAAAGCTATTGGTGAAAATGAAAAACGTGTCTTTTATTCTATGGAAAAAACCAGACGGACTCTTTGGCCGACCCGAAGCCCAGGGCCCGCGCCCTGTCCCGCGGCGGCTGCAGTGTGCCCGCCCCCGCGCCCTCGCGGCACTTGTGGTTTTGCTTTCCGACAGCAGCGCCGAAAGGCAGGAGTTGGGCTCTCACCACGGTTTTGACCTGCATCTTACATTAAGTGATCACGATACATACCTAAATTCTGCCGAAACTCAGACTTAAGTCCAATCTGAAGCAGCTGGTTTTCAAACAACACACCGTTGTTTTTACAGACGAACCTAGCGGAAAGGGGGCAGCATGTGAGTCACTCAACGCCATGGAGCTGGTCACAGGGCAGGGGACGCCTCGGACACAGACTTCGTGGGACAGAGCAGCGGTCATGCAACTGAAGAACGCCAGTTAAGAAAAGTCCGGGTACCCAGAAGGCAGACCCAGAGAGGGGCCGTGCCTGGAGGAAGGGGTGCGGGGAACAAGCACAGAGCTGCAGGCAGGGTGGACTCTCGGGACGGAGCAGAGCTGGGACGCCGCAGCGAGCCCCAGACACACACACGGCGAGCAGAGGACAGCCAGCCCTGCGGCCTGTGCCCCGGGGCCCCTCCACTCCCGGACAGCTCGCCCAGCACCACGGGCCCCACACCGCTGCCCGTTCTGCCCTGCCGACCACAGCCCCCGGTCCAGGGCCAGGGGCAGAAAGGGTCCCTGTCCTCAGGAAGCAGGAGACCAACTACCTGGCAAAGTTGTCCTCGGAGCCGGGAGCGAGAGGTGCGACCGCGGAGGGTGACTCCGAGAACACGTCCACGAGCAGCCCGCCAGCGGGGGGTGGGGGGCCCGCGGGTGCGGGGGGGGCCGCCCCTAGTCCCAGAAGGTCGGCTGACGGCGAGGGCGTGGACTGGAAACCAGGGAGAGGGCGGGTCAGCGAGGAGCCTCGAGGGCACACGGAGCTCGGCCGGGGCAGCGACTGCCCCCTCCCACCATGCGGCCACTGGGCAGCGGGGGCCCAGCCACTCCCGAGAGGCCCCCGCACCCCAAGTCAGGCCTGAGACCTGCACACGGCGAAGGTGAGTCAGTCCCGCAGAACTGGAACAACAACCCCCTCCCCTCACAAACGCTCCTCGAACGAAAACAGCTTCTGAGACGATTTCCTCGTGAAAGAGACCACGGAGAAACGTCTGTCTGGAGGACCGAGACGGTGCCCACTGCTGCCGGCCGGAGGGGAGACACAGCAAGCAGTCGCCGCTCGGTGCCCTCCACGCAGCCACGGTCGCTGCGCGTCGCCTCGCGGAGGGGACCGGAGGTGAGAGCCCACCGCGAGTGCAGGGCTGCAGACGGGTTCGCAACACCACGGGCTCCTCTCTTCCAAACACCGTGCTGTGCGGGCCTCGGCGAAGACGAGGGCACAGCCGCGCCGAGAGCACGGTCGCTGTGACGTCACGTCCCCTCCCCGCTCGAAGCTCCGGCGCAGAGCTGCAGCTCGCCCTCTGACCCTGCACCTCTGGGGCGTCCACCCGCCAACCACGTGGGGTTCTGGCGGTCGCTCTGGTGACGTCACAGGCAAGCACCAGAGATGAGAGCCACACCGCCCTGCGAACTCGCCCTGAAGGACCTGAGTGCCTCAGTGGACACTCAAGAAGGTAAAAATCCATTCACAACTTTCTAAGGCCACATCCCGATGCCACTCCCTTCACCGCTGCTGGCGTCTCACCTCCAGGAACCCGACAGCCCGGGGCGGAAGAAGGGCAAAGCCCTTCGCCCTACAGTGGCCGTGCCCCCGGGCACTGGCCTCGCCTGCTCCCGCCCCCGCCCCCGGCACTGCCCCACTCGGCACAGGCACGTGGAGGAAATGCGGGCTGGCATGGAGAACTGCTCCGTCCTCTCTCAGGTCACGGTAGGGCCGTGCACTGAGTTCCTGAAGAATGACCTGCGCAGGCAGGTGACACTATGCATGAATTCTACTGGGAGATGCAGGAAGCATCACAAAACGCACACCCAGCAGAGAGGGTGTGGGTCTGCGCAGGCTGGAGCCCCACCGGGTGGCAGCCCTGCCCCCCGCAAGCACCAGGGTGCCCAGGAGTGAGGGCCCTGGGCCAAGCGGAAGGGGGAGGCCTTGGAGCAGCAGCCAGGGGAAGGCGCGTGAGGCGGGTCTGCACGAGGGGTGTGGCAGTGGCGCCCACTCACTGCGCCTGGGATGGCACCCCCGCCCACGCTGTCACCACCGGGAGCTGCCTGCCGAGGACGGGAGCTGATCTCAGGCGGCCCGGCACCGTGCTACCAGCCATGCAGGACAGGCACCTGTGCAGATGGCACCTGAACGGGGGCCTCTCCCCTCTGCCAGCTGCTGCAAGGTTCTACCACTCATTCCTCCAAGACAATGCAGGCACTTTTTAAAGTAGGAAACCCCTTCTGTCCTCTTAAGTCCAATGTTTACCCCAAAACCCACAACAGATACAAGCAAGGTGTTGCCGAGGGACCCACCACACAACACCCTGCGGCACGCGAGCACCCACGGCCTCTGTGCCGCCGCCCTGCTTCGGGACTGGGGGACCTTCCAGGGGGGCCCGCCGGGCGCTCGGTCTGCACAAGTCACCCTTCTCGCTCCGGCAGCAAAGAATCACAAGAGGAAAAGGCAGCCCCAGACCAGGAGTGCAGGACAGCTCAGGAGCCTCGGAGCCTCCAGCCTCCCCGGAGGCGGCTGGACGGCAGAGACTCGGCCTCGCACAGACGGGCAGGCAGGCAGCCACGTGGGGCCGTGTGTGCGGGGAATAGAGCACCGCACAGCAGGCCACCTGCAGCATCGAGCACCTTCGACCGGCTTCCACCTCAGACCAGGCGGCCCCGTGACGTCTCAGGGGTGTCCGCCCCTGGGGAGGAGGGTCCCAGCCAGGAGGGCCCTCCCCTGCCGTCCAGCTTCCCCCGCCTCCAGCTGGGGACCACAAGGAGGCACGGCACTCCTAGCACCGCCACTGCCACCACCGACAAAGAGCACACGTGGTGCACGGACATGCACGGGCCCCCACGCCGCCCGCAGCAGGGACGTGCGCCCTCCTCATCCGGCCCGCACCTGCCGCCCTCTCCGAGCGGCCCGAGGCGGCCCGCCTGCAGCCAGAGCGCAGCAGGGAGGCCCCCCGCAGGAGGCGGTTCTGCGACAGAGGTGCACGATGGTGCTTTCCGCAACGCGGCGCCCCCCGGGGGTGGGGGGGGCGGGGGCTGCAGGGGACCCGGTGACCACGCTGGGAAGGGCGTGGAAGACAGGCGCTTCCTGGGACTCCCAGGTGCCGGGAGGGGGAGGCCTCAGGCTCGGGCCTCCACCAGGCTCCCGTGCACACTCTTCTGCTCGACAGGAACTCCTCCCCGGCAGACAAGTGCCCCGTGGGCCCTGGGTCTCGGGGACAGGGCGGCGAAGGCCAGGGCGCTGGCCTCGGGGAGGGACCCACCGCGGCGCTGGCCGGGGCCGGCTCGGGGCCCCCGTTGAGGTCGGCGCCCCGCTCGCGCTTGCCTTCCTCCAGGCCGGCCACCGTGCCCGGGCCCTTCTTCTTCTTGAGCTTGGCCAGGATGGACGACTCGCGCTCTGGGAACGGGGGCATCTCCTCCAGGACGGTGGCCTGTGGCGAGAGGGCGTCAAGAGAGGGGTCAGCGCCGTGGCACAGCCGCGGGCGGGGGGCGGGGGGCAGGGGGCGGGGCGCCGGCCGGGCCTACCAGGATGTCGGTGCTGGCGACGGTGCTCAGCCGCAGGTACTCGACCGCCCGCTGCTGCAGTTCCACGTCGGCGTTCCTCAGCTGGCTGTCGCTGCGCAGCACCTCCTGGATGGTGGGCTTCACCTCCGGGAAGAGGTTCACGAACTTGATGTAGGTGGACAGCAGCAGGGCCCTGGTGGGCACGCTGCACAGGTGGAACTTGGAGTGCAGCAGGTTGAACTGGACCAGCGGGCTGGGGCGGGGAGAGCAGACGGCCAGGGCCCTCACCTTCCCACCCGGGCAGGCAGCCTGAGCCTGGGCCCGAGGGTGCCCCCCGGAGGGGCAGAGCCACCCCACCCGCTGAGCGAGGGCCTCCTCTGGGGACGAAGACGCCCCTGCCCGCACCCGTGTTTCCCACCGGGACCCCGCTTTCTGCGCTGCTTGCAGGGAAACGGAGTGGAGGTGGTCTTGCTCTGAGCCGCTTTGGAGGCCGCGTCCGACCGCCGGCAGGAGGACCCGCGGGTGCAGCCCAGTGTCAGGCGAGACGCCCCCTGATGCCCCAGGGGCATCTTACCTGGACCGTGGGTCCCCAGCGATCAGGTTCCCGAACTCGCCCAGGATGTAGCCGCCCACTTTGACCAGGTTCTCATGGCACGCCGGGGCCTGCAGGGCCTGCACAGGCGGACAGGCGCGGGGCTGCGTCAGTCCCGCCCGCCTGTCCTCCTGCCGCTGCAGGAGGGGGGCCGCCGAGGAGTCTCTGCAGGCAGAGACGTGCCGATCCCGCCCCGTAACGAGAGCCTCGCTCCACAGAGCCGACGTCCAGGCCCCAGGCGGGGGGCAGGTGCCCCTCAGGGTCTCCCCAGGCCCCCGGGGGCTCTCACGCACAGGGAGACGAGCCCAAGACACCAGCCCTGGGCACTGTGCTCGGGTGGCCTCTTGAGAGGCAAGGGTGTCCTGCCCCCCCCACCCCGCCCCCGTGGTCGGTGATGTGGGCGGAGACTGGGGCAAGGAGGAGCTGAGTCCCGCAGAGGGGCCAGCAGGACAAGAGGGCCAGCAGGACCCTCCAAGGACGGTCAACGGCAGGGGGAAGGGAAGCAGCCGCACCCCAAGACCGCACCTCCCGGGCGAGCCGAGGTACCTCGAACACTGTCTTGGCGGCGTAGCCCTGCACGTCGTCCCGGTTGATGACGATCTGAATGACGCGGTACCAGACCTCTTCGCTCACGTAGTCGCCGGCGATCCGGATCAGGTTCAGGATGGTGTCCACGTACCACGTGTAGTCCACGGCGTACTTCTCCGCCAAGATGGCGACCTTCAGCACCTGCAGGGGCAGCCACTGAGGGAAGGTGCCCATGGCCCCGAGACAGCAGGGCCTCCATGCGGGGCTGCAGGACTGAACCCACGTGGCCAGCCTGAGCGGTGGGCACTCCCACCGGTGCTCAAAGGAGCCCAGAGAGTGTAAGGTTTGCAGATTTCACTGAGGGAAGCCACCCCACTCTCCAGCCACAGACAAGACAGGACACCTATAGGAACACACAGAAGAGACGGGTCCCGGCAGCAGGAGCCCACGAGGGCCCACCCGACCTGACACAGCCAAGCCAGCCCTAGTCCCCGGGTCTGCGCCCGGCACACAGTGGCCGTACTCTCGGGGTCTGCTATTCCGGCCTGCCTTCTTCACCAGTCTCCCTTCCAGTGTCCACGGGAGACCCACGGCTCATTTACCCCCACGCACCTCACAGGGCTCTGTGGGCCACACCACTGCCCCAGGGCAGCTGCACCAGGCTGGCCACAACCAGCCCCCGACCCCCCTGCCACCCTCTCCTTGTACGGAGCAGCTGCCCGGAACAGCATCAGCTGCCCACACCGGACCACGCCCCGCTGAGCTGCCCGCCCACCCGCCCTCACGCGGGCACGACTGCCTCCACTCCACCTACCTAGCCTTCCCCACTGTGCCCTGACTTCTGCCGGACCCCAGACCACGTCCATCTGCTCCGCTTTCCCCCTCGGCCCCCACACGACTCCCCGTGTGACCCAGAGCACCACTCCTCCTGGACACGCCTCTTCCCACGCTCAGGTGACCTGCAGCCGTGCACCTGGCCCTCAGGACGACCCTGGCCCGAGTGGCGCTGCCGCCATCCGCAGCGCCCCGCCCCTCCCGCCCCCAGTGGCCTCTGGGCTTTCACCCTCTCCCACAACCTCGCCGCCACATCCTGCAGAAGCCACCTCAAGGCCCCCAGGGTCCAGGCCCCGCCCGCGTCCGTCCTCAGGCCCATCACGAGCTGGCCGCTGCCCTGCCCACACTGTGTCCTCCCCAGGGACGGAGAGGCTCCCTGGGGGCAGGGCAGGATACACAGGGGCCCCGGGGTGGCTGCCCAGCAGCCAGCACAACAGCTCAGACACACCTGGACAGACAGAGCACTTAGTGGGGACTGAGAGTGCCTGCTTCACGGCTCACGTGATTGAAACTGAGGACGGTCACTCACCATTTAAAAGGGCCTGCGAGCCGACACAGCTCCCCGACACTCGACACCGGAAGACACCGCCCACACGAGACCGCACCCGCCTCTGCCCTGCTGGGCGGCCAGGCAGCACGAGGGAGGACACCCCAGCCCCAGCCCCAGGGGTCCGGACCAGGTACCCGGCCCTGCGCCCCCGCCCTTCGCCTCCTCCACGCAACCCCCCCCCTTCTGCCTCTACAGCCTCTTGGCCGGCCGGCCGGCCAGCACTCCAGCCCCAGGGCCGCTGCCTCTGCGAAGCCCACCTCGACCTCCTGCCCAGAGCAGCCCGAGCTCCTCGCCGCGCCCAGCCACTGGGCACTGAGGGCCAGCCCCTGGCACGCGGCCTGGCCAGGCTGGCCTCGGCCTCCACTGAGGAGCCCACAGAGCTCAGGGTGTGACCCGGCACACCCGGGAGCACTGGCCAGGAGCGTCGCTCACAGCCGGCTCCGGACACGGCCCCACAAAGCCCCCGGGGGCCTCGGCTGCACTGCGCTCCCAGAGGGACAGTGAGAGACGCCTCTCCGCCCTGGCCCGGTAGCTCAGTTGGTTGGAGCATCGCCCCCATACGCCGAGGTCGCGGGTCGATCCCCAGTCGGGCGCACACAAGACTCAGCCGTGAGTGGGACAACACACCCATTTCCTTGTCTCTCTCCCACCGAGAGTGGGGAGGCTGTGGGGCCGCTCGCCTCGCCGGCTCCGCTCCACAGGCCGACGCGGAGCCCGAGGCCCCAGGGAGACCAGCAGCAGGCCCGCACGGACCACACAGAGCACAGGCCCTGCTCCCTGCCGGCCGCAGGCGGGCGGGTGGCGGGACTCCCTGGGGCCTCGGACGCAGCGCGAGCACTCGTCCTTCACAGGCGAGCGTCCCCGAGCTCGGGCAGTGCGCCGGGTGTGCGCCCTCTTCGCAGACGACAGGACAGAACCGCGCTGGGAACTGAGACCGCCAGGCAGTGCCCGGGGGGGCTCAGGTCCTGTTCCTCCCAGAGACCCCACCGAGGTGCTGGTGGGCAAGGGCGCCAAGCAAAGGGGCTTAACTCAAAGGCCCGAACGCAGCCTCGCCCGTGGGACCCTGCGCCCAGGCAGACCGGGGCCACCCCCACCCAAGCCCCTGTGGAGCCCGCGCAGCAGAGGTTTCCCTGACTGCCCGGGCGGTGCCCCGACGGCTTGTCGCTGGGCACCGTGCCAAGACGGAAAGCCTTCCCAAAGACACGGGTGAAAAAGCTCCAGCGAAAGGAAGCTCCGCCCAGGACCCAGCAGGCTCTCCGCGAGTCCACGGAGCAGCGCCGGAGCCGCCGAGGAGACGCCGGAGCCGCGAGGCGCAGGCACCCGCGGCCGCGACAGCGCGAGGCAGGGGGACTCACAATCTCCTCTCGAATGGAGTAGTCCGCCGTCTCCAGGTAGCTCAGCATCTCGGCCACAATCTGCTGGGCGTTGCTGCGGTCGCACATGGCGTAGAGGAGGTCCACGGCCCGCTGCCGCACGCTCACGTCCCGCTCCGTCTGGGGGGGGCGGCACAGGGTGAGGGGCCCAGGACGACCCGTGGGCAGGGCGGGCCGGCCTCCGCTGGGGCCCGGACACTAGCCCAGAGCTCTCCTCACCATCCGATCGCCGGGACCCCCGCAGGCTCCAGGCAGGCGGAGCCCCTCACATGCCAGCTCACGGCCCCCCTCGCCCCTGCACTGCCCGGAATCCGGCTCCGTCTCCTAGGAGACGGTCAGAGGCCTGTCCCCTGTGTGGTCACAGACAGGCACCTTCCGGGTCGCCTGGGAGTGCGTCACTGTGCCACTCTTGCCCCGCCCCAGGCCCGTTCATCCATTTCCCAGCGCAGGACGGCCTGAGAGGCGCCAGCTCAGGGCCGAGTGCCACGAAAAGCCGCGGCGGGTCTGGGAGGCCATGGGCCGGGCACGCACTGAACCGGGACCCGGAGGGGCCGGGACAGCACGAGGTTCACTCTGAACCCCTCGGCCTTCCATTCAAATCAGCACCAAAATGTCTGCTGAATTCGTGCCAACACAAAGCGACAGAGCGGGGCCTCTCCCTAGTCTGACCAGGCCTGGGGAAGGACCGGGGACCCCGCAGGCGCCCCACCCCCCCCAGCTCTCCCATGCGCTCAAGGACAGCTGGGAACGCCATGGACACTGCGTGTCTGACCCCGGGACAGGCAGCACCCCCTGGCTCTTCCAAGCCTGGAACTTTAATTCCTTGAAAAAAGTGAATTTTCTTCTGCAAAGGGTGAGTTTTCTCGGAGAGAGAGACGAAAGATTTCACCCTCCTACCAAAAAGGACCGTCCCACTGTTGCCAACGTCGGTGCAGCCCTGGCACTCGGAGGACGCGGTGTTGGGGCTGCAGCCGACAGAGGCTGCCCCACAGGTGGGGCCAGAAGGGCCCGGGCCCCAGGGAGCAGCAGCCTGGCCTGCACGGGCAGCCGCCCCGCAGCTGCGCCCCCCGCAGTGCCCCCACGGGGACGCGGGTCCTGAGCGTGGAGCACTTGCCTTCAGAGCGTTGATGACCGTCTCAATGTGCGTCTTCACGGCCTCGTGGGAGAACTCGGAGCTGGCCAGCGTGCACATGCTCTCCAGGGCCAGGTAGCGCAGGTTGGTCTCCCGGTGCTGCAGGAACTGGCCCAGCTGGTTACAGGCGCGGACAAGCAGGTTGGGCTCGCTGCAGGGACGGGGGAAGCGGGTGAGTGGGGCCGCGTGCCCATCGGCAGGGCGGCCGTGACGCGACGCGGTGTCCGGTCGCCACACCACTCCAGGGAAGACTGTGAGGCCCCCCGAGGCGTGAAAGCCCTAACCGTAAACCCGACAGTCGGTTTTACGCCCCTCGGGCGGTGCCCACGGTCACAGACCACCGGGGCCTTTCCGCGCACACCGGCACAGGCCCGCGGTCTTCAGAGAGCTGGGACAGACGGGGCGCCCTCCCAAACCCGGCCGCTCCGGAAGCACCGTCCCACATGCCCGGCGGGAGCCTGGGTGCTGCCGTCAGGCTGTGGCCGGGAAGGGGACTGCAGCCAGAGGCCCCCGCCAGGAGGGACGCCAAACAGGAGCCCTGACGACGGGAGGACCCTGGAGGGCGAGTGTGGAGACACGGACGCGACAGAGGCTGGTGAACATTTACGTGCCGTCCCCACGCAACTGGGTCAGCTCTCTGCTCACTCCTCCTCGGTCCGCCCGAGGCTGCTGCTCGTTAAACGCATCTGCTAGGCACAGAGGCTCCCTCTGACTTGGAGAGTGCCGGGGGAAGTGTGACTCGGACTGTGCTCCGCCGCAGGCGTGTGTGTGGAGGGCGCGGCGGGAGACGGCCGGCCGCAGGCGTGCGGGGCCGGGCCGCACCGCGGAGGAGGAGCACATGTGCCTGTGTCTGGGGGGAGCATGGCGTCAAACCGGCCGTGGGGAGCGCAGCGGCAGGGGCGCCTGCCGACCCACCTGTCGTGGTGGATGATGAGGCTGATGGCCTCGAAGAGCACGGCGTTCTTGGCGTTGGAGTGCTGCACCTTCTTGGACTTGGGCGGCTCCTGGGCCTTGTTGAGGATGGTCTCCAGGCACTCGGTCAGGCGGCCTCGCACCGCAGGGTCTTCTGGGCGGGACAGAGAGCCGTCGGGCCAGCTGCCCCGCAGCCCGCCCGCCCTCCCGGCTGCCCGCCGCAGGCCCCAAGTGTCGGGTCATCTCCGACCGGTGAGAAACGGCAGCTCTTCAAACTGTGCAGCCACTTAAAGCAAGAAATTCAACAGCCAGGGAACTACACACACACTTTAATGAAGTAACACAACACTTTCACTGAGACATAGGATACATAAATCAAGAGAAAATACACTCTCAGACACGCGGACAAAACACACGACATGTATAAGTTTTAGGGAAAAGAGGCAAAATATTTTTTCTCCATGTGCTATTACCAACAGAAATAAAGAAAATGATACAAGAAACAATAAAAAGATGAGAAAACTTTAAAATTTCTACTCAAACCAGAAGAAACAATTGACCAGAAAGAATAAGAAACAACCAAAATACCAGAAGGTCAGAAACAGCTTGTGGGGTCCGGCTGGGGAACCCGCCACCCCCTCAGCAGGGGGACGCAGACCCCCGAGTCCTGAGCTGAGCAGGCGGGTGCAGAGCAGGGCCTGCACCACCCTGAGGGACCTGCACCCCCGGGCACCAGGGTGGGTGGAGGTTGCCAAACCAAAGCACGCCCGACAGGGCGAGAGAGGCAGAGCCTCAGACTGAAAGGAGGAGGAGGAAGAGGACATTCACACTGGGGCCCTGGGGCAGGGCGGGGGCAGAGCCTAAGTCTGGGTCCCTTGTCTCTGGAGGAGGAGGGAGAGAGCTCTGCGGGGCTGAGCAGCGGAATGGGTGTAGGGGCCGGGGGAAGAGGTGGGGAGACCTCCCACACCAAGGGTGGTTCGTTCCACACAGAAGATACTTAGTGCAGAGGTTACTTAAAACAAACAAGTACCACCCTGGCTGGTGTAGTTCAGTGGATTGAGTGCGGCCTGCGAACCAAAGGGTTACTGGTTCAATTCCCAGTCAGGGCCCATGCCTGGGCTGTGTGCCAGGTCCCCAGGAGGGGGCACACGAGAGGCAACCACACATGGATGTTTCTCTCCCTCTCTTTCTCCTTCCTTTCCCCTCTGTCTAAAAATAGATAAGTAAAATATTTTAAAAATAAAATATTAATTAAAAAAATAAAAAAGATCCTATTTATTTATTTTTAAAAAACTAACAAGTACCCTGGATAAAAACAAATTAGATTCCAATGTAAAGGTTACAACAACAAATGAATGTTTGTGGAAGGAATTGGGAGCATCTAACAAAATTTTCAAGTTCACACTTCAACCAAGAAATCCTATTTCCAGGTACCTCGGCCCTGATCCAACCAGTAACATTTCAGCATGAACCGTGAGCTCACACATCTCTGGTGTATAAGCTGAGGCTACATGGCTTACCAATTCAGGACACAAAGTTTCTCACAGTTTCTCACAAAGTTTCTCTAAGAGCGTTTCAGCAACCTGCACAGGCCTGACACCACGCGAAAGCAGAGCCGGTTCCAGATGGACGGCAGCCGCAGCGCGGGCTCTCCACCAGCTGCTCCAGGAAAGCCCACACGCACGGCCGCGTGGCAGAGGACCCGAGGGCTGGGGCCGCCCCGGGCAGGGCTCTTAGAGAGACCGGGAGGAAGGCCGCCCCGAGGGGCCTGCGCTCGGCCATACCTGGGGGCGGGTAGCACTGCAGCAGCCTCAGAAGCTTGACCGACAGCCAGGGGGCTGGGACGAAGTAGTAAGTGTAGTCCTGCAGGTCTGTGGACGCGGACGTCACAATCTGCGAACCGACACAGGCGTGAGCCACTGCGGGCAGCTGTCCCCAGGAGGAGTGCCCCCCGCAGAGACCCACACAGACAGACCCACACTGAGGGTCCCGGTGCCCCGGGTCAGGCGCTGACTGACTGAGAGACTGTTCCACTCAACGCGCTGAGCGCACCCAGCCCTCGCCTCTGTGCTCCACAGGCGAGGGGGCGGCCGCACGCTGTGTGGCTGCCCACCCGCGGGACACAGACCCGCAGAGCCGCCGACCCTCCGCACAAAACGCTGCGGCACCCACAGGGCTCAGTCTGCTCTGCGGGCCGGGAGTGGAGGAGGCACGGCAGGGAGACCTCTGGTCCCCAGCCCCACGCCCCCACGGCCACCACGTGCACACCCTGCCATGAGCTCGCCGAGGCCAGAGGGCACGCTCCCCACACTCGCAGTTCCCACACAGCCCCCAGCAGCAGGCACTGTCCACAGGACGCCACATGTCCACCGCCACACAGCCCAGTGCCCCCCCATCCCCTGCGTCTTCACCCCGTGAAGCTCCCAGATGTGCCGCTCAAAGTCACAGGAGAGCAGTTCAGAAAGCTGGTGGTAGCAGATTCAGGTTCCACACAGCATCAAAGATGAATGAAAAGCAGAACCAAACAGGCCACACACACAAGACCGCGGGCCGTGTGACCCACTGCCACACAAGTAAGGCGAAGCCCACGGAGCCCAAGGACGGGCGCAGGGTGCTCAGGCAGGGAAGGGGGGGTGGCGGCGAGGACTGAGGTCACCCCAGGGAGGACAGGGCTCCCCACCACAGGCAGGAGCCCAGGACACCCCACCAGGACCTGCCCGCAGGCCCCACCTGCCCCGGATGAGAGCCTACAGCCGGGCTGCTCTGCTCTGGGACCTTCCCACACGGACAGGGCGGCTCTGCCCTGACTCAAAGCAGAAACAAGGCTAGCCAGGTGTCCCCCGCTCCAACAAGTAGATGGACGTATTAGCTGCCTGAAACAATGGCGACCAAGACCCACCCCGAGCCCCGCCCCCACCCCCAGACTTACTCTGCTCAGTCTGGAGACAGCCAGAGAGACGGAGGTTTTAAACTCCTCCGGGTTCTTCTGCGCCAGGGTGGTGATGAGACTCGTGGCGGCGGTCACTACGCCCTGAAGGGAGGACACGCGCATGGGTGCGTTTCCGTTCCAGGCAGCGCGTGCAAGGCGCACCTCTCGTTTCCAGCCCGCCGCACGGGCGACACCTGAAGAGCCGCGGGCGGCCCGGCACGTGGGGGTGGGGGGGCGCCCGTAGGCAGAGCTTCTCTCGCCAACTGCCGGCCGCCCCAGGGCACTGCAGCCCCGCCCCCAGCCCCGCCCACCCCGGCACCTTGTCGGCCGGTGGCTGCCCGGCCCCTGGACAGCAGTGCCCGCCACCCCACCTCCTCACCAGCCCGTGTGGGCTGTGAGGGGCATCGCCTCTGGAACCACTGGAGTCTTCACAGCCCAAGGGGAGCTGTGGGAAAGCCACTGAGAAAGCCCGCTCTGCCCTTCCCTTCAAAACCCTCACCTGGGGAATGTTTTTATTTTAGGGAGAGAGGAAGGGAGAAGGGGAAATACCAGTATCCATCGGCTGCCTCCTGCCCGCGCCCCACTGGGATCAAACCTGCAACCTAGGCGTGTGCCCTGACCAGGGACCGAACCCACAGCCTCCCAGCGCGCAGGACCGTGCTCCAGCCAGCTCAGCCCCTGGCCGGGGCAAGCCCTTTGTGGACAGTGGCCCAGGCCACGCCTCGGCCACTGGGCACCTCCCTCCCAGCTGGGACCTCCCGGCAGGCAGCACGGGAAGCCTCGGCTACTGAGCCAGCACAGGCCGTGGCTGTTCCCAGGAACCCGTGACTCTCGCAGGAAGATCTCACCTAAGGAAAGACGCTTTCTCTCAAAGATAAAAGAGACAAGCTGAACACCACCACTTCACAGTGAAGATGTGAGCCAGGCAGCTCAGAAACTGCCCTGGACCAGGTGCTCCCCTGCCCCCGCCCGGACTCCGTAGCTGAGAGGCAGGAGCCGTCAGCGCCAGGGGACCCACCTCCTCGGACCCTCGCTGTGCCGTCCCTCGGCTGCCGGCGGGACGTGAGAGCCACACCAACGAGCCGCTGACTGGCCTGTCTGTCCCTGGCGGGCAAAGGAAGTGCCGAAGACTGCCCGGGCCGGCCGGCCGGACAGACAGCTCCCGCAAACTCCATGCCAACTGCGCAGGTTCCACCAGAGCAGAGAGCTGCTCGCCGCGGTTCCTGCGTGCCCGGCCTGGCCCGGCTCGCCAAGTCCCCATGGGGTGAGACGAGCAAGCCGCCAACCAGAGCTGGCTGGAGCTCCTGGGCCACGGAGCGCAGGCTCTGGCTGTCGCTGTGCCGCTGCAGCATCTGGCAGGGAGGAGGCCGGGCCCAGGGGCCGTCCGCCGTGGAGCTGCAGGAGCCCGCCTGACGAGGCAGCAGGACGGCCTGCGCCAGAAACCCACGCGCTCCAGCAACAGCGTCTGCACAGCGCACTGCGCCCAGGGGAGGCCGCGGCACCCGGCCCTGGCCCACCCACCCGGCCCTGGCCCACCCACCCGCTGCCGCCTTTGTGCAACACCTGGGTCCTGGGACATCTGAGGGCCCCAGGCCCCAGCTCGGAGCCTTCGTCAGCTCCTGGTCCAAGCCTGGGTCTGTGGGAAGCTCTCTGACCCTCTGACCCTCTGCTGCCTCGTCTGCAAAACTGGGAAATGCCCCGCTGCCTCATGGGGTCCCCCTGAGAGGCAGCTTGGGAGCTGACGCCTCCCAACCTCTGGCACTGCTTCCCAGCCCACGGATGGCACCTGACCCGGTGCAACCCGGTGTGACCCGGCAAGTGTGGCTGGCCCGTGAGGCCACAGGCCCCAGCCTCCTGCCCAGGCCCACGCGCTCCCGACAGCTCTTCCCGCAGAGGAGGGGCTGCCCTGTCCCAGGCACAAGCCTGCCCAGGGGTGGGGCGAGTGGGGTGGGGACAGCCCACCGACTGTCACGCCCCAACAAGCTCTCACCCCCGAATCTGCAGGTAAAGGTCTTTTATTTTCAATTTGATGTTGAAGGTAGATTTCTCTTCCAGGAAAAGTGGTACTGACCAGCTAACAACACCCTCCCTCCACTCAGCAGGACAATGGTCCTGTTTGTCTCCGAGAGTGGCTCTCTCGTTTACACAACAGAACACAGACAGGACAAGGCCACTGTGTCCAACCCCTGCTCCCGACCTTGCCTCCCAGTGCCGTGTCCCACACGCCCGCTCAGTGGGGACGTCTAGCACAACCCCTGAGTCACGCGGGGCCCGGCCCTCACCCAGCGCACCAGGAACGCCCTCACTGCACAGGGAGTCTGGGGAGAACGGGGCCTCTGTCTTGGTCAGCTGTGCAGCCCAGCCTGCACAAGGACCCCAGTGCAGAGTCCCGGGGAGCCGGAGGCTGCAGCCACTCCTCCCCCCTGAAGAGGGCACTCCAGGCTCAAGGGCTGTGACTTGGGGAGACGCCCCACAGAGCCATCAAAGTGGCTGTTCCTGCAAAGGTGACTCTCAGCCCGAGGCATTTACCAAGTGCTGGTCGTTGAGGAGGTGCACCACTCGGGACGCCCAGTCGCCCGTGGGGACCAGGTGGGGAGACGTCCGGTACAGGCGCAGCAGGCACAGGGCGGCACTCTGCTTCGCGCTGTCCATGGTGTCTCTGAAAGACAGACACAGGAGTCACCTGACGACACAGCCAGCAGGACCGGGGCCCCCAGGAACACCCGGCCAGAGGCCCTGGGGGCGGAGGCGCGGCAGCGGGCAGGCTGCGTAGCACGCAGAGTACGAGCGCACACTCCTGCACAGGGGCCTGTCGGACACAGCCGCCTCCAGGCACTGCACACCCAGCTCCGCCCCCCCCCCCCCCCCGCCCCGAGAGCCCGCGCCCTGCTGCCTGCCGCTCTCCGAGGGACCAGCACGAACGCGCCCCCACCGCTGGGGGCCCCTGGCTGTGTGGCTGTGCGCGAGCAACACCCCTGGCACCCTCCACCTGCAGGTGCCCCCGAGAGCCGCCCCGATGTCCAAAACAACCAGCCGGCAGGCGCTGGGCCCTGCCGGCCCTCAGCGCTGCGGAGCGCCGAGAGGCTGGGGGAGCCTCTCGGAGCCCCCCAGAGACCCCAGGAGGGGCTCTGCTCGGGCTGGAGTGCTGGCTGAGGACGCAGCCTGGCCCCCACCACAGGGGCCCCACACAGGCCGTCGGGGCACCGGTCGGCGTTCACAGGGCACCGGGCACGCGGCCCGTCCGCAGGAAAAGAAGGGGCGTGGGGGCTGGCTCTACCGTGCACCCCCTCTGGCCTTTTCATCCCTAAACGAGCCTAAGCCAACACGAGAAACCCCAAACCACACCCACCCCCACTGTTTTGCAAAGAAGAACAAGTTTAGAAAAGATCCCTCTTGGGCTGCAAACAGCCTGGGGAGCAGAAGTGGAGGCCCGCCCGCTCTGGCCGCACCCCCCCCGAAGAGTGGCAGAACGGCACCCACCGCCGAGCTCTGTCCAGGCCGTGGGCTGCGGTGGCTGACACGACCGCCGGGACGCCGGCCGCCCACACCACCGGTGCACCCAGGACTCGGCTCTGGCCGAGGGCAGCCGGGTCCCCTCCGTGCTCACAACCCCAAGTCCTGACGGACGCGGGGCCCCTGCCCGGCTGCCCTCGGCTCCAACGCCGTCACACGCAGCCCCTCTCAGCAGGAACGTGTGAGTGTGCGAGGAGTGGGAAGCGCAGCATCAACATGGGGGGGCGGACCAGGGGAAACCGCCGCCACCCGGCTGGAGGGCTGCAGCGTGTCGGAGCTGCAGGCACCACCCCCACACCCACCACCCTGCCCGCCCCTGGGCTCCACCCTGGGCTCCGCCTGGGGGCACCACCCGAGCACTCCAAGCCACCGCTGGCTGGACTTCAAGGGTCGACCATCTCAGTCAAGGGGGGCTGCCGGGTGTCACACTACCACGGGCTCTCGCTGTGGGAGGGACCGGGGCCCCGCAGGCCCCTCCCCTGGAGACCCGGCTCACGGCTTCCTGCCTGCCCTCCCGAAGCCCTCCCTCGGGTCTGGGCTCGTCTCCACGTGCCCCTTCGTGCCCCTCAGTGTGCACCCGCGGCCCACCTCCACTTCAGGGAAATACTCCTGAACTTACCCCTGACCACGTCTCAAAGATTCTCTCTGCCTGCTTCCCGTTTCATTCCTACAACAGGTGTTTATCAAACACCTACTATGTACCAGGCACGATTCAAATGCTGGAACTAAAGCCACAGCCACCGCAGACAGAAAACTCAGGCCCCAGGGCTGGCCACCTGAGGGCGGGCCAGGGCCGGGATGGGAGGGAGTAAGGTCAGGGAAGGCCTCGCTGGACCTGGGCCGCCCTCATGGGTGAGGGGGTCCAGGGTGCCGTGCAGCCCCCTGGGGAGCAGCCCCCTCCCTCAGTCCGCCCTGGCCACCTCCGGTCCTTCCTCGTCTCGGCGCTGCGCTCGCCGGGGGGCCCCTCCGAGCGCCCGCCGGGGCTGCCTGGCCCGTGTGCGACCGTGTCCCTGGGCTGCCCGCCAGCTTCCTCGGCTGTGCGTTCAAGCTCGTATTTTCATCGGGCTGTCCTGTGGTCTCTCCCTGCCAGACTTCTCCACCTGCCCCTGCTGTGACCCTGCTGTGACCCTGCTGTGACCCTCCTGCAGAGCTCTCGTGGCCACCCTGCCACTGCGCTTCCTGCACTCAGTCCAGCCCAGGCTCTTCCGCACGGCACGCTGACACGAGGAGCCAGGTCACCCTTGGCCACACGGCCCATCAGGTGCGCTGCAGGACACGGTGCACCAGCCCTGGCCTCCCCCAGCAGATGCTGGCAGAACAGGCTCCACCGTGACGACCAGACGTGCTGGGACTCTGCCCAAGGTCCCCCGGGGCAGCACCGGCCTTTGAGACCCACAGGCCCAGAGCCCTTGCTCCAGTGTGGGTGGGTGCACTTCCTGACACCCTCCACCCTCGCCAGTGAGTCCCCGAGGGTCTCCTCCATGTGCCCGTGGCCAGCTGTCCTCAAGGACCCGGTCCCCGAGTCCTGAGCAGGTGCCCTGGGCTAGGCCCTCCGTCAGCCAGGCGTGTCCCATGGGCACGGCTCCCAGGCAGCCTCCAAGCTCAGCAGAGTGTCTGGAAGGTGAGGGGCGCCCTCCCTCCCAAAACCCTGAGACCAGGGTGGCCCCGCACCGCGCTGAACTCCCCCAGAGCTGCCAGCTCGGCCCCATGCAGTGCCCCCCCACGTCTGGGGGGTCGGGGGCAGTTTACAAAGAATCCTCAGCACTTGGGGGCGTGGCCTTTCCCGCACCGTGACTGGGGGAAGAGTAAGAAGAGGTGCGGTGCGTACAGGACACGTGCCCCTCCTTCCGTGGCCTGTGTGAGGCTGACGCCACTTCCTGGTCTGGCTGCGCTTGGCCTGGGGCGGGGGGAGGCCAGGCTGGACTTCACCTGAGTCTAAACCGGGTCTGGTCTCCGACTGCATGAAGTGCCGAGATTAACTCAGTCTGTGAATTATTGAAGTAGTTAATATGCATTTGATTTTCTTAACATGAGAGAGACATTTTTCAACAAGCCACGAGACACGTACCCAGCTACGAGGATTTTGGGGATCTCCCCAGCAAACGCCTCGGCCATCTCGCGGCTGCCGACGTTGGCGACGCAGTGCAGGGCCAGACCCATGAAGGTGGGGTTCCGGCTGGCCAGGTCGTTCTTGATGGCATTGTTGATCAGGCGGATCAGCTCGCTGTTGGAGTTCACCAGCACAGAGATGAAAAGGTATCCCTGGGTGCGAAAAACGAGAGAGCAGGATGCTCAGTGCCAGCAGGTGTGCGTGGCCCGCGGCCCCCAGTGGCTTCACGCAGACACGAGCAGCCTCCCTCAGGACCACGCCCTGCCCGCTGGGCTGCCGTGAGAGCCACGCTGGGGAGGGCCCGTCTGCACCGGGGTGCAGCGCCACGCCTGCTACAGAAGACGGGTCTCTGTTTCTGATTCTGCCGTGAGGAAGTCCCGCAGGGTGAGCCTGAGAGGCAGTCAGAGGCCCCCCCGGGAACCAGACACCGTGGCCCTCCCCCCAGTCCCACGCATTTGTCCGCCGACGCGCGTGAGGACCGCAGGCCCACCGCGGTCCTGGAGGAGCGCGACTGTAGCCTAGCAGCTCTATGGTGGATTCCAGAACCCCAGGTGACTGCTGCCCCCTCTCCGGAATCCGTCTCTGCGCACCCGGCTCACCCTCCCCACCAGCCCAGACACCCGACAGCCCACCCGCTCCCCGTGCAGGGGCTCGGGGAGTTCCCCAGGCCACCTGGTCTCGGGGGGAAGACCCGCGTCGGCGCTGCTGCCCTCCGGCTCGGCCCCCCAGCTGCACGCCGGGGGCTCGTGCGCGCCCATGGCTGGTGCTTCCTGCTCAGCCGGAGCCACGCCCAGCCCGCCCCTCTCCCTTGGTCTCACCCGGGGTCTCGCCCGGGTGCCCTACCTCCCGGCCGCCCCTCCCGCCAGGCCCCCACTGGGCACGGGCCAGGGCGGTGACCTCTGTTGTTCACAGGGTGTCCAACATCATCTCCCCACCGGCCCACACCTGCTCCTGGCGCACTGTCTGCAGGGGACCCCCGGCACACAGCTGGGCCACGGCAAACTCCAGTTCTCAGCGAACAAACACTAACACTTAACGGATCTCCTGCCACCTGAGGTGGTCTTACGTCCTGTGAGCCAGGTCCTTGGGCCACAGAGGGACATGTCACTGGGTGACACTGGAGAGGGTGTGGAGACACAGCACTGCTCTGAGATGACCAGGGCACCTGGAAAGGTGCCTGAAGGTAGGAGCCAGCCTGCGTGGGAGTGGTGCCCGTTCCAGGAACAGGAGCTGGGCCAGGGGCCGCAAGGTGTGCTCCGGGGAGAAGACAGCCTTCCCTGCCCTCCCCTCTGAGGCAGACCTCACAGGGGCCGTCACGGAGCGGCTGGCCTCAGGCAGTAGCAGTATGAGCCATGGAAACGTCCCAGACCGTGTGGAAATGGCCAGCGCATTAGAAGACCCTCGCCCAGGGGGAGCCCCTGGAAGGCTGCGCTGGCACCCAGAGCCCCCTCTACAAGGCCAGCCTGCCCGGCCCTACCTGCAGTGACACTTACGATCTGCTTCTCTGTGTATCGGTTGGAGCTCAGCAGGTTCACGGCCTCCATGTGCCCAAAGTCAATGTCATGGCCCAAGAGAAAGATGAAGAGCAACTTGCAGACGTACTTCTTTTTACTGTAGCCATCAAGAGCCTTGTCGCCTAGAAGGGAAACCAAGCGCTCAGCGGCAGGGACAAGCCAGGCAGCGCAGGCACCAGTCTCCAGCAGGGACCATGGCCCGCCAACCCACGCTGACCCTGCACCAGGCATGGGTGGCATCTCTGCACAGGGGGGCGCACCCCGGAATCCAGATGTCTGGCCTCCCTCAAACACAGAAACAGAAGACCTGAAGCAGGAGTGTAGGCTCCCAGGACAGGTCAGCCCCGAACAGGTACCACTGGGGCCACACTCCGACCTGCCACAGCCCCCAGGGCTGCTGGAGCCAGCCCCGCCTTCCACCAACATGCGAACGACCCCCCGAGTGCGTGAGTGGACCAGGAGACGAGCCCCACAGAACCTCCCACCTCCCGTCAGCTTCAGGGCACTCACCCCCGTAACACCCCATGGAAGGGCCCCAGGGCTCCGCTCTCCACCCACCCCAACCGGCCAACGCGTCCTCAGCGGACACCGTGGCGCATTCCAACCACGCCGCCTGCAGAACAGAAAACACCCCTTCCGGGGCCCACTCAGCACCTCCATCATGAACACCAGACGCCTTAGGGGCGCTTTAAAAGTGTACAACGCTCCCTGGAGCCAGCCGTGAGCAGGCCACACAGAGGTGCCAGCCGGGGGGGCTGGTGGTCTCACGGTGGCTTGGTGGCCGCAGCAAGAAGCCAAGTCCTCTCTGTCCCCGGTGCCCAGGCAGGGCCCGGCCCCAGCCCTGCCTGCGGTCAGATGGGAAGCAGAGGCGGCTCTGGCCCTGGGGCCTGCGGATCCGACCCATGACAGAGTGAGCCAGGCCGTGGAGCCTGGGCGCAGCCTGGCGAGGGCGGGCTGGGGCTGCCTTTCTGGTGTCTCGGGCACGGTGGCCCCGGGCCTCCCCAGCAAGTTTCTAGCCGGCAGCCCCCCGAGACCTGGCCCCCAGCAGCACCTGCCCCAGAGGCTGTGGACTGAGGGGCTGGGCCAACGCGGAGCTCGAGAGTTCCGGGAGCACCTGAGAGTCCTCAGGGCACTGGGAGCGTGCGTCCTGAGACGCTGAGGGCTCTGCCCCACTGCTCCCGGCGGCCGGAAACAAAAGCTCTGCTTGACGCACATGGCCCAGATGTCTGTCCGTCTCCACCAAGAAAGTGTGAGCACTGGCTCCACCAGCACCGCCCCCCAACACCTCCAGCCCCCGCCCCGGTCCCCCTCAGGGGCGAGGCCCAGGCCACCGTGTGTGCGAGGAGCCCAGGGTCCCGGCGGCCACCACGGGCACCGCGGAGCCTTGCTCTGCACTCCGCAGGAGCCCGAGGCCACCCCCAACCACAGACTCATCGTCAGGACCCCGGGTCCGGGCACCGCCAGTCAGCTAGCTCCAAACGGATGCTGGGTGTGCAGGTCCCAGGCAGAAGCCCTGCGCGCCCGTCCGCTGTCCCACGAGACGGCACCGGGGGGGCAGGACTGAGAAAGAAGCCCTCCTGCAGCCGGGGGCGAGGACAGGACTCCGTGGCCCCACAGCAAACCCAACCCCATGCTGGCCAGAGCCTTTGCACAGCCCTCCCAACACAGCCCCTGTGCCCAGACGGACAACTGCCGTCTGCACCAGCAACTTGACTGCCCACCAGCGGGCCCTGCCCTCTGCACGCCCGACGCGGCCTGTGCCTGGCCCGCCCGAGGCAGCCACTCCTGCCCACTCCAGCAGGCTGAGCCTCCAAACCCACCCTCCTCGGGGCTCCCCTTCAGCTCCGGAGGCCGCGCCGGCCCCGTGTCTCACTGCCACCCTCACGAGAGCTCAGCGTGCCTTCCGCCCAACGCCTCTGGAGCCCACAGTGCGGCGCCCTCCCGGCTGTGCCAGCCTGAGACGGCCCTCCACAGGTCAGTTTCAGCGCTGGGCCGGCCAGCTTTGTGGTCGCAGACTTGGAACTCACACCGAGGTGTTTCTGGCCGTGGATGGGGATGTCGGCAGTGACAGCCACAGCCCTGGCCTGCCGGTGCACGAGGGGAGAGGGCGGAGGGACAGCGGGCTGCCCGCCCAGAAGCAGGACACGGCGCCGGGACGGGCAGTGCCGGGAGGAGTGCGAGCACAGCACAGGTAGGAGCGGGTGGGAGAGACGGCGAGGGGCTGGGGACAGGCCCTCCCTCACCCTCTCTCGGAACCCAGATCCCCCTCCAGCTGCGTCAGCCGCTCCGTCCGTCCGTCCGTCACGGAGCTCTTCCCCAGTTACCGCAGGTCTCAGTTCTAGAGCTCCCACTAGTTCTTTTTCCCAAGTCTGCTGCGTCACCTTTGACATGTTCCAAGTTTCCTGCTGAAACTTCCGGGTTTGTCGATTAGGTCTTTACCATGGTCAGCCCCGTTCCTGACCATGACCTGCGCCTGGAACCGGGTCTCCGGGACTATCCGCCGTCTCTGCCGCGGGCTGGACCGCCTGGGACCCCGTGTTGGGCAGCGGGCCTGGAAAGCCGCTGCAGGGGCCCTCTGTAGCCCCGCCGACTGCACGGCCCCCAGACAAGACTGTCCTCTCGCCTCGTCTCGGGGGAAGACCTGCGGTCCCGTGAGCACCGGGCGTCTGGAGCCCCACCACACTGTGACAGGGCTCGCCCACTTCCCGTCACTCCCACCTGCGGGCACTGCCTTTGGGGGTCTCGGGCCACAGTGGAAGGAAGGGGGTCTCCACTTGGGGTGGGCTCTGAGCTTTGACTTTTTCTCCTCTAACCAGGGCTGCTCACACTGGGGAGCCTTCCGGTGCACCAGAAGGTGTTGAGTAGCCTCTCTGGCCTCCCCCCACTAGGTGGCAGTAGCACCCTCCCACTCAGGTGTGACAGCTAAAAATGTCTCCAGATCTTGCCAAACGCCCCTGGAGGGCAGATAACCACCCTGGAGACTTCCCAGGTCAGCGAACACAGGGCTCTGCCCCCCGCCCGTGCCTCGGGGATCAGCAAATGCTCTCACGGCACAAGCAGCCGAGGGCGGCGCCTGCGAGCACTGGGCAGACCTCCCCTCGGGTAAGGCTCGGTAACTCTGCTCTCAAGGATTTTTTCACGCTGTGTCTCTTTTTTTTAACCCTCCCCGGAGGATATGTTTCTTACTGATTTTGAGAGAGAGAGGAAGTGAGAGAGGGGGGAACAGAAGCATCGATGTGAGACAGAAACGTCGGCGGGCTGCCTGCTGCACGCACCGTGCAGCCTCCGGCCGTTGGGGGTGACACTCCCACCAGCCGCCCGGCCCAGCCTGGCCAGGGCCACACCGTGCCTCCTTCCAGGACTGTCCAGGTAAAGGGCTGGTCTAAGCCTGCCCGTCCGACGCGGCGCCTGAGCACGCGAACCATGACGGCGCACGGCGGGCGGGCTCCCAGTGCACGACACAGAGGCACGGCAGGTGCGAAGGCCCGGGGTGAGGAAGCAGACAACGCCTCCGCGTCCCCTTTTCCCACGACGCACACTGCAGTGACATCTTAGATGGGAGGGGTAAGTGCCGCGAGTTAAAATCCACTTTTACTTTCTCAGTGGGAGCACTAGAAAGCTCTGCATGCGACTCACACAGCCTCTCCAGGGGACAGCACAGATCTAGCACCTAACACACCCTACGCGGGGAGTGCCCAGGAGCGGGACGCTCACCTGTGCAGGCAGGGACAGGTTCCCCTCACCCACCACTGCTCCGGGCACACACGTGCTCAGTCAGCGCCCACCGGGCACCGGCCGGGAGGGAGCCCCCTCCCCACACGCGATGGTCAGCTTAGACGGGCGTGGGGGGGGGAACGGCATTTACACCGGTGGCTGGGAGGCCGCCCGAACAGCCGTGAACGTTTGACAGCAACACCGTCCCCCCAGGGTGCTGCCGCCGTCCCCTCGCCTGGACCCGGGCAGGGCAGCCGACACGGGCCCCCTGGCCGTGAAGGCCGGGGTCCGAGGCCCGCTCTGCCTTCCCGGGCTCTCCGGCCACACGGTCGAGGGCTCCGCCCTTCCCGCCCAACGCCAGACCCCGCAACCAGGCAGTGCACGCTCCAAAGCGCCCTGGAGGCCAGCGCGGACCCTAGCAGAGCCGCACCACCACCCGCCGCCTCCCTGCACTTCCCACCGCTGTGCCCCTGGGACCCCGGCCCTCCCAGGGTCTGCCGCACGGACAGCGCCCTGTCTTGCCGCGCAGCAAGGAGACGCAGCAGGGGAAGTGACCTGGAACGTGGACGCATGTTCCTGAGTGGGAGGAGCGGCCGGACCAGGCTGCGGAGGGCCCGCTGCCCCCGCACGGCGCTCCGGAGAAGGCAGGGTGGAGGCACGGCAAGCCCAGCGGTTGCCGCGGGGGCGGGGGGGGGGCGCACACAGGGTTCCCAGGGCAGTGACACCACAGTGGTGGACGCCTGTCCCAGCGCGCTTGCCCACACCCCGAGGACACGTGACACCAAGATGAGTCCCATGCCAACTGGGGGCTCTGGGCGAGGGCGGGTCAGCGCAGCCTCACCGACGGTGACACAGGCACCACCTGCTAGGGCGTCCTTAACGGGGGCTGTGCACGGGGAGGCAGGACACTTGTGGGGACTTCCGTGCCTTCCTTTTAATTTCGCTGTGAACGTAATACTGCCTTGAAAGAATAAAGTCTCAATAAGAAAAGATAAATAAAAACACTTTAAAGCAATGGAAATTATTAGACCTCGCCCTCAAAAATATGCACATAAGCAAACCATTTCACCAGCCATGTCGGGCGTCCCCCCCAGGCCTCCGGGAGCACCCTTGGGCCTGGCTGGAAGGGTCACAACACGGCACTGCCCCTGGGGGTCGGCAGAGCTCGACCAGTCACTGTCGCCCTGAACTCCACTCGCACCCCATCACCCGGCAGCACGGGGCCGCCTCCGCCAAGGAGTCCTGTCTTCCTGTCCCCACGGCTCCTCGGGGCTGGTCCCAGCCCCTCCTCTACCCACGGTTCCCGGGAGCTTTCAGCCAGTCTCTGAGGTCTGTGTAGAGACGTGAACAAAGCCTCAAACCTGTAAGAATTCACTGAAAAACTGAGGCTTAAAGGGCTAACCGGCCTTTCACAAACACGTCCTTTAGACTGCAAATCGACACTTGACCCGTCTTCTAAAGGTGCACTCCCCACAGAAGGAGGGGATCAGGTGTGTTACCAACACGGCAAAAACGCTCTGACACGGGAAGTGCTCGGATCCCTCGACGGAACTCCGCACAAACACCCAGTGGCCGTGGGCAGAGCACATCTTCATCCGGGCTCCTGCTCGGACTCCGAGTGCAGGCCTGCTGGTTCTCACACCTGGGGTCCCCAGGGGCCAAGGCCTCGTGGAGGTCGCTGGTCTGGGGCGGCACCCTCCGGCTCCGGGGAGAGCCCAGGCCTCAGAGGCGCCAGGCTAGCTGGTCTGCTCTGAGCAAACGTCAAGTGACTCGAGAACAACCAGCGGGCTGGCCTGAGGCACTTGTAAACTCTGCACGGCCATGGCAGTGACTGTAACTAAGGACTGAACTTTGGTTCGAAGTGGAAAAAAAACACAACATCAAGAGACTAAGACCTGGCTGGTGTGGCTCAGTGGGTTGAGCATGGGCCCGCAAACCAAAGGGTCGCAGGTTCAATTCCCAGTCAGGGCACGTGACTGGGCTGCGGGCCGGGTCTCCAGTGGGAGACTCATGAGAAGCAACTGATCTGTGTTTCTCTCCCTCCCTTTCTCCTTCCCTTCCCCTTTCTCTAAAAAATAAATAAATAAAACCTTAAAAAAAAAAGATCAAGTCCCTCCTACGTAAAATTTACAACAGAACATTTCATGAGGCCACACACACTTACCTTTGAATTTTGATCGAATGTTTGCCAGCTCCTTGTTTATTCTCTTTATTTCTGCTTCTTTACTTTTGCCTGAAAAAAAGCACAAACGCGTTAACTGGTGTCCACACAGGCCCCTGTCCCCTGAGGAGACCGGCGCGGGGCAGAAATGGCAGAATCACTGCTTGCAGAAGCCAGAGGCACCGGGCAAGCCGCCTCCGACCAACCTGCCTCTGCCCAGGCCCGGGGGGCAGCACGGCCTTCGGTCCACACGGGCGAGTTCCCCTCCACGGTGACGCTTTCGGCTCACCCTCTCGCCCCAGCTCTGGAACGAGAAGCACCCAAATACCTGCCGAACGTTTCCCAGTAACAGTTTACTCCTAGGAGTGACCTTCACTGCCACAGGTCAGTTCTACAGTGTGCACTTCTGCCCACTGTGGGCTTCCAGCCCCCCTTGCTGGTGCGGCCGCCAGCCCTCAGACTCCGCTCCGCGGCGCTCGGGGAGGCGCAGGAGCCTCCACGACACAGGGACAGTCGAGCTCCAGCTCCGTCCTGGGTCTACCGGGAGGTGTCCTTAACCCCGGACGTGCGTGCAGAGCGCATCAGCAGGGCATGGAGCCTGGACCACGTTCACCCTCCTGCACCAAGGCCTAGAGAGCGCAGGTGACTCCCAGGGCCACACCACCCCGGCAGAAGTACAAGAGATCTTCCACCACGCGGCAGCAGGGGAGGCGCTGTGCTTCTCGTTACAGAAAGACAAGCCTGTGAACTTCCACCGCTCTTCGAAAGGAGGACCCAGTTTGCTGCTCAAGACCCTGTCCGGGTGCACCCTCGGTCCAGCGGCCGCACTGCCAGGGGGAGAGGTCCGAGCAGCTGCTCCCAGCTCTCAGGCGCACCAGCACTCTCCTCCAGGTGCCCCACCTGCCCACCCACCTCGCCTCCTCACCACCCCTTCTGGGACGCACCCTGGGAGCCCCAGCAAGGCAGCCCCTCTCCAGGACGCTCCCAGAGAACACCATCATCTTTCACCGCTAACCTGCTGACCAAGGGAGCCTAAAACCTGCCGAATCACAGCAACGCCCTGTCCAGGAAGCCCCCGGCAGAGTGGCGGTAAGGACAGGGCCACGGGGCAGGCTCAGCAGCAGCCGGGCTGAGGGGCAGGGACTTGGGTTAGAACCACTTCCCGCCCTGGGGGAGCTGCCAGCCCCCCCCCGGGGGGGGATGGTGGGGGCTGCACAGCTCCAGCAGGGAAGTGCAGCAGTCCGCTCTGGGGAAGCAGTGTGCAGCCTGTGAGTGGGCCGGGCACCCCAACCTCCTCGGCCAGACCCTCTCACTCCCTGCCCTGCACTCCTGCCAGTTCCCCCCGGGGCAGGTCAGGGACCACCTTGTACTTAAACTTTCCTTAAGAAGTAGTATCTTGTTGAAGCAGGCTTTCGGACCTGGCAGAAAGGCCCATGAGAGACAGCCCAGGAGCCTTCTGCCGCACACACCTGAAGACTGCAGGTGGCTTCACACAACCTGGACAGAGTGTGGACGAAGCACTGTGCACAGGAAGGTACGCATGTGTGTGCACACCTGTGTGTGCCCATACATGTCTGTGCCTGTGTGTGCACCTGTGTGCCCACACGTCTGTCAGTACGCGCACCTGTGTATGTGCTCCCCACGGGCATACAGGAACCTGTCTCTGTGCTCCCCGCTCTGGTGTACCCAGTAACCGACGGCCGCCCCGAGGCCCTCTCCTCATGCGGCAACGCCCCCATCGGGAGTACAGCCCACAGACGCACCGGCACTGGGTGGGGCTTTGCATTACTCTGCACAGCGAGGCTGCCCCAGGTGTCAAGCCCTGCACACGCCCGGGGGTTCCGCCGGAGCAAAGTGCTGCACTAGGTTCCAGGTGCCTGTCCCAGGGAAGGTCTTGAAGGAAGCCCGGTGTGCCGGTGCTGGCTGTTACGCCCCCTCCCGCACACAGACTCACACAGACTCACAACGTTAGCAGACCTCTCCCGCTGTGCACCCCGAAGCCCCCGTCCCCTACATGGGGGGGGGGCAGCCTGCTCACTCAAGCTGCACTTCTTCCCGGACAGAGGGCCTCACCCACAACCTGGCCACCCCACACTGCTGGGAGCCGGTCTAGCAAAAAGCCTTATCTTCTCAGATAAAGAATTCCCTTTGAGGGAGGGGCAGGGTTTACTGCCCTACAGGCGGCGCTGACTTCAGAAACCAGTCCTAACCAGGTCAAGTGCCTCAGCGGGCCCGCGGTCTGACCTCTGTCCCACCCGCACGGGCTCTATCACACACGCGGCAGGTCTGCCGGCCACCGAAGACACCCGGCCGGTAACAGGCGACCCCGCGCGCGGTGGACTTAGGAGCCCTGCTAGCTAATGAATAACCTGGACCAGCCCTCAACCTCCGGCCAGAAACCAGCGAGCCGCGTGCCCAGTCAGCAGCGCAGAGTGCGGCCTGGGGCACGGGCCCTGCTGAGAGCCCCCGGGCGGCAGAGGTGTCCTCCCGCACCTCCCTCCTGCAGCGGCTTGCTGCCCAGCGGCTTCCCCGGCCCGCGAGCTGAACTGGCCAGCAGACGGCCAGCGTCCCGGGAAGCAGAGTGCAGGGGCCTGTCACAGCTCATTACAGGACAGCAAGGCACCCAAATGTTAGGGAGAAGTCTGAAATTCTCAGTAAAATGTGCTCTAAATAAAGACTTTTCGTCTGGGTATGAGTTCACTGAGTGAGTCAAAAGCCCAAAATTGACCAGAAAGCCTGTTTTCAAAGGAAGGTATCGTTGCTAAAAGTACACTGAAGGCGGTCAACAGAGCAAACTGTGAAACGAAGCCAGGACACAACCACGGGTCCAGGCCCTAGGAGCCGCACCGACCCTGGGCCATCACCGCAGCCCCTACACCCCTCAGTCTCTCCACGGGTGGGCGACCGTGAGGACCCACGAAGCAGTGTGGCCACAGGAAGCGGCTGGAGGGAGCATCGCTGGGGCACTGTCTGCTGGTCCTCCTCAGGAGGGCACGAGAAGCCCAAGCTCAGAAGACCCCCCCACAGCCACCGGCATGACAGAGCTCTAACTCGAGAGGGGCTGCTGTGCCACAGCAGGCGAGGCCGCGGTGGACTCTGACCGAGGCCCGCGGGTGCTCTTGTCAGCTTTGCTGAGCCGGCTCTCACCCCCTGAAGCACCGAAGCCACAGGCTTTGGGGCGCTCAGAGCGGCGCACCCACCACGCAGCGCGACTCTACAAAGCCCGCGTCTCCCCAGGAAGAAAGCCCGCGCCCACCAGCAGTGGCTGGGCAGCCCCCCGACTGCCCCCTGGCAGCGGCCTCTTCCGCACACGTCAGAGGAGCAGACGGAGGCCCCGCGAGGTCTTACATTCTGACGGGCTCCTTCCACTCCGCGACGCTTCCACGGCAGCGAGGACAGCGCGCCGTCCTCTCGGTGCCGGCCAGCGTCGCGGTACACGGACGCCATCACCCGCCGGGCCGGGCCGTTCCACTCTCCGGACGTTGGGAACACTGTTGCTGCTGCGGACACCCCACCCAGTTTCTGTGTGAGCACCCCCTTCTCTCGGGCGACACTGAAGGGCGGAACCGCGGGGCCACAGGCGGCTCCGGTGGGACGTTCTGAGGAGCGACAGGCGGTCCTCCCACGGGCGGCAGCACTCCGTGTCGCCGCCAGAAGGGAGCGAGCCCGCCAGCCTCGCCGCACCTTTGCCACACACGCTCCTGCCTCCGCTCCGTCGCGGCCCCCCCAGCGGGGGTGTGCAGAGGTGTCTGGCTGCGGTTGTTCCATCCGCACGTGCCCGACGGCCCTTCGCGTGCTTACGGAGCACGCGTGCACCTGTCTTCAAGAAGCGAACTCGAACACTGTGTCCGCTCTTGATTCGTGCTGCGGGTGCAGCCAGTCAGTCGGACACGTGAACTTCACGTGTTTCCTCTCGTTCTCGGGGTGTCTTTTCACCTATTTGGTAACGCTGGGTAGCACAGAAGTTTTCAGTTTTGATGGAGTCCAGTTTATCTTTCGTGTGAAGATTTTATTTATTTATTTTTAAAGAGAGGGTAAGGGAGGGAGGAAGAGAGGGAGAGGGACATTGGCCGGCTGCCTCTCGTGCGCCCCGACGGGGGTGGGGGGGACCTGGCCCGCAGCCCAGGCATGCGCCCCGGCAGGGAGTCGAGCCCGCCACCTGTCGGGCCCCGGGCCGGCACTCAGTCCCCTGAGCCACCCAGCCAGGGCCGGTTTATCTTTTTGGCCGCGTGCACTTTGTCCTACCCAAGAAGTCACTTCCCGAGACCACGGAAGTGCACTCCTGTTCTCTCGTTTCACGGTTCGAGCTTCTGCCCGCCGGTCGCCCCCACCCTGAGCTGCTGGCTCGGCGAGGCGCGCGGCGGGCCCAGCCCCACCCTTTCGCACGTGGACCGCGCAGCGAGGCCCGGCACCGTTGGCTCGAAAGGCTGCGCTTTTCCCCAGCGACAGGTCTCGTCGCTCCTGCAAAACCCAGCTGACAGAAAGCGCAAGGGCTCACCTCTGCACCCGCGGCCCAGCCCGCGGTCTGCGCGTGCCCTCAGGCCGAACAGCGCCGCCCCGCAGCGCGTGCACCCGGCAGGGCCGGCCCGAGCACAGCCTTCTGTCCCGTGGTGGCCCCGTCCGACGCTGGCGTCGCGCAATGCCGGCCTCACAGAACGAGCTGGGAAGTGTTCCCTGCTCTGTTTTTTCAAAGTCGGTAAAGACCAGTACTGACTATTGGAGTATTTGGTAGAGTTCACAAATGGAGCTACCTGGGCAAGGCTTTGTTCTTGTGGAAAGTTTTTAAATTACTGATTCAATCTCTTTCCTTGTTACAAGTCCATTCAGATATTTTTTTCTTCTTGAGTCAGTTTCAGTTATTTATGTCTGTCTAGGAATTTCTCTATCTTATCTAGGTTAGCTAATTTTGGGTATACAATTACTATTCAAGGTACCCCATTCTCATCCTTTTTATTTGTGCAAATTCAGTAATCATGTCCCTTCACTCATTCCTGATTTTAGAAACTTTTTTAAAGTATTTATTTTTAGAGAATAGGGAAAGGAGGGAGAAAGAGAAGGAGAGAAACATCAATGTGTGGTTGCCTCTCATGCACCTCCAACTGGAGACCTGGCCCACAACCCAGGCACGTGCCCTGACTGGGAATCGAACCTGCGACCCTTTGGTTCACAGGCCAGCGCTCAAGCCACTGAGCCACAGCAGCCGGGGCTGATTTTAGAAATTTGAGTCATCTCTCTTTCATCTTAGTCGGTCCAGCTAAAGGCTTGTCAGTTTTGTTGATCTTTTCAAAGAACCAACCTTTGAGCTAATCTTCATTTTCTTCTGCTTACTTGGGTTTGTTTGCTCTTCTTCCCGATTTGTAAGGTGAAACACTAGCTCAGTGGTTTGAGATCTCCTTTTTTAATGCTAGAAACCCCCTCTCCCCCAAGCACCGCTTTCACCTCGTCCTCCAAGTTTTGGTATGTTGAGTTTTTATTCTCATGTATCTCAAACTATTCGTTGAATCTCGTTGTGTTTTCTTCTCTGACCCACGGGTTGTACAGGAGGGCCACCTAACGCCCACACATTTGTGGACTTCCTCCTGGGACTGGTTTCTGACCTCACCGTGCGCTGGCCGCGCTCCTTCGGTCCTGCCCGGTGCGCTGGGACTTCTGCCGTGGCCTCACCCCCAGTCTACCGCGAATAATGTCCCGGGCGCTGGAGCGGAGCGTGTCTCCCCTCTCCCCGGGTGGGGCAGTCTGTGCGCGGCCGCGTCGGGGGCGGTTGGGTCACAGCGTTGGAGACTTCCGCTCATTGCTGACCTTCTGTCCGGCTGTACCTATTTCTGAAGGCAAGGTATTAAAACCCCCAACTATGATTGCTGAACTGTCTATTTCTCCTCATGCATTTTGAGGCTCTGTTATCAGGTGTACATGTGGCTATCACCTTACAAACGTGTTTATATAAGGGTCCGTCTCCCTGAGGGATTGACTTTCCATCATTATAAAGTGTTCTTCTATGATCCAAAAAGCGACTTTTGTCTTCAAGTCTGATGTTAATGTAGCCGCTCTCTCCTGGTTACTGTTTGCACAGTGTATCATTTCTCTTCCTCTCACTTGTACCTTTCAGGTTAGAGAGCCTCTTGAACACAGAACACAGTCTCTTTGCATCTGTTCCGCCCATCTCTGCTTTCTAATTCAGGCGGCTGACCCACGCACACTTGAGATGATCACTGACAAGGGAAGACGGACATCTGCCGTTCCACCGTGTTTTCTGACGTCTGGCGCCTTCCGCTGTTGCCTTCCTTCGTGCTGAACAGCATCTCCAGCGCACCAGTTAATTCCCTCGTTTCTTTTACTACATGTTTTAGCTACTTTCTTAAAAGTTACCTGGGAATTATAATTAACAACTTAAAACAATCTAGTTTGGATTAATATAAACTTAATTTTAATAGGATGAATTTTGCTCCAACGTAGCTCTGTTCCCTCCCCGCTCCTTTGTGCTGTTATTGTCACACAAATTACATCTGTATAGCTATAAGCCCATCAGTACAGTTTTATTTAAACTCTATTAAAATCAGTTAAAATTATTCCATGCAGCTGTCTTTTCAATCAAATAGGAGATGAGAAACATGGAGATGGAAAACACGGTTCTACTGGTTTTTGAATTCACCCTACGCTCCTCTCCCTCTGACCGTCGCCACACTGTTGTCAGGGTCCATGGGTGACCCATGCATGGTTTTTGTTAATCCCCTCATCTTCTTTCATCCGGCCCCCCAACCTGCCCCCGACAGCTGCCAGTCTGTCCCAGGTGTCCTTGCCTCTGTTTCCATTTTGTTCATCAGCTCATTTCATTCATTAGCTTCCGCATACACGTGAGATCGTACGGTATCTGTCTTTTTCTGACTGGCTGACTTCCCTCAGCCTAACTCTGCCCAGGTCCGTCCATGCTGTCGCAAAAGGCAGGAGCTCCTTCTTTCTCAAAGCCACGGAGTGTCCCGCTGCGCGAATGCGCCGCAGCGTTTTCACCCACTCATTGGCTGACGGGCACTCCGGCTGCTCCCCGACCCTGGCCGTCGACTTGAGGTTCCTGATGTGTATGACTTCCACGGACAGTATCTGTTTGTACGTGTGCACGTTTTTAAAGCCTGCTTTCAAATGAAGCAAATGTATGAGAAAGACTGCAGCTCTAAGCAAGCTTCACTAGATAAAGGCAAGCGCTGTATCAGAGGTGGGAGCTTACCCAGAAACACAATGTTCGTCACAAACCTGGGGGGTCTGTCTGCAGGCACTCCTTCTGCCTCTGCTCCGGCCCCTCCTTTCTGGGACGTGTGGGCACGTCCGTGTGCCTGGTGGCGCCCCGCAGGTCTCTGGGGCTCTGCCCGTACCTTCGCTCTGCTCACCTCCTGTCCCCTAGACTAGGCCCAGGTCGCCTGCAGGGTGACCTTGACGGGTCTTCACAGGCCTGTTCCCAGTCCCCGATTCTTTCTTTTGCCAGTGCAAGTCCACTGTGCAGCCCTCTGGAGAATTTTTCATTGCAATTGTTGTATTTTCCACCCCAGGATTTGTGGGGGGCTTTAACAGTTTCTGATTCAATTATTGATATTCTATTTGGTAAGAGAAAATATCATCCTCCTATTCTCCTGTAATTATTTAGACAACCGTTTCTTTTCGTTCCAGGAACATTTACAGCAACCAGCTCCTTGTCTAGTAAGTCCAACACTGGGACCCCTGCAAACACAGTTTCCACAGACTCAAGACTGGGTACCTTGGAGGACACAACACGGCAGCTCTGGAAACGGGGGCACCCCTCCCCAGGGATGTGGCTGCTTCTGCTGCGGCAGCTGCTTAGTGACTCCCCAGGCCACGTGCGTGAAGTCTGGGACCCTCACTGCAGCCACTGTGGTCCTGCTCAGCAGCCGAGCGCTCAGGGACCTCCTCAACCGCCCCCAGCCGGTGAGTGCCCAGACACTCCAGGGCCCGAGGCGCACCGTCCCCACTGAGCCGTGACAGCTCTGCCTCTGTCCCCACTTCCTCCACTTGTACTCCCCGCGTCTTCACTGCCTTTGCGCAGGGGTCCGTTCCACCCGAAGGGCGTTTCCGCTACAGACTCAAAGCCACTGTGGAAAGAGAACTAGAACTTGACCATTCGCGTCTCCCGTCACTCCTGATTTCTAACCCTCTGAAGTCCACCTGTGCCTTTCCACCCCACTGCCTTGCCTCAGACCCTCGCCATGTCTGCTGGACTAGAGCACCCTCGCCCAGACTGGCTTTCCTGCCTCTGAGCCTAGTGTAAAGTCCATCCTCTGCGTTCAAATGACTACTCTGCTAATACAAAAAAGTTGCATTGCGTCGCTCTCCTGTTTAAAATGAATCAACAGCCCACATTCCACAGAGGAGGGAGGGTCTTAACCTTCTCCTGCCACACCCCCACCACCCACTGGGCAGTGCCCACACTAGGAACCACCCAGGACTCCGTGGTGCGTGTGTCCTGCTGATACTCAGGGCTCTCCGCAGGGGGATGCATGGTGCCCCCCCTTTCCTGGGCCACCCCCCACACCCTGCCAGCCAGGCAGGACCTGGAGGGTGTTACCCACGAGGCATGGGGCCAGCCCCCTCTCACCAGCCGCCACTCGGCACTCCAAGGGCTTGAGCTGCTCCAAGGACGGGGCCACGTCTCGGGGTCCTCAGTGTTCGGCACGTGAGAGAAGCCAGTCGTAACACACGGTCTCCTTCCCGCTCTGGCCCAACCGCCTATCACCTTCCTCTTGGCTCGCTCTACAGCAGCCACCGGGGCCTCCTGCCGTTCCCTCCACATGCTGGGTACCTTCCCCTGCGAAGGCCTCTGCGCTTGCTGCTCCCTCGGTCCAAAGCGTCCTCCACTGGCTCCTGTGTGGCCCCATGCCTGAAGTCCTCTCGGCCATGCTCTTCGCAGAAGCCCAGCCCTGGTCACCCTACCTCAAGCTGAAAACCCACGGCCCCGTGCTCCCCACCTCCTTCGGCTTCCACTACTGTGCCTACCACCTGCTAATGGAAGACAAACTACCTTGTCCTCGTCGGTCTGCACCCCCAGAGCGCAAGCTCCGCGGGAGCCGCAGTGGTGTCCACCTCACGCGTGCTGCAGCCGCAGGGCCCGGGGCCGGCCTGGCCGCCGGCAGGCGCTCAGCAGGCCTGGGCGAGGAGGGAGTGCCCGGCACGCAGGGTGCGCTCAACGCAGCAGCACACGGCTGCCTAGTGACAGTGGCCCAGAACGGTCCCCAGGGCCCGGCAGCAGCAGAGCCAGGGGACAAGGGACATGTGCTGGACACTGGGTCTCCACCCGTGCAGGAACATCTTTTTCTCGGCTCCCTCTGAGGGCCCCTGCCCTCACCCAGCCTGTCGGAGTCCCGCCTGTCTGTCCCACAAGCAAATGCTCCACTCTCCACCTCCATTGCCACCAACACCTCTTATCTAGACTAACGACTTTCTGGGCCGCTCCAGGCTGCGCCAACTGGCTCCCCACGGAGAAGCCCGAGCCATCTCATAAATATAATTAGACCTGTCACTCACCTGGCTTCCTCTGCAGCTTCCTGCGAGACACTAGGAGGAACGCAGGCGCGCCGCCCGCCCGGGCCCCTGCCCAGCAGCCGACACTGTCTCTGTGGCACTCGCTCACGCCCGGTGCTCCAGCCACACGGCCCTCCCCGCCCTGAAGCAGAGCCAGCTCTGGCCCACCCCACGGCTCTCCCCTCGCCAGGCCGGTCCCGGGAGGCTTCAGGGCCCAGCTCCCCTGTCACTCCTTCGGGAGGCCTCTGTGAACGCCCTACCTGAGGGAGTCTCCCTGTGATCCCCCACCAGGATGAAGTGTATTCTAGAAACTATTTTGATTTCTTATCCTCACCCAAGGACATTTTTACAGAGAGAGGGAGGAAGGGAGAGACAGATACGTCGATGCAGGAGAGAAGCATCAACTGCTTGCCTCCCCTGTGTGTCCAAACTGGGAATCGAACCTGCAACCTGTTGGTTCCGAGACAACCCTCCAACCAACGGAGCCAGGCAGGCCAGGGCTATGTCTATGTTTAAAAGGCGGAGTTCACGGTTCCAAGTCACTCTGAGGGCCCTGGCCGGTGGCTCAGCTGGCGAGCGCCCGGTCGCAGTAAGCCCAGACTGCGGGTTTGCTCCCCCGTGGGGACACGGCGGGAACCAACCAGTGGATGCGTAAGTAGGGGGAATAACACAGCGACGTTCATCTCTCTCTCTAAAACCAACGTAAAAATAAAGTAACTCTGGGAACCTAGACATCCAAACCCCGCTGGACTGACGCCTCACCAAGAACAGCGGCTAACCGACGCCTGCCCACAGAGAGGAATCCCGTTGTCCGCATTCCTCCACCAGCAACAACCGCTCACCACGCACATGGCACCTACGCAGAGGCCAAGCCCGCCAGACGCTGAGCCCCCGGCCCTCGCCCCGACCTCCGGGCGCCAGGGCACTGCCGACGGCCCCGTGAGCACCGGGCGTGCGGAGACGCGCCCGTCTCAGCGCGCACACGGGGGGCAAGGCCCTCCCTGCTCGCCTGCTTCAGGTCAGGACCAGAGTCACACCACAGAGCCACGCGCTCCCTTTAAAGTCCACCTGCAGATGCACGGTGAGAACCGCCTGCCCACGTTAGATTTTGTAATAACAGGCATTTTCACTTCACTTAAAAGTGAAAAAGTACAAGTACTAGAAGTTAAGTCACTCCTTCCCAAGGCCTTCTCTCAAGCCATGAGCAATCCGCAGTATAAACAGTGGTCACCAAGGCTCGTGTGTGTGTGACACATAAATTCAGCCGAAAACTTAATTAAAAGGAGAAGACCGTGAGGCCATCTTGGACACCGCACAGAGACAGACGGTCACATGGTAACTGCCTGCAGGAGGGAGGACCCGCAAAGGGCACAGCTTCTGGGACGAGAGCTGAGGAGGCTCGGGGGGAGGCGGTGCAGATGCCTGTGGCGGGCGGCAGAGCCACGGCCAGGCAGCCCGCCCCCAGCACCAGCAGGCGGCCACAGGGCTCGCCCGGGAAGAGCCCCAGCACTGAAGATCCAGGCTGGGCAACCCACAGAGGAGAGCACCGAGTGACGAGCTCGGGGGACGGGAGATGCCCCTCCAGAGAGGCAGCAGCCAGGCTCACGGCGCCCACCCGACGCCCCCGAGAGGGCCTGAGGGTTCATTCCGAGGAAGACAGAAAAGCCGGTGGTGCCATGTGGGTCCCCATAAAACAGAGCCCCTCCCCGAACAGATGCCAGGCAGGGAGGCCTCCGCAGAAGCCCTGCCCACACGGGCCGAGGCCAGTGCACGTTCGTGGTGCGCATTCATGGCCAGGCACCGCCCACCAGGCGTCCAGGAAGGCCCACAACTCGAGCCAGGGACCCAAAGAGACCTGCAGAGAAGGAGCTCAGAGCATAGTGGCTGTGCAGAGAAGGAACCTCCAAGACAACGGATACTCTTTTTTTCCTAAAGATTTTATTTATTTACTATTAGAGGGGGGAAGAGCAGGACAGAAATGTCAATGTGTGAGAGAGACATGAATCAGTCTCCTCTCGCACGCTCCCTGCTGGGGACCCAGCCCGAAGCCCAGGCATGTGCCCCAACTGGGAATCGAACCCTCGACCCTTTGGTTCGTAGGTTGGCGCTCAGTCCACTGAGCCACAGCAGCCAGGGCACAATGAATATTCTCACATAAGTAAGAGAAAACACAGCTTGCAGAAACAGATGCCACCACAGAAGGTGTAAAAAGACAATAAGAAAGCCCTGAAATTATAAAAGTGAGAACAGGAATTCAAAGTTCAAAAGAAGGGCTACAGCACTACAGTCACGTCCCGGAGCTGGGGGCTGAAGAGCAACAGGTGCGTTACAAAGTAGCAAAGCCAAAGGCGATAGATAGCGAACTCCGAAGAAATCAAAGGAAGAAATCAAAGCCGCACCACCCTTCTCACTGAGAAGAATACTTTCCAACATGAATTAAATGCTGCACATTAATGAGATCCAATATTGTGGCAAGTAAGAGAACGGGAGAAGGAAAGCTTAGGTAAGTTAAATCCTCATCTTCCACAGCAATAAGTCAATAAATAATGACTAAAGGGGGAAAACCCACAAATTGTATAAACGAGTGATTTAGAATCAGTTAGTAATCACATTTTTAAAGTAAACATGAAAATAAATGGCTATTAAGTGAAAATAATTGACTCTGAGGGTTAGTAACAGGATGGGAGGGGGCATGTGTTTCATAACTAACTACTTGAACTACATTCTTGACTTTAAATTTATTTCCAACACTTACTTTAAAGGACAACACTAGAAGAAGAAAATGACCCAAAAACTGCAATGGAAGACCTGCCCAGTTAACTATCACAGCACCCCCCTCCCTGCCCGGCTAGAAGCATTCCCGCACCCCTGCCCTGGCGCCTCGAAAGATGGGGCCCCGCCACAGCCACCCCTCCGACAGCCACCCAGCCCACGCCCCACTGCAGGCGACCCTCTAGCCCAGCCGCTCAGCGTGCTCCACCCACCAGGGAAGCGAACGCCACTGCCCCACGGGCCGTGCCCCACGGCCCCTGTGTCTCTCCCTCCCTGGCCTCACCACCCCCCGGCCAGCTCCACTCCCGGCCCGGGACCCCAGCCCTGACCCTCGCTCTCCCTCTGTGCCCTTGCTTTGCAAAAGCCCTGCCTGCCGAGCCAGTTCTGGGCCGACTGGCACCGAGGGTGAAGCCACACACACAGCTGCTGGGCTGCCTCACACCTGAAGCCCGGGGAGGCCCGCTAGCTCTTCCGGCCCCTTCTCTTCCACCTCCAACTCACTGGAGGCTGGGGAGCCTGCTCCCTCCTCCAGCACCTCCACCTGCGCCTCCGCCTCTCTCCAACCCTTCCTCCACTTCACTTCTTCCCTGGTCCTCCCCTCCCACCAGCCCACAAACACGTTCCGTGTCCCCCACTTCCCAGGGGTCCTCACTTCTCTGACCTGGTACAGAGCCTCCTAACTGGTCTCCTGCTTCCCCTTCCCTCCTGCTCCCCAACACCTGCCTCTCCCCCTCCTTCCAACTCCGATGACCCAGGCTGTCTCCCAACTCCTGTTCCAGCCACACTAGCCCCCCGGCCAGCACTCCAGTACACAGCACCTCTGAGCCCAGCCACACCATCTAAACTGCAACCCCCCTGTTCCTGCTCTATTTCCCCCTTACACTTATTTATTTATTTACCTCACTAAAATGTAAGACACACGAGAGTATTCTTGTACGTTTCGCTCACTGTGCAAATGTTGAACTGAATCAACATTTTTAAAAAAAAACATTTTTATTTATTTACTTTTAGAGAGAAGGGAAAGGAGGGAGAAAAAAAAGGGAGAGAAACATCAATGTGTGGTTGCCTCTCATGTGTCCCCTACTGGGGACCTGGCCCACAACCCAGGCCTGTGCCCTGAGTGGGAATGGAACCAGCGACCCCTTGGTTCACAGGCCCACACTTAATCCACTAAGCCATGCCAGCCAGGGCTGAATTAAGCTTTAAAAAAAATCTGCCCTGACTGGTGTGGCTCAGTGGATTGAGCACCGGACCATGAACCAAAAGGTCGCTGGTTCGATTCTCAATCTAGGGCATATGCCTGGGTTGCAGGCCAGGTCCCCCACTGGGGGTGTGCAAGAGGCAACAGATGGATGTATCCATCACACAGTGATGTTTCTCTCCCTCTCTTCCCCACCCCCCTTCTCCTCACTCCCAAAGTAAATACATAAAATCTTAAAAAAAAAAAATCTTAGGATGCCACACCCTAATATGAGGATCCTGTGAGTTACCTGCCCAGGCAAAAGGAACTCAGTAGATGTGATTAAAACCGGGGAGTAGCCCTGGCTGGTGTGGCTCAGTGGACTGAGCACGGGTCTGTGAATCAGAGTCACTGGTTTGATTCCCGGTCAGGGCAAATGCTTGGGTTGCAGGTCAGGTCCCCAGTGGGAGGGGCACATGAGAGGCAGCCACACACAGAGTTTCTCTCCCTCTCTTTCTCCCTCCCTTCCCCTCTTTCTAAAAACAAATGAATAAAATCTTTAAATAAAATCGTAAAAAAAAAAAACCCCACCAGAGAGTTATCCTGGGTCCCTCAGGTGGGCCCCATCTAATCAGATGAGCCCTTAACTGCAGGCAGATGAGTCTCTGCTTGGAGGCAGGAGACAGGAGGCAGGAGATCAGGCTGAAGGGGTCAGAGATCCGGATCTTGAAAGGGACTCACTGGAGGTGCTCCAGGAAAGCATGAGAAGAAACGTGGGGCAGAGCCGCCCTGGGAGCTGAGACCCGCCGTCCCTGTCCCCGCCTGGGCCTCGGCCCCAGGAGGCTGCCCCAGGAGGCTGCAGGAACGGGAGGCTGGCTCTGCAGGCACCTGGGGAGACTCTAGGCAGGGCCCCTGCGGAGCCCAGCTGTGCGCGAGACAGGAGCACTGGCCTGTCTGCACCCCTGGCCACTGAGGCCCGCAGGCTCTGTCCTCCACTGCCACCGCCCTTACTTTCCCCTTACAACCAAACTCCTCAGAGTGAGACTCACGTCTCCCCATCTTTCTCCCTTAACCCACGGACGGCATCAGGCTCGCCCGCGCAGCCTCTCCCATGACCCACCTGCTAGCCCCCTCGCCCCGGCAGAGCTGGCCCAGCAGTGGGGGTCAGAGGCTGTGGGGTCCCACCTCCTAGACTGTCACATGGCCCTGGGCCCCTGAGCCTCCGCTCCCACAGCACTGAAAGGTCAAGGACTCCCACGCCAGTCAGACAAGTGCAGGAAGGGCTCGCGCTGGGAGCAGACACGCCCTGGGCAGCAGAGCGCCAGCAAGCTGCGGGGAGGCCCTGGCACCTGTCTGGCTACCGACCCGCCCGTGCGCACGCCGTGGGCAGGGCCCCATCACACCGGAGTGCAGAGGAAACCACGAGCCCGCAGCCCGCAAGCCGAAGGGAAGCCTCAAACCACAGGGCACCGAGCAGGGTTCCGAGGAGTGGGAGCCCTCAAGAACAGGGCGAAACGAGCCCCAGACTAAAGGCCGATTTAGTCCCTCCTTGTAAGGCTCGACTTGTTTCATCCCAGAAGGAAGCTCAAGAATATTTAAAGAAATACAAAAATAGGCAGGACTGAAGTTCATAATGTGCGACATCCAACAAAAAATTACTAGGCATGTGAACAAACGGGAAAGCACAACCCTTAATGGGTGAGGGAAGTCAACCAATAAAAGCAGGCCCTGAAAGGGCACAGATGACAGAATCCAGAGACAAGGACGTTAAGGGGCACTGTGACCCCATCCCACAGGCTCATGGGGGCGGGGAGGCAGGAGACGGCCAGCAGGTGAGGCCCGGCAACAGCTGACGGTGAGGGAGGGATGAGGCTCCCGGGGTCTGAGGTGGGGACGTGTGGGGGGCCGGCAGGGGCCGCGCACTGCGGACACAGCTCAGATGCTGTGCAGGGTGAACGCCCAGAGCAAGGCTGACTGGACAGGGCGGGCAGCAGGAGGGCGTGGGCCTGGGACTCCCCACGGGCGTGGGATCAGAGCCCCACAGGGGGAAGGGACAGAAAAATACCTGAAAAAATAGCTAAAGAGATAATGGCCAAATTTTTCAAATCTGATGACTACCATAATACACCCACTGATCTCGAAGCTCAAGCCCCAAACACAGGAAGCCTGAAGGAGGTACAAGGAGCATCGTACACAAGGCCCACGAAAGCCACAGAGAAGGGCAGACGCTCAGAGCAGCCGCGGGAGAGGGCGGCCTCGCGTGCAGGGACGACGGTGCGCACAGGGGCCTGGGACCCGGGCAGCGCCCTTCTCGACCCGGGACAGCGCACGGAGGAGGCGGCCCCCTGGGGTGCCCCTGTGGGCCCAACACACGCCCACCCGACTCGCTGCCTCCAGCCTGGCCGACAGCCTCCGGGGAGCCGCAGCCCCGCTCACCCTGCTGGACGCGGCCGCAGCACCCCACAGGCCTGACCTCCCCCTGCAGACCGTCGCCCAAGACACCCAGGGTCACAGCCACAGCTCCTCCAGCCTCCTCCAGGCAGCCTCGCCTGACCCCTCCTGCGGCGCTGAGAGCCCCCACCCTTCCCTGCTTTATCTTCTGCACAACAGATGGATGAGTGGGTGGAGACAGAGGCACAGACGTTTCTCCCGCTTATTCTGTCTGTTCCCACAAGGGCTTAGTTCCACTCGGGGCGGTGAACACACCACACAACATACAATGACATAGTATGAAGCTGTACACCTGGAACCTATGTAATTTTATTAACCAGTGTCACCCCAATAAACTCAATAAAAAAGAGAAAAGAGGGTTTAGTTCTGAAAACACTAAATTCTGAAACCAATGAAATGCCAGAGCCCGGAATAATCCATAGCAGGCACTCAACAGATTTCTCAAATGAGTGAACAAATTATACAATTATGTCAGGAAATATCTGACATAACTGAACAGATATGTCAGAAAAACAAAAACAAGTTTTAAAATGCACACACACCTTCAAAACACTGTCCACTCTTGGGGTTGCATCAAAACTACAGCAAAACATTAAGAACATCACATGAGCCCTGGCCGGTGTGGCTCAGGGGACTGAGCGCTGGCCTGCGAACCAAAGGGTCGCAGGTTCAATTCCCAGTCAGGGCACATGCCTGGCTGCGGGCAGGGTCCCCAGCTGGGGATGCGAGAGAGGCAACCACACACTGACATTTCTCTCTCTCTCTTTCCCCCTCTCTTCCCCTCCCTCTAAAAGTAAACACATACAGTCTCTAAAAAAAAGAACGTCACCCGAACAACTGGTTTCTGGACTGCTCACTGAAACCAGACTGACCCGAGACCCACAGAAATGCAACTCAGAGAACCCACATCAGCCGACATCAGCACGGACAGAAGGGCGCCTCTGTCCCCGAGACCAGCGTCCACACCGGGAAGCCCCACTGGGAAGCCACGCCCCGCCCACGGACCACGGACCTCCATCTTTCAGAAGGGCCAGCCCTCGGCAACGGCACGCCTGGGCACCAAAGGACTGGGCGCCTGGGGAGGCCGGCGGTGCGGCTCCACCCAAGCACAACCCAAATGGTCATCGGGCAAGGAGGCGACCAGGGTCTGAAACCGCCGAGGACAGACGCTGCCAGCAGTGAGCTGAGGGAAACGCCTGTGAGCGGGCAGCTGCCGCCCTCGTCCCCCGTCCCCCGTCCCCCGTCCTTCGTCCCCCATCCACTTGGCAGGGCTCAGCCACAGAGGACTGACACCCCCCGGCTCCACGGGGCTCAGCGCCAGGCTCTGGCCTGGCTGTACTGCCCACGGCCAAAAACAAAGCTTCAGAATTGTATTGATCCATGGCAATAAATGCAATCCAAAAGCATTCCAAAAATGTTTGCTGAGTTATTTTTGTTTTCTTTTTTTGCTGTACTTTTTCTATTGGCTGTTTTAAAAGAAATTCAACATTGATTTAGTGCCGTTTTAAATGCTCTTTAAGCTGTAACAGAAACAAATAATCGCTCTCTCAACCACAGCCACGAAGGAAGGCTGGCCACAGAAAACGTGACACACAAACCCCAGCGCAGCACGCAGCGCGCAGGAGCGCAAGCGCTTCAGACACCCGCACAGAGCAACCGAGGCCTCCCGACACCCCCGTGTCACCGCCAGACGGGACTTGAAAGGTAATTAAAACACCTTACAACGTGAAACAAGACCAGCTGGCCTCCAGTTTCAGCGTTTCAGCACCCAGAAGACGACCACCTCGGCCTGGGGCGGCGGGGAAGAAGGGCCAGCTCCCAGCCCCAAGGGCAGGTGGCGCGGGACCAGCACGACTCTCACCGGGTTCACACCCCTGGCCCGCAGCCCCAGCGGGCGGAGGTGAGTGAACGGGGAGCAGAATCAGGGTGTGACTGAACCCCCGGGGAGCGTTCGTCCTAAATGACCACATGCAGCAAAGCCAGCACCCCAAGGCCCCGGGAGCTCCACGGGGCCAGAACCACCCCAGGAAGCGGGTCTCAGCCTCCCCACAAAGGTGGGCCTCCCCTCCTGGAGCCCAGGGTGCATGCGGGTGCATCCCTGGCCTTCATAAATACGCATGCCTCCGCCCCAGGAGCCTTTAGGACCCCACTGCCCACACACTCATGCCTGGGGGGCGGTGGCCCGCCTCTCTGCCCACACAGCTAAAGGGAGACGCGTGAAGCGCGGGCAGGCAGCGACGTGGGAAAGCAGGCGGGGGCAGCGTCTCCGCTCGACCTCGTGGCCACGGCGGCACCTTGGCCAAGGCCGGGACCCCCCTTTCCAGCACACGCACCCCACCGTCCCAGCTCCGCGTCCCGGTGGAGCACAGGCCACACCCACGTGCCCTCTCCCACCCTCTGCATCCGCCAACCTGACAGCGCTCCGGGCCGGAGCACAGGCGCTGGTTCTGGCTCAGCCTCAGCCCCCAGCCCCCAGCCCCCAGCCCCATGGGAGCCCCGAGCTGCACCTCTGTGCCCAGAAAGTCTTCTCACTGCAGTGGCACATGCTGCCTGCACCACACTTCCCCCACGCCCGCCTTCATACCAGAGTCGGAAAGATGTGCGAGAAGGCAAACACCAGCATCAGCCAGCACATCCAGGTCTGTCCTGGAAGCCTTGGGCACCACGTGACCTCCGTCCTCCTACAGCAGCTGGGGGGAGGGACTCGCCCCACGCTCCGCCCACCGTGCCTGGCAGCAGCCATCCCCTCTTGAGCTCCTACCCGCGGGGTCTCACTCTCAAGCCTCCACGCTCTTGGGTCCTGCCCCACCATGCTGACCGGCCAGGGACAGGACCGCAGAGGCCGTGCCTGCATCCCCCTGACCAGACACACTTCCACTGAACAGAGCACACAACAAGGCCACAGGCCGACAGGAAGCACCCCCACGTCTGACCTGGGACCACCTTCTCCAGGGGCCTCTGCCCCTCGTGTGCTCTCCCACTCCCTCCACCCTCCCTCCAGCTCTTGCCCACCTGCAAACCCGAGAACCCCCAGGGCAAGGGCCCACCCCAACCATCCGTGCGTACACAGGGGTCCTGAAGACAGGAGGCACCCGGTCACGGGGAAGGTGTGTGTCTGAGCCCCCTAGGTGCCATTTCTCTGACCCCCGCAGAAGAAGGAGGCTCCATAGCAGGTCCAGATGCACCCTGGATCCAAAACTAGGGCCCCACTTGTTCCAGAGCACAGACACACGCAGATTTCAGGGGAGCACAGTGCACAGCCCCCGCCTGCCAGCCCGTGGTGGCACCCCAGCAGCGAGCACTCCCTCAGAGATGCCGCCGGCCGGGGGGGCCACGCGGAGCTCCGGGCCGTGCGTGGTCAGCGTCACGGTTCTCAGAGCACTCCAAGTTCTGAAATTTGAGCCATGGGAGCACGGCCTCATCCCAAGAACCTGCAAAAACCAGCGGGGGAAATCCCGAGGAGCTCGGGCCTGCCCCCACCCTCCACCGGGGTCAGGGCAGACCCCGCAAGCCTCCCCTCTGGTCAGCCTCCAGTCCATGTTTCAGAAGCCAGGGAAATGCCGTTTAACCCAGGCGGCAACTTCCCAACAACTCTGCGACTTCAGAACCCGACACGGCCTGCTGCCAAGAAGCCAGAGTGAAAATCCCTTCAAGAGGAGAGGGAGGCGGTCCCAGGAATCCAGCATGAGAAGACACTCGTCGCCAGGACGCATCAACCTGCCACAAAAGACGGACGGCCCCCTTCAGGGGGGCCACAAGAGACTCGGGAAGACACCTGGACGGTTCCTAGAAGCAGCAGCAGCCACCAGCCTTGGCAGGAAAACCCAACCTGGACCAAGCCCTTCCTTCCTCCTCTGCCGCGTGGCCCGTCTCTCTGCTCGCCCTCCAGCACAGACTTCCTTAATCAGCTTCTAAGAAATACAGATTGTGCACGAGAATGCAAAAGAAAATATGCCAGAGGAGCATTCTTTTTCAAAAAGTCAGCATTTTTAAACTGTACAGTCAAGACTAAAATGAACCTTACTTTTTTAAAACTTTAAAAATTAAAAAAAGAGACTGACAAACTCTGACCAAGCACCAACTTTAATTTTCACACTGAAGTTTACGCTGAATTTACATTTTTAGGTTCAGTTTCTCCATGTCCGATTTCTGATTCATAAGATGGCCTGTGTGGCTCAGTTGGTCCTGCAACCGAAAGGTTGTGGGTTCAATCCCCGGTCAGGGTGCACATGATCCCTGACATGTACAGGAGACAACCAATCAATGTTTCTCTCTCTCCATTCCGCTCTCCCTTCCTTTCTCTCTAAAAGCAATTTTTAAAAATGTCCTTGGGTGAGGATGGAAGAAAAAGAAATAGATTTTATGAACAAATAACATTTTTAAACTTCAGTCATGCTGAAGTACGATGCAGAGGCCGCCAAACCCAGCAGAGCTGACAGACACGAAAGGAGCCCAGCGCCGTGAGGAGTGCACGGGCGGAGCGCCGAGGGGCGCCCCACCAGCTCGCCAGAGCGCCTACAGCAGAATCGCATGCCTTCTCCAACAAGTGGCGAATGTACGTTTTTGCCAAACGGCTAACCACAGCTTCCCACTGTTCCCCTGCACCCGAGCGAGTGCCCAAGGGATTCGATAAAATGCCCCCAGCGCAGGGCGGCCCAGCCCAGCACTGCAGCCCGAGGGGACGAGGGCCATTTCCGGCCCCTGACGGGTCTCCGAAGAGCTGGGACCCCTCACTTCCTCTGAGGCCCTGATGATGCCGCAGGCGACTCTGAGTGTGACAACACTTCGGCAGTGTCGCGTGCTGCCAGCGTTGACACGCCCGTCGATGGCAACGCGTAAAGACAAGCCCCAGCGGACGGTACCCACACAGTTCGAGCCGTGTTGGTCCTCTTCTTCGTGGACTTTGTCTCAATGCAGGTACAGCCTGCCCTCCGTGTCCCCGGGTCCCACGCCCACAGCCGGGACTGGCCGGCCGTGGAGGCCCCACTACGCACTGATCTACGCCACTTTACGAAGGGACTTGAGCGCCCGGGGATTTTGGTGCCCACGGGGTCCTGCACCAACCCCCCTCAGATACTGAGGGACAGCTGCAGCCAAGTTTCTGGGGAACCAAAGGTCACATGCAGACCTGCAGCCGCACGGGGCTTGGCCCCACCACCCTCGCGCTGTCCCAGGACCGACTGCACGTGACTCTCCTCCGACACCGCACGTGCGAAAACAACAGGAGCTCCGCAGTGACTGGACAGACAGCAGGTGACTATCCCTCGCCCGGGGTCAGCAGCTCTGTCGCTTCTCCGACACCGCCTGGGCCGAGAGTCACTGCGGGCGGCCTCGAAGGTCCCCAAGGGCACTGTGCTGAGCGAGAGGAGCGTCCCAACAGGACGGGTGCTGCACCGCACCCTGGAGGCGGGATGTGGGCACCAGAACGGGTGAGCGGCTGGGGGGGCACTGGCCGCACGGGGGGCTCTGCGAAGGTGGAACAGCTCTGTGTCTCGGTGGGGACGGAGCTCCACGAAGCTCCCCCTGGGAAGAGCACGTGGGCCCACAGGCACGCGCCAGTGCAGCAGCCCGGGGGGAGTGTGAGCAGGCCCGGTGGCCGCACGGGGGTCACTCTCCTGGTGCCGAGGCCGCAGTGTAATGGGAGATGTCTGCCTCAGAGGGGGTGGAGTGAAGGGCCCTCCCTGTCCATTCCTCGCAACATCCTATGAATCTACATTTGTCTCAAAACAAAGAATTATTTGAAGCCCTGACTGGTGTGGCTCGGTGGGCTGGGTGTCATCTCATAAAGCAAAAGGCTGCAGATTCGAATCCCCATCAGGCCACCTGCCTGGGTTGCGAGCCAGGTCCCTGGTTGGGGGTGTGGGAGAGGCAACTGATTGGTATGTCTCTCACACATCAGTGTTTCTTTCCCTCTCTCTCTCTCTCCCTCCCTTCCCCTCTCTAAAATAAATCAATACATTTTAAAAATAGAATTATTTAAAAACTGGGGCTAAATAAAAGGACCACAGTTTTTTACTGCCAGTTAGGAGAGAGAGAACAGCTCACTGACTCCCACACACTGAGCTCACATCAGCTGAATTCAGTGGGTTCTGGGCTGCAGTTGGTCAGGAAGGACCGAGCTCCTTCTGAAGCACTGAACTGGTCTGCTGTCTGTGCCACGAGAGCAGGAGCCGGGCCCCCGCTGCCCACGCTGGGCGGTGTCCTGCCCTCAGCCGTCGGCCAGAAGCAGGCTGCAGGCGCGAAGGGCACGCCCACCAGGGCGGCTCCTGGAGGTCCTACAGGGGAGTCTGAGAAGCCGGTTCAGAACGACGGACGGGAGTTGAGACTCCGCGCTGACACCGAAGACCTCGGTGACCCTTCAGCTCCACGGCCACCTCTCCGCCAGCTGAGGAAACCAAGGCTCAGTGCCCAGTGGCAGCGGGTCATGGGGCAGGTGAGAGGCCAGCTCAGCGCCCACTCTCCAGAGCCGGGCAAGGGGGTCACCCTCACCAGAAAACAGCATGCACGCAGCCCTGGGGACGGGGGGTGGGGGATGGGGGAGGCTGGGCCCTCCCCCTGCCGCACAGGCACCAAGCTCAGGCCAACTCCGGCTGGGTTCCTTTCCAACCCCGTGCCCAGCCGCCCACCCATGCTTGCTTAGATGCTGACCCCCTGCTGTCCACACAGGACTTGGCCCTCCGCCTGCCCTTCATGCGGTGTCAGCCTGAGAGCCATCTCCTTGGGGACATCTCACCCATCTGTTCCTCTCCTCGCACTCGCCTCATGCCAGACACGGTGCGGGCAGGAGGAAGGTGACAAGCAGGACAGCCGCGGTCCCCACCTGTGCAGCTCGGGGGCGGGGCACAGCACCCCAGGCTCGGAAGGGAAGGCACGGCGCTGCAGGTGATGGACAGGGGCCGGGCAGCGAGGCCGGGCAGCGCTTCTCAGAAGAGACCTGCCCGGCCCCCCGTGAGCACCAGACACCCCTCCTCACATCAGCCCCTTCGGGCAACAGGCTGTCTCCTTCACCGGTCTGCACTGGGGGCTCTCAGCAGGGACAGCTCTGCCCCACGGGACAACGTCCGGACACAGTTTTGGCTGTCAGGACGGAAGCACCTGGTGCAGAGGCCGGGGTGGCACTAAGCACAGGACAGGCCCACACAGCAGCTGACCAGCCCAGCAACTGACCAGCCCAAATGTCCACAGGGTGGCGGTGGAGAAAGGCGGGCCCGCCGTCAGTCGACAAGCGCCTTCTGCCCGAGTGCAGACCTCGCGCAGAGCACAGGCCTGCGGCCGGCCGGCCGGGAGGGCCAGAGGGTTTCCACATCGGCGCCCTGCCCGATGCGTCTCTCTTCCACGGTGAAGGGCTGACCCGCGGCTAAGTCAGGGCTGCAGAGGGGTCCCCTGAAGCAGCCGCACACACGCACAGCGTTACGAGACGCGTTAGAAATGAGACGACGGTTTTCTCGGAAATCGTGTTCCACAGCAAAGGGAGGGGGAAAGGAGAGTGCTGCTCTCCCTGCTGAAGCACCCAGGGTGTGTCTCCACAGCCCTATCTGGCGGAGCAAGGGGGGGGAGGGGGGGGTCTGAGCCGCCCAGTCTGGGTCCTGCACCCCAGCAGAAGGAGGGGAGGTTTACAAACCTCCTTCACAATATACCTCAGCTCTAGCCCGGGCTGGCGTGGCTCAGCGGACTGAGCGCCGGCCTGCGAACCAAAGGGTCGCCGGTTCGATTCCCGGTCAGGGCACAGGCCTGGGTTGCAGGCGGGTCCCCGGCAGGGGGCGCGCGAGAGGCGCCCACACACGGATGTTTCTCTCCCTCTCTTGCCCCCTCTCTAGAAATAAAGCCTTAAACGCATACACACGTACACTACACATGCACACACCTCAGTCCTAGGGCAATAAACAGAGTCACGGTCAACACCCCAGACGCCTACATTTCCAATTAGACGGAGGGAGGGACCGTCTCGGAAAACCGAGCGGGCGTCTGTCTGCGCACCAGGAACCAACCTCCCGGGAACAGGCTCTGCCCACCGGCCCCGGCCGTCCCGTCCCGTCCCGTCCCGTCCCACCGTGGGGGGGGGTTCCCACGCCGCGGGGACGCACACACGGGGGGCCCCGAGCCAGGCGGCGGGCCGAGCGGCGTCTCCCCGGGGGGGGGTGCTGCCCCCCCACACACACACACACTCCGCGAGCGAAAGCCCACGCCGCCCGCCGTGGGAGAGGCTGGGTTAAAGGCTCCACTGCTAGACACCCGGAGACGGCTGGGCGATGACATCATGCTGGGGAGGGGCGCCCTCGCAGGAACCCCTCGCCGGGCCGCCGCCGCCAGGTGCTCCTCGCCCGGCGCCCCGCAGCCCCGCAGCCCCGCAGCCCGGCCCGGGCCCCGGCCGCCCCGACCCGCCGCCCCGCCCCGCCCCCGGGTCTGCCCCGCCCCCGCCCGCCGACCCCCGCCCTCCGGGTCCGCGCCCCCCGCGCCCCCCCGCGCCCCCCCGGGCCCCCCGCCCTCCGGGCCCGCGCCCCGCCCCCGACGCTCACCCTCAAAGCCCGCACCCCCGGACCCCCGCCTCCCAGGTCCGCACCCCCGGACCCCGGACCTGCGCCCCCCGGGACCCCCGCCTTCCAGGTCCGCACTCTCCGCCCCCGCCCTCCAGGCCGGCATCTCGGGACCCCGGACCCGCGCCCCCCGGACCCCCGCCCCCCTCCGGCCTCCGCCGCCGCCGCCACTCACAGTTGCGGATGTCGGAGATGAAGACCGCCAGGCCCCGCATCCCGTCGCCCTTGGACACGGCCGGCATCTTCGGGCCCCGGGGAGCGGCCCGGGCTGACAAGCCTCGGGGAGCAGCGGGCAGCGGGGAGCGGGAAGCGGGGAGCGCCGCCGCCCGAGGAGCCGCCTCAGCCCCAGCCACCTCAGGCTCCCAGTGCCGCTCTCGGGCGCCGCCGCCGCGCGCGCGCGCACGTACGCACGCTCGCGGTCGCCGGCACGCGCACGCCCGCTCGCGCGGCCGCGCCTCGCGGGGGCGAGCACGTGGAGGGCGGGAGTGTGATGGTAGGCGCGGGGGCGCCCCCTGCAGGCCGACGCCGTGGGCGGGGCCGCGCTGGGAGCCACCGGCTCGGACTCTCAGGCCCTCGGGACCATACCCGACCGGGCCCCGCCCCGCCCTGCCCAGCCCCAGCTCTGCGGCAGCTCGCTGCCCGCCTGGAGGGGCCGGTAGGCATGCAGAGCTCCAAGCCCCTGATGCTCTTGTCCCTAGCTATGCAGAGCCAGGCCCTACCTGAAGTGACAGCCCCTACCCCACGACAGCACCGGGGGACCGCAGGAGCCCGTCTATACAATCCCATCCCTCAATGCCCAGCCAGGGCCCTTTGCCACTGCAGCCACCACGGGAGCCACCCTGCACCCCAGAGAGGCAGGGGCAGAGGGAGAGGACAGCCCCTGGGGCCCACACTGCAGGGGCCTTGGCCAGCCTGGACACGCTGGGAGTCTGTTTGCATAGCAGGTGGCCCTGCCGAGCCCTCCTTTGTGAAGCCAGGTGGCTTTGAAGAGGGGGCTCCCTCGGAGTTATCTGGACCCTGCACCTGGGAGTGGCCCAAACCCGCCAGGGAGACCCGCCCGACCCTGGCTCACTCCCTCAGTTCCCTGGGGGAGGTCAAGCCTGGACGGACCCTCCTGGGAGGAGGAAGGGGCAGGTCCCTCCCACAAACAAGGCACCCCACCCAGGCTCTGGGCCTCCAGGACCCCTGAGGAAAACTGGAACCTGCGGAGACCCAAATCTTTGTAAGACAGCAATCCTACCAACTTCCAAGACCTCCCATATAGCTGGGCTGGTGAAGGGCTTCCTGGAGGAGAGGAGACCCCCAGGCCCTGCATTCCCACGGTGGGAGCTAACTCTACCATGGCCAGGCCAGGGGACTTAACAAGCAGACCCCTACCCACTCCCAGCAGCCAGAGACCCTCGAGCAGCCTGGACAGAGCACCGGCCCAGCCTGAGGTAGAGGGCTTCTTGGAGGAGGGGCTTGGGTCTGGGCAGGCATCTACTTTCAGTGGTGATTCTGCGCTTCCCAAGCCTCCTGGGAAGTGTGTGTGCCTGTGTGTCTGGCTGGGGTGGGGGGCAGTCCCAGGACCCGAGGGAGACACAGGCAGCGCAGACAAGCCCTTCAGATGGCTTACCACCATCCAGCTTCGGGCCCGAGGTCACATGACCTTCCCAGACCGCAGTCGCTGCTGGGAGAGGCACAGGCAACGTTTAGAAACAGTTGCCTTTCTTAAACTGTGTAAACTGGACATCTGTTACATTTTAGCCACTTGTAGTCACAGCCGGGTTCTCAAAGGTGGGAGTGGAGCCAACGTGTCTTTCCATGGGGAGGTGCGGGCCCCACAGGTGGGTGCTCAACGCTTGGATCAAGAAGGAGGTCATGAAGGTGGGAAGCCCGGAGCCTGCAGTGTGGCCGAGGGGCCCAGGGCGTCCTGCCGTGTTAGTGGGCCGTGCTTGGCTCCTGCCAAGACCTGAGCCTGCTCAGGCCTCCTGTGGGGTCTGTGAGTGCCTCGGCTTCCATAATGGGTTTTAGACACTGACCCTTCTAGAAAATTGGGGGGGCGGCCTGGTCCAGGCACATGGCTAGTGGCCCTGAGCACCCATGCCTGTTCAGGGACATGGAGGTGGCAGTCCTTGGCACCTGGTGGCTACCTGTGGTCACCGGGGATGACATGTATGGGGAAGACCAGTCTCTAGGGACCAAGTGCATCCTGGCCATGGACCCTGGGCAGCAGGAGGAAGTCAAGAACTCTGTGGGGGTCGGCGCCTCAAGCAGAGCTGGACCTGAAGAAGGAGAGCGAGGAGCTAAAGTCCCTCACTGCTCATGTGACGGTGACCAGAGAGGCCTGTGACCGCAGGCGTCATCTCACAGCCACAGAGCTGAGCCCAAGGCCACACACACAGCTGGTTTCAGATTATTGCGAAATAGCCACAGTAATTGCACCTGAGGCCTCGCCACGTCTTACAGGGACTCTGGCATGCTGGTGGGGCGTGTGTGGGGCCCAGGGAATTGCAATGCCATACAAGGGGTAACTTAGGGGTCCCTGGGGGAAGACCCCGACCCCTACTTCCCAAGGGCCCCCAGTCAGCCTCCCCCCAGTGGATGAAGTTGTCCCCATAGTTGAAGACCCCATAATGACACCCAATGAAGGGGCTACTTTGTAAGAGAAAACTCAGTTGCCCTCAAAGGCCCCTGGCCAGCTCCATCCTCTGAGACCCGGGAGAGTCAGGTCCCAGCACAAAGCTGTACCCGGATGGGGAGGGCTGAGCCCCCCTGGCTGCAGGAAGTGGAGTTTACATCCTGCAGAGCGAGTGTGGGACAAATTCCCAGGGAGCAGGCCTCAGCCAGCCGGCCCCCTGGGTCGGCTGGGCCACTGGGGCTGGAGTCAGGGTGGCCCCGGGCGACAGCAGGGTTGAGATGCCAGCAATTCCTGGAAACAGTGCAGAGTGAGGAACTGGGAGATCTGCTGCCTCCCGCAGACGGGGCGTCTGCGGTCAAGGTGGCGGCTGGGCGGGCCCCTCCGAGCTGGGAGTAAGGACCTGGCCCTGGCCTCTCCGTGGCATGTGGATGGCCATGTTCCCTGCGCCCATCTTTCTGTCCCAGTTCCCCCTCTTTCTAAGGATGTGAGTCAAGTCAGATTAGGAGCCCCCCCTGCCCCATTACAAATGTCTCTTATTTCAATCTGCAATTACCCTGTTTCCAAATACAGTCACATTCTGGGATGCTGGGGGGAAGGACTTCAACACATGAAGGTTTAGGGGGTACAATTCGACCCCTGACAGAGGGTGAGGTGAGCGGATTTGGGGCCTGAGTTTGAGTGCCTGCCCCCTTCCCACCCCACCTACTTGGGACGGGGCTCCATGTCCACCCACAAGGGCGAGCGCCATACCATCCACCACGCCAGCCCGAGGGCCACCCGTGTTTACGCCGCGGTGGCTGGGGGCTCTGTTTCACTCTGCCAACCCAGGGGCCTGGGGGGCGTGTCAGGATGTCCCTCATCCTGTGCTGTGGGTTGTCATCTAGACCACATCACATCCACCTGCCTGGTGGGGGTCCAAGAGGCTTAGCAGGTGCTGTCAATCACTGGTAAAAGGCCACAGGAACAGGCCGATGGTGACCCCAACCAGCAGAGGTGCAGGAGACAGCGACGCAAGTCCTGCTGCCCTGGGATGCGGCCAGCTCAGGCATCCTGTTCACCCGCAGGGCAGCGACCAGGGCCTCCAGTGTCCCTGAGTTACCCGTTGAAAATACACCCCCTAGCCTTAAAGGCCAGCCCAGCCATGCCGGCAGCCAGCCAGCAGGCTATCACCAAACAGGCTGGCAGTTTGGGGCGTTTTCTGGCGAGGGCTTCCAGCACAGGCGGACAGCCACTCCGCCCTCTAAGGGCCGGCCAGGGCGAGCAGATGGGACACATGCCGTGTGCAGATTAGCCTGAGAAAAAACGCTTCAGGAGGGAAAACTTACCTGAAAACATCCGTTTCCCAGGGCCGCCATAACGGTGGCCACAAACTGGTGGCTTCTCTCCCTGTTCTGGAGGCCTGAAGTTCAAGATCAAGGTGTCGGCAGGGTCAGTTGCCCAGAGGCTCTGCAGGAGACTACTTCTTGCCTCTACTCTAGCTTCCGGTGGCCGTGTGACCCCAGTTCTGCCCCATCAGCTCATGTCCTCATCCCCCCCCGTGTCTGTGTGCCAGAGTTCTCCATCTCTTTTTTTATTTTATTTTTTTTATTTTGAGAAAGAGGAGAAAGGAGGGTGAGAGGAAGAGAAACATCGATTGGTTGCCTCTCACATGCCCCCAACCAGGGACCTGGCCCGCAACCCAGGCGTGTGCCCGGACTGGGAATAGAACCAGCGACCTTTGGGTTCACAGGACAATGCCCAGCCCACTGAGCCACACCAGCCAGGGCTCCATCTGTTTTCTTTCATGAGCTTTCCATTCGGTGGATTCAGGGCTCACCCTAAATGCAAGATAATATCATCCTAGGACCCTTCATGACGTCTGCAGGGATCCTGTTGTCAAATAAGGTGGCCTTCACAGGCACTGTGGTCTGGGGACATGCTGAGCCTTTTGAGGTCCCCCATTCACCCCACTGCAGCCACCAAGCAATGCTGCCCGTTCGACCACAGCGACACACACACCGTCCTTCCCCTTGGGGGCGGGGCGCAGGGAGGCTGGTTATGGAATGATGAGGAGCGTGAAACCCGCGCCTGACTCCACACAGCACAGCCCTGTGCAGGGCCCCCCGCCCGCCGCAGACGCCCACTTCGGGGCCCAGCACCTGCCTGGCTGGCTGACCAGACACCTACACGCTGGGCAGCACTCAAGGCCCGAGTCACAGCCATCCCTGGCCAAGGCCACATGGGCTGGTGGGGCCACATGTGGGACACAGACAGAAAATCTGCTGTGCTGGCCCCGGAGCTCCATCCAGAAGCTTCCTCTGAGTGAACACGCCCACTGCCTCTCCCTCCACGCTCTGAACTTTGCTTATCCAAGCACCTAGGGAGGATGTCTCCATCTGTGGGTGGGGGCGGTGCGGGGTGGGGGGGTGGGGAGCCCAGCAGCGAGACTCAGCAGCAGGAAATCCTGATGTGCGTTTCTCTTCCTGGGCTTCCGGCCTCAAAATTGGAAAGTTTTGGGGGCCCAGGAGTGTTAGGATGCAGTCAGTGATAGTGGTCTGGGCCTTGCCCTTAGGACAACCCTCGGCCAAGGCCTCCCTGATAAAACAAGGGCAAGTCACACTTGCCCCTGCCGGGAAGGGTCTTGCCTGTGCCAGCTCTTGGCAAATAAGGAGAGGCCCAGGGTGGCCTCCAAGGCTGGGGCCCCCACCCTCACCCCAGGCCAGGAGCAATGGCCTGCTGGCAGAAGACACAAGGCCAGCAGCCCCCAGGAGCCCCAAAGCCACAAGCTTTGGTGTGTCCTTGCGCAGTCAGCCACGAAATGGGCTCCCCATAGTAACTCAGGGACGCCAGAGTGGCCGTTCTGGACAGGCAACATCAGGGTGGGGACTCTTGGCTGGCCAGGTGCACCTGGAGTGCCCCGCTCCAGCCCAGCGGGTGTCCCCAGACCATGGAGGGTCCAGTAGCAGGAAGGTACATCTCTGCAGGCCCCCTGGCTCCACGGGGGAAGGTCCCTGCCTCTGTCTGTCCTCTGGCGTCCACTGCAGACAGGCGGGGACAAGGAGAAGCGCCTGTGAGGGCGGGCTGGACCTCTGCTGGGGCGCCCACCCCACACGAGCCCTGGTGGGCGGGCTGCTCCACGAGCCAGAGGGCCTAGACAGGGGGCTCAGACTCGGATTTAAACTGAATTCAAACAATCAGGATTTATTGATGTTATAAATTCAAAACCTAAATTCTTTAACCTGTTAAGTTTAATTTTACAAACCATTATTCCCTTTAAAAGCCTAACAGATTTTAAAATCATTTTTAAGGGGCCTCTGCATCATATTTGGTCCCATCCACAAAGTCAGTAAATTAAGCGTTTTCAACATCTCAAAAGGAATTTATAAATTAGGTATCTTTTACTTCCTTGTCAAGTACTTTAGCTTGTCTGAATTGACCGTAAAGTCTCAGTGCTCGAAGAGCTCACATGCTCAACAGGTTGACTTTTTAAGTGTGGCGGAACCCCTGTTGTCGTAAGTGTTCCCATGCGTTCTGGTTTCACTTAACATGGGACTGCTAGCACTGTGGTCCGGGTCTCCTCAGCCTCCTACGCCTCATTCATTCTAAATCTTCCTGTGGCTGAAAGATGTGCACGCACTTCAAGGGTCCAGCTTTCCCCCTGGGGCCCTCGGCACCAGCCGTGGCAGCTGGGAGGCTGACACTTTGTGAGGACCCCAGAATTATGCCCAGTGGGGCCTCTGCAGGGGGCCAGTGTCTGGCCCCTTGCCCCGCCTTCCCACCTGCTCTTGGGGTCTTGCCCAGAGTGAACCCCTGAGTGGATTTTACAATTCTTCCACTCCCAAGACCCCTGCAGTCCATGGTACCCTGAGGTGACTGGTGCCTTTCTCACTGAGAGATCGGTGATCTTGCTGGGGTCTCCCTGGCACCCACAGGGCTGCGCAGTTTGGCAGAGCACCCAACACAGCCTCCTGGGACCCGTTCCAGAACTCTGCCCGCCTTGAGGTCACTACCCCAAAGGCTGGGCCTCAGAGCTGAGCTGGGTGCCAGAAGCACAGAGCTGCCCGGTGACACCTGGCAGTTGGTGCACGACATGCACCAGCACACACACCAGCCCCACCCACGCTCTGGGAAGACCGGCAGGAAAGTCGGGGAAGAGAAAGAAGAAGACACGGTTAGGAAGAAAGAGAACAAAGTTCGGTTCGAGGAGAAGCCTGTCAAGCAGCGGAAAAGAGGAAACAGCTGAGCAGTAGCCCGGGCAATAGTGGGGCAGGGCCAGGGTGCGGACCGGCTCTGTGGTTTTCAGCAGGAAACTGCTGGAACCGGTGAGGGATGGGTGGGGGATCTGCCCACTTACACCAAGTGAATGAAACCGCTGGCCACGTGTGCCATCCCAGAAACTCCACTGCTCTTGCTCGGGGCTGAGAGGGGTCCTGTTCCCACTTGCAAGAAGGTGTCATTGTTACTGGAGGCGAACACAGGTACAGCGCCGGGTCTTGGGCACGTGGGGTTTTCATGCCCTGCTCCAGGTACCACGTGGGCACCACTAGCCCATGGTTGGTGACCCAAGCCGAGGGCTGAGTTGCCCTCTCACCCAGGGAGATGTGGGGGATGGCGCAGGAGGGCTAGGCTAGGGGGGGCGGCCACTCGGGGGGTAGGAAGAAAGCCTGGAGAGGCGATTTCCGTGTCCAAGACAGAAGAACTTGGAAGCCGGTGAGGTCGGTCCCGCGCGGTCCCCTCGGCCACGCGCCCAAACTAGGCTGAGGATCTGGAGCCTTAGGCGCTCCCTGGTGGCCACATGTGGTTGCAGCCCTGAGGTCCCACAAGGCGCCCAGGCTTCCAAGGAGGGCGTGCGCTGGAGAGGCCAGGAACCACCCCTCCCGCACATGCCCTGGTGCCCACGAGGAGACCGCGACACCCCGGGAACCCCGCCTCCACCCAGCAAGGCTGTCCTGCTCCCGGGAGAGCCTGAGTCCCGCGGAACGCGCGGCACAGCGGCACTCAACACACCACAGAGGACGCGTGGTCCGCGCGCCGCCTAGCTGCCCCGCCCTCCAGCCCCCGGGGCCCCCTGCCGCCTCCGAGTCCAGCCCCCGAGGGGCCTTTGATTCTCCTGGGTCCAGCCCCTTGGCTCCACTCCCGGCCCGTAGCCTGACCCCGCCCCCATTCTGGCTCCTCCCCTAGGCCCCGCCCCTCGCCCCTACTCCAGGCCCCGCCTTATGTCAGGCTCCTCCCCTCGGCCCCGCCCCTGCGTGCTGTGCGCGTGGCGGCGACGCGGAACTGGTGTAGCTCGGGCAAGACAGGCGCGGGCGCCCTGGGGCGGGACTTCCGGCGGCGCTGGCGAGCGTCTTCCGACAGTGCGCTGGAGTGGTCCTGCCGGCCACCGGGACATGAAGGTGAGCCCCGCGGCGGCCGGCCGGGGTGGTGTCGGCGCCTGCGTCTCGGCGTTGCGCCCCCTCCGCGCATGGCTTCAACCCTTTTCCGTGCAGTGGGCGCGCGGCGGCAGGAAGCCGAGCGGTGTGACCGCGGGCATGGACGGGAGGGCTGTCTGTGCAGGAGGACGTGGGCGGCGTGCGGGCGCGGACGCGAGCCGCAGCTCCTCGAGCGTGGACCCGTGCGAACGAGCGTGTGCGAATAAGACCCTGAGTGGGAGCAGCACGGCCTAGAGTGACAGTTGTCTGTCAGCGGCTGGTGAGACCGGGAGGGTGGCGGCCGCCCTGTCCCCGGGGGCTAGGGTCCCCGTGCAGCTTGGGGTGCACTGGGCGGGACCACACCTCGCTCAGCCCTCACTCAGCCTTGAAAGGGTAGATCTTGCACACCGGAGGATGACTCGCCGCCCCCCGTTTCCCAGGTCACCAGAGCTGAGCCCAGAGGGGTCGGGGGACAGTGGTTGGTGGCATAGCCGGACCTCTGCTGGACTCCTCTTTCCATCGCCCTGTGGTTAGCGCAGTGGCCACGCGTCCTCCGCCCGCCTGCTCAGCCTGCGGGCATGACAACAGGACCTGCCCGGGTGTGGAGAGCCGTCCGCTGCAGCCCGCGGTCATAAACGTCCCGGCCGGCTGCCGCCCTGCCTCCGCGCGCCTTCACCCCTCCCTGCGGGCACCCAGGTGGCTCCAGAATTTGCGCTCAAAGACGAGAGCTGGGATGAACTGGGATGAACGACATCACACTTGCCGTTCTGCTAAGGGCAGAGTCGTCTCAGGGTCCAGGCTGGTGGCAGTGACAGACGCTCGGGGCACATCACTGAGTGGCGAGACCAACCGGACTGGGGAAAGCGAGTGTCTGAAAGTGCCGTAGAAGAGAAACGGTCAGAGTGCATCACAGAGCAGGGGCTCTGCGCAGCGCCTTCCTGGTACACGCACACACATGCACTCTGTGTGTGGACGCGTGAACCAGGCTGTGGTCGGCACTCCTACTGTGGGTTTCGATAAAAACACTTGAACATCACCGCGGGAACTCGCTGTCCTTTGGTCACACGGCTGAACCGATCGTCCCAGGAGCTTGGAGCCTCAGATGGTGGGCTCCTGGCCGCCACGGGTCTGAGGCCCCGCCTCCAGCAGCCCTGTGGTTTGGGTGTGTTACAACTCTGGGTGACCGCAAGCCCACGTGGTCACCACACACCACACTCTCTTCTGGGGCCATTCCACACAGAGGAGGTCACGGGGCGGGGAGACACGTTCTGACCTAAGAACAGGATGCGTGAGCCCAGCAGTCAGCTCCGGCAGGACCATGATGCCTTGGGCAGAGAAGCGGGTGGGGGCGGGCGGCTCCCCACAGTGCACACCAGGCAGCCCACACGCTGGGTCCCCACCACCCAGTGCCAGCTAGGCCGTCGGTCTGGGAAGTCTCCTGCTGGTCAGGGAGCAGCCCAGCAATCCCAAGTGCTGCCCCCTGCCGCCTGCTCACCGCAGAGCTGTCCCCCCTCATCTGGGCGCAGGGGAGGATGGTCAGCGCAGGGGCCTCAAGCTCAGTCTGGTCCTCCTCCCGTAGCTCCTCCTTCAGGCACAGAAGCCAGGAGCGCCTGTGTTCCTCCAGATTGACCCCATCTCCACCCTTTCTTCTTCTTCCCTTCCCGATGGCATGAGGTCACAGATCAAGGGTCAGGCAGAGGGGTCTCTGTTCACCTGTGTGAGGACAGCAGGTGGGGCGGCAGGTGTGGCCCTCGGGGGGAAGGGCAGGGCACCGTCGAGCCCCCAGGTCACTGCTGTGTGGGCACCTTCAGCTTCATTTCTCCTTCTTTCCCATCCCCCATGACCCAAGCCTGCACCGCAGAGCTGAGGAGAGGCCTGCAGTCATGGAGGGCAGCTGGCAGAGGAGGCCCCCTCCCACCGCTTCTCGTGGCTCCTGCCAGCAGGTCCCTCTCGTGGGCACAGCGCTCCGTTTGGCCGCGTGTGGGAGTGCGTCGTTTGGGTCTCTCCCGAGCTGGCCCCTCACAGCTCGGCGGCTGCAGTTTCAGCCTGACCAGGGAAGCAAGGGATGATTCGGGGAGGCCACCCCCTGCCGTGGCCAGAGTCCCCCAGCCTCAGGGCCCTTCCCAGACCTGGGGCTGGGCCCAGGAAGGCCAGCCTCGCTGCTGGCCGACTCGCCCTTCACACCTGCACGTCCAGGTCTCCTCCAGGAGGACAGCCAGGCTGCGGAGCTTGTTGCTTGGGTGCCCCGAGGGAGAGACGAGGAGGTGGAATAGGGGGAGGGGTCTAAAAACATCCGCACCAGCAGTCGAAGCCCAGGGTGGGCAGGCAGAAGATGCGTGGGAGCCCACAGAGAGCCCGGCACGACCCCCGGGTCTGACAGCTCACTCGGGGTCGCTCGGGGTCATTCGGCATCCCCCCTTCTGTGCTGTTTTCTCTGGGCGAACTGGGGCGGGGGGTTACATAAAGCCAGGGCGTTTCCTGACGTTGGCACCAGCCACTCACAGCTCGTGCGTCCTGCCGCCTCCAGTGCCCGTCCCTGTCCCCGTGGGAGGAGGCGCGGGCCCTCCTCGGCCACAGACATCTTCCTGCGTGTTTGCTGCGTGGGTGCGGACGGTCCAAAAAGTGGGATTCGTGCAAGAGGAGATGGGCTGGGGAGGAGAATACTTGTGGGTGGGTTGTCCCCCAGAGGGTTTCTCTGACTTGAACTCCGAGAAGCAGCTTAGGGAAGGTGCTGCCCGGGGGGCAGGGGACTCCAGGCTTGCATCCGTCTCTCGGGTCCTGTCTCTGACGTGGGTGGAGATGCCATCTCACCTCCGCGTCCACTCCTCCGGTTTGTGGGGCGGCCGAGGTGCCGCCTCTGGGGCTCGGGCTGTCCGTGTGTCACCCCTCTTCGCATCCCTAGCTCAGTTTGCAGTGGGGCACCTTTCACTGGAGTCTCTTTTCTTGATTCACGAGGGTTCTCGGCGCGCCGGGCACAGGCAGTGCGTGGCCACGCACTGCCGAGTCTGCTCTGCGTGCTCTTTCTGGGATGTATTCTTTGCAGTAGCTCTGTTTTCTGAACGAAAGCATTGCGTGGCAGAGTAAGCTCTGTCGGTGCTTCCCTCGGGCGCCTCGGGCGCCTCGGCCCCAGCAGCGGGTCCTCACTTGGGTCCTCTCCTGTCTCCCTCACCCCCCCCCTCACTGCAGGGGAGCCCTCGGGCCGGGCCATCCTTGGGTCTGTTGGGGAAGGGAGAGCCCGGGTCCTTCTGGCGGGCTGGCAGTGGTCAGCGCGGCCCTGGGGTCGCAGGGGAGGCCAGGAAGCCCCTTCCTGCTCTTGGGAGAGAAACCAGGGGCCGCCCTGCTGGGAGCCGGACTGGGCTGCTGGGGCTGGTCCAGAGCAGGGCTGTGTTCTGGGCTGGTGCCGCCAGCCCCCAGGTTCCACTCAGACAAGGACCCCAGTGGCCAGAGGGGGCGCCCCACGCTGCTGGTGGCCTCCACAGCTCTGCCCTCCCTGCAGGCCCCGGACCCTGAGGTTGGAGCCCGCCCGTGACCACCCGCCTGCGGCCCGCCCGCCCGCCATGAAGGTGCTCCTGCGCGTGCTCTGGCTCGCTCTGGCCTGCGGCCCCGCTCACGCCACCCTGTCGAAGTCGGACGCCAAGAAGTCCGCCTCCAAGACACTGCTGGAGAAGGTCAGGGTCGTCCGGGGCTGGCCGAAGGGCTGACCTGTTGCTGTCGCACCTTCCTCCTGCCCACTGGGGCCCCCTGCTCATGCGGCCTCTGAGCTGGCAGGCTGGGGCCCCGGCCCCGGCTTCTCGGGTGACCTGCTTTCCGTGGCTTCTTTCGACACCGGCTCTCATCCCACCTCGAGGAGTTCTGTGCCGGCCACAGGGCACGTGGGCCAGAGGTGCCCCGGGAGGCAGAGCGTGTCTTCGGGGGTGGCCAGCTCCTCGGGGAGGGCCCCGCCCTGCCGTTTCCTGGCCAGCGGTGCCATGAGGGCCCTGCACAGCCCCCAGCTGAACAGAGAGGACCCCTGCGCCGGCTCTGCCTCCGGCCGCGGACACCGGCAGCCTGCTCCCTGTGCCTGTCGTTGCAGACCCAGTTCTCAGAGACGCCCGTGCAGGACCGGGGCCTGGTGGTCACAGACCCCCGAGCCGAGGACGTGGTGCTCGAGCATCGCAGCTACTGCGCAGCGAAGGCCCGGGAGCGGCACTTTGCCGGGGACGTCCTGGGCTACGTCACCCCAGTGAGCGGGGCCTGGGGGTGGGGGGGAGCGGGCTGGTCCCAAGGGCACGGTGGCGCCTGGGGTCTGCAGCCTCACCTCCCCAGGCGACCGCCACGGTGGGGAGGTCCTCTGGGGCTCGCCCGCCTGGTGCAGCCGGGCCCGCGGTGCCCCCGTCCAGGGGCAGTGCCTGAGCCCGCGGCCCCGGCTGCACGTGGGCTCACCTGGCCTCTGCCCTCTGCCAGTGGAACAGCCACGGCTACGACGTGGCCAAGGTCTTCGGGGGCAAGTTCACGCAGATCTCGCCCGTGTGGCTGCAGCTGAAGCGGCGTGGCCGCGAGATGTTCGAGGTCACGGGCCTTCACGACGTGGACCAAGGTTCGCACCTCGCCGCCTGTCGGCGCGTCCCCAGGCCTGGTGGGGTGGTGTGAGAGTGTGAGCGTGTCGGAGGACGGGTGGGAGTGTCTGAGTGTGTGTGTGTGAGCGTGGCCACGGCCCGCGCCGGCCTGCACCCCCGTCAGCTGCCCTCGGCAGCTCACCCGCGCCGTCCCGGAGGGGGCTCTGGGGAAGGGCTGCACTGCGCAGTGTCTCTGAGAGCAACGGGCACAGGGAGGAGGCCGCCAGTGTCCGCAGCCAGACGCAGAGCCAGCACAGGGGTCCTCTCCGTTCGGCCCGGGGCTGTGCGGGGGCCCTCGCGGCGCCGCCGGCCGGGAGACGGCAGGGCGGGGCCCTCCCCAAGGAGGTGGCTGCCCCGAAGACTCGCTCTGCCTCCCTGGGCATGCGTCTGGCCCACTCACCGCCGTGGCCGTCACAGAACCAGGCGAGGCAGGTCCAGGGAGGAGTGGAGCGAAAACCCGGCCGTCCCGACAGCGTCTCCTCTGGGCCTGTGCCCAGGTTTACGTGGCTGTCCCCCTGTGGGGTCCTGAGAGGACACAGGTGTCAGCCGGCTGTAAAGTTTCGAGTCCCAGAGCAGCTCCCCGACATCAGGAGGCCAGGGTCGGAGCCGCCCCGGCCCAGGCCGCTCTGCGGGGCCCTCTGGCCCCGGACCCTCTCCACCGGCCTGCCCTTCGCTCTCCTGCCGAGCGTGTCCCCCCGAGATGAGTGAGGACCTGCGTTCCCGATCCGAGTGTCCTCTTCCCGCCCACAGGGTGGATGCGTGCCGTCAGGAAGCAGGCCAAGGGGCTGCGCATAGGTGAGTCCAGGGCGTCGGGCGGTCGGGGCGGCCAGGCCTTGGGCCGCACGAGGGTCGGAGGCCCTGGCTGCTGTGGCCTCCCCGTGCGAGGGTGAGGGGCCCCGGGGTGCTCTCCGTGCCCACGGGTAGCTCCGAGACGGTGCAGAGGGGCAGCCAGCCCCCAGCCTGGCACTCGTGGCCCTTGGTCCAGCCAGGGCCCTCCGGCCCTCCCGCCCACCCAGGCCAGTGCCCCCTTCCCCAGTTTCTTCAGCCACCTGGCGAGCCTTTATTGAGGGCCTGAGGGCCGATTCTGAGAGGGACGCCAGCCCTGCCCACCCTGCAGCTCCCAGCGGCGAGGGAGGGCAGTGTCCCAAAGTGCAGAGGGGTCAGCAGGGGCTGGGGGGGGCCGCCAGGGAGGGTCCTAGAACAGACCTCCTAGAGCGGGTCTGGGAGGAAGGTGGTCCAGCGGACGCCGGGCAGCCGGGACCAGCGTGTGAGGGCAGACGGGTCAGCGCCTCTGTCCTTCCCCAACCGGCTGGGGCCCTCCCTCTCCGGGCTGTGGGTTGCTGGGGTGACCGCACCAGGTGCCCGGCTGTGTGGTCACTCTGCTCTGGGGGCTGACGGCGCCTCGTGGGTGGAGCGGAGCCCAGGAGGGTCACAGTGCCTGCGCGGGCCTGTCCCCCAGTCCCTCGGCTGCTGTTTGAGGACTGGACTCACGAGGACTTCCGGAGCGTCTGGGACAGCGAGGACGAGATAGAGGAGCTCAGCAAGACCGTGGTCCAGGTCGCCAAGGTGAGGCCTGGCACTCCACAGGCAACACCCGCAGGGGTCCCCAGGGCTGGGGCCCTGCCGAGGGTGACGCCCAGCTGTCCAGTGTGGGGCTGCAGGTGGGGGCACCCCTGGGGCCCCAGGAGTTGGGGAGTCCTGGCCACTCATTCTGCCTCTGGCTCCCGAGGGGACCCCCGCCACCCTACTCAGAGAGGCACTTCGTGCCTGCGGCATGACCTTCCTGGAAGGGCGAGGGAGTCCGCCGTCCAGCCCTCCCTCTGACCGGCCGCCTGCCTGGCCCTTTCAGAGCCAGCACTTCGACGGCTTTGTGGTGGAGGCCTGGAGCCAGCTGCTGAGCCAGGAGCGCGTGTGAGTGGGCTCGGGCGGGCCGGGGGCGGGCCGGCACACCGGCAGGAGGCACTGCCGGGCCCCAGAGCCTCCTGGGGACCTGGGGAGGGGCTGGCCTGGCCGCCCAGCCCTCGAGTTCTGTGTCCACCCTTCCCTGTGCGCTCTCAGCTGCACCCCGCCCCGCCCCCCAGGGCCAGAGTGCCTGGCGAGAGTCGCCTGCCGAAGGGAGCACCCCCAGTTGGCAGGGATGTGGGGAGGGACGCAGCTCCACGGAGCGGTGGTGCCACCTACAGGCCACCACTGAGGGCGGCAGTGGGGTCTGGAGTGGAATGGGCCGGCCCTCCCTTGAGGCCTGGAGGAATCCCCGTGGGGCCCCAGGCCTGAGCCCCGCCCCTCCTGCCCGCCTCCCCGGGGCGCTGGGCTGGGCTCCAGGCCTCTCCCTTGGGGCAGCTGGGCAGGAAATGGGGAATGAGACCCCCCCCACTGAGGCCCAGAGGGAGGTGTGCCAAGGGCCCTCCGCCCCCCATGGTGGGTGAAGGGGCCCCTGCTTCCCTGTGCCCGGACCCCCAGGCCTGCAGGCGATTCTGCCCTGAGGCCCGGCCCCACTGAGACGGTGCATGCGGGGTCCTGGGGCCCCAGGAGGGACTCCCGACAGCGTGGGGGCCGCCGAGTGTCCGGTGCCCGCGGGGCAGGAAGTGCGGTGAAGGGGCGCCAGCCTGACGGGGTCCCGGCCGGCCACCCGGCCTGACCTCCCGGCCTGACCTCCTCCGTGTCTCCACAGGGGTCTCGTGCACATGCTCACCCACATGGCCGAGGCGCTGCACCAGGCCCGGCTGGTGGTCATCCTGGTCATCCCGCCGGCCGTCACCCCTGGGTAAGGGCTGCGCTCGCTCGGGGCTGGGGACCCCCTGCACCCACGCACATGAAGCCGTGTCAGAAGCCCCCATGTTGAGGGGCGGGGCCTGTTAGACGAAGTCCCACTCGCTCTCGGACGAGGCCCTGGGGCTCCACGGCCAGGTCTACACCTGCCGGGCCGCGGGAGCTCGGGGGTCCAGCCCCCTTCACGTGCTCTGCCAGGGCCTGTGGGATGGGGGGGAGGGGGCAGGGCCCAGGCAGTCCAGCTGCCGTGTCCCCCCTCCCCCAGCCAGGGCACATCGTGAGGACCCAGGTCAGGCCGGGGGGCGAGGGCAGGGCAGTGACAGGGAGGGGCCCCAGAGGCCCAGAGAGGCTGGCCAGGGGCTCCACCCGGCCTGCAGCCCCTGCGGAGGCTGGAGCAGGGCACCTCGGGCCAGTGACCTGTGTCGGGGTGTTCGCCGTTTAATAGGCCCACACAACAGACTCAGCTGACGCTCCCGGGGGGCCCACGGGCCCCCCAGCAGTCGAGACACCCCTCAAAGCAGGTGCCGTTCCTGGGGTGATGTGCCTGGCCAGCCGGCCGCCCTCCCAGCCCCATAGTGCCCACCGCATATCACCAGAGGTCCCTTTGCACACCCTGGACAGCAGCCTGCGGCCCGACGCCCCTCCCTGTCTGGAAGGGTGGGCCGCAGCTGGGGGAAGGCAGGCGGCAGACGCCCCAGGCCCTGACTCTCCTGGTTTCCTGGGGGTTTCTGGGGGTTTTCGGGGGCAGCTCCTCCGGCAGGGGCTCTGCCCGCAGCCCCGCCCTGGAACGGGCCTTCCACTCACGCGGCCTCGCAGCTTCCAGCGGGTGCGGGGGGCGGACTGGCGGTGGGTGTGTGTTGGCGGGAGGTGGACACCCCCGGAGGGCCAGCCTCTGGTCCCGGCAGGGCCCTTTCCAGCTGGCACCCTCTCTGCCCCAGAGCCTTCGTGCCTGGCTCCCGGCACTGGGGCGAGAGGTGGGTGAGAGCTGGAGTCAGCTGGCCCCTCACCCTGCAGCCCCCCGAGGAGGAGGCTCCCCCCGAGAGGTGGTCTGGGGATGCCAGGAGTGGGACCACGGCCACCCGGGCTGCGGGCGGGGTCCCCCAGGCCAGCCCCTCCCAGCAAGCTGATGGCCAGCAGCTGCTGGTCCCCTTGGACCCTCGTGGGGCAGGTGGGCTCATGCCTAGCGGAGCAGCCAGGGAGGGGTAACAGCTGGCGGGGGGCTAGGGTGGGGAGCAGGTGTGGGCACCCCGATGGTGGGCAGGCCCTCCACCTGTCACTGGTTAGGTCCCCACCAGGCTGCTGTGGGGGCTGCCTTGCAGGTGGCACCCACAGGCCAGGTGAGGCGGAGGCCAGCATCTGTGGATGGGGAGTCGGCCTGGAGGGGCCAACACTCGGGGTTCCCCACCTGATAGGCAGGGTTGCAGCCTGGAGCGGGGCGGGGAGCGGGAGGTTGGGGGGAGGGTAGAGCCCTCTGGGGCTACAGAGGGTTAAGGACAGGGGAGGTGCTTGTCACCTGGCAAGGTAGGGTCCCTAGCACGTCAGGGTGATGAAGGAAAGAGGTGTCCACCACGTGAGACGCAACTGGGGGCAGTGAGGTGGGTGTCTTGGGGCGGACGAGGCCCGAGAGACGACCTGGGGGACCCTGTTGCGCCCCGCCCCCGCCCCCACCCCCACTTCTGGAGCGCGGCACTGACCTAGCTGCCGGCCTTCGTCCCCGCTGACGAGAGCTGAGTCGCTGCCAGGCCCTCCTGGAGCGGAGCCTGGGGGTGGGCCGGGGGCGCCGACCGAGGGGCCAGCGGGCTGTGCAAGCGCCCCGTGGCCGTGCTTGTCTCGTGCAGGACCGACCAGCTGGGCATGTTCACGCACAAGGAGCTGGAGCAGCTGGGCCCCGTGCTGGACGGGTTCAGCCTCATGACCTACGACTACCCGACCGCGCAGCAGTGAGTGTGGGGGCCGGGCCCTGGCCGCTGCCGTCCCCCCCGAGGCCCGAGGTGGGCCCTGCCTTACGCAGCTTTCTCCTGGCGGGGGCCCGTGGGTGGTGGCAGCAGGCGGCCCCTGCGGGAGCGCCACACCTCCAGGGAGAGGCGACCACCAGCAGTGGGCCCACCCTGTCGCCAGGGAGACAGTGTCCCACTGCTGCCTGTCCCCATCCCCGGGCCTCGGCCCGAGCCGGGCTGCTCCCGGTGGGACAGGTGTGGTGGACGAGGGAGACCCCCTTCCTTACCCCGACCTGCACAGACCCCGCCCCCGGCCGGGGGCTCACGGCGGACAGTCCGAGGCCCCTGCCTGCCGCTGACGGCCCACCCCTCCGTCGCCCTGCAGGCCGGGCCCCAACGCACCGCTGTCCTGGGTGCGAGCCTGCGTCCAGGTCCTGGACCCCAAATCCAGGTGGCGGAGCAAGATCCTCCTGGGGCTCAACTTCTACGGCATGGACTACTCGGCCTCCAAGGATGCCCGCGAGCCTGTCGTCGGGACCAGGTGAGCCGGGGGGAACCCCGCCACGCAGGTGGGGAGCCTCCTGTGCCGTCCCCTCCCCGTAGGCCCTCGCGCCGGTGGGCCTGCGAGTCTCCCGGAGGCGGTGGACAGAGCGAGTGGGAAGCCCTGGCAGGTCTGACCGCTTGCTGGGTGCCAGTGGGCGGGGGGCCATGCCAGCACTGCGCCAGCTGGGGCTCCTGCGGCCTTTCCTCCAGTCGGCGGGTCAGTGACGATGTGAGCAGGCATGGGCCAGGCCTGGGCGGGACCCCGCACAGTCCTGGAGGCTCTTGTCCCGTGGACCCCGACTTCCTTCCATGCGAAGGATCGCCTCTCCGTTTCTCGCTGGGCGGCTGTGCCGGTGTGGGTCCTTTGCTCCTCCAACCCGCAGCCCAGGCAGCCCAGGCCTGCACTCCGACTGGGAATCGAACCGGCGACCTTTAGCTTTGCAGGGTGACGCCCAGCCCGCTGAGCCACGCGGGTCAGGGCTGTTGAGCTGTATTCTGCTTCTTGTCTGGAAGGTCCGTCTGCCGGGTGGGGAGTCCCGGGTTGCCAGCTCTCCCCCGTTCTTCCAGCCTGTTGCTCGGTCATCTTCCCGCCGCGGCGTCCGGCGGGACCCGTGCTGCGTAGCTCTGCCCCTGCCGTGGCGCGGCCCGCCGGGGCCTGCACGGGGGTCCCTCCTGCATCGGTTTGCGTTGAGCTTTTCGCGTCTGTGGGTCCGTGCACTGACAAAGTGTCGGGTTCAGAAAGGTCGTGCCAGTTTCTCCGAGTGTTTCCTCCCTGTCCCTGCCCTGCCGTCCTCCCCGCAGGCCCTGGAGCGCGTGCCGGTCGGGGTGGCGGGTCTGTCCCCAGCCCGCTGGCCCGCACGGCGCCTTCCCGAGCCTCCTTCTCTCCACGCGCTTTCTGGGCCTCGTCCCTGTCTTCACGTCCGTGGCCACTTCCTGCCACGTCACCCGCTCTTGACCCCCCAGGCCTTCTCCTGTCGGCACTGGCCCGGCGCTGGGGGCGGTCTTCCCGCACCTTCCGCATCTCCGGTCAACTCCGCGCTGTGTGGGACCTTCAGGTCCCGCCGGAGGCGGCCCCTTCCTGTGGTCCCGTCCCCTGCCCCCCGTGGGCCTGCGCTCTGGGTGGAGCACCTTTCTGCCCCGGCAGCGCCTGACCTGGGTGCCAGTGCCACTGGTTCCCGGGAGACCAGGTGAGCCGCCGCCCGTCCGCAGGCCCGGCCCTGCCGGCGAGCCGTGTGTCCAGAGACCGCTGCCGCTCTGCCGCCCCCGTCGGCAGGGGCCCTCCGTGGTCGGGGGCCGTGTCCGTCTGGCTGCTTCGTGCACTGCCCTCCCCTGCCGCAGCCTGAGCTGGAAGGCCCCTGTCCCCCAGCCCCCCAACCCCCCCCAGCCCTGCTCTGTCCCCACATCCCTGGCCTGCAGCGGGTGGACGTGGGGTCGCTGGCCTTGAAGGACCCCCATCTCGGCTGGGGCTGCTGCACAAACACCCCAGACAGACGAGGTCCCTGTCAGGGAGGCTGGAGTCCGAGACCGGGTGTCGCAGGGCTGGGCCCCCCGAGGCCTCTCTCCTGGGTGTGTAGGCAGACATCTCCTCCCGGCATCCCCCCACGATTCCTCTGTATGTGTCTGTGTCCTGACCTCTGACCCCACTTGTGGGGTCAGGAGAGCAAAGGCCCCGGGAGGCCCTCGGCCCAGGCTGTTCTGAGGCCTGGGGGCTGCAGGAGGGAGCTCTGATCGTGAAGGGGTGTGTGTGTGTGTGTGTGTGTGTGCATGTGCCCCCGTGTGCGTGCTGAGGGGTGTGCACTGTTCACGCGCACACACCGGCTGGCCCCCCTGCACGTGCCCCTCGCAGGCACCCGCCGCAGCGGGTCTGAGGGGAGCAGGGGGTGCAGACTGGGGCTGGGGGCGGGGCTGGCTGCGGGTCGGGGACCAGCCGCCCTGCCCCCACCCTGCCTCACCTTGGCAGGAGCAGACGCTGCAGCCGAGCAGGGCCTCCCTGGGGGCCGGAGTCCGTCAGTGCCGGCGCGGGCAGTGTGCTGACTTGGCAGGGCCATGGCTCCCGCCCTGCAAGGGCAGATGGGGGTCGGCGTCCACGTGGGTCCTGCAGGGGGCCCAGGGGACCTGGGCGGAGCGGCCGGCCGTGCCCCGATAGGCAGTCAGCGCTGGCTCAAGGCTTTTGGAGCGGCCGGGGCCACCTCTGTGCCCTGGACTTCAGGGGCTGTCCCCTGCCTGGCTGAGAGCCCCCGGAGCTGCCCTGGCCCCGCCCTTCCCTAGGCCGGGGGGGCCATGCCCACCCTGGCACTCGGGGCGGGGCTCCTCTCTGCGGCTCCGGAGAGCGGTCCTGCAGCCTGGGCCATCATGTGGCCGCCTCCCCAGGGGTCTGTGTGGAGTGGGTGCAGAGCTGTGGGGTCAGGAGGACGTCCCCTCCCTCCAGATGCACCTGGAGAGGGCGCTGCGGCCCCCACAGGACCCCCGCACAGCCAGGGCTGCACGCAGCCGGGGACGTCGCAGGTTGACCAGTCACTGCCCCGGGAAGGGCACGCAGGGCGGGGCGACAGGTGTGGCTGGGAGCCCCCGGGAGCCCCCACCACGTGTCAAGAGGCCCGTGAGCCTGAGCAGGAAGCCGGGCCTCCCTCCTCTCGCCTCCGTGTCTGGGTGGCCTCGTCCATCCATGGCGGCCACAGGGAGGTGTTCGGGCTGCCCTGAGCGAGACCTCCTGGGGGGCTGGGGTGCCCCCACCCACACCCCGGTCCCCCCAGGTACATCCAGACGCTGAAGGAGCACAGGCCCCGGATGGTGTGGGACAGCCAGGCCGCAGAGCACTTCTTCGAGTACAAGAAGTGAGTGTGCTGCCCGGGCCGGGCCGGGTGGGGCTGGGGGCGGGGGCGGGGGTGGCTCCTCCAACCAGACCTGAGACCTGGGTTGTGGGGGGCGGGCCTGGGGAGCCAGAGGCAGGAAGCCAGCGCTCCGCTGTCCTTTGCAGAAGCCGAGGCGGGAGGCACATCCTCTTCTACCCGACTCTGAAGGTGCGTGAGTCCCCACCGTGACCCTGCCCTCCGGGAGGCTGCGGGGCGGGCAGCGGGGTCAGTGCGTGGTCTGGCCTGCCGCCCCCCGGGGCCGAGGGCCTGGGCCCTGAGCGGTGCTGGGGCTGCGGGGCTGGGGGAGGGGAGAGGGGAGGCCGACGGTGCTCTCTGCCCACAGTCCGTGCAGGTGCGGCTGGAGCTGGCCAGGGAGCTGGGCGTCGGGCTGTCCATCTGGGAGCTGGGCCAGGGCCTGGACTACTTCTACGACCTGCTCTAGGCCCGGCCGCAGGGCGGCCGCGACTTCCAGGCGATGGGGGGCATGTGGCGTGCGAAATACAGACTCTTCCGTCTTCCCAACCGTGTCTGCCGCACTCCTTGGGTGGGACGGCCAGGCCCCGGGGCACCCCGAGGACACAGTCCCCGCCCCACGGGGCCTGGGGCCCGGCCTGGGTTTGGAGGCTCTGGAAGGACCCGGCTCTCCGGTGCCCGGACCCCTGGCAGCGGGGCTGCGCTTTGTCCTCCCGCCGCCCACACGGACCCTCTCACCTGCTCCCAAGCCCACCAGGCCCCGCAGCAAGGGGCAGGGCCAGACCTGCCTGAGGGGCTGGGCCCTGGGCCTTGCGGGCGGCAGCAGGGCCTGTGGGCGCCGTGAGCTTTGTGGTCACCGTGGACTGACAGCATGCCCTCCTGTTCCACCACCTGTGGGTGCAGCCACGCTCCCAGAAGGAACCAGGGGGAACCTCGTGAGGAGCCGAAGCACAGCCAGGCCCCTCAGCAAGAGGCTGCTCACCCCACCGCCCCCAAGCCCCTCAGCGGACCCGCTGGCCGCGGGGACAGACCCACCGCAGTGCTCGCCCAGGCAGTGCGCTCACTGGCCGGGTGCCATGCGAGAGCTCGCAGCCACACCCCACGTCTCTGGCTCCCCTGGGGCACTTGGGGTCCCGGGTCGGCAGCCCTGGGAGGGGCCGTGTCCCCCCCTTTTGCTGTGGGACATGGAAGGGGGTGGGTGTCTGTCCTTGGGGGTCAGGGCCTGGCCGTGCCCACCAGTCCCTCCACGGAGCCGCCCGCCCACTGGGGCTGCCCTGAGGGGGGACTGCCCCCTTGGCGTGGGCGGAGGGCCAGCCTCGGAGCCCCCCACCTCTGCTGGGCCCTGACAACTATCCCCCCACCCATGCAGAGGCCCCGGCGCTGCCCCCAGCTAGGCCTGCTCTTGGGTGAGGTGGAGCAGCCCGTGGGTCCCGGGAGACGGACCCCGTCTCCCAGGTCGGGGTGGGGCCGGCCCTGACGGGAGGACAGGTGGGGGCGAGGTGGGGCCCTCGTGAGAAGCCAGCGTGTGCTGCCTTGGGTGTGCCCACGTGCCCGTGTGTGCGCGGGCCAGCGGCTGGCCGGCTCGCCCTCTCAGCCCACACCTGTGGCCACGGGCGCCCCCAGCTTGGAAGACCTGGGCAGGGAGGGAGGGTGGCGGGGAGGGGGCAGCGCTGGGTCCATAGGTGCTTCCAAGTCCACAGGAGTTGGGGACCCGCTGTGTGATTGGGGTGCTGCTGCTGGTGGGTGTGGAGCCAGGTCGGTGACGAGACACTGGACGTGCGAGGGGGGCTCCCTGACGTGGGGTTTGGGAAACCAGGGCCCAGCGAAGGGGGCGGGGGGTCGAGGGAGGCGTCCTGGCACGCACTGGACGCCCAGGGGCAGCACGTGGGGGTGCTGCCGCCGGTGGGGTCGGTGCTGGGGGACAGGCCACCACCCCAGTGGGGCCCCCCTGGGACCTCGGTGCCCCGTTGGACCACGAGCTGAGGCCGGACACCGGACGGCACCTGGCATCCCTACGTGCAAGTCCCGGGGTGGGGGTGGGGGGGCCAGTGGGGGCTGGGCCCAGGGTGGTGGGCGCTGGCGGGGTGGACAGCCGGCCCTGCTGGACGTGAGGCCTCACTTGCAGCTGTCCGCTGCTGCTGCTGCTGTGTGGAGAGAGTTTCGGGCGCCAAGCGCGTCCCCAGACCTACCTGTGTGTTAGTTCAGGGTTAGATCCCAGGGGCCTCTCGGGGGATGGGGACTGGGCGGGGAGCCAGCCGGGGTCAGGAAAGGACAGAGATGCAGGCGGAGGGTGGGCCCGGGCAGGTCGGGGAGACTGCGGGCGGCCCCAGAGCGTCGGCGCCGTTTCCAGGGCTCGGGCAGCGGAGGCCGCGCGGCTGCCCTGGGCCCACGGCCCGCCTGCCTGGCCTGGGCAGCCGGTCTGAGCCGTGCATGTCCGGGAGCCCCCCCCAGGCACTAGTCCCGTTCTGGTGGCAGGCTGGGGGGGGGTCCATGGCCACAGGGGGTTGCCTGGGCGTGGTCCGCCCGTGGGGGGTCAGGGCAAGGACAGACAGAGGTGGGGACCGCTGCCCACGCACTTTATTAAGACACACTGGGGGGCTGCCCTGGCCCCCCCGTGGAATGTGGAAGGCAGGGCTCTGCCCCACCCAAGCACCAGGGGCCGCAGTGGGCCCCTCCCCCTGCCCCAACCCGTGTGCGGCCCCCACCCCGGCCCCGTGCTGGGCCCCGGGGAGACGCTGCTCTGGGAAACACACGGGTGTGGGGACTAAAAGGCGCCACGAGCCCCTCTGCCCCCAGCCCCCGAGTGTGGCCAGCGCTCAGCCGCCCCCTGCGGCAGGGTGCTCAGGGGCCTGGCGGGGGGTCCCAGGGACTCCGCCACCTGCTCTCCCCTCCCCCACACCCAGGCTGGCGCAGGGGCCTCAGCGGACCGGTCCTCTCGGGGTGGGCGGCGTCCTTTGGCAGTGAGGCGCGGAGGCGGGCCTATGCGTAGGTGTCCGCCTTCACCACCTGGCAGTACATGGTCATGGCGAAGGTCAGGCCCAAGATCTGCGGGGACACGAGGGGGGGGGGGCCGATGTGCTGTGGGGACCTGCCCACAGGTGCTGGGACCCCACCCACGGCTTCCGGGGAGGCCTGGCCCCCTCAGGGAGGAGGGCCCGTGAGCCTGCGGGCTGGGCCAGCCCCTGCAGGCACGGGCACCTCAGGGGGTTTTGGGGGCTGATTCACGGCCTGTCAGCTCCAGGCTGGGGCTTGGGCCACATGCACCATCCCAGCCGCCCGGGGACCCCCCGCAACCTGCCTTTTGTCCCTCACCCATCAGCGATTGCCACCTCTGCCCTGTCGGAACCCCAGGGACCGTCACTGCTCTGGGGACCGAGTTTAGGGACACGGCCTGGCCCCCAGCTCCCTGGACACCAACGCTGAGGACCTCCACAGGGCCAGGACGCCAGTGTGGGTGTGGGGGCCCCCAGCTGGGCCTGATGGTCAGGGCCTGGGCTGCCTACCCCCGCTGTACGCTGGGCGGCCCTGTGACCACCACCCGCCACCAGGGCTGGGGCCGCAGGGTCCTCAGCACAGAGGCGTCCAGGCCACACCTCTGTCCACCAGGCAAGGAGGCTCTCCTCTCAGGATGCAGGGAAGCCTGCCTGTCCCCCAGGTGCTGGTGGAGGTGTCCCTGAGCACCCCACAAACTCCCTCTGCCCGGGGAAGTGGGCTCCACAGGGGGCAGGGCATCGACCGATCTGCCCCCAGGGCTCGGGGGGCCCGGCCCTGCCCTCCGTACCTGCACCAGCGCCGTGCACAGCCCGAAGATGCCCACAGCCAGCAGGTTCTCCTGGAGCCACATCTTCACCGTCTCGTAACACGGCTGAGGGGAGAGCAGGCGTCAGGGGGCCGGCGTGGTCCACCGCGGGCCAGGAGGGGGGCCCTCCCCCCGCAGGCCCCGGGGCTGGACCCTCGGGCGGGCCGGGCTCACCGCCTTCCACCAGGTGCCGGGGGCGTGCAGCCCGCAGCTCTCGCTGAACTCCAGGCAGCAGGAGTCGGGCACGCGGGTGGCGTTGTAGACCTCGAACCAGTCCGTGTAGTTGGAGACGCCGCAGCAGCGGAACTGCGGGGGGCACGGGGCGGGGACAGGACCCTGCTGAGGGGGCGCACGCCACGCCCCCCACCCCGTGCCTCGCAGGCCTGGCCCCCCCCGGGGACCCCACCCAGCACCCCCCCGCCCCTCACATCAGTCTGGATGATGCTCCAGGCGTTGGTGAGCCCCACGTTGCCCGGGGTGCCGTACAGGTGCAGGCCCTTCTTCAGGTCCATCTGCGCGTGCCTGTCGATCTGCAGGTGCGGCGGGGTCAGCGGGGTCGGCGGGGTCAGCGGGGTCCGCGGGGCCAGCCAGGCCGCCCTCACCCAGGCCCCACGCTGCCCGCCCTCTGTCCCCCCACCTGCAGTCACAACTCCCAGAAGCCCCTAAAGCACCAGCCCCTTGCCCCCGCCGCCTGCCCGGGCCACCAGCCAGACACAGCAGCACGGGCTCGGCCCGTCGTGCAGACGCAGGGCCGGGTGCCGGGCAGAGAGCCGTCTGCACGCACCGCTCCCTGCTGCGCCCCGAGGGGCCGCAGAGCCCCGACACCCCCGGGCGAGGGGCGAGCCGGTGCCCTGGCCTCGGCCCCCACACCCTTCCTCCCCTGAAGGACCAGGGCTCCTGGGAAAGACGGACGGTCCTGCCGGGCAGGGACGACGGCCCAGGAGGGGCCTGCAGTGTGTCCCTGGAGAGTCGCGCCAGAAGGAAAAGGGCCCATTCCCTAAAAAGTGCACAGGGGACGTGCCGAGGAGACGGGAGCCGGCCCAGGGCCCGGGGCCAAGTGGGGCAAAGGAGCAGACACCACGGGTCTCAGGTCTGACCCGAGGACGAGCCGCCCGTGAGGCCACCCACGTGAACACATGATCGGACGAGGAGCGGGAGACGGCCACAGGGGCGGCCCACAGCGCCCCCTCCAGGCCGGCCCCGGGGGCTGTGCTGAAACCCCAACCCTGGGCCCCGGCCCCTCCACCTGATGAAGTGCCCGCTACCACCCACACAGGGTGTGGGGTTCCCGACAGCCAGCGTCCGCCTGCCCACCCTGCCCGGCTGAGGCCCCTCGCCCGCGGGTGGGGACAGAGAGAGCCCCACTCCCGAGGCCGCACCTTGTCGCTGTAGGCGAAGAAGAGGGTGGCGACAGTGGCCTCCAGCAGGAACACCAGCAGCAGCAGCACGAAGAACTGCAGGGGCGCAGGGCGGGGGGGCAGGTTACCCCGGGGCTCAGCAACCCCGGCCCCAGCCCCCCCCCCGAACCCTGCAGCCCCCTGCCTTCCAAGGGCCGCACCCCAACATGCGGCCATCAGCCCCGCCAGGTCCCCGCACCTGGAGACCAGGCTCCCTACCGCCCCCGACCTCCACGCTCCGCCCAGTCTGGCCGCAACCTCAGGGCACGGACCTCCGGCCGGAGTGCATGCCTGTGCCTGCCTGGGGCCCCGCAGGGGCAGGCAGGCGGAGCAACAGCCCAAGACTCCAGGGGGTGGGGGAAGGGTGGGAACCTCCATTCCTCCACCCCACCCTGCAGGGCACCCTGGGGTGCTGCCACCTGCTCAGGCTGCGCCACGGCACGGGGGTCCCCACGGGAGCACACCCAGACCCAGTGCAGCCTGACCAGGCCGTCAGCGCCCTGGCGGGGCGGAGCTGAGGCCCAGCCCAGTCCTGCCCAGGCTTTCCCCCAGAGAGGTGGGCATCCCGGGAAGCAGCCGGGGCCGGGCCAGCGGGCGGCAGGCCGCTCACGGTGGAGCCCGTGGACAGGTGGGGCCAGAGGGGGCCAGAGGCGTGGGCCCTGTCCTCTCCTGGGGTCCCTGAGGTGCCTTCCCCCCAGTCTGGGTCCGGACTCGGGGCCCACCCGGGGGAAGGCCTGGGGTCGGAGCCGTACACACTGCAGCCTCCACCGCGACCCGAGGAGCCTGAGCCCCCAGCAGGGCAGATCCGGGGACCCCCACCCACTGCTCCGAGGGGTCCGAGCCCCAGGCCCTGGCGGGAGCCTCTAGACCACGCTGGACACCTGGGGAAGCTGCACAGATGGGGGTGCGTCCTCCAACACCCTTGGGGAGCCCCACCGGGGCAAGGGCGCCTCGAACGGGGGGCCCGTCTGAAACGGCGGCTGAGGCCTCGGCCAGCCGCCAGGGGCGTTCTACTGGGAAGGGGCCTGGCCCGGGGTCTCCGCCTTCCGAAGAGTGGTCAGCGCCCCCAAGGGTCCTGCGGGTGCTGGCCCTGTCCCGTCCTGCAGGGGGCCCCCCCTCCCGGAGCGCTGGACCGCCTCCTCGAGCAGCCCCCGCCCCCACTCACGGTGAGCAGCAGGCACTTGTTCTCCTTGATGGCCCCGATGCAGCCCACGAAGCCGATGGCCATGACGAAGGTGCCGGTGACGATGAGCAGGTTGGCGGCCGACAGGGACGGGAAGGAGGAGGACAGCGTGGCGAAGTTGCCCTGCGTGGCGGCCAGCCAGATGCCGACCCCCAGGATGCCGCAGCCACCCAGCTGGGACGGGGCGGGGGGGGGTCGGGGGAGGGCAGTGAGGCGGCAGCCTGCGGGGCGGCACCCAGGGCAGGGCCCCCTGCGCACCCTCCCCGACTCGCCCCGATGTCCCCATCCAAGGCCACAGTGACGGCACAGCGGGGCCCCGCGCCCACGGCCTGATCACGCCGTGGTCGGCAGGGGGTGGTCCGTCGACATGGCCACGAATGGGACCCCCGATGAGCGGCCTGGGCCCGGGACTGCCCCCCAGGAAGCGACTCCCTCCACCCCCAGAACACGGCCTGCGCTGCCTGCACCACGGGCCCCGCCCCACAGCCCCTCCTTCCTCGGGCTGCCCAGGGGCGCCCCACCGCAGAGGCCAGCGGGACCCCGCACACCTGCCCGCACTGCAGTCTGGCTCCCCAGTGGGTGTCCCCAGGACCCCAACCGCCGCCAGGCCCCCTGCGGCCGCCACCCTGTGGGCCCCTCTGGGTGACCCCAGCGAGTCCCCAGTGAGCACGAGCCCGAAGCACCGGCCAGGCCCCCCGAAGGCAGGCTGGCAGGCCGGGGGCAGAGAGCCCACTGCCCGGCCCCTCTGCCCGCGCTCAACCCCTGGAGCTCCCTCCAACCTCACAATCGCTCGTGGTCACAAAAATCAATCCAAGAGGGAGCCAGGGGGAAGGAAGGCCCGGCGGCGATGAACCCAGAGAGGGCTCCTGGTCTCGCCTGGTGCCGGGGACGCCGGCCTCAGGGAGCAGCTGCGCCCAGCGGCGGCCCGGCAAGAACGGGGCACGATGACGTGTGGGGGGCTGTGGGCAGGGCCGGCACTTGGGGGGGGGCCAGGCGGCCCTGAGGCCCGCCCACTCGGGCCTCCCGGCGTCCTGGCCCCAGGCCCTGGGCTCAGCCCACAGGGCAGCCCCAGCCACCACACCCGGCCCCTCGGAGCGCTCACCCTGCGCACCCAGGACTGGCCGGGCCAGCGAACCCCGAGGGACACAGCACTACCCAGGGCCACCTCGAGCCCCGCCTCCCCCCACAAAAGCCTCCCAAGCCTCAACCGCCAGGCTCACCGCCTGAGGCTGGGAGATGAACCGTCTGCCCAGCCAGCCCTGAGGACCCAGCCACACACGCCCCCACCCTGCGCCCCAGGCCCAGGGCCCGACCCTGACGGGACCCCACACTTCAGGCAGGGAGGGCCCCTGCCCGAGCAGGCTGCCCCCAGCAGCCAGCAGTCTCGCAGGGGTGGGCGGTGCCCCTCCCCCTAACTCCCTGGGGCGGGTGCTGGCAGGAGGCCAGCTGGCTGGCAGGGGACCACAGGTACAGCCCGGGATGAAGCTGGGGCGGGGCCGGGCTCCCACAGTGTCTGTCTGGGGTGCCTCCGGGCCCTGCCCAGGCTGTGTGGAAGGAGAGCCCCCCAAAGGAGTCCCCGCCCACCAGTGGGGGGAATTCCCTGCCCCCCAAACAAGGACTGTCTAAAATTACAAACACCTTTTCTGGTGCCGCTCGCTCAGGGCGGGGCCCAGGAAGCTCTGCCAAACGGCCACCTGGTGCCGGGGACCCTCAGGGGGGGCTCCCCTGCCCCTGAGCTGGGGCCACAGGGCCTGGAGGAGGCCCTCCTGGGGCCAGTTGGGGACTGCGGCAGAGGCAGGAAGTGCCCGGGCCCCGTGCTTTTGAGCACCAGGTTGGGGGAACCCTGGAGCAGGGGCCTGGGGGCTCCGGAAGGGCCGCCCTGTGAGATGAGGCCTCTGCCTGCGGCCCAGGTCAGAGCCCGTGAGGCCTGGCGCAGCGTCCAGAGTCCAGCGTCCAGCGCCAGGGCCGGGGACCAGGGCGGCTGCCTAGGTGGGAAGCCCAGGACGCTCTGACTGGACATGTCACCTGGTGTCTGTGCCCCACACACAGCAGCTGGTTCCTCACCTGGGACACGCCCCAGACACGCACCCCAGACACACACGCACATACCGCTCCCCCGGGCAGTCTTCACCCAGAGCCTGGTGTGGACACAGCCCCAGGGCGGGCGGGGGTGCCCCCACTGCAGGGGGCTCAGAAGCAGGTCCCCACTAGCAACCGGGGGCGCTGTCCACTGTGCTGACCGCAGCAAGGCCCCAGAGCAGCAACGAGACCTGGGCACAGCGCCCCTGGGCACCCCGAGCGCGCCGTGGCCACCGGTGACGCCGCGGGGCACCGCGGAAGCAGGGACGGGCACCGGCTCAGGGGAGCCTCCCACCTGCCCGTCCGGCTGTGCCCCCGCTGGCGCCCCAGGCCCAGCAGGACACCCAGCACCTCGTCCCACGGCTCTGGGTCTCCCGGGATCTCCGGGGCTCGCAGGGGGCGGCTGCAGCAGCGCCCCCCACTGGGGCACTGTGTGCGGAAATCACTCGGTGCCGGCCCCCACTGGCCCTCGGAGGGTGGGCGGGCCGCCTCCCCGGCGGAAACTGGAAGTCTGGCCTCCTCTGGCAAAGGCCACCGTATCCCCTCTCCAGGTTCACAGCTGTGGGTGTCGGGCTCACGGTTCGGGGCTGAGCCCCCAGACCGAGCCCCGATGGTGGGGCTGTCGTGTGGAGCAGGTGCCATGTGGGGCAGGTCCCCGAGTGGGGGGCGGGTGCTGGGGCTGTTATTTAAAACTCAAACACACCCTGGCTGGTGCAGCTCAGTGGATTGAGCGCGGGCTGCGAACCAAAGGGTCGCAGGTTCAATTCCCAGTCAGGGCACATGCCTGGGTTTCAGGCTGTGACCCCCAGCAACCCCACATTGTTTCTCTCTCTCTATCTCCCTCCCTTCCCTCTCTAAAAATAAATAAAATCTTAAAAGAAAAAAAAAAAGAACGCCCTGCACTCTGCCTGCGAGGGTGCAGGTGGCTCTCGTCAGCAGGGAAAATGAGACCACACCCCCCCAGGGGGGCGCCGCTGCAGCCGGGCGGAGGGCTCGGGCGGGGCGGGGCCAGACCCCACCGCCAGCCCCGGGGGCCGTCCTTCCTTCCTTACCGCTCCGCGGAAGGTCCCCACCTCCACCCCAGGTGGCAGGAGAGACGCCCACTGGCTGTCACCCGGACCCGTGCCGTCACGCACCGTGACACAGACACACAGCCCACACTGTCACAGCGTGTCACCTACAACAGCGCGCACGCCCTCGCACGTCAGCGACACGCTGCCTGTGACCCTCGTCTCCCCGGGTCCCCGCGCCCCTCCGCGCTCGGCACGTCCGCGCAGAACTGTCGCCGGAAGCTCCCAGGCAGACACACGCCGACAGGACGCATGCCTGTGCCCAGCAGGGTCACCTGTGGTTCGGAGACGTGCCTGTGAGCGCGGCTCTGAAAACATTTTGGCAGGGAAATTACAGCCTGCGAGTGCCGGGGAAACCGGCTGCGCTGCACACAGACACGGAGGCTCCGATGCAGTATATACGAGGGGCTGAGGCCCCCCACCGGGCCGGACGCCCCGGCCCTCCCCAGCCCGGCTGGCCGAGATGGCACAGCTGGGGACCCAGGACCCCGCACCTGCCTGGCCGGGCAGGAGGCCAGGGGGACCCGGGTCGGACCCTGGCCCACGACAGCCTAGGAGAGGAGGGTCCGCCTGTCAGGACCCCCACCCCCCCTGGCCGGCTACCAGGGCCTCCCTGTCTCCCTCCCACGCACCCTGGTCGCTCACCCCTGGCCGCGGCCCCGGCCCCACCACAGCCCTCCTCATCCTCACACTTCCCAGGCCGGCCTGGGGCAGGGGCGGCGGTGATGTCACCTCCGTCCCACGGCGGGGCGGGTGCCAGCGGGCCCTCTGCCGCTGCCCCTCCGGCCACACGGCTCCGCGTGGCAGATGGCCGGGCAGCCGGCCATGTCCTTGGAACGGGGTGGAGGGCCGGGTGCCTGCAGGGGCCCAGCCTGTGCCCAGAAGCCCCTCACCCGGCAGCCGGCGCAGCCTCGGGGTGGGGGCTGGGCCTGGTGGGGGGCACCATGTCCCCCCGCAGAACTGCGGGGAGACGCAACGCTTCGCCACCGCACCAGAAATCAGGTCCGCGACACCCAGGCTGGGGCCAGGAGCTGAGGGAAAGGGCCGGGGCGTTGCTACCTGGGTGGGGACCCCACACTGTCCACTTAAAATTCACGCAACTGATTGTCTTAAACACTGGTGAGCCCCCTGTGCTCACGGGTCCTCTTCTCTCGCCCCCGACCCTGGGAGCCCCCAAGGTGCCCCCAGGACTCAGCTCTGGCCCACCCAGGAGACGGCCGCATCACCACAGACCCCTGAGGCCAGCGTCCAGGGAGAGGTGCGGAGGGAGGGGCACTCAGGGGGGAGATGAGCACCGGGGCGGGGCTGCCGGGGAGGGGGGGCGAGTGAGGAGAGGCAGCCAGATCCGGCCCCGAAGGGCAGCACCCACCGGCTGGGTCCTCGGGGCAGCCACGGAGGAGGACACACCTGCCCAGGAGGAGGGCACTGCCCGAGTCCAGGGCAGTCCCGCAGGCCGGACACTGGACCACAGCCGAGGCCGGGAGACGCAGCTGGGACCCGGGACCTGACCCCGGCCCGACCTCCTGACCTCTGAGGCCCCCTTAGTGGCTGAGGCACATGGCTCTGCAGCCCACCCCCGATTTATGTCTGGAAGGTTCTACCCACCCAGGGGCCCAGCAGGATGGACTCTAGGGGTCCTCAGATGCCCTTCCCACACACCCCCTGTTGGAGAGGAGGGCGGCAGAGCCCTTCTGAGTTGCTGGACAGCAGGCTCGACTCGGCCGCCAGGGCAGAACCAGGGCCACCAGCGGAGCCACGGCCGGGCAGGCAGGGCCCCTGGTGGGCCGCCGCCCCAGCCCACCGGCCGACTGTTCCCGCCTCGCCTTGATTCAGAAAACCGTCCAGCTGTGCCGGCTGGGGAAGGGAGTAGCAGGTGCGGCCACCATGGAGCACGTCAGTCCCCAGCCCCAGAGTCCCTGTGTGTCCATCAGCCAGCAGCGGGCCCCCAGGGCCAGAGCTCCTGCAGGACAGCCGTCCTGTGGCATCCTGACCCCCGACTTGGCCCGGACACCCGAGCACCCCCCACAGGGACGCCAGCGAATGCTGCCAGGCCCCCGCCAGACTGGGTCCCGCCAGGCCCGCTTGTGGCCACCGGGGAGCAGGGCCTGCCATCCTGCCCGGCCCGCGCACGGGACAAAGCCTGAGCCAGGGCACAGGGCGGCCCCAGGGGGCTGGGGCCACAGCTGTCACAGGGTCCGAGGTCTGAGGGCTCACGGGCCCTGCCCTTGCGACTCCGTTTCCCAACTGCCAGGGGGACGGGGACGGTCCCGGCCCCGGCTCTGCAGAGACTGTCACTGGGGGCCCCCACCCCCAACAGTCCCAGGAAAACCAAGGGCCCGTGGGGTGCGAGTGGGGAAACTGAGGCCACAGCCGGGCAGGCCTGGCCCTGGGTGCCTCCGTGGGCCAGGCAGGCAGCCTGGCAGAGCTGCCATCTGTCCAGCGTCCAGCGAGTCCTGCCTGCACGCCAGGGCCGAGGCAGAGCAAGGGGCTGGGGGGACCCTCAGCCTGGCTGACCATGACCCGCAGCAGGCCAGCTGCAGAGAAAGGCAGAGGGAAGGGTGCCCCTCAGCTCGCTGAGCTCAGCCCCGCCTCCACCCAGGTCCACCTGCAGGGCCACCCAGACTTCCCAGACTGCCCCCCCCCCGCCAGCCCGCACCCACCCCCCCACCCCCGCCGCTTCGCTTCCCATGCCCGCTTGGAGCGCCAGCTGCACCCACCTCTCTGCAGGCGCCCGGCCTCCAGGGCACCCCTCCGCTCCTCGCCCGGGGCCCTCCCTCCCTGAAGGGCCTTGCAGAGAACACACTCTTGGGGTCACACCCTCCGGGTCACACCCCTCACGTGGCCCCAGGCTAGCGGCCCCTCCCAGTGATTCCTGATGCCACCCCCACAAACGAGGGGGAAAGAGCCAGGGCCCAAGGAGAAGAGGTGCTGCAGAAAGGTGGACCTGGGTTTCTAGGCATCTGGACATAGTAACGGGACCGAATGCCAGCAAGCAAGCAAATGCGGCCTCTTCCTGGAGGCCAGGGCACTGGAGCCAAAACCACGCCCCCCACTCCCAGTCGGGGCCGCAGGGCTGGCTCAGGAGCTAATGGAGGAGCAGGGAGTGACCTCGGCATCCTCCGTCCTGGGAGCCTCCCAGCCCAGCCAGGGCAGCCCTGGGCCTGGCCAGGCTTGCTCCAGCCTGGTCAGGGGAGACGCCTACCCCAGCCACAGCCCACCACCCTCCCTGCAGTGCGGGGCTGGGTGGCAACTCTGTCCCCCGGCCTTGGGGGAAGGAGCCACCCCAGAGCACCAGCACGACTGGCCCTGGACTCAGGCACCTCCCGTCTGAGCAAACACAACCCACTCAGCAAAAGTTATGGGTGCCCCTCCCACACACCCCCTGTTGGAGAGGAGGCGGCAGATGCCTGGACACCCACAAACACTCGGGGTGGCCCACCTTGCCCCAGGGTCCTGCTCGGTGTCTGACCCACCGAGGTCTCAGTGCACACCCCCTCCCTCCCCACAGTATCCCGGGAGGCTGGGGACTGCCCCACCCCCACAGCCCTCATAAGCCGGGCTGGGGAGGCCTGGGGGGACGGCCTACTAGGTGGGGGGGGGGGGCGTTGGTAAAGAGCCTGGGGCTGCAGCAGGGTCGAAGGGAGGACACAGTGGGGGCACCAGCCCCAGCACACAGACTGGGACATGAACCCCCCCCAGGCAGGCACGCTCAGGGCCCCAGGCAGCCCCGTGGGCCCGCACGTGAGGGATCCACCCCGTCTCAGGAAGAGGGGAGGGGACTCGGGCAGCTGCCCCGGGTGTAGAGTAGAGGCGCGGCAGGACCCTCCCCGCTTCCCCGTACAGGAACCACCCCCGCCCCACTGGCAGGTCCAGCCAGAGCAGCAGCGACCCAGGGCACCCGCCACCCCCACCCCGGCATCTGCGACCTGCGTGTCCCGCCCCCATTCCAGCTGGGCCCCCACGAACGCCGGGCACCCGGTCCCCGCAGCCCCGGCCACTTCCACTCACCCAGAAGAGCAGGTTGAAGGCGAACATGAGGTACTTGACGCCCTGGAGGCAGCCGCGCGCCATGCCGCAACGCTTCAGCTCTAGGAGGAAGATGAAGGACAGGTCCAGGTAGAAGACCACGTACTTGGTGCCCTTGGGCGACGTGTAGCGCGCCTGGGCCGCCTTGGGGCCAGGGTTGGCGTGCAGTCCGAAGAAGGGGCCGCCGGCATCCCCGCCGTCCCCGCGCCCGTACAGGCTGCTGTAGCGCCGAAAGGGGCCGCCGCGCGCGAAGCCCGGCTCTTTGCCCTGCGGCGACGGGCTGCGCCGGTACGTGGACTCGTCCGTGCTCGAGCGGCGCATCACGCCGGGGCCGCCGCCAGACTCAGCGCCCAGCGCCCGCTGTCCCCTAGCCCCGCATCCGCCGGCCGCTCAGCTCCACGCGCCCCCTAGCCGCGGCCCCCAGCCCGCAGCCCCTGCGGTAGCAGCCCCGCGCACCGCTGGGGTCGGGCCCCGGCCAGCCCCGACACCTGCCTGCCCGCCCGCCCGCCGCAGCCCAGCGCGCCGACCCTGCAGCCCCGCCCCGCGCCCACCCGCCAATCCGCGCCCGCCCCGCCCCGTGCGGACCCCTCCCCGCCTTGAGGAGCTGCCCAGCGAATCCCACCGCTCCACGGACGCTGGCCAATCCCAGACCCGGGGCGACGCCCCCGCCCGGCCCCTCGCCGGCGCCGGCGCCCCTCAGGTTCCCCTTTCCCGGCGGCCCGGAGGAAGATGCTCACAGAGCGCAGGGGAAGCACTGGAGGGGGCTGGGCGCAGGGGGCAGGGGGCAGGGGGCGGGGGCTAGTCCCCGGCAGCGCTCAGCCCCAGAAAGGCACCCCTTGCAGCCGCCCCGCGCCCACCTCCAACCACCACCGATATGCAAATGAAAGAGTGACCCAGTTGCTGTCCGGTGGCGACTCGGGGTGGTTCTAGCTTTGGTCCCGGACCCAGAGCTCGGGACTGGAGCGAGGCAATGGAGCCCAACACTCCTTGGGGTGCGCACTGTCTGAGCAGCCTCCCCCACTGCCACCTGGGCTTGGCGAGGGTGGCGCTGCGACCGCAGAGCTCCCTCAGCTCATAGCTTGGATCGGTAGGGGCGCCTGCGGAGACAGGGGGCGCAGCCTGGGGTGCCCAACCTGGGGGGGCAGTAGGTGGGGAGGGAGAGCTTCGGTTTAAAACACAAACTCCTGAGAAGAGCCAGGGCGAAAGTAGGCAAGCGCGGGGTTGGGGGGGGCACGCTGGGGAGCTCTGGGTGCCTGGGGAGGGCGGGTGAGTCACTGTGCGAGGCAGCTCAGGGCTCGGGAGAGATCCCCGGGGACCCAGAGACAGGCTCTGTGGGAGGCGGGCAGCCCCACCGGGCCCAGAGGTCACCACAGGGCAGCACCCGGCCCCCCCAGGCCTGCCCCCCCAGGGACACAGGGATCCTGGCCGGTTTGAAGCTCCACTGGTACCATTTTTGAATTCTTGGTAATCCTTGAACAGAGGGCCCCAAATCTCATTGTGCACCAGGCCAGGCTGGAGGTCGGACCCCAGAACCGCCGACACGTGCACAGGAACAGACGGAGCCAGGCTCACAGGGAGGTACCAGGGTCGCCTGCACACCCCCCGAGCGTGCACGAATGCCCCTTGCACTGATGGTTGCACACACGTCAGGACATGCACCAGGAACACCAGGCCCACAACCTAGGCTGGGACCCATGTCCCCGCTTTGGTGGGGACAACGCAGTCCCTGGGCCCCACTTCCTGTCAGGCCTGCAGCCCCCTCCCTTGGGCCTCAGGCAGGGGTGTGCCCTGCACCCTGGGCTCCAGGCAGTGGCCAAGGCCTACCTGGGAACGCCCACCACTTGGGACAGCCCTGCAAAGACTTCCTTAGCATCCCCAAGAGTGAGCGGCAGAGCTCAGAGGGGAGAGAAGTGGGAGGGGTCAGGGAGGATGGGTAGGGAAGGGAGGGGCCAGGGAGGGGGTAGGGGCGAGGAGAGGAGAGGAGGAGAGCAGGGGAGGGGTGCCCATGGGCACTGTGACAATTTGAGAGATCAGTGTGGGGTGGCAGGTGGCAGGTGGGGGGCTGCCGCCGGACCATCTGGACATCTGAGCCCTCCCCTCAGGGCACCTGAGTGTTCTGCGGGACACTGGAACTCAGGGCCCAGGGCATGGCGGGCAGGAGAGCCCCCGCCCACACTGCACCTTGCCCCCCCCCCAGGTTCCCTGGTTCATCTGGCCCGCAGGAAAAGGGCACTGGTGGGCAGGCCCCAGGGCCCTGTGGAGCCCACTGGCCACAGCTCTGCCCCAGGAGTCAGCAGTCTCCAGTGACCTCCTGGGGCCCCAGTGGGCCCCATGGCCTCTGGCCACCTTCCCCTTGGCCCAGCCAACCCCGCCCGCCCGTGTGCCCAAGCCGAGGGGCACTCAGGGTCTTGGGAGTCCCTGCACACAGCAGCGGGTGGGGGGGGAGCTCCGAGCACACTCAGGGCCTGGAGGGCTGGTGGAGGAGCCAGGGCCCCCCGCCCGTCACAGGAGACATGCAGCTCACCTCGAGTGCCCGCCAGGCTCCAGCCCCCACGGTGGGGTCGCGGCCAGCCACCCCCACACATGCGCCTGCAGCCCAGGGTCGGCCACTCTGAGGTCTGTGTCCTCCTTGAGGACGCTGGGGCCTGGCTCCCGGGGCCGATGCCCTCCGCTGCATCTCGCTCAGCTGGCACTGCCCCAGAGTCCCCCCAAAGCCCCGCCACACCCTCTCCCGTCTGCAGCGCCCTGTGCCCATCACCCCAGGTGAGCGGGCGCATCTGGCCGAGACGAAACCCGAGCACCCACCCAGCACAGCTGGCCGACTGCAGTGCGGACACAGGTGCGTCAGGACTGTGGCCGATGGCAGGGCTTCCCGGTGACCCTGTCCCCAAAGTCCAGCCGCTCCCCCACAGCAGCCCCCTTCCTCCACGGAGCAGGTGGGGTCCCAGCACAGCTTCCCTCTCTCAGGAGGAGCATCCAGCTAGCTTGGCCTGTCCCGGGCCCAGCGGAGTGTCCAGCTGGCAGGGACCCTGGGCCGGGTGTGGGTGAACCGGGAAGCAGCCAGCTCCGCTCCCCACTGCCCGGCCAGGCCGTGAGGTGCCTGGGCTCGCCATGGAGGGGAGTCAGGTGGCATGCAGCGCCCCTGAGGGGGCCCTCAGGCGGGTGCATGGCACAGCTGTGGCAGGTGGGGGCTCCACCGAGGGAAGACAGGCTGAATGGCTGTCCCTCCTGCAGCCGGCCTGAGACCCACCCCCACCTCACTGAGGGGGTGCGGACAGCACCCCTCACAGTGGAGAGCGGATGCGCCTGGCCACAGGAGGATGCCACTGCACCCCCAGCGGTGGCAGCGCCTGGGGATGAGTTGCCCATCCACGGAGCGGTTTCGGGCTCAGTGACGTATCGGAGGCAAGGGGGACCCGCCCCTCCCACAGTCTCCAGTGAGCCCCTCCCTGAACCCCTCCCCGGGGCCACGGAGCCCAAAGCCCACAGCATTTCAGAAGCTAAAACGCATGTCTGCCACCACCCACACAGGCCATGGGCCGGGTCCGCATGCCCCACCCCCAGACCCGGGCACGCGGGCATGGGGCGCCGCAGTCCTTCTGGACCCCGCATATCAGGACCGCAGTCAACGCCAGGAGGGCAGGCAGCGGCCAGGCTCCCAGCCCCACCCATGGCAGCCCTGAGCGCTCTGAGGATGACCTCCAGCCCGTCCAGCCCTGGCCCACCAGCCCTGCCCCACCTTGGCAGGCTTGGGTGCAGGGCAAGACCAGGGCTGGTTCCCTCCCTTGCCCAGGCCCAGCCTCCTCCTCCAGGGAGCCTCCCAGCCCCACTCCCTACTCTGGGCTTTCTTCCTTTGGGTGCAAGAACTCACAGGCCCATGTCCCCCAAAACAGCACACACGGCAGGCAGCAGGGACACGCAGAGTGAGAGCCCAAGACAATCGCCAGCCGCCAGCCCAGGCTGGGCCCTGTGTGGGGGCAGGCAGGGGCCCTGGGGCATTCTGAGCCCCAGGGAGGCCATGGGCACCTACCTGGGCAGACGGAGGCCCACTCAAGGAAGGACCTGCCCAAACGCCGAAACAGTGTGCACCCACTGAGGCCTTGGTGCCCTGGGGCGGGCAGAGAGGCAACCGAGAGCTGGTGGCCCACCCAGGCCCCCGCGGTGGCACACAGCAGGGCCTGGCCAGGCACACAGCCCAGCAGGGGCCGATCGGGGTGGGGAGCAGGCCAGGCAGCTCTGAGGCGGCTTTGAGGAGCTGGGAGGGCCCAGCCAACACAAACAGGCCTGTGGGATCGCCTTCCTGCTCCAGCCCAGCGCCCACCCAGGTCCCTGGCCTGGGGGAGGGGCACCCCCTCCACCCCACCCGCAGGATCCAGGCAGGGCTGTCTCCCCAACCCACACCACAGCCTCAGGGGCTGGGAGACACCCGCCCCGAGGGAGGGGTCCCCTGGAAGGAACCACCAAGGGCCTCCATCCTCCTGGGCGCCCCCAGGCCTGCCCACGCTCAGGGCCCTCCCCACCCTCCTCACCCCACCCTCCTCACCCCACTCCTCTCCTCCCCTCAGGGATCCTTCTTCTGGGGGCCCTGGGAGGTAGGGGTAGAGCGGCACCTTCCCACCTACCAAGGCCCTGGGAGCACCCTGACTCAGATGCCCCGTGTATGCCCACCCCACCTCAGTGAGCGCCCCCGTGCCACCTGGACCCCTACAGAGCGGGACCCTCAGGGAGCCCACACACAACTGGGCTGGGCGGGCGGACAGTGACCCTCCCAAATGCCATGGACCCGGGTATGCCCACGGTGTTAGGGCCAGTTCAGGCTCAAGCACCCCTGCAACCACCATCACTCAACACTCAACACACCCAGGGCCCAGGGTGGGTGTGGGCGCAGCAGGTGGGTGACTCTGGAGACCCCACCACCACCATCCACTACGTGTACCCTGTGTGAACACACATCTACCCAAAGCCAGTGGAGCCTCAGCCAAGCCGGGGCCCCCCTGTCTGCACAGCCAGGGTCAGGAGGACCCCCAGCCAGACCTCTGAGTCCAGGACCAGTGGGTGGGGCCTGTTCCCAGGACAACGATCAGGGCCAGGGTCTCAGCAGCTAAAACTTCTGATTTCCCCTTGTCCCCTGCCTGCCCTCAAGTGACCCCTTCTACCAGGAAACACGGCTCATGAGATCCAAACCACATGTGAGCACAGTTCTCTCTCCTCGTGCCCCTGACCTCTGGGCGCTGGACACCCACCCATTCTTGGAAGACCTGCGCCTTGCTCTGCGGCCCTCCCCAGGGGCCCGGGCCACATCTGTGCCGACACTCCACAGTGAGGTTGTCAGCAAGGCGCCCCACCCCCGCCTGACCCCAGCAGGCGGGCGGAGTCCCACCCCCACCCCACCAGTGCCCCGGGGCCAAACAGCTCCCTCCTGCCGCCGGCCACGCAGGAGAGAGCCCAGCTCTCGCTTCCGCGGCTCACCCTCAGCCTGAGCTCCCCGCACACAGGGCCACTCTGGGCCGAGTTGTGGGGGCGGGGCTGACCTCAGGGGCTCCGCCGGGGTCCTGACGTCCCGCCTGGGCAGAGGTGAGCGGCGAGGACTGGGCGCCCCGAGTGCCCCGAGGGGCCTCCGCGCACACGTGTGTTGTAGCGATGCACACGGGCTGGGACGGGGCGTCCGCTCGGCTCCCCATGGCCTCTCCTGGGAAGTCAGGGAGCCGGAGGGAGGGGCTGGGGAAGATGACGCTGCCGCCGCCCCCAAATCTACGTACAGCGCTCAGAATTCCAGGAATGTCAGCTCGGCTCCAGGCGGGGATGGGGCGGGAGGTTTGCTCCCCGCACACACGCTCCGTAAACAACTGTGTGGGGCAGGAACACCGGCGGGGCAGGCCCCGGGCCCCTCCTCCAGGAAGCCTCCTGCCCCCACCCACTCCCGAAGGTCCACCCAGCGGACATCCCGGCTCCTCTCCCAGTCTCCCTCTCACCTCCACAGCCTCCCGAGGCCTCTGCAGCGGAGCCGGGGTCTGACCCCAGCACACTGTGACTCAAGGCCCCTATCCTGCCCCTCTGGCCAGGAACAGGATGTGCGTCCAGTCAGTTGGGGGGGGTTGAGGGGTGTCGGGGGAAGGGAAGTGGCTTTGGCTCGTGGCTCCGCACGTGGCAGGGTGGGGGATGGCAAATGCCGTCGGGGAAGAGGTCCAGAGCTCAGGCAAACGTGAAGGCACAAACTCCAGGCTGGCAGCAGCTCTGGCCAGCTCTGCCCCAGGCCCAGGGCACCCTGGATCTCCCTACCCGCAAACTAGGGTGCAAGAGGGCAGCTAGCTGACACCTGGGACCCAACCAGACACCCAGATATCCCAGGCCAGCGAGCCTGCCCACACCCCAAAAGCATAGGTGCCACTTGGCAACCCATCCACACCCCACAGCCCAAAGCGCACCTCTGGCAGGGAGCCTTCCCTGCCCAAAGCCCACCCCCACCCCAGCCCCAAGATGATGGGGCTCACCCACCCCCTATCCGGACACACAGCCCTCCCTCCCTTTAAATCCTGCGTGTTCCTGCCCCATCACCTCCAGCTCCATCACCTAGCCTGGCCCTAGCCCACACCTGTCTCCTTGAGCTGCCCGGCAGGCACGGCCTCCAGGCCTCTGCCCAAGAGCTCTCTCTGCCAGCATCTGCCCTGGTCCCCACGCACTCAGGCGCACCCCCGGTGGTGAAATCCTGGGTTCTGGATTGAAAAGCCGCCTCTTCGCGACGCCCTCCCTGACCGCCTGCTCCGCCCCGCCCCCGCCCTCAGATCGCGGGGACCCAGCGCAGCCTGGCCTGGGGCGGATGCAGGCCCATTCCGGCCACTCGCCCCCAGCCCCAAGCCCCGGCCCCCGGAAGGAGCGACGCGGCGTGGCCGCCGGGGGCGGGGTGGGGGGGGCCGCGGCTGAGCACGCCCCCGGGCCGGTCGCTCCCACCGCGCCCTCCCGCTGTCGGGGCCACGGGTAACTACCTGGCTGGGGCCGATATCGTGCGAACCAGCCGGCCGGGCGGCAGCCCGAGGGGACCCCAGAACTCAGCCGCAGAGACCCGGAGTACCCGCGGACAGGGGCTCCCCGGGGTGGGTGACCTCCTTCCTGGCCGGACCAGGAGCGGCGGCGGGAAGACGCGCCGGTGGCCGCGGGCCAGTCCCTCTCCGCCCCGCTGCGGGGTCCCCCCGCCACTTGTTGCGGCGGCTCGACTCGGGGCTAAGCTCTCCGGGCTCGAACTCCACGCCAGTTCGCTCGGATCAGGACCTGGGTCTGGCCCCAGCTTGGGCGCCGCGGGCGGCGGGACTCCGGCCGCATCCCCGCTGGCGGGCGCCGTACCGGCGCGCGCTGTGTGTTCGCCGCTCGGCTGTCAGTCATGAGGCCACGAGAAACGCGAACCGCGTCTCCGAGCCCTTTAGGCCCGGCTCGGACGCCGTAGTTAGGGATGTACCAAAGCTGCGGACAGGGGGCGCTGCCTGCTCCTCGCGTGGCCGCGAGGGCCCTGAGACCCCAGCCTCGGGCGGAGGAAGCTCGTCGCAAAGAAAAGCGAAGACCGACGGCGCCGAAAACTAGCGGGGCCGGCTGGAGGCGACTGCGGGCGGGCCCGGCCACCCCCGCGCCATGGGTGCGCCCGGGGCGGGGCGGGGCCTGAAGCCGGAAAGCCGCCCGCCGCGGGAGAGACGCCTGGTCGGGACCGCAGCCGCGCAGTAGCTGTCGCCATGATCATCCCGGTTCGCTGCTTCACCTGCGGCAAGATCGTCGGCAACAAGTGGGAGGCCTACCTGGGGCTGCTGCAGGCCGAGTACACCGAGGGGTGAGGCGCCGGACTGGGCGGGCGAGGGCCTGCTGTGCCGCGGGGAAGCCTCCCTGGGCCTCCTGCGGGGCTGGGACGGAAGTGGGGCCCGGGGCCCGGAGTAGGGGGCCCGGCCTGCGGGGCAGAGATTGGGGCCCGGAACGGGGACGGAGGGCGGGGCAGGACGAGGGGTGGGGGTAGGGTGGGTGGTGGTCGGGGCCTCCGATGCCAGTTCACCCTGCGGGGGTTTCAACCCCGGAGTCCCATACAGCCCTGCTCTCGGGGGAGCGCTGCCCCGCTCCCCGGCTCTTTGGGGGAAGGAGGGAATCGGGTATCAAGCCACCGGTGTTGGGGGCTTCTAGGAACCCCCCGACCAGGCACGGTGCCCTTCCACCGCGGTTAAGCCCTCAGCCTCCTCCCAGTCCTCCTGCTTCTCACCTCTTCTCTCAGCTGTGGGGCCCACCCCGTGTCCTGCAGCCCCCCAGCCTTCTCGGATAGGACCGCTTCCTGACCACAGAGCTGTCATCATGAGGCTTTTGTCCTGTCGGTTTCTGTGCTTGATTGACCCCCAGTCCGCAGTTGCTTCTGAGTCTGTTCCCCGCCAGTCTCGCCCTCGGCGGGATGCGGACAGCCTGGCCGTATTTGTCCCTCTCCCGGGCCTGGGCTGTGCCAATGAGTCGGGGGCTCTCGGTGCAGGCGTGGGAGGGACAGGGGAGCTGTGGACGGGCTGGTGGGCTGCACAGGACCCCTCCCTGCAGTGCCACCGGTAGGGACCTCCCAGTCTGGCCTCCCCTGTCCCAAGCTGCCATCTGTACACACTGCAGTCCATGGTGCGAAAATTGTCTGGAGGCCTCGAGGGTGAATGGGCTGGGTCCCAGGGGAATAGGGACTCCGACTGGCTTGTGAAACGGACAGGGTGGCTCTCTGGAGAGGCGTCTCCGCCCCTACCATGGGGGCGGGGCTGAGGGGGGAACCTGCCCTGCCGAGAGGGCTGGGATGAACCAACCGCCGCCTGCCCTCTCCTGCCTGCAGGGACGCCCTGGACGCCCTGGGCTTGAAGCGCTACTGCTGCCGCCGCATGCTGCTGGCCCACGTGGACCTGATCGAGAAGCTGCTCAACTATGCGCCCCTGGAGAAGTGACCGCGCGGGCCACCGCTGGGACCTGGCCGAGCTGGTGTCGTGGGGGACGGGGGTGTAGCCGGAAGCCATGCCCACCCCCAGCTGCATGGACCCCTGTCTCCTGCTCTGGAAGGAACTGTCCAGTAAAGGCCTTTGCAGAACCAGAGGAGGTCCTGACACTTGGTCTGGCTTTCTGGGACCCGCCGCCACCCATATCCCTGTCCTCGGCCTCACGCCTGAGGCCTCTGGGGGGACATGTGGGGCCCTTACTGCCCGGGAGGAGGGAGAGCCATCCCCACAGCAGCCGCTCAGCCAGCGTGTCCCCCTCCCAAGTTCTGGGTGCTTTTCAGGCCGAACACCGAGGTCCCCACTTTCTCTCTCCTGGGATGGGAAGAACCAGGTTTCCAGGGTCCTGGAGAGGGGCTGCCGTGCTCACAGCTGCCCCTCCTGAGCTGCCAGAAGCTCCCAGGCACCACAGGGCTCAGTAGACCCCTCCCTGACCCAAGTTTCTGCAGCCAGGAGGGGCGCACCTGACCTCCACTCGGCCGGGGACCCCCAGCAAGTCCCAGGTGGCCCCCAAGGAGGCCCTGCTAGGGGTCAGGGCTGGCCAGGCTCCCAGTGCCCTGGGCACCAGCATGTGTCCATCAGGTCGGCCCAGAGAGCCATGACCATGGGCTGGGCCCTCCATCCAGTGGGAAACAGATGGGCAGTCCAGAGGAAGTAAGGCTTCCTCTCCAGCCCCGCTGGCCAGATGTCTGAGATTGGGGCCTGCCTGGGGTGGACAGCCCCAGCCTTGGGGACAGGCGCTGGGCAGCTCCTGGGGCAGAGAGGTCCAGTGGCCAAGCCCTGGCCCCCATCTACAGCACACGTCCTGTCAGAGCCCAGGCCTGACCCCTCCCCTGCCAGCGCACAGTGGCACCCCCCTTCCCAGGATGTGTGGGGCTCTGCCTCCAGGCCTCCTCTCCCTTGGAGTCCTGTCAGCTCTCAGCTCACACCTGGCTGCCTTCCCCACGGCAGTGAGCCGTGGTCTGTGCACCTTGCTGGACACGAGGGCCCCGAGGGCTGGCACCGTCTCGCGCTAACACAGCGAGCCAGCCTGTCTCTTCCACGTTTGTTTATTGTGCACCTGCTTCGTGGCAGGAGCGGTTATAGCATTTGTAATACAGCAGTGAACGACCCCCCCAACCCTGACCCCAGGGAAGGGGGGCAACAGTGAACATTGTGGCCTTTTAGAGGGCGGTGAGAGCGAGCGGTGTGGGGGGCGAAGCAGGCTCCACAGAGCAGGCTGGGACCAGGGGTCCGAGAGGCATGAGGCCCTGGGGACGGGGCTGGCTGGCTTGGCTTTTCCCCAGGGAGCAGGGAGGTTGCGCTGCAGCTGACCTGGCGACAGGCACCCAGAGCTGCTCAGCTGCAGCCAATCCGTATCCCCTGCACCCGCCCCAGCCCTCCGAGGCCTGCCCCAGCCACCACGTGGGGTGTGTCCACGGGGCTGGGAGCACCCTGGGGTGGGCCAGCCCAGCCCATTCATTTCTGCCCAGCTGGCCGCCAAAGCAGCCCCTCCAACTAAGCACAGGCATCAGGGTGCAGCCTGAGGTGCCACAACCCCCAGGGAGGTGGCCCGTGAGAACGGGGGACTTGATCGTCAGGACCCCACACGAGTGGGAGTGCTGCCCGCCGCCCCGCCCCTACTCAGCAGGGGACCCTGCCTCGAGCCTCCAGACTTTGGTGTGCAGCAGAAGGCACCTGAAGCTCCCTCTGGGGGTGGGGGTCCCCAGAAGGCACAGTGATGGCACGGTGGCGGGGGCACGGGAACACAGCCTCCTGGCGGAGGGGGAGAGGAGAGGGAAAGGCACCCAGGGACCCCTCCCTGGCCGTCAGTAGTGTCAGCTCAGTAGTCTACTCCGCGGGAAGCTGCGGCGCCGGCGGAAACAGGGCCAGGCCTGGGCGGGGTCAGTAGTGCTCCAGCTTCAGGCTCTTGTACAGGCAGCACGTGAAGATCATGCCGAACACCTGTGGCACAGAGCCGGCGTGAGTGGGCCTCAGCCGCCAGCCTCCTTGTGCCCCCCGCCCACCAGGGCCCGTTCCGCCCCAAGCCCACACCTGCACACAGGCGATGCCGATGCCCACGGCCCCGATGACCCTCAGGTGCTCCTGGATGAAGGTCTCCAGCTTGGTGATGCAGCCGCCCTGGCGGGTGGGAGTGGGAGACGCTGAAGGCAGGCGAGTCCTCCAGCCCCTTCTGCTGCAGCTGCAGGCCCCCTCCAGGGCGTGGGGTGACCACGCCGGCGCCCAGCATTCCGCACAGGGAGCCTCAGGCCCCGCCCACCTACCTCCACCTTGTAGATGTTGGAGGCGTGGTCCCGGTGACCACAGTGGGCCACCACGGTCTTGCAGCAGCTGTCCGGGACCACACGGCCACCTGCCTCCCTGGAGCGGATCCACACGCTGTCCCGCCAGTCCTGGGAGTTGTTGCTGCCGCAGCAGCGGAACTGCAGGGAGAGCACCGCAGGGCTGAGTCCCCGCCCCTCCCAGCCTGCCTGTGGCTCCCACAGAGGTCCCAGAGGGGCCCCTCCCAGAGCCCCCCACCCACCTCCTGCTGCAGCTTGTCCACAGCACTGGTCACGCCCTCGTGTCCTGGCTGGTGGTACTGCTTGGTCATGGTGTCCTTCAGGTTCTCCTTGAGCTCCGAGTTCAGCTTGGGGTGTGATGGCGAGAACTTCAGTCACAGTCTGAGACCCTCCGAGTTGGGGTGGGGCAGGGGCAGTGCAGATGCTGGGGCAGGTGCAGGGAGGGCTCCAAGGGAAGCGGAGGACCACACTCCAGCTCAGGTCAGGTTGGGATGGGAGAGTCACCCAGGTGGCCACGGTGGGGCAGGGGCAGAGAGCTCCAGCTCCAAGGAACACCCGCCTGCCTGCCCCCAGGACCCCCTACAGGGCACCCCACCCCTGTGACTCAGCCCTCACCTCCAGGGCCTGACGGCACAGTGGCCAGCTCTGCAGCTTGGGGAGGGGCATCCGTGTGTGCCAGTGCACGTCCCTGTGTGTGTGCCCACGTCCCCGTGTGGCCTGTCCAGGCCCCTCACCTGCTGGTAGTAGACATAGGCAAGGACGCCGGCAACAATCTCCAGCAGGAAGATGATGAGCAGCAGGATGAAGTACTAGGGCAGGGGAAGGAGGCGGTGAGCAGGGACACAGACACCCCCATTCCGTGGGGGTGCCCAGGGTCCAGGCTCCGCAGAGTCCCCGCCCTCAGCCCCCAAGTGGCCACGGAGGGAGGAACCCAGACAGCAGGCGAGGGCCTCCTCCTGGAGCTGGTGTCCCTCCCGGGGCTGGGGACTCACAGGGAGGCTGGGCAGGTGGGACACCCTCCCAGGCAAACAGAGCAGAGGCCATCCTGCGGTGTCATGCTCAAGTCCCATTGGTCCCTTCTTCCCCAGTCAGGGCCCCAGGGCCAGCCCCAGACAGCCAGGTGGGGAGCCCCCCCAGACCCGCCCCCCAGTGCTGGCCATGCCCTGCTGACCAGGCGCAGCAGGTTCCGCCGCTCTTTGAAGGTGGCACAGCAGCCCAGGAAACCTGTCACCATGACAACAACGCCAGCCACCACCAGGATGTAGGCTGTGGCCAGGTAGGTGCCTGAGGCCAGCAGGCTGATGTAGTCGCTCTTCAGGGCCAGCGTCCAGATGCCCACAGCCATGACGGCCAGGCCAGCCAGCTGTGGACAGTGCACGGCGGTCAGTTACCGCATGTGAGCCCCAGGCCAGGGCCCCTTTCGAGGACCAGGGACGGGATGACAAGCGCAGAAGGCGGGTCAGGGGACAGGCAGGCGCCGGGCCTCACCCAGAAGCAGCAGTTGAAGGTGAAGAGCAGGTACTTGAGGCAGACTGTGCCGCACGTGGGCTTCTTCTCGTTGAACTCACCCATCCTGGGGCTGGGGGGCGGCCCACAGGTCAGAGAGGTCAGAGGTCAGAGAGCCCACCCACCAGCACCTGACCGGGGGGACGGCCAGACCCCCAGTGGGCACACATGCAGGAGGGGACGCCGATGCCTGAGCAACTGCTGGCCCTGCGCGGAGGCCCTGGGAGAGCGTCCCTGGGAACCAGGGCACGCTCCGGGCCGGCCAGCAGCTCGGGAGCCCCCACCCCCACTGCAGCCGGGGCAGAGGCAAGCTGCGCACCCAGGAAGGTGGGAGGGCCTGGCTTCCATGACCAGACCCAGGGCAGAGGGGGCACGGAGGACCGCCGACCATCACTGGCTGGCTGGCTCACTCCCACTGGCAGCGAGGGCAGGGGGCCCCAGCAGGCACCCAGAGGCGAGCTCATGCAGGCCCCAGCCCCCAGCATTCCCAGGCCCCAAGTCGCAGGCCGGCAGGGAGAACTTGGGAGGGAGGAGGCCACTCAGAGACAATCTAGCCGGCCCTTTGCTTAGCCGTGTGGCCTCTAACACAGTCCCTCAGGGCTCCCTTCCTCCCAGCAAGAGTGGGGAGTGGGGACTGTGGACAGGAAGGCGGAACTGGCAGACACACCCACCCCCAGACCCCCCAGACCGGGGGTGTCCTCGTTGCTGGAAAGGGGACAGTCACATTAACCCCAGCGACAAAGCACAGCGCCAGACCCTGCCCCTCCTCAGAGGCACCCCAGCCAGGAAGGGCCAGCTGGCTCTGTTGTGAGGTGATGGCGCCCAGGAGGGCGGGGGAGGGCTGTGGGACCTAGACAGCAGCGCCTGGGGCCACCTTTCCAGACTCCAGACTCCAGAACTCCCACAGCTGGCCTCACGCCGCCCCGCCCAGCGCTCACCTGGCTGGCAGGAGGACTGCTGGGCAGAAGTTCCTCAGGAGGCTCCGCTAGAAGGGCGGGGAGAGGTCTCAAGTCTGGCCCAGGAGGGATGCACGGGATCCTGCCACCCCTCCCGGAGCCTGCCCCAGGCAGTCGACTCAAGCCCGGCTTCCAGCGCTGGCGACGTCATTCCAAGCGGCAGGAAGGGGAGCGGCCTGGCCGGGTATTTTAGTCTGGGCCATCAGGGGCAGGGAGGAGGGCATTTCTGGACAGTCCGAACCTGAGACGGATCTCACGCCTTCTCCAAGCGCCACACCCTAGGCCTTAGTACCAGACTCGCCACTGTCCCTCCCCCAACAAAGCGGCAAGCGCTGCAGCCTGGAAAGGAAAAAAGGCGCAGACCCCAACCACGGAGCCGGAGGTGTGGAAGCCCCACGCTCGGCACACGTGCCCCTGGGCCGGCTCTGAGGTCCCAGGCCTCCTGGAGAGGCTGATTCCGGACGCAGACAGACCCGGCCCCCGCGGCCGCGCACAGGCCACCCAGGAGGAGAGGCCCCTCTTTCCGGGAGAGCCCGGCGGATGTGAACCTCCGGGGAAAGGCCGGCCAGAAATAGTTCCTGCGGCCCGGAACGGGGCTGCCCCACCCCAGTGCCCGGCACCTCAACCGGGCCCTCCGCAGCCCGCGCGCCAAGGAGGGGGACACGGGACGGGGCTCCAGCCAGGCCCGGTGGGAATCCCGCGTCACCGTGATGAAGCCCCCGCTGCCGCCCGCCCACTTACACAGGGTGGCCGGCCTGCGCAAGGAGGGGAGGAGGCGGGCGTCCAGGGACAAAGGGTGGGATGCTCAGCCGGGGCCCTTGGCCCAACGGGTCCGCCAGGCCTCTCTGAAGACCCGGGAGGCACCCCGCCCTCGCCCTGCGTCGCCCTCCAACCGCCCGGCCTCCTGAAGTCCGCCTCCCACCGGAAAGGGCCTCGCCAGACCGCGGAGCCCGCGCCATTGAGGTCCTCGGGACTCCCGGCCCCGGCGTTCCACCTGAGCGAGCGGCGTACTCACCGGCCACACTTTCGAGTCTGGCGGGGGCGGAGGTTCCAGGCGCCGAGGACGCACGGCGGCGGGAGGATTCTTGGAGGTTCAGGGGCCGCCTTCGGCCCGCCCCGCCCACAGCCCACAAACCCCGCCCCGGCTCACAGGCACCGCCCACAGCCGACTAATTCCGCCCGGGCTTAGTCTCGCCCAAGGCCGACAAACCCCGCCCACGCCATCAGGGCCGCCCACGGCCCGTAAACCCCGCCCCGGCCCGCAGGCCCTCAGGCCCACCCACGGCCGACAAACCCCGCCCCGGCCCGCAGGCCCGCCCACAGCCCACAAACCCGGCCCCCAGGGCCCACGGCCGGCAGGTCTGAACAAGTGTGCTTAGGTGGCAGGCGGGATTCCAGCCGGTGCAGGCGGTGAGGGTCCCTACCAGGGCTTTGGGGGCCAGGCGAGCTGCAGCCCTGGGTCCCCCACAACCTGGCCAGGGCCCACGCCTTCAGGAGACCGAGGAACTGGGGTAGGGGAACGGGAAGTGGGGGAGGCCCCCAGCCCAGCCAAGGCCGTGGGCTCTGTCGGAGACCCTGTTGGCCTCCAGGCCCTATTGGTTCTCCCCTCCCAACCCCGGGACCGCCTGGAGGCCGCAGGGGTCAGGAGAACAGACGCTGACCTGGTGGGGGAAGGCTGAGGGCCCCTGTGAGATACATCCAGTCTGGGGGGCGCCTGGCCTGGCAGCGGTGGGAAGGCTTGAGGGAGCAAGTCCTGCTGACCCGCTGGACTGGGGCTCAGAGAGGTGGGGGGGGGGCCGCCCACCCGCCCACTCACCCCCAGCCCCAGGCGGGGCCTGGCCCTGCAGAATAGGTCTGAGCACCTCTCCAGGGACAGGGACAGGGACAGTGGCTGCACTCCTGCCCACCCCTGTCCTGGGCTGAGCTGGCAGCTCCCAGCTCCCCGCCCCCCCACCCCCCCCCGCCCGCATCCTTGCCTGCTCCGGGCCTAGCCCAGGGTGCTCCACACAGGGCCGACCCCTCCCAGGTGGCTTGCCCAGAGCCGTATGAGGACTGACAGGGGGAAGGGATGGTCAGCTGAGTCTGGACTGGGAGGAAGCCCTTCCTGGCACGCCCTGGGGAGACATGGGCCTCGGTCTCCTTGTCCCTGCAGATTATGGGGCTTCAAGGTTTTATGGGCTGCGAGGGCTTGGGGTCTGACCAGAGACACAGGGACACCCACAGGCACAAACAGGGACCTACAGCCCCAGCACTGCAGGGCTGTGGACCTGTGCCATGCATGCACACTGGACACCTGGAGTCTGTGGCCCCCCCACCTCCCTTCACACAGGAGGTCCCAGACGTTGCAGTGCAGTCGGTGGAGTTTATTTGAAGGAGGGGATGGCTTCTGCTGGACAGAGATGGGTTTGACAGCATGGGGACAAGATGAGGACCAGAAAGGTGGCACACGGAACCCTGACCACCCTGGGTTAGTTCCTCCATGTCTGTAGCCAGGCAGGCTGGACATCCCCAGGGGGAGAGCCCACATCCCGGATGGGCAGCTCCAGCCACCATGAGTCACTTCCAAGGGTCGGCTTTTCCAGGTTAACGCCCACTGAGAGTCACATGGGGGCTGGTCATCGGGCACTGGGAAGGTGGCCTGAGCCACGTCTGGGGGGTCGGGTCCAGTTGCTACAGCAGCAGCAGCAGCAGCAGGCAGGCCCCGGCAGGCAGGCGGCGGCCAGAGCCTTCCTGCGGCCACTGCCCAGCTGCTTGGTCTCACAGGCATCCCTCTCGTCTCGCAGCCGCGTGTTCAGCTCCCTGGGGAAGAGAGTCCAAGGGCTCGGGGAGGCCTCAGGAGGCAGCATTTTAGGGTGGGTGATGGGGCCTCAGACCCTCCCTCAGACCAGGAGAGAAGTGTCCAGCTGGGCTGCAGCATGAGGGAGGGAGGACAGACACGAGGAAGGACTTCCTCGCAGTAAGCCAGGCAGCGCTCAGGGACGCCTGGGAGCCCGCAGCTGCACGGGGCCCCTTCCCTCGCGAGACCTCAGCATGGCCGAACCTGAGGAGCTCCAGCTGCCGCAGGAGGCTGACCTTCTCTTTCTGCATGTTCCTCGAGACCGCAACCACCTCTCTGCGGGCAGGAGGTGGTGACCGGGTGCAGGGAGACTCCTGGGGCGCTCCACGACCCCCTAGAGGGTCTTGACCCACGCACGCTCTGGGGGCGGGGCTGGGACTCGGGGAGGAGATGGAAGCGACCCCCACTTCGCAGCGCCCGTTGGTCTCACCCCCTCCTCGGGCCCCGCCCCAAAGGCCCGCCCCAGCCCCATTCCCTGGGCACCGTAGGGCTTGCTCCTGGCGGCTCTGCGCGTCTCCCTCCAGGCGGCGGAGCTGCTGCTGAGCTGCCTCGAGCTGCGCCCGCAGCGCCTCGTTGGCCAGCCACAGCTGGGCGTTCTGCGCCTGCGCCTCCAGCTGCTCCGCGGCCCGGGTCTGTAGCTGTTGCTCCAGCTGGGGGGTCGTGAGGAATAGAGGCTGCAGAGGGGCTCCCTCCTCTCCGCGATGGCGGTTTGCCCCTGAGTCCCCAGAGTTGCCAGGCTGGGGACCCAGGAAATCAGGAAGGGCAGGCAACGGTGGGGATGGGGGCGTGGGCTGGGCCGCTGGGCGCGCGGCCCCGCTGCTCACCTCCCGCTGCCGCAGGCCCGCGCGCTCCAGCTCCTGCTCGCGGCTCTGCAGGTCCAGCTCGAGGCGGCCTCTCCGCTCCTCCCGGGGCAGGTCCTGGGACGCGCGAAGGGGTACCTGAGCCTCCGCAGGCGGCCGAGGGGCAGCGGCCAGGGGTTAGGACCAACCCCGAGGAGGCGGAGCCAGGGAGACGCGCGCGTCTGGGGTTGGGCCCGGGGCGAGCGCCCACCTGACTCCGCAGGCGCTGGCGCTGCTGGCGGAGCTGCTGCTCAGTCTCCTCGTACAGACACCGCACCTCCCTCTCGTGCTCGCTCTCGCGCCTTCGGCGGGGGGCCCAGAGCGAGATGGTCAGCTGCTTCGGACCCACAGGCACTGCAGACCCCGCCCGGCGCCTAGTGCCTTGCGGAGCCCCGCCCAAGCCCCAGGTCTCACCGCCGCAGCGCCTGCTCCAGGCCGTCTCGCTCTCGGGCAGCCTCCTCCAGGCAGGCGGACGCTCGAATCAGAACGTCCTCGAAGTACCCCAGCAGCTCCGGCCGCTCATGCTGCAGCCGGGTCCAGAGCGTCCGCGCCGCCCGCTGCCTGCAAGGGTGGGCAGGGGCTGAAGCCAGAGTGGGGTCGCCTCCCTGAGGGCGACCTCCGCAGCCTCAGACAAGCCAGGCGCCAGGCGCGTTGGCCGCTTGCGGGGCCTCCCTCATGGGGTGCTTTCGCCCCAGCCAGGGCTCAGTGTCTGTGCGCAGCTGGCGTGGCAGCGAGGGGTCCTGTGCACCGGGGTCGTGGCCTGTGTACCAGGCAGTGTGTGTGGCACAACCCCTCCTCCCTGCAGCCGGGACTGCGGCCTCCTAAAATGCAAATCCCGCGGGAAATCACGCCCGGCTCCGTCCAGGGAGTGGCAGAGCTGAGAGGGAACGGCAAGGCCAGAGCCGTGCTGGGGACCCTGCTCAAGGCCAGAGCAGACACACGGGCAAAGTGGACAGACAGCAGCCAGGAGAGGGACCTGGGGAAAGGACCAGCAGGGACTCACTCGCTCAGGACCCGGGCCACCCCGAGCTGCTCCAGTGCAGAGAAGAATCTCTCCTCCTCCTCCTCCTCCAGGGAGCCCCCGGTGCCTTGCACCTCTGACCAGCCCGACTCAAAGGTTTCCTCAGAAGCCAGAGAGGGCAGTGCGCCCTGGGCCGACTCCACCCCCACAAACTTCCCTGTGGACGTGGGGGAGAGAGAGAGAGATTATCAGGCTGTGGGTTCCCACCCGAGCTCAGCCTCCACTGGCCTCCCCCTGCAACACACCCACGTATCCTGCCCTTTCTCTGAGCCCAGTTTCCTGTTTTTCTTCCTTATTCTGGTTTGGTTCTAGGCCTGGGAATGGGAGGTGACAGCCGGACTCAGGCCAGAACGGACAGCTGGCTCCCAGCCAGCCGCACCTGGCTCCGGCCTGGGAGCAGCCGGGGGGCTTTCTGGCAGCCTTGCCGTGGAGCCTGGGCACACGGACATCAGTGCCTGTTCGGGGGGGAGGAGCCCCAGCTGCGGTCCGGGGGGGCTGTGGGCCCCACAGAGCCCCACGTGTGCCAGGGGAGGGTCACCGGGCGAGGGGCAGGGTGGGGGGACAAGGGAGGGGCTCACCCAGGCCGAGGCAGAACTCTCGGGCAGTGAGGAAACCCGTGTGTGCCTGGTCCAGACTCTCGAACACAGCCTCCAGCTGCTCCGGCGTGAGGAGCAGGTCACTCTGCAAGCCCTGGCCGGACAACGGTGCCGGGCTGAGAAGCTGAGGTCCGCCCCGGGCCGGCCGCGCCTGGGGCTGGGGACTCACTCACTCACCTGCAGGTCATGCCGGGTGATGAAACCCTTGGCCTCCTTGTCACACAGCAGGAACAGCTCCTGGGCCTGAGCCAGCACGGCCGCCCGTGGCCCCGGGGAGCCCCCGTCCTCCTCCCCCTCGTCCTCCTGGGCCCCCCCAGCCCTGGGCTCCCCAGGGCTGGCCATGAAAGCGGGGGCTCAGCCGGTGGGTGCTGTAAAGCCAAGGAGGAGTCGGAGGCTGAGCAGAGCTCAGACAAATGAGGAGGGGGAGGCAGAGAGAGGGCGAGGGCTGAGCTGGAGCCGTGAAGACCCCGGGTCGAGCAGAGGAAGCTGGGAGAAGGCAGGGTGCAGGTCCAGAGAGGAGAGGCTGCTGGGGTGGGGGGCCGGCACACTGGGCCGTGGCGCTGCAGGCGCGGGGTGTGGCGGGGGAGGGGGGATGCGGACTCAGGGCCCCCAGGGAGCTCGAGGCTGCGGGCCCAGGAGGGAGGCCGGGAGAGGACTGGCTGGGGAGAGAGGCGACCTCAGTTTGGGGGCAGCTACAGAAGATCTTGCGGTGGACAGTGGAGAGGGGAGCTGCTGCAGAGCGAGGGCAGAGAGCCTGGGTGAGGGGGGCGGTCCCTGGGGAGGAGCTGAAGAGGTCCTCAAGTCGGGGACCAGGGCTGCGGGGCCGGACCTGGGGGGGCACTCGGCCCACCCTGCCTGACCCTGCGCCCCTGCCACCCAGCCTGGGCCTCCGGCCCCCGGCCCTTCCAGCTGGCGGGCTGAGTAAGCTCCTCCCTCCCGGCCACGGCCCCTCCCACCGCGGGGCGCCAGGGCCCCTGGGGTGCAGGTGCAGGGTCCTGGCGGCCTGGGACAGGGTGCCTTCCATGGCCCTTGTCAGGAATACCCCAGATTCCAGGCTGAGCGGCCCCACCCACAGACGGGCCCCTCCGCGGCCCGGAACTCCGCCGGCGCCCTCCCCGCCGAGGCGCCCCGCCCCCTTATCAGAGGCACCTGTCGTCGCGCCCCGCCCCGGTCCCGGATTTCCCACCGCCACCCCCCGGCGCGGCGCACCCCTCCCCCCACACCCGGGTGGGACGTCCTCCCCCTCGGCTGAGAGCGGCGGTTCTCAGCCCGCCCTGCGCCCGGGGAACGGAGAACAGCGCTCCGAGGAGGGCAGGTCTGAGGGGGGGCGGCAGGACCCCGGGCCAGGGACCTCTGCCCGCTTCGTGGTCGCCTCACCCGGGCGGCGCGCCGCCGGCGGCTCGCGGGCTCCCCGGGACCAGAGGTCCATCCCAGCGGAAGCGGCGCCGCGACCGGACGCGGGAAGCGAGGAGGAAGAGCCAGGCGCGCCCCGCCCCGAGGGTCCCTAGAGTCCCTGACCGCCACGCGCCCGGGTCGGCGCTCCCTGCGGGAGGGCGGCGGGGCCCGCCTGGAGCCTACCTGCGAGCTGCGCCGCGGCCGCACCTGCCGCGCACCTGGCCTCTCCTCCCGGAAAGGCAGACACGGCGGGGGGCGCGGGGCGAATCTGCTGCTGCTGCCGCCCTGCAGGCACCGAGACCCCGGCGTGGGCCGGCCCCGGGCGGGGCGCCGCGGCTGCTATCGCCCTGTCCCCGCCTCTCGGCGCGTCCCGGGCAGCCCGGCTCCAGCCTCACTCCCCACCCACCCTGGACCTGGCGGTCGTTTCTCTGTCCCGGCAGAGCCCCCGCGCACGGTGGCGCGGGCAGGACCCGGGTACCTGGGGGCCTTTCCTGAGCAGGGCCAAGGTGAGGAGCGGGCACTGTCCTGAGGATCACAACTCAAGGCGCCAGAAAGCGGGCGTAGGAAAACGCCAGGCAGAAAGCAGACCAAAGCCCTCCCAGTGGTTACCTCCGGGAGCTCTCCTTCCCTCCCCGGGCTCCCCCGTCTGGCTCCCCGTGTTTACACAGACACACGCAGCAACTAGGGAACGACACTGAACGGCACCGAGGCCTGTGCACATGTGAGGGTGAGTGATGGTGGGGGCGGGGGTCCTCACTTCCACCGGCGATCCAGTCGGGGTACAGCCCTGACTGGGGTCCCCCTGGGGCAGGGCTGAGGGAAGGAGCTGGGTGGAGTCTGCGTGCGCCCTTCCCGCTAGGGGAGACTTCAGCCTCCTACCCAGGCCCCCCCACCCGCCGTGGCCCCAGCCTGGCCCTGCACCCACCTGGAGGGCCTGGCCTCACTGGGGGGGCCCTGGCAGTGCCGGGGGCTGGAGGCCCCTGCTTCTCCAGGGGCCTGGGATCCTGCTGAACCAGAACAGGTCGGGCGATAGGACGAGACCTTGAGACCAGGAGGGGGGCGGCCCCTGGCACACAGGCGCACCGGGGACCTGCCCGGCCGGCTCGCCCAGTCCTGCCACCAACCGTTATTGTTGGCTGGGGGCTGCCACCGCAGCCGCCCCACACCCAGGCAGGGCGGGGGGAGGCAGGTGGGGCCCAAGTGGGCGAGACTAAGGGTTCTGCGCAGCTCGCCAGGCGCCCGGCTGATCCAGCACCCCCCACACGCTGGGCCCTTTCGGTCACCAAGGAGGCCTGGCCAAACTCCCCGACGGCCGGGGGCAGAGGACACTTTCCGGAAACAATGTCTCCCCCAGAACATGGTCCAGCCCCCTTCAGCTCAGGCTGGCCTTCGTGTCCGAGACCGTTCCCACGCACTGGGAGGAGACGGGGCACCCTGTGGGCCCCGAGGGGGGCGGGAACAAGGACTCGGGTGCATCTGGCCAGTGTGGTTTGCGGTGGGGTGGCCAGGGGAGGCCCGGCAGCTCACACGGGCCCTCGGGCCGAGCGCCCCAAGTGCAGCAGGCCCCGTGCTCCCCCGGGAACAGCGCCCTCCACAGCTCGGAGAGCAGCCCCCTGCCGTGTGTCACCTCAAGCCCAGGTGCGGGCGCCACCTTCTGTAAACAGGCCTTTGTTTTTTATTCAGCAAGGACCTTGGTCCCATGTGTTTCTGCAGGCCGTTGGAAAGCTGCACCCAAGGATCAGCCAGCCAGCCGGCCTCAGTGCCAATGTAGGTGTCCCGGCCCAACGACGGTGCTGCAGCCCGGGAGGCCCACGGGCGCCTTTGGGGGGGCCCAGGCCTGAATGCTGGGCTCAAGGGGACGGGACCTCTGGGAGCCCGGACCTGAAGATGTGCCGACACTGGTCGGCCAGAGGGGGTCACATACGAGGAGGACGCAAGGGCTGAGCATGGCGTTTATTACATCTGCTTCAGGAAAAATAAATAACGCTTCGCACACCTTCTTCAGTAAAACGTGAAAACCGCAGCGGGAGGAGCAGCTACAAAGACCCCAGGAGCAGTAACTGTGACCACTGACCACCGCCGGGCCCGGGCCCTGCCCGCCGTGGGCCTGGGAGGGGGAGATTAAGGCACAGGTGAGGGCCCCTCTGCGGGGTGCTCCACACCCCTGCGGACTCAGTGCAGCTAGTGAGTGGTTGCTGCAGGTGCTGACAGCAAAGCCCCCCTCACAGCCCCGAGGGTCCCCATCCCTCACTCCACCGGCAATGCAGAGAGGCCAGGGAGCGGGAGGATCCCAGCTGGCCCCAGGGCCCCGCCTCCCGCGCGGGGAAGCTGGGGGGCTCGGCCCTCAGCACTAGGACCCAGGGGGCTGGGAAGGCGCTCAGCAAGGGGGCAAGCCGGGAGGGTGCTGCTGCGCGGGCGCAGGGCTGGGACCGGTGGGCGGGCGCATGCGCAGCGCATCCGGCGGGAAGGCCACGTTGGTGCAGAAGAGGCCCAGCAGCAGCTGGCGCTGGCACTCCTCCCACTTGGCCAGCGCGTCTGCCAGGGAGAGGTTGTTGCGCATCCAGCCGGGCAGCGCCTCGCAGTAGGCAGCACAGGACAGCGGCACGGAGGGCAGCGACTGGGCGCGGCGCAGCTCCATCTGCTCCGACAGCCTGCGGGCCGGGGCGCGGGCTTTAGTGCGGGGCCCGCTGGGGTGAGGCTGGGACCCCGCGAGTGCGGCCCTTGGGGGCTCACCTGGAGGGCAGGTGGCTGCCCAGCTTCCGCTTGGCACGCATCATCAGGTACTGGCAGATGCTCCCTGTCTGCTCCTTCATCCACCGGATGTCCTCCGGGACGTCGGGCAGCCACTCCAGCAGGCTGGGGCGGCAGGCACGCCCTCAGGGCCAGGGCCCACCCCGTGCACACGTCCCCGCATCCCCACGGCCCCGCCCCCCACCGCTCTCTCTGCCCCGGGGGACCGGCCCTCAGGGATGATCCCGAAGTCGGGCGGAGCTCCCTGCCCGCCTCCCCCGCCCGTACCGGATGGTGAAGGACACGGCGCTCTCCAGGGGCAGCGTGTACGGCACCATCATAGCCGTGGCCAGACGCACGGGCAGCATGTTGGACAGTGTGGTCAGCAGGTCCTTGGGCTCCACGCAGGCCTCCAGCAGCGCTGTGGGCGGGGTGCAGAAGGGAGGCTGACCGACGCTGGGGGAGGGTCCCCTCACAGGTCGGCCCCGCCCTCACACAGGGCCTGGGGCCGAGCGCCCCAAGGGGCGCAGGCCCTGCACTCCCTCGGGCACCTCTTGGGAACAGCCCGGAGGGCAACCATGCACCCCCTCCACGCACCCTCATTGAGCCGGGCAGGCAGATGTTCCAGGATGGGGTCCTCCCCAGGTGGCTGCAGGTGGCCCACTACTCGAGCCCGTTCCACCACCACCTCGCCCTCGTCCCCGTCCTGGTGGACAGCGGGGCGGGCAGAGGGCAGTGCCAGCAGGGGGTTGGGCCGGTTCAGGAGGCCTGGGTGGAGAAGACCAAACGCCAGTGGTCAGCCCAGCCGAGGGAAGGGTGGCGATGCAGAGCCCCGCCCCCACCCCCACGGGGGAGGCGGGGCCTAGCCCGCACGCACGCACGCACGCACGCACGCACCGTTTCTCCGCAGGAAGCGCAGGCCATCCCGGTAGCCCTGCTTGCACATCTCCCGCAGCACCTGGGCAGGGGCGTGGACGTGTGGGAGCTGAGAGGCAGACCCGCGCCCTGCTCTGCCCGGGTCCCTGGCGTCGCTGCCATCCCCACCCCTGCCCAGCACTAAGCCGACAGACCCAGGACAAACCCAGGCTGCGCGGAGGCCGGAGACACTGCCTCCAGGGGAACAGGTCATGCCGGCCACAGGCTTCTCCCCAGTCCTCAGCAGAGCTTGTCCGGACCCCCACCCCACCCCTGTCACCTGGAGCGGTCAGGTGGGCGGCTCTCCCCCCAGTGGCCGGAGAGGCTGCGGGGGCCCCGGCCCCCCAGCGGGGCTCACCAGGGGCTCGGGCGGGAACAGGGCCTTGGAGAGGCGGTAGAGGTTGCGCAGGTTGAACTGGATGCTCGTGTTGGTCACCCGGAGCTCGTGGATGCTGGTGGAGCTGTCCTGCGGGCAGATGTCACTCTCGCCCGAGAAGGGGGACACCGTGATGGTGTTCTTCAGCTCGTAGAGCGGCAGGTTGTCTGAGATGCCCCCATCCACGTAGCGCTGAGGCGGCAGGGACACACGGTCACGTGGCAAGAGAACTGCAGGGTGAGCGGGCCCCCCAAGGGGGCCCCACCCAGTGGCTGTTTCGTTTGGGTCTTTTACCCACTAGGCACTGGACACAAGCCCGCCTGGGCGCTGAGAGAGAGCCAGACGGGGGGGGGGGGGTGCCGCTACAGGAAGTGTACATGGCCACAGGGCTGGCCTGCCTGTTGAGTAACTCTGGGGGAGGTGAGGCAACAGGCAGCGGCAGGAGCAAGGGGCAGGGGGACAGACGGCTTCCGCCACCCCTGTCCCACAGCTCACGGCAGGCGCCCAGGAAAGGTGCCCGGGGGTGCTACTCACCACGCCGCGGAAGGTGGGGGGGATGAGGCCACAGTACACGGGGATGAAGGTGCTGCAGACGTTGGCCTGGGGTGCAGGGGCAGAGTGGGGGTGAGCGGGGGGTGAGCGGGGCTCCCGGGCGCAGCTGCGCCCCCGCGCGACCCCACCAGAGCCCACCTGGATGAGCTCCTCCTTGGAGCTGAACTGGTATATGATGACATTCTTGCCGTCGGAGACGCGGGTCAGGGAGATGCCCAGCCGCCCGCTGGCGCGCTCGTGGCTGTCAGCCGGCAGGGTTTTCACCAGGCAGCCCCGGATGGTCTTCACCAGGTTGAAGGAGGGGTGCAGCGGGCCCAGGAACCGCTTCCGGGCTTCCTTGGACACCTCAATGATGTTGGCCCCGGCCTCGCCTGGGGGAGTCAGGGCCAAGGGTCAGGGGCCAGCAGTCCTGGGACCCTGCAGCCACCTGCCCAGGGTCCCAGGGCACAGGGACTCACGGCACCCCACGCACCCCACCCTGGAGGAATCTCAGTGTCTACTGCAGGGCGGGGGGCTGGCTCACAATTGGGACTTTCGCCACCTGCGCCTAGAGAGAGGCAGGCCGCCACCCCTGGGACAGCGGACAGCAGACAGTGGGGCTGGCCAGCTGGGGCCAGGCCTGCCCTCTGCCCGGTGTTTCCCAACAGTCCGCTCTGACCCATGAGTCACCAGACCGGGCCTCTCGTGGCACTCAGCCCGGGGGGGGGCCCACAGAGGCTCAACTCTGACCGGCCTCAGCCTTTACCCACTTGGCCAGATCCAGACCCGCACGGCCCAGCGAGGCCCAGGGGTCCCACGGGCCCGGCGGCGGCGTTATGAGGCTGGAAACAGTGGGGTCCCGCACTCCGGGAAAGCACAGCTGTGTCCCACTGCCCAGGTCAGGAGTGGGCAACGCAGGGCCAGCACCTGCCGCGCTGGGGGGGCTCCAGCCGCCCAAGACCACACCCGAGAAAGAGGTTTCTCGGGGGAGGGGTGGGGCAGGTGCTGCGGAGCCACGTCCCCCCCAGGTACCAGAGACCTAGGTGTGTCCCGAGGTCGCATGGGGACTGAGGGCACCTGAGGGGCCAGGGTCAGGCCCACAGCAGTGGGTCCCCCTTCCCAAGAATTAGGGCCAAGCTCCGACCTGACCCTCTCAGGGCAAAGTCACAGGAAGGAGGCAGGGACACCCCTGCACTGGCTCCTGCTGGGAGGGACACTGATGACCCCTCTGTCACCTTGGCTGCCATCGGAGGCTGGGGGCTGGGCAGCACTGGATCCCAGGATCCCTGAGTACTCTCTGTGCCGTAAACAGCTTGCAGGCCCGCAGGGGGCGAGTGGGAGCAGAGGCTCCTTCCCTACACGCAGACGCTGCTCTCCGACTACCTACCGGCTGGAGAGAAACACGTGCCGCCCCGTGGGAGGGGCCAAAACGGAGGTGGGGGGCACAGCTGGGGACCCGAGCTCGCAGGGAGTGGTGTGCGAGGAGCGAGAGGGTCGGAGAGAGTGGGAGAGGGCTTGCCATGCTCAGGCCTGACCTGCCTGACTCCTGCTCCGGGGCCCTCCGGAAGCATCAGTTCACGCCGCCCAGACGTGCTCTGAGAGGCCGCCCTCAAGTCAGGCCCCGAGGCCACGGCAGCCGGGAATGCCATAGCCCCAGGACACGGTGACCGCTAGCACCTAGTCCAGGCACCACGCCCGGGATGGGCGAAGGGTCAGTTTAGGTCCCTCCCCCTAGTCTTACCGTCCCGCCCAGGAGTTAGTTTCTCTTTCCAATGAAAAAGCGCCTGGTTCCCCTGCCCGCCCCCAACTTCTGCTCCAGAGCAGCCTCGGGCCCCAGAAGCACGCCGGGCCAGGGTAGCCTGGGAGCAAAACAAGCTAGGCCCCGCCCCCGCCCCCGGGCCCAGGGCAGCGCCCAGGGTCTGGGTCCGGCTTCCTCGCCCCGGACCGAGGGGCGTTGTGCGCATGAACCTCCGCCCGGCCCCGCCCGCAGGCCTCGCTCACCCAAGCAGGCCCCAGTGACCAGCGCCGTGGCCGTGAGCGCCCCGGCCGAGGCGCCGTAGATGTGAGTGGCGTTGGCTACCAGGAAGGGCGCGTGTTCGCGGAGGCAGGAGGCCACGCCAATGTGGTAGACGCCGAGGAAACCACATCCCGCGAACGAGATGTTCCAAGTCGTCTCCCGGGGGAACGTCGCTTCCTTGGGAAACATCGCGACGGCCCGGTGGCCGGAGCTTCACGGCGGCCGGCCTCGCTGTGCGCTGTTTGTTCACCGCTCGCTCTGGTCGGCTGCCCCTCAGCGGTCTCCCTCGCTCCGGGTCTCCGCCGGTGGCGGCAACGCTGCTCCAAGCAGCAAAGACGGTGTTTTTAGAAGTCGGTGGGCGGGGCCGGCGTGGGGCGGGGCCAGCACGCGCGGCCCAATAGGGGCGCGCGGGGGAACGGCTGTGCCCTGCCCCCGAAGTCCCCGCCCCCAGGCCTGGGACCACTTCCACCGCTGTGGGGTCCGCTGGGCCCCGAACCGCAGACACCGGCGACCTGGCCAACGACAGCGGCCAGGCCCCTGGCCTCCTGCCGCTCCCCAGCCCCCCATCGTGGGCGGCGGGAGGGGATACACAGTGGCCCAAGCGTGTTGTTGGGAGCAGCGAGCTCAGGCCCAGGCACCCTGGAGTTTGGGAGCCTGGGCGCCTCCTACAAACCTGGCACTCGCCAGGGAGGGCCTTGGTGTTTGGGCAGCCGCCGACTCCTCCCTCGTGGTCCGTCTACAGCACCCACTCCCCAGACCAGGGACTCCCAGGACCCACCACTCGTCCACAGACCGACCCATAAACATCCAGGGCCGATGCGAATCACAACTAAGCTAACACCAGCTCCGCGGCCCCTACCTGCAGCCCGCGCCCCAGCCCTGTCCCCACACGCGCGGCCCCCCCGCACCTGGGCACTAACCTGGGTTCTACCTGCGTCCTACACCGGCTCCTCAGGCTGTGCTGTCTATTTGGGTATGACTCAGACCCTGCCCCACCCCTAATTGCCCCAGCAGGTGGAGCCCTGGGTGATGTCACGCTCCACCCCTGTTCCGCATTCTTTCCGACGTGTGTGGAGCAGGCCTGGCCTGGTCGGGGTCCGGCGCCCTCCTTACACCTCACGCCCGGGCTCTTCCGTGTTGGGGCCCAGGGGAGGCTGCGCGTGCCTATCTCCTCGGAGCAGTCCCTCCCCGAGTGGGGCCTCAGCTCAGGGCACAGCTGGTGCTGGGGCTGCAGCCTCCGCCCAGCCCAGGGCCAGGCCCCGAAGTCAGAGCAGGGCCTCCCCAGGACGTGGCCATTTGGGGTCAGGCTGTCCAGTCCTCAGCCAGTTCCGAGGTACCCGCCCACACTAAGCACAGGGCAGAGCAGTGAACAGTCAACCCAGCCCCAGACCTACTGGGGAAGGAGGGGAGCAGATGTTTCCATAAATTCGAAATGAGGAAACGGGGTTAACAGTGTGTGGGTGCAGTTAACACAGGAAGGGCACAGGGACCCCCACCCAGGCCGCCACACACCATGTGCAGACCACCGGGGCGGAGGGACAGAGAAGAGGGGAACGGGCCTCTGAGCTGGGCAAGTGGGGGTCTTACTGGATGAATGAATCCGACTCACAAGGACTCGTCCTCTCCGCACAGCCCCCGCCCCCATGCCCCGGATGCAGGTACAGTGCAGAGGGTGTCGCCCCATCAGGACAGTCTGGGCTCCTGGTGAGAGTCCTTGGGGATGCTGCTGGAGGCAGCGGGAGTGGGGAGGCGGCCAAGGATGTGGCAGGGGGGTGGGACAGAGCCCCAAAGGCAGCCTGGAAAGTCCAGGGGTTCACCAGCGTGAGCAAGAGGGGAGCTGGGCAGTGCAGGCCCAGCCAGGGGCTAAAGAAGGCCCTCCACCAACCTGCCCCAAGGAAAGGCTGGGTCCTGGCCCTGCCTGCTTCCCTGGGACAGAGGGGCCTTGGGGGTGGCACTGTCCCAGTGCAGAGTCCTCTGCCCCCATTTCCACACCAGGGTTGAACTGTTTTGAGTACACGTCCCTCCCTCCAGGCCCCTGGGACCATCAGCTCTGGGTCCAGGAACAGGGCAGCTTTTCCTGGAACCCCTGGCATCAGGCGCACGAGGGCTGTGCCAGGCGGGCTCGCCGCCCCCCCCCCCCACGGTGTCCTCTGGCCCACACAGGGCCCTTCTCTTCAAGGTCTCAGGGTGGCTTCAGCCTCTGCCCTGGGTGCTGGGTCGACGTCTGCGTGACCTCCTGCCCCACACACAACCTGCCCCTTCACAGCACATGCCACTAGGGCCTGTGCAGTGACCCTGGCGTCCTGGGACCGTCCGCCCCACCTACTCAGGAGCCTGGCCTTGACCTCTTCCCCCAAAGCCTAGGTCTCACCCTAGGTGTGCTCCTCTGCCTGCCCTCCCTCACCCCCATGCTCTACTCATCACTCCCTACCCCCGCCCCCCCCCAGCTCCAGCCAAGAGGGGGAGGCCCTTCACACACAAGGTGCGCACACCCCGGCCTGTTGCTGACCTAGAGCCTCAGGACGGGGCAGTGTCTGCTGGGTGCCCTGGTTTCGGTGGGCAGAGGTGGCAGGCCCAGGAGACTGCGAACAGCTGGAGGGCCACACTCCAGGCCAGAGCCCACCCCGGACTCAGTGAGCACTCCTGACCACACGCCCTCCTTAGAGTGGCGGAGACCACCAACTGTTGCTTTGATTTTAAAGGGAGGGAGGGAGGGAGGGAAACAGAAATGTTCATTTGTTCCATACTCGTGCATTCATTCACAGATTCTCATGTGCTGTGAGGAGGAATCAAACCCACAACCTTGGTGTATCCGGAAGAAGCTCTACCCAACTGACCTACCCATCGTCCTCAAAGGTTTCCTGGGTGTCCCCTACAGGGGACCCCCCCTGAGAAACCCACAGGAGCCAGGACAATACCCAGGAAGAGGGCCTGGGTCCCTTCTGAGCCTGCTCAAAGCTGGGCGACACCCAAGACCTGCAGGAAGCACGCCCTGCCCCGGGTGCTGCCTTGCACGGGGCCCCTTCCTTGTGAGGCACCCCACACCCGCCCGCACCGAGGCCAGGCTCTGACTGGCGCGCACTCAGAGGCCCTCGAGAGGTACGTAAAAAGGGTTTTATTGTGGGGACAGGACTCTAATCGAACAAGCCGAAGCCCATGTCGTCATCCGACTCCTCTGACTCCTCCTTCTTCTCGTCCTTCTTCTCCTCTGCTGTGGGGAAGGCCGTGGGGGGTGAGCCAGGTGCGCAGGGCAGGGCAGACCCCCGACACCCCAGCGCACCCACAGCAACAGCTGCCCGAGCCCCCACTCACCTGCAGCTGGGGCAGAGCCAGCAGCAGGTGCTGCAGACCCCGGGGCGGCGGAGACGGCTACAGCTGCACCAGCCGGGACGCTAGCCAGCTTGCCGATACCTGCGGGACCAGGGAAGGGAGGGGAGGCCAGAGCGGCAGCTCAGCCAAAAGGCTCCTTAAAAGGCGTGAAGGGACAGTCTGCCCAGTGGATGACCTGGGGCGGGTCACCAAGGGCCAGTGCGGGTCAGGGGTTGGGGCGGAGAGGGGGTGCTGTTTTCACAGACAGGAGGCTCTGCCACGCCCCTCCCCCACAACCCGGGATCTGGGAACTTGGCTTCTAGGAACTGACCCACAAGGAGCTGGCAGCCGAGCCATAGCCCCCACCCCGGGGTTAAGCTGGACAAACATGTTTATAACCAGGCAGGGACCTAGTCTGTGGTCCCAGTGTCCAGATGTTTGTTCCCAGCACTGAGCTCAGAGGCGGCTGCGGGCCGAGCTGGCTCTGTCCCTGGCCTGTCTTGTGCCCAGGGACAGGAACGGTTGCCCCAACAGCTCAACTTCCAAACGAGTCCCACCCCCCGCCCCAGCCTGATGTCACCAGAAAGCAGGCTGCTCAGTGGAAGGGGCTGGAGCCTGTGGTCACCCCGGCAACCCACACCCCTTACACAGAGCACATGGCGAGCCTTGTTTACAGAGGCCCGGTTCCCCTACCATCCCCTACCACGGGGCAGGGCAACCAGGCCCGGGGAGCGCGGGCGCCCCCTAGCGCCCCTCCCTCCGAGTGTCTGGAAGCACCCGCGTGTGAGCCCACAGACGCTGTGCTCACTCCTCTGGGTGCGGCTCCTAGGGTGCTCTGGTCCACAAGCGAAGCCTGGCAGGCCACCGCTGACCCGCAGGCATTAGGATGGACCTTGCAAACGAGACTCCCGCCCCATCTCACCCTGGGCGATGACGTCTTCGATGTTCTTTCCATTCAGCTCACTGATGACCTAGGGTAGAAAACCAAGACCAGCGGTTACAAGGTCCCACCTGAGCCTCACCTTCTGGAGGCGGGGCAGGGCCCCGCGTCCAGCACCTGCACACTAGTTGCCACCCACACGCGGGTTCTCGGAGCTGAGCTACCAGCGGGCCCCACACCACCTAAATTTATACCTGCTCGGTGTCAAACTAACATTTTAAGTAAGCGGGGTGAAAACAAATGGCTTCAAAACAGACCCCCCACTTTACGGTTCTTAGTCAAAGACAGTTAACTGAAACAATTTAACTCCCACGGAAATTGCACTGAGCTTCTGCGAACACCATGCTGGCCAGGTTTTGCCCCACATGCGCTTTTGCTTCCTTGACGCTGTATTAAGGCCCCCAAAAGGCACAGCCCCCCAAAGCCACTTTCCCAGAGAACAATCCTGCGAGTAGGATTGTCCTCTGGCCCCGTAGTACCGAGTACCCGGTGGGTCGGGGCCCGGAGGGGCACGTACCTTGTTGAGCCGGTCGTCGTCCGCCTCGATGCCCACGCTGTCCAGGATCTTCTTGATGTCCTTCGCGCTGGGGGAGGAATTGCCCCCGAGGGCGGCCAGGAGATAGGAGGCAACGTAGCGCATCCTAAGGGACAGGACCGCAGCGTGACCCGGAAGCCTCCGGCCCACGCCGCAGCCCGGGCGCGGCCGCAGCACACGGACCGGCCCGCGGGCCCCCATCGAGGCCCACCCTGCGCCCTGCTCTGCGCCCTGCCAGCCCCCGAAAGCCTCCGCCCGGCCCGCGGCCTGCACGGGCCGCGCCACTCACTCGGCGGCGGCGGAGAGGCCTCACGCGTGCGAGCGCGGCGGCGTCAGGCAAGGAAAGGAAAGCGCCGGCGCGGGGGGCGGGGGTAATCCGCTACCCAGAAGTCTCCGGAGCCTAGGCGCCGCGCCCCGTGATGACGCGTACAAATGACGTCACGACACGCTCGGTCAATGAGGACGAGCCTTAGTCCAGTCCAGGCGGCTGCGCCAGCAAAAGCGAAAGGCTGTTCCGGGGCCGGCTTCTTGTACAGTGTGGGGCGAATGTCCCCCGAAACCCCTGCAGCGGCAGAACGACGCGGGGCGCGAGCCCGAGTGGGTCGTTTCTCAAGGGCTTCCTGAATGCCACGCGGGGAACAGGGGGCTCCAAAGTCCCAACATGCAGTGCGGCCGCCACGTCCCGGACGCATCCCTTTGGAAAGCGGCCAGTGCAGCCGGCAAACTATAAGTCCCATGGTGCACGGCTTCCGGAAGTGCAAGCATGCCCCCCCCCGCGGAGGTCGCACGTAGACACCACTGAGGCTGCGCAGACTCGGTCCTTGTGCTTCTGGGGATGGTGGTTCCTTGTCGCAGGGACAGAGGCCTTCTGTCCGGTGGGGTCGGCGGCGCTCTTGTCCAGACCGACCCACTGAGGTGGACGAGTCCCTCGTTACACTCACGCCGCGGAACCGAGCCACCTGGGCCCAGTGGCTGCCGCTGCTCTGCGGTGCGCTGTGTCGGCTAGAAACTGACCTCAGTGTGCACGCAGACATCACGTGCCATTCATTCACTGTCCCGTGTCGGGGGTCCTGCTGCAGGCCTGCGCTCCGAGAGGGAGCAGGCCCGCCCCTGCTTTCGTGCAACCTAAGTTCTAGTGCGACGACACGCAAAGTAAAGAAACGAGGATGTCCCTGGCCGAGATAGACCCCGAAGGGATGCCATGGTGACTTGGAGCGGAAAGATGGGAAGGAGCTGGCCTTGCTGAGATCGGGGGCGAGCCCTAGGCGGGGGCCTGAGAGGCAAAGGACGGACGCAGCAGCCAGCCCCTAACAGCAAAGCGTGCCCTGGCGCGTGGTGCGACCAGCGCTGGTGTGTTACCCGAACCACACAGCCGCCCCAGGCGGGCGCCGTCGCTGTCGCCGCCTTTGCCCCCACTTTATAGATGCGGTCAGGACGGAAAGGCGTTCTTGCTCAAGGTCTCAGAGCCGGCAAGGATGGCACTTCATTGCAATCAGTAGGGAAGGGGCATGATGTGACTGATTTTTGTAAGTCGGAAATAATAACGTAAAATTTACCATTTAAATCAGGGGCGTCACTCATTTTCACCGGGGGCCACGTCAGGCTCACAGTTGCCGAAATAATTTTAGGACTGTAGAAATGTAACTATGCCTTAACTGTTAAGGAGTTGAAATTACATTCGGCCCTTTGAAGGCAACCGAGAGGCTAATGTGGCCCCCGGTGAAAATCAGTTTGACACCCCTGATTTAAATGATACAATTCAGTGGTATTTAGTACAATTCACATTGTCGTAAAACCCTCACCACTATCATCTCCAGAACTTTTTCACCTTCCCAAACTGCACTCTATTAAACAATAACCCCATCCCCCCCTCCCTAGCGCCTGGGGCTCATCATTTTGCTTTCTGTCTGTATGAATTTGGCCCCTCTAGGGACCTTATGTGAGTGGAGTCATTCAGCATTTGTCCACCTGTGTCTTAAAAAAAAAAATATATGCATATATATATATATATGTATAATCTGTAGTTTTCATTTCCATTTAGTCCCCTTATACCCACCCCATTTCTGTCTTGTTTCATTCAGCACAGTGTCTTTAAGATTCATCCATGTTGTAGCATGTCAGAATTTCTTTCCTCTTTTTTTTAAAGATTTTATTTATTTATTTTTAGAGAGGAAGGGAGGGAGAAAGAGAGGGAGAGAAACATCAGTATGTGGTTGCTTCTTGCGTGCCCCACACCGGGGACCTGACCCACAACCCAGGCTTGTGCCCTGACTGGGAATCGAACCGGCAACCCTTTGCCTCGAAGTCTGGTGCTCAATCCACTGACTCACACCAGCCAGGGCTGTACCAGTTTTTTAATCCACTCATTTACTGATGGGCATGTAGGCTGTTTCTAGCACTCAGCTATTGTAAATAACGCTGCTATGAACACTGGGGTGCATAGGTTCTTTTGAATTGGTGTTTCAGGATTCTTCCGGTATAATCCCAGCAGTGGGATGACTGGCACAAAAGGCAGTTACATTTTTAGTTCTTTGAGGCAACTCCATACTATTTTCCACAGTGGCTACACCAGTCTGCATTCCCACCAACAGTGCACTAGGGTTCCCTTTTCTCCACATCCTCGCCAGCACTTGTTGTTTGTTGATTTATGACGGCCATTCTCACCGGGGTGAAGTATTATTTCATTGTGGTTTTAATTTGCATCTCTCTGACATCTAGTGATGCTGAGCATCCTTTCACATGTCTCTGGGTCCTCCATATGTCCTCCTTGGAGAAGTGCCTGTTCAGGTCCTTTGCCCATTTTTTAAATTGGATTGTTTGTCTTCCTGGTGTTGAGTGGTATGAGTTATTTATGTATTTTGGAGATCAAACCGCACCCAATGTATCATTGGCAAAGATGTTCCCCCATGCACTCGGTTCCCTTTTTGTTTTGATGACAGCAATAGCCTTCCTTTTTAAGGCTGCATGTCCCTTTTCCCGCGGCTATGGGGAGACTGAATGGGTGGGTGGGCAGGGGTCCGTGAGAATGGAGATCGGGGGCGGGGGCTGGTGTGGGGGATGGGGGTGACTGGGGAGGTGGAGGAAAGAGGGTGCATGGGATGACTTCTGTCTCTTTACGGAGCACCTACTCTTGAGTGACAGCGGGGTGAAGGAGCACAGATGGGGAGGCTCTCTGGAGTGAGTGTCTCAGTCCCAGCATCAGCTGCATGGCCTTGGGCACACTGATCTCTCGGGGCCTCCTCTTCCCCTCTGGTGCGACGAGAACCCAGGTGGACGGGGGCAGCGCTTGGGGAGGCCTCCTGCTTGCTGGGGCGCCTGGCCCACGAAGGAGGATGGTTGGAGCTGGGGCCCAGCCCCTTCAGGGCCGGAGAGCACGCCGTGGGCTCACCGTGAACACACCGGAGTGTGGGCTGGCGGGGGAAGGACTCCCAGAGCTCTCTCTGGCTTCTGGCAAGGGGCGGGTGTTAAATAGCAGATGCGGTCAGTTTCCAAAGCCCCCGAGATTGCACCAGCTCGTCGACACACGGCCCGGAACGCACAGCGCCCCCAGTAGAGCGAGCCTGGGGCCCATACTCGGGAAAGGGCGGGAATCGCGGCGCGCGGCGCGGGCTTCCCTGCGGGGCTGGCTAGACGGCACAGCCCGACGCGGGCTCAGGAGGCTGGGGCAGCCGGGCGAGCGAGCGGCGAAACAGATGGGGCTGGCGTCCGGTCTCCATGGCTGCAAGCTGGTCGCCGGAAGGCGGGTTGGGGCGGGATCCTGAGGCCAAGACGCGGGACCCCAGGGGCGGAGCCGGAGGGGGCGGTGCCGGGAGTCCCAGCCCGCCCGGAAACCGCCGGCTGCAAGCCGGGTGCGCCGAGCGCACTGAGCCGGCTGTGGGTCCCGCACCTGCCCGGAGGGAGCCTAGGTACTCTCAGTGGGGCCGGCGGGGTTGGGGGAGTGTGGCGTGCCTCTCCGGGCCGGCACCGGCCCTGAGGCCGCCCGAGCCCCGAACGCGCTGTGCACTGCCCTCCGCCGCCGACCGAGGTGTGAAGCGGCCGCGGCGGGAAGAGCCCTCTTCCGAGTGTCAGGAAGTGGGGCGCAGTGGTTCAGGCCCCAGGTCCCCTCTCTCAGGTCCCCTTCTCTGACATACTTGGGCACCGTCACCCGTTGCCTGGGACACTGCCCCCACGCGGGAGATGAGAGTGCTTTAGGGGCCTCCTATCAGAGCTGTTGAGTGTGAAGGTGGCAGGTGGGGCTGGACCCAGACTCCTACCCCGCGGCGGTGTGGGGACAGCCAGGACCACCTGCCAGCTCTGGAGTCCCTTGCCCAAATTTCCAAAACGAGGACGCGAAACCTCCCACCTCCCTCCCTCCACCAACAGGTCACCCCCCCCCACTCCAGCTGCCCTCCCATCCCTAGGGGCCCCATTCTGCAGCCCCACGTGACCAGTGATCTGCCCAGCCCAGGCGCTGGGATCCCGGGGCCAGCTGGCCCCGCCCAGGGGAGCCCCCTAGCCAAGTCCCAGTCCCGGCCACAGGGAGGAGGGTCCAGCCCCACTCCTTGCCCTCTTCTCACCCCAACAGTGCAGCCTCGCCGGGTCCTGCCTGAGCAGGCCTGCCTGGCAGGCTGGGACATGCCTGGCCCCCAAGGCCTGCCGGTGGGCGATGGCTGCGGTGGAGGAGGAGCTGGAGCCGCAGGTGGCTGCCGCAGGAGATGCTGCCGCAGGAGATGCTGCAGACACTGTGGATGCGGATCCTGGGGCGCCCCTTCTCCCCGCCGGGAACCGGCTGAGCTTGGACCTGCACCCTCGGGGCTGCCGCCGGCTGCTGCACCTGTGTGCCCAGCGGACCCCTCAGCTGCAGGAGGTGGAGTTCCTGCAGCTGAGTGGCCACGAAGACGCTCTGCTGCTGGAGGCCACCCTGGCTAGGGTGCCAGAGAGCCTGCCGCACCTCCGGTCCCTGGTCATCAAAGGTGAGCCCCACCTGGCCCCAGCCCTGGCCCACCCCCACCTCCAGCTGCTGCCTCTGCTCGTCCTCCAAGGCCAACCCCGACCCCGGCCCCATCACTCTTCTCCGTGCAGCCGGACCCAGCCCTCTTCCCGCAGCGGGGCGCTGCCTGAGTTCCTGGGCCCTGAAGCTGCCTGGCGGGGTCTCTCGGTGGGCTCCAGGGTGCATGACTTTCCCGGGGCGGGGCAGGGGGCTGGCCGTCCGCCCAGATGAGCCTTCGGTCTGGGTCCCTGCCTCTCTCTGTCTTCCGGCCCCGGTCGGGCAGACCTGGGGCTCTGGGCCTGCCTGCATGCGGCTCCTTCCCTGCGTCCCCCACGCTGGGACTGGGGCTGAGGGCCACATCGCCCCCCACCTTCCCAGGTGGGCAGCACTGGGACGCACAAGGCTCCTGCGTCCGGGGCTCCCTGACCACGCTGCCCGCCAGCCTGAGTGGCCTGGCTCGCCTGGTGCACCTGGATCTGAGCTTCAACAGCCTGGAGACGCTGCCGGCCTGCGTCCCGCGGATGAGCAGCCTGGACTCCCTGCTGCTGTCACACAACCGCCTCTCGGAGCTGCCTGCCGCGCTGGGGGCCCTCTCCGCCCTCACCTTCCTTTCTGCGGCCCACAACCGCCTCCCCACGCTGCCCCCGGGGCTGGGAGCCCTGCGCACCCTGCGGCGCCTCGATCTCTCTGAGAACCTCCTGGGCGCTCTGCCCTCGGAGATCGGAGGCCTGCGCGGCCTCGAGGAGCTCAATCTCGCCTGCAACCGGCTGCAGAGCCTCCCGGCCTCCCTGGGTGAGCACCAGTCACGTCCTCCTGCCCGGCCACTGCCCGGTCTGCGCTTACACGGGCCCCTTGCACCCTCCGCCGCTGGGCCCCCGCCCACAGGGGCTCGGCCTGCCTTTGTGCCTCCACTCCTCCGGGGCGGCCCCTCTGTGTCCCCACTGCCCTGGCCTTCCGGGCTCTCTGCTCAGGTGCCCCCAGCTCTCAGAGTGCAGCCACAGGGCAGTGACGGAAAGGGCTTCTCGGGAGGCCTGGCCTGGCTTGGCATGGCGCTCCGGGTGGGGGCAGCCCCGAGTGGTCCTCTGCTGGCCCTAAGCTGGCCCCTGCCCACAGCGGAGCTGCGCTCCTTGCAGTTCCTCGTCCTGCACAGCAACCTCCTGGCCGCGGTGCCCACCGGCCTGGCCCGCCTCCCACTCCTTGCCCGGCTGGACCTCAGGGACAACCAGCTGCGGGACGTGCCCCCTGAGCTGCTAGACGCCCCCTTTGTGCGCCTGCAGGGGAACCCCCTGGGTGAGCCCCTGCCAGACTCCTGCAGCCCCCCAGGTAGGCTTGCTGCTGGGGGGGGAGGACAGGCCACAGCCAGGACACGGGCACTGTCACCCTGCTGACAACTCATCTGTCCCTCCACAGGGTCGCCCGTGGCCCCGGAAATGCCCAGGCTGTTCCTGACCTCAGATTTTGACAGGTGTGGGGTGGGGGAGGGGGGAGGCTGGAGGAGCCTGGGGCCACCTGCCGCGCCAGACACCTCGGCCCTGCTCGGGGGCCTTCTGCGGTCCCTGGCAGGTGCCAGGTGCAGGCACGCAGGCCCCTCTGAGCCTGACCTGGCGCCTGCCCTGCCCTCCCTCAGCTTCCCCGTGACCCCGCACGGCTGCTCCGTGACCTTGGCCTGCGGCATCCGCTTGCGGTTCCCGGCGGGGGCCACTGCGCACTCTGTCACCATCCGCTATCGCCTGTGGCTGCCGGAGCCGTGCCTGGTCCCCCTCGGTCCCCACGACTCCCTGCTCAGCGGTGTCCTGGAGCTGCAGCCGCACGGGGTGGCCTTCCAGCAGGCACGGCCAGAGTGGGTCGGGGCAGGTGCGGAGGGCCCCCCTCACCAGGCCCGGAGCTGACCCCACCCTCGCCCTGCAGGGGGTGGACCTGTGGCTGCTGTTTGTGCCCCCGAGGTCCTGGCGCTGCCGGGAGGTGGTGGTGAGGACCCGGAGCGAGGACAGCTGGAGGGACCTGGAGACCCACCTGGAAGAAGAAACCCCGAAGGTGAGGGCCCCTCAGCACCCGGGGCGGCGGCTCTGCCTGGACCCTGGGCCCCCTCCCCCCCAGCCGCCGCCACGGGGGGCTCTGCCCTGACTCGGACTCCCCTCTGGCCCCGCCCCCATGCCCAGAGGCTCTGGGCCCACTGCCAGGTGCCCCACTTCTCGTGGTTCCTGGTGGTCTCACGTCCTGTGTGCAACTCCTGCCTGGTGCCACCAGAGGGGGCGTTGCTGTGGTCCTCAGGGCATCCTGGGGTCAAGGTCACATTCCCTCCTGGAGCCACTGAGGAGCCTCGTCACGTCTCCATGCAGGTACAGGCCAGACAGTGAGTGGGCAGGGGTGGCAGGCGGTGCCTCCGAGCACAGGCGAGCGTTCAGGTGGCCCGTCCCCCAGGTGGTGCGAACGGTGGGCCAGGAGCTGCAGGCCCTGCTGGAGGAGCCCGGGGCGGCCGCCAGTCCCCTGCTGTGCCTCTCCCAGAGCGGCCCCTCCAGCTTCCTCCGGCCAGTCACCGTGCAGCTCCCTCTGCCCCCTGGCGTCACAGGTGAGAGGCGCCCAGGCGGCGTCCCTGGGTGCTTGGCCGCGGGCGGGGGGCGGTGCTCAGGGCGGAGCCCTGCCGACAGGCTTCAGCCGGTGGCCCCCTCCCGCCCAGGCCTGAGCCTGGACCGCACCCGCCTGCACCTGCTCTACCGGGCCCCACCGGCGGCCACCTGGGACGACATCACGGCTCAGGTGGCGCTGGAGCTCACCCACCTGTACGCTCGCTTCCAGGTCACGCACTTCTCCTGGTCAGTGTCCCTCCGGCTTCCCCTGCTCCCCCTTCACCCGCCCCCCTCCCCCCGCCCCCTGTACTGCCCCACCTGACCCCAGCCCTCCCAGGTACTGGCTCTGGTACACCACCAAGGCCTGCGTGGGGGGCCTGGCGCAGAAGGCCTGGCAGCGGCTGCGGCTGCACCGCGTGAACCTCATCGCGCTGCAGAGGCGCCGGGACCCCGAGCAGGTCCTGCTGCAGTGCCTGCCCCGCAACAAGGTGGGGCCGGAGGGCAGAGAGGGCCGGCGGGGGGGCTGCTTGGTGCTGGGCTCTGAGCTAACGGGTGCCCCCAGGTGGACGCCACCCTGCGGCGGCTGCTGGAGCGGTACCGGGGCCCCGAGCCCTCGGACACCGTGGAGATGTTCGAGGGCGAGAAGTTCTTTGCCGCCTTTGAGGGAGGCATCGACGTGGATGCCGGTAGGGGCCTGCCCCTGGAGGGGGGTGCTGCCCCAGCAGGGGGGCCCCGGGGCCTGCCCCCCGGCCCCCAGCTGAGCCTGCCCCCGCCCCCAGACCGCCCGGACTGCGTGCAGGGCAGAATGTGCTTCGTGTTCTACTCGCACCTGAAGAACCTGAAGGAGGTGTATGTGACCACCACCCTGGACCGGCGGGCTCAGGCCGTGAGGGGCCAGGTGGGCCCACGGGGCAGGGCCCTCGGGCTGCCCATGTGGAGGCCAGGGCACCGACCCTGTCCCATCCCGCCCAGGTGTCCTTCTATCGGGGGGCCGTGCCCGAGGAGGTGCCCGAGGAGGCCGAGGCAGCCCGGCTGAGGAAGGGCGCGGACGCCCTGTGGATGGCCACTCTGCCCATCAAGCTGCCGGTGAGGCCCCGTGCGGGCGGGCGGCGGGGTCGGGTGGCAGGGGTGGGGCGGGGGGCAGAGGCCCAGGCTCACTGCACCCGCCCCTCCCCCAGAGACTGCACAGGTCCACGGGCCCGGCGCCAGGGGCTGGCCTCACCCTGGCACCTCTGAACCTGGGCGATGCAGAGACCGGCTTCCTGACCCAGAGCAACCTGCTGAACGTGGCCGGGCGCCTGGGCCCCGACTGGCCGGCCGTGGCCCTGCACCTGGGCCTGTCCTACCAGGAGCTGCAGCGCATCCGACATGAGTTCCGGTGGGTTCCCTGGAGCCCCCTGCTCAGGCCTGAGCCGCTGCTGCCTGGAGGGCCCTAGAGGAGGCTGGCCGCAGCTCCCTCGGGGCAGGTGGGGCGGGGCAGACAGGCGGGAAGGGGATGGTCTTGGCCGGGGCCCGGCCCTGGGAGGGTGGGCCAGCCCCTGCGTGTGGCCGGGGGTCCTGGCGGGGCCTCTTGGTCACTGGAGCCCCTTCTCCCCAGGGACGACCTGGACGGGCAGATCCACCACATGCTCTTCTCTTGGGCCGAGCGCCAGGCCGGGCAGCCAGGGGCCGTGGGGCTCTTAGTGCAGGCCCTGGAGCAGAGCGACCGGCGGGACGTGGCCGAAGAGGTGCGGGCTATCCTGGAGCTCGGCCGCCACAAGTACCAGGACGGCATCCGTCGCACAAGCCTGGCCCCCCAGGACCTCGCCCCACCGGGGCCTCGCGCCCCCCAGTCCCCGGAGCCAGCCCAGGCCTAGACAGACCCTGCCGTGTCCTGGCTGGTGCTCAGAGGCCCCCCCTTTTGAGCCTTCCCCATGTGCGGGGACAGTGAGCTGTGTGTAACAAACATGACTCCGTTCTGGCTGCCGTCTCAGAGCTGGTTGGTTTGTTGGGTGGAGCTCAGAGGCCTGGCCCCTTCGGGGACAAGCCCTTGCTCACAGACCTCCCGTGCGTGCGCCCTGCTCCTGCCCCTCGCGTGTGCCCAGCACCTCCTGTCGGTCCTGTCTTCCGGGAGGGACAGGAGCCCCGGCTACAAAGTAACATCTGCAGCACCTTGGATACAAAGTCACCTGTGTGCCAGTGCCCATCTGCCCCGTTGGCTGTACATCCCCGTCCCCTCCGAGCACTGTGAGGCCTGATCGCCTCTCGGGTAGCACTCCCTGGTCCATGCACCACCGGCCACGCACTGGCCCAATGGGGCTCATCCCCCGGTCCCTGCCCATGCAGGGACGCCAGGGGGAGACCGAGGGGTGGGCCAGGGCTTGGGCTAGCGAGGCCTGCGGCCCAGGCGGGAGCAGTGGCCGCGCCCGGCCGGGAGGGGGAGCCGGAGCCCGCGTGCTGCCGTGGGCCAGGGGTGGCGCGCGCGCGGCGGCGCGGACGCACTTTGGCAGCCCGGCGCGCGGCGTCCAGGAGGCGAGCGCGGCGGCGGCGGCGGCGGCGGCGGCGGCGGCGGAGGAGCGGTGAGTGTCCAGCGGCCGCCCCCTTGCCCTGAGCGGATCCGAGTGCGTCTGGCTGCCGGGCGAGGAGCGCGGAAGCGGCCCGGGGGCGGGGTGACAGCTGCCCAAACCAGGTGGCTCTGGTGGGGCCCCGGCAGGCGATGCTCGGATCCGCTGCCGCCCGGGTTGGGGAGGCCGCGCTCGGCCCCGGCGGTGGCGGGCGCGCTCCCCGCGCACACGTGTCCCCTCGGGGTGGTTGCTCCGCGGAGCCGGAGCTCTGGGCACGGAGGCCCGGCGGAGGCGGGGGTGGCACATGTGGGAATCTGCCGGACGTGTGTGGACACGTGCGTGGCTGGAGTCGCCATCGCCTGGCGAGGGACAGTATGGCCGTCTGGGGCTGGTTCGGACCTGTCCAGCAGGACAGAGGGTGAGCCGCCCCCGGGCGGGCGGAGCCCGCGGTCCCAAAAGGGCCTCAGGGGGGAAGGACAGGTGGGGATGGAAGGGGGACCGTCTGACCTTCTTGGGGGCCGGGGAGCTCAGGGCTTCACTTGTGGGAGACTTTATTTTGGGGGTCTGGAGACCGAAGAACGGTCCACAGCTCGCCTGCCCGTCCTGTACCTGGTTGGGGAGACAGAGGGTGGCCAGTCGGCACCGCAGGCCCTGGGCCGGGCGGGGGCTTCCATGGCAACACGGGGCGCAGGGCAGGGCCCTCCACAGCTGCCTCATAAGCGGGAGCGGGACTGGGAACCCCCTAGTGCAGACTGCAAAAGGGGGGTTCCCGGTCCAGGAAACCCTCTCCAGTTGTCCAAGATAGAGCCCCTGGCCCCCACTCTTCCTGCCCACCCTGCAGCCTGAGACACAGGACCCCCACACTGTCAGGCTTGGGGTCTGTGGGCCTCTGGACCTGCCTCTCCCCACCTTAGGTGGTCTCTCTAATTTCCGGGGCCCCATCACTGGGTGTCTTGACCCCAGACAGGAGGTGGGGTCTGGGGGTGCCCAGAAGGGAGGGCTCACGGGGCCCCAAGCCGGCAGGGCGAGGCCTGGGAGCTGGGGTGCTGTCCCCTCATACCCGAGGGTCTGGGGCAGCAGAGGGAGCTGCCCGTGGCCAGTCTGCCCCCGGGGGTTGTGGTTGGAGGGGGAGAAGTCAGGGTGAAATTCAGAGGTGAGACTCTTCTTTGTGGGTTGGGGCGCAGAGAAGCCAGCCCCAGGTCCTCGGTCCCGGGCGTGTGTGATGGGCGTGTGTGATGGGGGTGGGGTGGGGCGGGGCGGGGTGGGGTGGGAGGCTCGGCAGGGTGGGGTGGGAGGCTCGGCAGGGCAGCAGTGCTGCCCTGGGAGGGCCTGATCCCGTGACCTCTGGACCTGCCAGGTGAGCAGGCCTGTGCTTGGCCGGCAGTGGGCTCTGAGACCTAGCCACTCCTTCTCCGGCCTTTCCAGTACACGGGGTGCCTCCCTCGGTTCCAGTGCCAGGTCTCCCCGAAACGCACCTCCCCGGCGGCCACACAGGTCCCACAGCCACACGTGGGCTCAGACCTCGTCCCCGCACCCATCCCCCCCGCAGAGACCCCATCCCCGGGGAGCCAGGGCCCCGGCCGGAGGCAGCCGCCAACTGCAGACAGACGCCCACGGGGCATCCAGGGTCTGGGTGGCCAGGGGCTGGCATCCCCGCGGGCGGGCGGAGGGCCCGGCGTGGCTGGGTCAGCCCCTGGCAGACCCACTGCCCCGCGGGCGGGCGGAGGCATCCAGGAGGCCTGGCCCTGCCTCCAGAATTGGTCACGCCCATTCTCACGGGCTCGGCTCCGGCAGCTGCTGGGAGCCTCCTGACGCCCGCCTGGTGTGAAAGAGAAAGTCCCTCCCCCCAGCCCACCCTCCCCGCCCGGAGGCCAATCCCTGCGGCTGGCACCTCCCTCAGCCACTAGATCTCCTCTGTGAGCCGGAGGCTGCGGTCTCAGAGATCCACAGAGAGGGTTCTGCGCCTCCCGTGAGCAGACGGCCCGAGCCTCCCCGGTGAGCGGAGGGGGCCCACCGGATGGGGCGGCCGAGCGGAGGCGGGGACGGTGTGGGGGTGGAGGTCGTGCCGGCTGGTCCGGGCCAGCCTGACCTGGGAGAGCTAAGGTGAAGGTCACTGGCGCTGAGAGGGACCCCTGGGTGAAGGAGCCGATGAGTGGGTGGCAGCGCTGTGGGTGCAAGCCAGTGACAGGTGGACTGTGGGTAGCCCCCACAGCTCAATGTTTTTGGCTCTGCCCCCCATGAGCAGCCCCTTGGGTTGGCGGTGGCTCGTGAGCCCAGCCCCCAGTGAGAGGGGTCCCCTCTGCCTCCAGCCTAGAGCAGATGGCGGGGACGAACCACGGGGAGCTCTGGAGGGTGAGCCGGCCTCCTCCCGGCCGCCTCTCCCCCTCACCCAACAGACCCCTGAAGCTTCCGGAGGTCGTGATCGGCTGGGTCCGGCGTGTGTCTGTCTGGGAATGAGACTCCTGGGAGGGGTGCAGGGGGGGCGGGGGCAGGTCTGTGTGGGGGTGAGCACGGCACGGTGCTTCTCCGGGGAACGGGTGTCCGGGGGTCCAGCGCGGAGGGGCCCCCACTCAAGGGTGGGCGGTCACTGCAGCCCAGTCCTGGGCTGAGGTAACTGACCTGGCTGGCAGACCGTCCCCTTCCTGCCCGCCCCTGCCTCCCCCTCCCCCACACCTGGCCCTTTAAAGATGGCACTTGGTGTGCACGTGAGCGTGAGCAGGGTGCCGGGAGGACGCCACCGTGGGGGCCCTCGAGGGCCTCTGCGGGGCCGGCACCGCCCCCAAGGCTGCATCCCCGGGACGTGCTGATGCTCCCGCCTGCCTGAGCGGCCGGCAGGCACAGAGGCCTCTCACGAGACTTACGAGACTTACGGGGAGCTTTCTCCTCTCCCGGGCCTGAACGGTCCACCCTCCCCCGCTGACTCCAGTCCCCTATTCCTTGCAGGACAGAAGGTGCTTTTGAAATCCCCAGCGAGTGGCAGACCCCTCTCCCCGCCCTGTCCCACCCTCCTCCTCCACCCGCCCCCGCCGGCCTCTGCTGCCCTCCGGCCTGGGTGCGCCCAGCCACATGGCCGACAAGCAGATCAGGTCAGAGTGCGACCCTGCCCTTGCCCCCTGCCCCACCCCGCCCTTGCCCCCTGCCCCGGGGCCAAGGAGCCGGGAGGTGCTGACACTCCCTCCACCCACGCAGTCTGCCAGCCAAGCTCATCAATGGCGGCATCGCGGGGCTGATCGGGGTCACCTGCGTGTTCCCCATTGACCTGGCCAAGACAAGGCTGCAGAACCAGCAGAATGGCCAGCGCATGTACAGCAGCATGTGAGTGTGCCCGGCCGGCGGGGGACGCAGGAGCGTGGGATGCAGGGGCAGGCGGGGGCGGGACAGGCTCAGACCTCTGAGCGCTGCCCTGTGCCCCCTGTGACCAAAGCGGCTGAGGGAGGGGAGAAGGCCTTGGGGCACTCCTGCCTGGGGCGGGGTTGGAGCCCACCTTACCCCACCTTGCGGCTGCAGGTCCGACTGCCTCATCAAGACCATCCGGTCGGAGGGCTACTTCGGCATGTACCGAGGTGAGGCTCTGGACGGGGCGGGGCTGGCAGCCCCTCCCGCTGAAGTGGCTGAGGGGCAGGTGGGAAGGCGGGGCAGGCCTGGGTTTGGTGAGTCAGTGTGGACCTGCCTCCTGGGAGCCGGCTGCGCCTGCACGGGGCCATCGGCCGGCCCCAGGCCTGGGTGGCTGGAGCCGCCGGGGCAGGTGGGTGACAGGGTGGGAGATCTCTGGGGAGCGGCAGTCCTCGGCACCCCACCCTTCCTGGGTACCCCCGTCCCTCCCTTGCTGCCAGCGCCCAGGGAGGCAGGACACTGGGCCCCTCCCACAGGGGCTGCAGCCCCTCCCCTGCCTTCTGGGACTGGCAGGAGGGGGTGGGGCATGAGGGAAGCTGCTTAGACAGTCCCCAAGCCTGGATTTGCCCAGATGCTGCGCAGCCCTGATCCCTGGCTGCCGAGAGGGGCTCGCCTCCCCCATCCCCCCCTCGCCCCCCCCCGCTCGGCCCACCCAGCTAGACACAGCCCTGTACCCTGGCGCCCTCTCACCCAGTGGCCCCGCCATTGTGGGCCCTCCCTGTCCCCCAGGGGAGGGTTCCTCCGGGGGCCCACCTAGGAGACCCACTCCGGGAGGGCAAGCAGCGTGCCAGGAGGCAGCGATGCCCCTGTCCCTGCCTGGGCCCGCCCCGCCTGGCACCAATGTGGGTGAGAGGGCAGGAGGCGGCAGCCAAGGGTTGGCCGGGTAGAGCCGTGCCCGCTGGGAAGCCGGTGCTGGCTAAGAGCCTCCCCGGCGCTGATCGGCCCGGGCCCCTCCCGCGGCCTGCCCCGCAGGAGCCGCCGTGAACCTGACCCTTGTCACCCCGGAGAAGGCCATCAAGCTGGCAGCCAATGACTTCTTCCGCCATCAGTTCTCCAAGGACGGGTGAGGAGCTTGGCCCTGGCCGCGCCCTGAGGGGGAGGGGTCTGCGCCTCCAGACCAAGGACAAAGGCTCTGCTCCCCCCCCACCCCCTACCTTGACCTTGCAGAGCCTCCCTTTCCTGCCGCTGCTCCTCTCCCAGCCTCGTCCTTGTTCTCTGTCCTTCCTGCACTGCCCCCCTCGCCCCCCCATCGTCCTTGGCCCTGGGCCGCCCCTCGTAGGTTGGGGTTGGCAGCACTGACCAGCTTTCCTGTCACCAGAGGGTGGGGCTGAAAGGGTAACCCCTAGGGGCACTTGAGCCCCCCCAGCTTCTCCATCTGTCTTTGCTTGAGTGTGGCCCTGCCGTCCGCCCCCCCTACCCCCCCCACCGCTGTGCAGCCGCCTGTCTGCTGGGCTCAGCGTCCTTGCTGGAGGGCCCGGTGGGGCGTCTGAGGCTGGAGGGTGCTGCGTCCCCCACACAGGGCTGCCTCTGCCTCCGCTGCTCCCACCCCCACCCCCAGGCGCTCCCTGGGCAGCGGGGGCCACTGACTCCCACTCCCTCTGCCGCAGGCAGAAGCTGACCCTGTTTAAGGAGATGCTGGCGGGCTGCGGGGCCGGCACCTGCCAGGTGATCGTGACCACGCCCATGGAGATGCTGAAGATCCAGCTTCAGGACGCGGGCCGCATCGGTGAGGGGGGTGGCGGGGGGCGGCACCGGGGCAGGGTGCCATGGCCCGACCCTGTCCCCTGCCCCTCCCTCGCACTTGCAGGGAGACACAGCAGGTGCCCTGTCCCCTTCCTCCCCAGCCGCTCAGAAAAAGATACTGGCTGCCCAGGCTCAGTTCTCCACACAGGGGGGCGCCCCGCCCCCGGTGGAGGCCCCGGCCCCCCCTCGGCCCACGGCCACCCAGCTCACCCGGGACCTGCTCCGGACCCACGGCATTGCCGGCCTCTACAAGGGCCTGGGGGCCACGCTGCTCAGGTGGGGGGGTCAGGCGGGGCAGGGGGAGGGAGGGAGGAGGCCCGCCCACCCACACCTCCCGGTCACTACCGCCGCCCCCCCCCCACAGGGACGTCCCCTTCTCCATCGTCTACTTCCCCCTGTTCGCCAACCTGAACCAGCTGGGCCAGCCGGCCTCCGGGGAGAAGTCCCCCTTCTACGTGTCCTTCCTGGCGGGCTGTGTGGCTGGGAGTGCGGCCGCTGTGGCCGTCAACCCCTGCGATGGTCAGTGCGCCGGCCGGGTCCAGCTGGGCGTGGGGGCTGTGGGGGCGGGGGCGTGCAGAGCCCACGCTGACCTCCCACCTCCCTGCAGTCGTGAAGACGCGGCTGCAGTCTCTGCAGCGCGGGGTCCACGAAGACACCTACTCGGGGTTCCTGGACTGTGCCAGGTGGGAGCGGCCCCCCCTCCTCCCCGGGGTTGGGGCACAGGGGGGCAGCGCCAGCCCTGACCCCCGCTTTTTCCCCCCAGGAAGATACTGCGGAACGAGGGCCCCTCGGCCTTCCTGAAGGGAGCCTACTGCCGCGCCCTGGTCATCGCCCCGCTGTTCGGCATCGCGCAGGTGGTCTACTTCCTGGGCATCGCGGAGACCCTGCTGGAGCTGCTGCAGCGCCCCCAGCCCTGAGCCCGGGGCCCCCAGGCCCGCACCAAGCAGGACCAGAGTGGGGCTGAGGCTGGGCCAGCCGCTCCGGACCCAGCCGGGGGAAGTCTCCCTTGCTGCTCCCACACACGGACGGGGAGGTGGGGGAGGGGTGCAGGGCCCACCCCCACGGACCCGAGGGCCCTCCCTGCACAACCACTGGGATCAATACGTCATTTACTTGGAAACCACAGAAATCTCTACATTCCTGGAGCCTGTGCGCCCCAGCTCCAGCCTGGCCTGCGCGCCCCAGGGACAGAGCTGGTCTCTGAGCTGGGGGCTCCCAGGCGTGGGCTGGGCAAGAGGGGCCCCCCCTCCAGGCTGCCGGCCCGTCTCCAGGCATGGCCCCTCATCCTCAAGGGGGACCCCGCACAAACCTATTTATTAACTTGCTGAGCACAAGTGGCTCTGTCCAGCCTCGGTCCGTCCAGCCTCCTCGCTGCTGCCCCTCTCGCCTTGGCCCACCTTGCAGGAGAGTCGGGGCCTCCTGCCCCCCCCCCCCCGTCTTGAGCCAGGAATCCCAGTCCGACTCCCAGGGAACCCCCACCCCAGGCTGGGGGCCCAGAGCGCCCGCACCTGCAAGTGCGGCGTGGAGCTGGCCGTGGCCTTCAGCTGGCCTGGCTCCTCTGACTGGGGGGGTCGGGGGTGGGGGGGTGGGGGCTGCTGCCCTTCCTTCCCACTGGCCAGGCAGCCTGTGTGTGTGTGTGTGTGTGTGTGTGTGAGTGTGAGTGTGAGCCAGTGCACGTGCACACCCTAGGCTCCCCACTGACCCTGTCCAGAAATCTGTTTCTCCAGTCCGGCTCCTCGTCTGAGGCCTGCACCCCGGGTCTGACATTAGGGGAAGGACGAGCATCAAGACCCCTATGGAGCCTGGGGCCACCTACTCTGCCTGCAGGGGTGCATGGCCAGGAGCCGCCCCTCCAGGGTCCACGCCGCTCTCGGGGCCTCTGCACAGAGCCCCTGACCACACTCCGCCCTCCGGATCTGCAGGCCCATCCGTGTGAACCGCGGCAGGCTCCGGCCGCCGCCGCGCCGCCCCCGCCACGTGATCGTGTTGGTGACTGGTCCTGACGTGCTGGTGCTGTGTCCCGGTCCCCGGCCTCCGCGAGGAGGCCCCTTCCCAGCGACACTACCTGGGGCTAAGGCCTAGCCCCGAGCTCACGGTTGTCCCCATCCCATCTGTACCCTGGAAGCTGCTGCTGCTGCTTACAGATTTATATTTTTTTCCTTTGGAGGAGTGTGAAGAAGTGACTTTTTGTGTCTTGTCGTGTAAGAAGATAAATAAATATTCTAAGTAGAAGCCTGCTCTGCGAGACTCCCTTAAGGGCCTGGGGGCGGGGTGGGCGCCAGCGGGGAGCGCCGAGACCACTGCCTGCTCCTGCAGGGTTCTGGGGGGACCGCTCCGGACTCCCACGTGTTCTGGGCGGGGGCTGCGGCAGGGCAGCCGGAGACCCGAGCGGCCTGACCTGAACCACCTTTGGGACTAAAAGCAGAGCTGGGCTCGGGTCCCAGACCGCCCTTGGTCCCGGGGCGCGCGCCGCCGCATGGTGGGGGGGAGGGGAGAAGGCGGAGCCTGCGCCTATGCGGCCCCGCCCCCACGGCCTGAGCAGACGCACTGCATTGTGGGAAACTCCCGGACTCGCATCTGCAGCCACCGCCCGCCGCTGCGAGCCTCGGAGAGCGCACAGCGCGGAGCTGGGAGCGCCGGGAGCAGCAGCGTAAGGCGGCCGGGGTTCGTTGGCCTGGGGCCGGGGCGGGATGGGGGCGCTGGGGCCCGCGGGGTGCAGTGGCAGTTCCCTGCCTTGAAGGTCATCACTCTCCTGGGCACAGCAGGGTCCCGGGGCGGGGGATGGAGCTGCCGGGTGACGTCAGGGCGAGCTAAAAATAACCGAGCACAGGTGGGGGAGGCAGACCACCTGCCCTTTGCAAACCAGTCCCTGTTGCCGGGCGCCCTTCCGGAAGGGCAGGGGGAGGGGCTGCTGGGGCTCCCTGGGAAGTGGAGCGGTAGCCAGGCCCTCGCCGGGACACCCCCATCGTGCTGTGACCTTCAGACAACCTTCCGCGTGGTTCGTGTCCCTGGCCTGGATGAGGAGCCTGGGCGGCCGCGGCCCCCTCTCTCTGGCACTGCGGGTGGGGTTCCCCCTCCCTCTCGGGGGAGAGGCGGACAGGTGGTGTCCAGGTCTGCAGGGAGGGCAGACTCTGGCCCAGGGTGGGCGGGAGGCCAGTCTGCCCTCCTTCACCCCACCCTGGACTTTCCCGCAGCTGGGACCCCATCCTCGGCCGGGCCCGGATGCTGAGGCCGGTGGACAGGGCATGTGCTCACCCCAGGCTGGCTCAGGGACCCCTCTGCCCGGAGAGGCAGGTGCAGCCTCGGGCTCAGGAAGGACGCCCTGCCCTTGAGCTGGGGCAGGGGAGGCCAGTGCTGGGGGTGGGCCCCAGGGTCGACGCCCTGCCGGGAAGCACAGGCCAGTCACTGCCCCCCTGGCCTCTGCAGCCTTCTGGGGAGGCACCTCGAGTGTTCCACGCCCAGGGCCTGGTGGCCTTGGGCCCCGGTTCCCGCCCTGCCCCGCTCCCCCCACGTGCACCCAGCCCCCTCTGGGTGGATACGCAGTCGGCTCTGCCCGGGCCCACCCTGGCTGCGGTCCCTCTCCCCTGACCGCACGCCCTTCTCCGGGCTGGGCGGGCTCTCCTTCCCATCAGGGCCTCCCGCCCGGGGCCAGTGTGTCACGGACACGGCGCAGGTGACGGCGAGACCGAGTTGCAGACAAGGAAGCTGCGGCCTCTGGCTGGTCTCATCCCCTTCCCCCGCCCCCCACCCACGTGGAGCCCGTGGCCCCTGCCCGTGTGGTCAGGGGCTCCTCAGGGAGCCCCTGAGGGAGACGGGTGGGGGCTGGGCCCTGGAGGAGGAGGACTCTGACCGGGAGGACTGGGCGGTGTCTGTGGGGACCAGTGGGGGCCTGACAGGAGCTCCTCCCTCTGTCTCTCTCCAGGTCCATGTAACGCCCCGGGGCGAGCTGTCCTGAGCTGCCGTGGCCCAGCCGCTGCCTGTCCGCACGCCCCACGCAGCCCGCCTGCACGGCCGTCATGGAGTCCAGAGGGAAGTCGGCCAGCAGCCCCAAGCCCGACGCCAAGGTGACCCAGGCCGCTGCCGAGGCCCGAGGCCCCCCGACTGCAGACGGGAAAGCCCCCTCGGCCAAGCCCGGGAAGAAGGAGGCCCCGGTGGAGAAGCAGGAGCCACCGGTGGCCCCCACCCCGCCACCCGCCAAGAAGCCCTCGGCCAAGGCAGACCCCGCCCTTCTCAACAACCACAGCAACCTGAAGCCAGCCCCTGCAGCCCCCGGCAGCCCCCACGCATCCCCCGAGCCCAAGGGCCCTGGGGATGGGGCTGAGGAGGACCAGGCGCCCAGTGGGGGCCCCGGGGGGCGAGGCCCCTGCCCCTTCGAGAACTTGACGCCCCTGCTGCTGGCCGGGGGCGTGGCTGTGGCAGCCGCAGCCCTGATTCTGGGGGTGGTCTTCCTGGTCCGGAAAAAGTGAGGGCGGCTGGCCCCCCGGGCGGAGGCCCAGCCCCTCCCTGTACAGACCTCGGGGACCCTGTGCATGCGAATCCACTCACAGCTATCTATCCGTCCCACGTAAAAAACACACACACCAACGCCCCACAGACACGCAGCGGGAGAGGTGGACGGGCCCTGGCCGTGGAAGCTGACCCCCTTGGCTGGCCCCCAGCGCACCCCCCCACCTGCCAGGCGGCAGCAGCCGGGGCTCCGGGGTCACCGCAGCACAGGGCGGAGCTGCAACGTCAGGCAGGGGCCTCAGGGGGCTGGGGTCCCTGGGGGCAGTGGACAGGCTGGACCCCGAGCGTGGCCCACCCAGCCACCGGTCACTGTGCCAGCCTGTCCCGAGGGGCCTCGGCGGTCCCGTGGGCTGCCCGGCAGCAGCTTCATGACGAGCCCCCAGGGCAGGGGAGGGCCCCGAGGCTGACGGGTCCCGGATGGGCTCTGCCCTGGGCCCAGCCACCTGGGGATATTAAAGGGTGTGGCCGGTTCACTTTCCCCTCTCCTGCTCTTTGGTTGCAGCTGGGGGTGGGGCGTGAGGGTCTCTGGGGGGGCCTGCGGAGGTGCTGACCCGAGGCTTCCACGCCGCCTCCGCCTGCCACCGCACCCCAGCCGAGTACACGGACAGCGCAGAGGCCAGTCTGTGGAGAGGCTCCCGTGGTCCGCCTTCTCCCGCGTGCCTCAGGGGCGGTCCGGGGGCTGGGGGCCGCTGACAGGCAGGCGCGGGGGGAGGTGGGGGGATGGACGTCGAGGACCCGCCCTGCAGCCACGTCTGCCTTGCCCCCACAGAAGCCCCCAGGCGCCTCTCCCGCCTCCCCCAGCGTCCTTCGAGTCCAACAAGCGTATAAATGCAATAACACAGGTAGAGTAGAACCACTCGGTGGCTGTCACCCGGGCCCACCGCCTGCTGTGCCTGCAGTGGGACCGGAGCCTCTGGTCTGTCCCCGAGTGGCCCTCAGCGTGGTGGCGGTGGGCAGGATGGGAAGCGGACGTGCCCTCCCCTGGCCAGCCAGCCACGGCAACCCCGGGCCTGAGTGGAGGCCGAGTCTACAATAAACTCTCGTCCAAAGGCTGGGCTGGCGTCCTCACCTGCTCACGGCGGCGGGGTGGGGGTCACATGCACACCCCCTGGTCCTCCCCTGCCACCTCCATGCCCTTGACCCTGGTGGCCTCTCCTCCCTGCCCCTACTGGGCCTGCCCCACCCCGGGCGACCGCAGCCAGGCCTCTCTGCTGCCTGACCGAGATGGACATCCAGGAGCGCAGGACCCCCCCTCAGGCCCAGGCTGCTGGCCACCGTGCACAGGGTGGGGGAAGGGGACCTTGTTCCTTAGGCTGGCTTCTCCCGCTGAGGGGGGGCGGGGACCTTTCTACACCTCTCTTTGCAGTGAGCCCCCCATCCCTGGGGGTGGGGCAGAGAGGAGCTGCAGCCAGGGGTGGAGAGGTTCCCCCTCTTGTCACCGCCTCCCACCCACCCCGCAGCTGGGGGCACGCTGTTAGGGCGTGGGCTCGGGCAGCAAGGCCGCCAGACCCCACAAGCTCTGCTGTGGAATTTTTTTTATTAAAAAAGAGATTTATTTATTTTCTGAGAGAGGGGAAGGGAAGGAGAGAGCGAGGGAGAGAAACATCGATGTGCGGTTGCCTCTCACCCCTACTGGGGGCCCACCGCCCAGGCACGGGCCCTGACTGGGAATCAAGCTGACAGACCCTTTGGTCCGCAGGCCGGCGTTCCGTCAGGGCACTGACCACCCTGGCAGGGCCTGCGGTGGGCTTCCACTCCCCCCCGTCCTACCTGGTGGATGTGACCAAGGGGCACTTCTTTCCCCTCCGGCCCTCCACAGGCCCCCCTCGCAGAGTGGCCACACCCCGGCAGCCCCAGATCAAGTCCTGACCGTCCACAGCAGACCAGCCCCTCGCCCGGCCTGCCCTGTGCCCACCTGCTCCTGCTCCCCCGGGCCTCCATCGCCAGCCTGCCTCCCCTCCCCTCCCCTCCCCCCCACCCCCACCCCCCCCGACACCAGGGCCCTCACTCAGCCCAGCTGGACTCACTTGCCACCACCTGCCGTCCAGCCGCCTCTGCCATTATCTATTCTACGACCTTAAAAACCAAACCGCCGACAGGCCGACTGACCCTTCTAGGAGACCTGGGCGGCGGGGAGCAGGGGTGACTGGGAGGCCGGGCAGTATCGGTCTGAAGAGTGCCGTGACTTTCCACCCACAAGGCTCCCTCCTTCTGCTTACAAACCCTGTGAGGGCGTGACGAGGCTGTCACAGACCGTTTGGGACTTCAGGCGAAGTGGCCACAAGAGTCACCGGCCTGTGAGGGTGCCCTGCACACGGCTGGAAACTCTCTCTGTGCTGGTTTCAGAGAGGTGGAGGGAGGGCGGGAGGGAGGACAGAGGCATCGATCCCCTTGCATCCACTGCTGGCTCCTTGCAGGCGCCCTGACCGGGGACCGAACCCACAACCTCGGCGCCTGAGGATGACGCTCCACCCAGCTGAGCCACCCGGCCAGGGCAACCCACGTGCTTTAACTTAATCTCTTAAACGCGCAACTCAGGGGCATTGAATGCATTCGCACGGTTGTGCAACCACCACCCCCGCCCCCGTTTCCAGAACTCTCTTCCTTTTGCCAAACTGAAACTTTGCCTCCCAGCGCCGCCCCCTGCCCCTGGCCCCCCGCCCCCCGCCCCCCTGTCTGCGCACCCGACCCCCGTAGGGGCCGCACGATTGGGAGTCTGGTTCAGGCAGCATCCCACCCCAGCCTTATCTGTGCGGGGTGAGCAGGAACCGAGACTGCCCACCCCTTTCAGGCCGAATGTCCCTCCGTCTGTGTGGGGACCACGCTTCGTGTGCCCGTCCCCCGTCCGTCCACGGACACAGGGCCGCTCCCACCCTCGTGCCGCGGTGCCTTGCCCCGCGGTGGGCGTGGGGCGGGGCACCTGTCTCGGGTTCGCACCTGCCGTGGGGCCTCGGGCCATGCACCGTGCCTGACGTGGCTGCCCGCCTCGAGCCCGGGGGTCAGCCACAAGGGTGCCGCTGCCCTCGCCCCCGTGACACCGCATCAGGCGAAGGACGTGGGGTCCTGCCAGTCTGCGTGGGGACGGCCGTCCTCTCCCGGCTTTCTCCTCTGCACTGACCGGGGCCCGCTCGCTCCTCTTCACGGGGGTCTGGGCCACTTGGGGTTTGCCTTTTGCGTTTCTTCCTGCTGGTGCCATCTGTCCGTTTTCCTTGGACGGAGTGGGTGCCCCAACCCCGACCCCGACCGGCCAGTAGGACTTCTCCGCGGGCTGTGCGCACGCACGGAGCTGCCGGGGCGCCCCAGGCACCACCTCTCCTGGGCCAGCTCGCCCAGCATGCTGCCCTCACTGCGGAGGTCCTGCCTGGGTCTGTCCCGAGGCCACTGTGCTCCTCGCACCACGGGGGCTGCGGGGGCTGGGCTCGGTGTCCTCCCCCAGCGCTCTCATCCCCGGCTCCCATCTGGGCCTGCAGTCCGCCTGGACGCCAGGGTCTGTGCATGGAGATCAGCTGTCCCCTCCCACCAGCAGGCCTGCGGGTCCAGCCCCGGGAAGCGGACGATCCCGGGGCCTCACTGTGTCAGCGCCTGTGGCTGTGTCCCGCCCACTCAGGCCCCAGCACCCCCTCACGGGCACTGGAGAACCAGCGAGCCGAGGCCCTGGGCCCTGACCGGCTCCCTCAGCTTCAGGAATGGGGGGGCCCATCCGACACGAAAAACTCTCAGGGACCCCCGAGGCTCTTTTAAGTTATTTTTACTGCAGAACAACTTTAATGTTATAGAGAAAACGCCAGGCACGGAGAGGTTCCGGGTATACAGGCGGCACGCAGTGAGTGAGGCCAGGCTGGCGGGGACCCCACCGAGCACGGCCCGCTCGCTCCCACCAGGGGTCCCCCCGGGGCCTCCGCTCTCGGGCCTCGCATTCTGAGCACCGGGGCCTTGGGTGCCTGTCCCCACGTCGCTGACACATCACAGGTTCTCATGTCACAGGTGGGCTCTGAAGGGTGTGGGCACCCTGGACAGGGGTGACGAGGGAGCACGTGTGGGGGCCACTGTTTTCCTTCCTAGCACCCCTCTTTGGGGACCCCACACTGGAGTGCACTCTCGTCACGTCCGGGGGACCCCGCCTTCCCCCAGATGAGGGCGTGGGCTGGTGGTCAGAGTCTCTCCGCCCCAAGGGGCGGAGGTGGCGGGTGACTCGCTGCGCCAGGCCCTCGCCCTGGCTGCCAGGCCAGGCCTCCGACTCCCGGGTCTTCGGCTGCCCCCACCCAACCCGCTCCCCAGCCTCACACCTGGTCCCAGGGCCGGGCAGATAGGGGCCCCCTGCGTCCCGGTGACCGGTCACAGCGTCTGGCCAGGTGTGTTCGGGAAAGGCGGCATCTCCAGGGAAGCGGTGGCTGACGCTGGAGCTCCAGCAGCACTGACCGCCACAAGGGGCTGCGCCGTCGCAGGCCTGACGGCCCCGGGAGCTGGTGGCACCCTCACACACGCAGACCGGGGTGGAGGCCATGCACACTCACTCGGGAGATGCAGACCGAAGATGACACCCACACAGGAGACCTGGATGGGGGCACCTGCTCCCCCGGGCTGCTGGGAGGCCCCAGGTGCACAGGGGGTGCACCCGCCGTGAGCACAGGCGCACGCTGGCCTGGCCACGGTGACCGCTGGCCTGGCCACGGTGACCGCTGGCCTGGCTCCCTCCCCCACCCGCTTCCTTGGAGACAGAGGAAGGACTCAGTGAATCCCCACGAGGGAGGCGGCAGCTCCTAGAGGCTCGGAGCTGCCCCAGCAGGAGGATCTGCACCCGCGGCTCAGCCAGCCTGCTCCAGGGACACCCCAGGGTGGTGTGGGCAGGGCGGGGCCAGCAGGGACACCCTGGAGCCCCCCTCCATCTCCTGGGTTGAACACCCATGGGCTTGCATGGTGGGGAGGGGGTCCCTCCCTAGACCCAGAACGCTTTTCATTGGCTAGGCCCTGCCTGTGACCTCAGGCCTGCTGGTCTCCACCCACCCAACACAGGGGCCAGATCCCCACCTGCCCCCTGTCCTGATGCCCTGCCAGTGCCAGGAGTCCCCAGCCGCTGCTTCGCCCGGTGGTGGGAGGGCCCTGCAGTAGGTGAGGGCGAGGTGCTCCTGTGTCAGCTGGGGGGGTGGGGGTCAGGGCCCCAGGAAGCGTGGGGCTGAACCCGGCAGCGGGCAGAGCCGGTGCTGGGAAGGCGGGGGGGCGCCCATGGGAGGGGCCACAGCCTAGACTCGTCTGCTTCGGCAGCGCCCACCCACGACAGGGGTTTCCTATCAGAGGAGGCTGGCAGGGCCACACTGACGGCAGGGGGGCCTCCCTCCCCTCCGGGCCAGGCTTCAGCAGCACCGCCCACCACTGCCAGCCGCCCCCGCCACGGCCTGCGATGAAACCGCTTCCGATGCGGCCCCACAGCCCGGCCCACCTCCCTGACCTAACTCGGCAACCCCTGGCTCAGGAAGGGTCACCCCCTCTTCCAGGGGCTCCGCGGGGCCCCAGCGAGCCCGGAGAGCCTGTCTTCCCTCAGCCGCCCCGCCCCGACTCCGGGCACACCCGCACAACCCCCTTGCCTGGAGCCCCAAGCCTCAGCCGGCTCCTCCTCCGAGTCTTTCCCTCCTCAGACGTGCTGCCCCCATGGCCTCCCCTCTCACCCCCGGAGGGGGCTGGGATTTCCTCCCGCGAACCCACGGCGCAGCCCCCACCCCAGGGCAGGAGCCCCTCGGGGTCGGCGCTGTCCCCGCCTCCCGGCGCGGCTCCGGGGGCTCGCAGGTTCGGTTGCTGAATCCACGGGGAGGGATCCTGGTGCACAGCGCAGGCGTCTTCCTCCGGGTTCACATGCCCCCCGAGTCTCCGCTCCCGCAGCGTCCGCAGGAAGCGCCCGTTGCCTGAGAAAGGACGGGGAAGAGGCAGGAGCTGTTGCTGAACGCAACCAGGGGCGGGCGGGCAGGGGACGGCCCTCGGGGCCCTCCCGCGGCCCCGCGGCGCGCTCACGGCTCCCCAGGTGCTTCCGGGCCACCTGCCGACGCGCCGGGCAAGGGCGCGGGGACCCAGCGGGGCGGGGCGGCGGGGCTGCGCCTGCGCTCGGCGCCGCTCCAGGCCCCGTCCCCGGCCTCCGCGGCACGTGAGCCGCGTTCCCCACTGCGAGGCGCGCGCGCGCGCACGCACAAACACCCCCCCTTGCGCGAGCACACGCCCCCGCGCGCGCACATGCACACACTCACAGACGCGCACGCGCAGTTAGCGCGGACTGCAGTGGAGCCCATGGCGTCCGAGCGTCTCCCAAGCAGGCCTGCCTGCCTCCTCGTGGCCAGCGGCGCCGCGGAGGGTGAGACTGGCGCGGAGGGAGCACGGCGGGCGCCGGGGCCGCAGCGCGGAGGCCGGAGCAAGCGCCCAGGGCCCGGGATTGCTCTCTCAGGGACAGGACAGGGGAGGCCGGGGCGCGGTGAGGGGCGATGGGTGTGTCCCCAGGACCTGGGGGCTCGGAAAGGCGGGGGGTCAGAAAGCCTTGGCGCTGGCACGCACCGAGGAGGACGAGGGGTTGGAGAGGGGCCGTCCTGTGGGGGGGGGGCGGGGAGCCTCGGCGCTGCACAGTGGTAAAGGGGCCAGCAGAGGCGGACTTGGGGCTCACGGGGTCCGGTCTTACCAGCGTCGGCTCTTGCTTCGGGCTTGTGGGTGCTGATCCCCGGCGGGGAGGCTGTGAGCAGAGCAGGGCACCCGGTGCTGTTCTGAGCTCCCCCGTCCCAGAGGGAAGTGATGAGCCGTAGGTCACATGGGGGCAGGTGGGGGACCAGGGCCGGGACCTGGTCTGCTCTACTTTGTATTTGCTCAAGTGGGATCGGGAGACAGGACTGCAGGTCCTGGGGTCACAGTGTGCTGAGCCCAGGGGCCCCCCTAGGGGCCCTGAGGGGTGTGCGCCCAGAGTGAGGGCAGGAGGGGCCAGCCGGGGTCTACCCTCACTCCCCACCCATGGGGAGTTCAGGGGCGGTCGGAGCCACTGAGAGTGGGGTTCAGTCCCGGGGAGACAGGTTGGGGGTTACCTGCACAGACGGCTGGCTGGAGCAGGGAATAAGGGGCGGGTGGCACTGGCCTGGCCGTGCCAGGAGCAGGGGGTGTGGAGGACATGGGGGGGGGCACGGCTCTGGAAAGACCCCCCCGGCTCTGTGGGCAGGACTAGTGGGCCCTGCAGAGTCCCTCCAGGGGCCCTGGGATGAAGTGGGTGGGAGGCTGGGGTGCAGGAGCAAGGGATGGAGGAACTGGGAAGGCAGCATCCCAAGAGGTCGGGGCGGGGGGGGGGTTAGAAAGACTGTTTTGTTCCACGTGTGAACGTTTTACAAAGAACGCGTGTTGGTTCGCGAGTGTGGGTGAAGAGAAACGAGGTGGAGGGATTGGGGCCCAGGGTCAGCACGGAGGAGGAAGGGTGTGGGTCCAGCCTCCTGAGAAGCGGCCGCCGCTCTTCCCAGCTGGGCGTGGCAGGAGGGGGCGGGAGGCCCCCTGGGGTGTCTGCGCAGCCCCCTCGGGCGGGAGGGGCTGTCTGGCCCGGTGCTCACCGCACAGGTACCTCTTGCAGGGGTCTCAGCCCAGTCCTTCCATCACTGCTTCACGCTGGCCAGCGCTGCCTTCAACCTGCAGGTGGCCACCCCCGGGGTAAGTCCAGCCACAACCCCCGCACCTCTCTTGCTTCTGGGGCAAGTGGTGAGCCTGCGGCTGCTGTGACCCCGGGCGGCTGGCTTGCACTCAGGGGCCAGGACCCCACCGGCATCATCAGACCCCGGGCCCAGCCGTGGCCGGGGAGACTGGCCCGTGGGGGCCAGTGTCTGCACAGGAGAGCGAGGGAGGGTGTGCAGCCCTCTGCTGGCGTGGGACCTGGGGTCACGGCAGTGGTGTCACATGTTTGTCATTTTGCATGTTTCCAGTGGCACCCCCCGGGGGGGGGGGGCAGTTGCTCCTGCTCTAGAGACAGGAGACTGAGGACCAGCGAGGGGCAGGTGGGCCTGAGACGGGCGGAGCTCGGGATGTGCTGGGCCCTAGGGAGGGGGCTGCCGTCGGTCCCCACCCCCCTGTCAGAGCCCCTGAGCATCCCCGTGAGCCAGCAGGGGGTGTCCCGGCTGACCTCTGGCTCGGGGCCCTGGCAGGGGAAGACCATGGACTTTGTGGACGTGAACGAGAGCAATGCGCGCTGGGTGCAGGACTTCCGCCTCAAGGCCTACGCCAGCCCTGCCAAGCTCGAGTCCATCGACGGTGAGGGCCCAGGGCCCGGGAGGGTCGGGCGTGTGGGGTCTCGGGCGGGTCTGCTGCGGCCCACAGAGCTCCCTCCTCTGCTCCCGGGGCTCCCTGAGGCCTGCTGCCCAGCACCGCGGCCGCCATGGCCGCCTCCTGTCCTGCCTCCTGGGCCCAGAGCCCTCCCCCGGCCCCCACCCCAATCCATGGATCCATGGGGGGCGGGGGACAAGTGGCGGACACTTGGAGGTACAGGGCGCAGGGTGGTGCATGGGCTTTGGGGGCCTCGGCTGGGGTGGGGGAAGTGACACAGGGTGGCGCCTGGTGGCAGGGGCAGAGGACTGACTGGCCCGTGGTTGCCCCCAGGTGCCCGGTACCACGCCCTCCTGATCCCCAGCTGTCCGGGGGCCCTGGCCGACCTGGCCAGCAGCGGGTCCCTGGCCCGCATCCTGCAGCACTTCCGCTCTGAGAGCAGTAGGTGGCCCCGGGCCTGGGAGTGGGTGGGAGGGGCGCTGTGCCGACCGGACAGGACGGGGCGGCAGGAGGTGCCTGCTGCAGGGGTGGGGGTGGGGGGGCGGCGGCAGCCCTGGGATGCGGGTTTGGGTCCTGCAGGGGAGACGTCGGTCACCGCGGGTGTAACGAGCTCCAGCCATCCGACCCGAGAGGGGACAAGTTTGCTCAGCTGTCACACACGTGAGGGTGGGGCACCCGCCCTGTCCTTCGGTCGGCCCCCCTGTGGGCCCTCTGCCCGGCCCCTCGGTCCTTCCGAGGGGTCAGGCAGGGTGCCTGCTCTCTTCCTGGTGGGGCAGTGTGGCGTCCAGGCTCGGGGCCACAGCCAGCGGGGGCCGGGAGGAAGGCCGCTCTGGGGGGTCCTGGCCTGACGCCCCAGCCAGCCCCCGGCGGTGCTGGGCGTGTCAGCTGGGCAGGGCGGGACGCTCAGCTCACCAGGGGCCGGCAGACAGAAGCCCCGGCTGCACACAGCGCCCTTTGTCGGCGAGAAGGGGCCTCTGTCCCAGCAGCGCCAGGACCGGCGCCGCTGTTCCGGCACCTCAGCCGTGGGAACGGACCCGTGCCAGGCAGCCTTCTGGGTGGGAGGCTCGGAGCCAAGGCCGGGGGCCGGGGGGGACCGCCAAGGCGAGCCTGGGCGGGGGTGCTGCCTCTGGGGCCCCGAGGGAGGGAGTCCACTGCAGCCAGGAGGAGGGAGGGTTCCAGGTGGGCTGCGGCCGACACCAGCGACAGCGGTGGCCGTTGTGCGTCCAGACATTTGTCCTTGGGCCTGGAGCGGCACAGGCTGTCCTGAGGGCAGAGTGCCCCGGGGTTGGCCAAGAGACCGGACTCCCCACTGAGCCGGTGCCTGAGCAGCGCCAGCGGGCGGGGGTGGGGTGGGGGGGCGCGGGGGAGGGGCAGGGGCCAGGCGGCCGCCCAGGACCTCAGTGCCGCCCGTCTGCTGCTTCCAGAGCCCATCTGCGCCATTGGCCATGGAGTCGCCGCCCTGTGCTGTGCCACCAACGAGGACAGGTCCTGGGTGTTCCAAGGCTACAGCGTGACGGGGGTGAGTGCCTCCCGGGGGTCCCAAGCTCAGGCACGTGAGGGACCCTGTGGGGCCCATGGTCACCGCTGGCAAGGGTGACAGTTGTCCAGGTGGCACCAGGCTGGCAGTGCCTGCCCGTCCCCCCCCACACTCCCCTCCCTGCTGACGTCCTGGGAGGCCCGTCCAGCTGCGGGCGAGCACCGAGGAGATGGCCCCCAGGGCCCCTGACAGCCGGGCTGGCTGAGCTGGCTGTGGACGTGGGGAAGGGCAGGGTCGGGTCCGGCTTGGTCTTGTGCCTGACCGGGATTCAGGCCTCCGTTGGGGTGCTGGTCGGATGGGGAGCCAGGACCGGTTCCGCAGTTGCAGGCTGGGGGCCGCAGTGGGCAGGGGCAGACCCAGGGAGGGGCCCCTGGGGCAGGGCTGGGCCCTGGCTGCCGGCCGCTGCACGGGGCAGCCTGGTCCGAGGTCCAGGCCCCGGTGCGGACTGCACAGCGGGGGGGAGAGCGGGCAGTTCCTCGGAGCTCCTGCGGCCACGACCCGCACCCCATGCGCCACGTGGCCCTGTGTCCCGCCCACCCCAGCCCTTCCACTCGCTGGCGGTTTCCGCTCATTCTGGTCTCCCATGGGCCTCGATGCTGTGGGCCGGGGGTGACACTCTCCCCCTCCCACTCCCCCCGGCTTGTCTCCCTGGAAGCCCGTGGGGCAGGCACTGCTCCCCCTGCCCCACCCCCGCCCCCTCCCCAGCTGGGCCTGCCTGACCCGGGCGGCGCCCCTGCCCCTGCAGCCCTCCGTGTACGAGCTCGTCAGGGCCCCCGGCTTCGCCCGCCTGCCCCTCGTCGTGGAGGACTTCGTGAAGGACGCGGGCGCCAGCTTCAGTGGTGAGGGGGGCGGGTGGGGGCCGGCGGGGGCGGGCGGGGGCCACCCTGCTGGAGCCGAGTGTGCCGCAGACCCGGGGGCCGGCCGCTTTGAAACCCCGGCAGGCAGACTGACCGCCCCGCCGACCACAGTGCCCCCCGAGCTCACAGCCCCGACGGGGCGGGTGGGGGTCTGTCTGGGGCGGCGCCCACCTGCGGCCCGGCCTGAGGCCCGCGCCCTGGGGTCTCCCGCAGCCAGCGAGCCGGACGCAGTGCACGTGGTGCTGGACCGCCACCTCGTCACCGGCCAGAACACGCACTCCACCGTCCCTGCCGTGCAGAACCTGCTGTTTCTCTGTGGCAGCCGGTGAGGGCCGTGGGCAGCGGTGGGAGTGGGCGGGTCCCTGGCTGTGACTGGCCACGTGTGAACCTGTGCTGGGCCGCGTTCCCTGTGACATACAGTGCCAGGGCCCGAGCCCTGACCTGGCCTTTCTCCCGCAGGAAGTGACGCACAGGTGCCCGCCGAGCCCCCTGCCCGCCTGTGGATGCCACCCCCTCCAGGCGGCCCCGGAGTCCCCAGAGGCAGCTGGGTGCCTCGGGCCTGCAGGGACCCTGCCTCCACGCCAGCCCCAGTGACTCTGTACTCCAGGCAGGCCTGTCGGGGCTGCGGAGGCCTCCAGGAGTCAGCCCGGAGGGGGGTCAGTCTGGCCGCCAGCTGGGGTCCGGACTCCATGTGGTCGGTGTCCTGGGGTGGGGGCACTGGGTGTGTCTCCCTCTGCCCGTCCCCGCACACCTAGGTGGGGCAGGGACACCAGCAGCTGTTCCCAGGTGGTGGGGGCCCTGCCCTGGCTGGCGGCTGCCCCCAGCCCTTTGTGTGCTGGCTGGCTGTGTGGGGACGGGCCAGCTGGCGGGAACTGGCTCAGCACTTTGGACTTGGGTCAAGGGGAAGGGAAATGAATCTTCTTATGGTCACAGCTCCTGGCCCCCAGACCTGCCCTGATTTGAGCGCTTGCCCTGCGTGTGGTTTCAGAGCGTGGCGGTGGCCCCAGGTCGGGCCTGGGCAACGCACTCTGGACATCGGGAGAGCCGCTGCTCACGTCCCAGCGCCCCGCAGGCTTCGTGGACAGCACTCCCTGTGCCCCGAGGGTCGGGCCGGACACACAGGCAGGGGCTGTGCCTGGAGAGGGGCCTCCCGTGTGGCTGTCCCACACCCACAGGCCCTGGACAGGCCTTCCCTGAGGATTCCGGTTGGCCATCTCCCAGCACAGCCTGACCACCCACCCTCGGGTTCCTCCCCCCAGGGGGCCTGACTGTCCCGCTGGGTCTGTTTCCTCCCAGCCCCACTGGGCCCAGCGTTCCCGGGGCAAGCAGATCCGGCTCCTGACCTGTCAGCCTGTGGGGCCCTGTGCAGCGCTGGCTCTTTGCACGAACACCTGGAAAACCTGCCTGGGGGTGTGTGGTCTGTGACCCACAGAGAGTCAGTGACACCCGCTGAAGTCTGACAGGCCCCGTGTGCTCCATGCTCAGGGCCTGGGCGGGCTGAGGGGGTGGGGGGCAGGTCTCCCCCACGTGCCTAGGGGTGTTGGGAACAGACCCCAAAGCCTCCCCTGCAGAAGCAGTGCAAGCGCATCCCCAGCAGCACTGTTCTTGGGAGCTCACGGACCCAAGCTGTGGCCCTGCGAGTGCAGTCTGGTTGGGGGGGCAGCAGTGTTGCCCTGTGGTGAGGACGGGACACGGGGTACGGTGTTGCCTAAAGCTGGGGCTGGACCCATCCTGCCAGACACACGTGCAGACCCCCGGGGCCGGGAGGTGCCCAGCAGCGGAGGGGTCAGCAGCCGCCTCAGCATCCTGGATGCACCAAGCCGGGCTGGGTGCCCAAGGTGGCACAGCCCACAGCGGAGCCTGCCTGTCCCTGGAGCCCTTGGGGAGGGTGGCCGTGCTGCCCCACTGGCCAGTGCCTGGTGCCTCTGTGGGACAAGGAGCCCAGGCTGGCTCCAGAGGAGAAAGCTGCCCCAGGGTGAGGGGGGGTGCCCCGGTGGTTCTTTGCTGACCCTTCTGTGTGCCCAGGGCGCCTCATGTGCAGGGCTGTTCCCTGGCACCTGCTTCTGTCCAGCCTCCACCCCAGGCACCCTTGTAGATCCTGTGCTACATCACCTGCCTTGCACCCTGGAGGTGGGGGTGGAGAGCCACCTGTGCATCCACCCAGCACCACCTGAGCCCCGTTCCCAGTATAGCACGTGGGGTGCAAAGTCCAAACACGAGGCTGCCCTGTGCCCCTCGCTCCAGGGTTCGGATGGGCCAGTGCTGCTGTGCCGCCCCCACCAGGTGGCGCTAGTGGCACAAGCAGCAGTGGACCGCGGCCGGCTCGGCCAGAGGAGCGGAGTGCGCCCCGCCCCCAGGCTCAGGCCACAGCTCACGCCACAAGGGTGGGGCTGGCTGCCCGTGTTGCGTAAGGGGCTGGGGGCTGGGGCCTGGGACGGCTGGTGCAGGGGGACGGGGTGGGGAAATGAAGCACAGCGCGGAAAACGTGACTATTTAATGCATTAGGCAAAAGTTTTGCATAAAATCAGAAATCTGTGATCTGTCCCTGCTCCAATCAGTAAAAAAATTGCAAGACTCGTCACCAGGCTCGTGTACATCGGACCCGGACTCCACGCCGGGTCGTCCAGGACCCGGCCCCGGGCTACTTCCCGTTCTCCGCGCTGAACATCCGCTCCTGGAAACCAAGGGTGACAGGGACCGGGGGCTCACATCAGGCTGCCCTCTGAGCACCCGCAGGGCACCCGCCGGCCCCCAGGGTCTCCCGGGGGCGCGCTGGGGGTCCCACAGGACGTGGCAGCCCCGCCCGACCCCGGCGGGGGCACTCACCGCCAGCACCCGCTCCAGCTTCACGGCGTCGGCAGCAAACTTCCGGATCCCGTCCGAGAGCTTCTCTACGGCCATCTGGTCCTCGTTGTGCAGCCAGCGGAAGGCCTTCTCGTCCAGGTGGATCTTCTCCAGGTCACTGGCCTGGGCTGGGAGGACAGGCGGCATGGCCTCCGTGTCCGCCCACACCGCCATCCCCACCAGGGCTCGGGGCTGCCCTGCGCCCTCCCAGCCCTCCACCCAGCGCAGGGGACCCCCACGGTCCAGCTCCGCCCGCAGCCGTGCCTCCTCGGCTCTGTCACCCACGCCCTCGGGTGACCCAGGGGCAGGTGGCCTGGAGCGGCCAGGGACCTACCGGCCTTGACCGAGAGCGTGGGCACCAGCTTGCTGCCGTCCTTGAGCAGCTCCCCCAGGAGCTTGGGGGAGATGGTGAGGAAGTCGCAGCCCGCCAGCGCCTTGATTTCGCCCGTGTTGCGGAAGGAGGCGCCCATGACGATGGTCTTGTAGCCAAACTTCTTGTAGTAGTTGTAGATCTTGGTGACACTTCTCACCCCTGGAGGGGGTGGCCAGGCAGAGTGGCTACTGGGCCCCCCCCGCTGCCCTGCCGGCCCCGCCCCCGCCCCCGCCCCCAGCGGGCTGCTCACCAGGGTCCTCCAGGGGCTCGTACACTTTCTTGTCCGTGTTGGCCACGTGCCAGTCGAGGATGCGCCCCACGAAGGGGGAGATGAGCGTCACCCCCGCCTCGGCGCAGGCCACGGCCTGGGCGAAGGAGAACAGCAGCGTCATGTTGCAGTGGATGCCGTGCTGCTCCTCCAGCTCCCTGCGGGCACGGGCACGGGCACGGGCGGGTGTGAGCTCCCCAGCCCGCGCCAGGGCGCGCCCCGTTCTCTCCGGCCGGGGTTTGTCCGTCAAACCCACGCCGCCAACAGGGACAGAGGCAGGAGCCCCCAGCCCGCCCCTCGGCTCAGCGCAGAGCCCCCGGGGCCAGCTGCCACCGCGCTGTCCTGCTGTCTCACCCGGAGCCACAGCCCCCTGACCCCTCTCCCCCTTCCCAGGCCACCCCTCCGTCCACTGTGACAACCTGGGCTGAGCCCCAGGTACAGGGCCGTGACCGTGCCCCATCACGTGGCGGGGGCATGGACAGCTGAGCCTCTGCTCAGACCCCTCCAGCCACAAACTCCCACGGCGGGAGTTTCAGGAGGGTCTCTGCCACGTGGCCGCGCTGGGGTGGCTAAGGGCCGGCACCCACGCCGGGAGCGGGCAGACAGCTGGGCAGCAGCAGTGAGAAACTGCAGCTCCCCGAAAGGGCAAACACCTAATAACCGGACGACCCGCACGCTTGGGTTTGGGCCATGGCTGCACCCAGACGTTCACAGCAGCGTCATCCGTGAGCCCCAGGGGCGGGAACAGCCATGCATGTGCACAGGGAAGAACAAACATGCACACGATGGGGTGTGCACACGCACCGAACATCTGCCTGGGAAAGAACACAGCCCAGACCCCCCGGGGTGGGCTGAGCCCCCAACTTGTGCCAGCCGAGGCCACGTGTCACAATACGTCTGTGTGACGCCCGCAACAGGCCGGGCGAGTGGAGGAGTGGCTGCCAGCGGGGGCGGGGCAGACACAGGGCCCCAACAGCGGCACCCCCCACGCTGCCCCGGGGAGACCCAAGGGCCGCACTCCAGCCCTCCCACCCTGCCTTCCCGCTTGGGGGCGTGTGCTGGGCCGGAGAGGCCCGATTCCCTGCACTGTGAGCGTGAGCGTGCCCGGTAGGGACAGGGCTGGTGACACAGCTGCGGGTGTCTCACGGGACACTGGCTTCCGAGCGTCAGCGAACAGGACCTCGGGACCTGGCCCCAGACGCACCAGCTCTGGCAGCCGACAGCCCACCTGGGCCGTGGGCCCCGACCCCTGGAACAGGGAGACACTCACTTTCCGGCCTGGATCCCCTCCCAGGTGGACGAGAGCTTGATCAGAACCCGGTCCTTGCCGACCCCGGCGTCCTTGTAGAGCTCGATGAGCCGCCTGGCCCGGGCCACCATGGCGTCCTTGTCGAAGGAGAGCCTGCGAGAGCCAGGGGTCCGCAGTGAGGTGCCACCTCGGGGCAGCTGCCGAGGACGAGCGAGCCGGTGGCGTGCGCACACCCCTCCGCCACCCCGGCTTGGGCCGGCCTCCTCGGAGGGGGGCAGGCAGACAGGCAGGGCTGGGCCCCGCCCCCCACCCCACGCCCCACGCCCTTACCTTGCATCCACCTCCGTGGACACGCGGCCCGGAATCTTCTTCAGTATTTCGGCCCCAAACAGCACGTAGAGCTTGTCGATGGCGTTCTGGATCTGCTCCTCCTGGGCCCTGAAATCCAGAGGGAAAACACGGGCAGCAGCCCGTGGGGTCGGGTGCAAAGGGCCCTGCAAAGCGGATGCCCGCGTCCCCTCCGAGAGCCCTCGCGTGCCACCCTCGGTCCCGGGGACCCCGCCCCGCACGGAGTGCCCGGCCCCGTGCGCAGCTCGGGGTGCGTGGAGCAGTCACGCCGTGGTGCGGCCGTCACCACCACGTCACCTCCGGAACCGCCTTCTTCCCAGCGGAACCCCTCCATCTCCGAGCACGTGGGGAAAACCCCCTCTGGAGCTGCCTGGGTAGACGGGCGAAGCGCAGCGCACAGCGCTGGGCCCAGCACAGGCCGCCGCCCGAGGGTCCTTGCTGGCCCCAAGCCCACAGAGGGGTCTCACTCAGGCCAGCACGCCACGGCCAGAGCCGTGGGGCCGCTGACCGGGGCGGAGGGCACGTGAGTGCGAAGACACGCCTCGCCACTAACGCCGGGAGCGCCGTGGCCTTCTGCCGTAACGGGGCGAGGCCCAGACGTGGGAGAAGGGGAAGCAAAGCCACCTGGGGGAGTGCGTGGTGGGAGAGGGCAGACCCAGGGCACAGAGTGGGCCTGATGCCCCCAGACCACCAGGGGCCGCTGTTCCCCGAGGGCACCGTCCTCACCCTGATGAAAGTGTAAAACGACCCCTCGGAAAGGCACATTTGTGGAGACCCACACAGGCGCACCAGGCTCCCAGCTGCACGCCTGCTTTGCATAAGGAACACGCCGGCAGAGCCGGTGACAATGCACACACACGAGACGACGGCCCTGGGGGCAGGACGCCCGAGAACGGCAGTTCCGTCGGTGAGGGGTCAAGCCCCTCAGTGGCCCCCACCGCACTCCCGGCCCCCGGCACTCACCCGCCCAGCCTCTTGCCGTAGGCGATGGCCTCCTCCACCAGCTCCTGGTAGGCGGGCATCTGCGCAGCCGCCAGGATCAGGGACGGGTTGGTGGTGGCATCCTGGGGCTTGTACTCGTCGATGGCTGGAGGGAGGGTTTGGGGAACAGGAGATAAGTGGGGGCTCACTTCCACCCCGCAGTCCGTGCCAGGTGCCCCCTACGCCCTGGGCACAGAGGCAGAGTCCAGAGCGTCTGCGAAGCTCTGGCTGCTGCGGGCTGGGTGCCGTCCTGCAAACTGTGAGGGTGTCGGTTTGATGCCCAATCAGGGCGCAGCCTGGGTTGCGGGCCAGGCTGGGGGCGTGTGCAAGGCAACCATGTGATGTTTCTCTCTCACATTCATGCTCCTCTTTCTCTCTCCCTTCTCCTCTCTCTAAAGATTAAATAAGTCTTAGAGAAATAAAAGTGTTTCCGGAGTCGGGGTACAGCCACCCTGCACACACAGGTCCCTCCCCGCCCCGGGAGGCCGGCCGAGGGGCAGCTGTTTGCACAACGGCGGCTCCACCGGCGACACCAGGGCCAGGGATGGAGGGTCCCTGCCGTGCTGGGCGGGGAGGCAGCCGAGCGTGGTCAGCACGGCAGAGGGCGCGTCCAGCTCCCATGCAGCGCCAGTGACGGCGACCAGACTCGGTGACGGACGACTGCTGGCTTTCCCCTCTGAGGCACTCTCTCCTTAACACGCCCATTCCTAGGGAACCCAGCTGAGTCCCCGGGAACCCGCGGGGCTGGCCTGCAGCCTTGCCGGCCGGCCGTCGGGGCAGGACACGGGTGTGCAACGCGGCCAGGGGACGTGAGGCTTCAGCGAGTTTACGGGGCAGATTAGTTTGTTTTTTTTTTTTAAGGTTTTTATTCACAAACTTTCTAGAGAGGGGAAGGGAGGGAGAAATATCAACGTGCACAAGAAACGGTGATCAGCTGCCTGCCGCACGCCCAGTGTGCACCCTGACTGGGGATCAAACCGGCAACCTCGTGCTTTGCAGGCCGGCACTCAACCCGCCGAGCCACAGGGGCCAGGGCCACAGGAGTGTGTTCAAAGTGCCCTTTGCTGGCAGGACCGCAGAGATGGGGAGGAGGTCAGGCACCGGCAGGCCCTGGGAGGGGCACCTGTGTCCTAACTGCGCCCACAAGGATCTGCACTGTCACAGACCCGCCCCAGAGCAGCCCCCTCCCCGAGCAGGCTGACACTGGCGGCCACTGAGCCAGGCCCGTGGCCCATTAATAACCCAGTGCCAGGCGCCTGGGCCTGATCACACCATGGTCACACAGGGTGCCACCACAGCCGGGGGGCTGGGCCCACGGTTCTTGGGACCCTGCGGACTAATATCGCAACTTCTTGTGCGTCTCTTTCAAAACAGCGGGTTAGGAAAGCAGTGCTCTGCGGCGGTGCTTACGACACAGGGTGTGTGTAACCCCGGCTGATGCACTGACAACGGGCCTTTCCTTGGGGAGAGAGTCAGGCCTCGATGGAGCTGACTTACAACTGCGAGGTGGAGCTGGGGCTCAGCCGACTGCCTTCAGGTCTGGTGAAGGCAAAACGGGGACTGGGAGGGGCCCAGTTCTGGGTGAAGCAGCCCCACTTTGGCTGTATTTACAAAGAGGCCTGAGATCCCCACACCACGAAAGTAAGAACCTTCACGAGTGCCCACAAAACCACAGGCCCACAACTACCTGCTAACGTTTATGGACAGACAGCATCAGCTAATGCATTCTTATAATGCCAGCACCTGGGTTTGGATACCTCTAGAGAAAGAGAAGTAAGACAGCAAGCCTTTCCCAGAAGGTGGAACCGACAACCTGCAGGACACAGCACAGACCCCGGATGCCCCTGGGCCAAAGCCCACGATCACTCAGAGGCAGGGAAACAGCCGCCAGGGTCCCACTGGGGTCGTCGCCCCGAGGTCCCGATGACCCAGGGCAGATGAAGAGGAGACCGAGGCCCCTGGCCTGGGGCTCCAGACCCCCTGGAGGCCTTAGATGGTCAGAGGGTTAAGGTACAAGGCCAGCAAGCCCATAGGTCGGCCCCAGGCTGATCGCCAAACATGCTTATTCATGCTGGTGAGCTCTGCTAGATAAAAGCAACCCTCTTAAGAAAACAAAACGCTCTTACTCAGTACTACCAAAGAGGGGTGACACCCACTTTCTCAAGTCAGCATGAGAAAGCAGAAAAGAGAGGAGGCGCTTCCGCGCTGGGAGCCCCGGAGCTCACGCCCACAAGGCACCAGCTCCCTGGAAATGCAAGTTCCTTCGGCGAAACGGAGGGGCGACCAGTCGCCGGGACGGGCTGGGGGCTCCCGATGGGCCGCGGAGCCCTCCACGCTCCCGGGCGAAGGATGAACCACACCAGTTGATCCAAATTGGCACAGCACGGCCCCTGCTGTGCCCGGCGCCCCGGGCTCTGGCCGAGCTCCGCGGCCCGGTGGCCGGCACGGGCCGCAGCCGGTGGCCCTGCGCCCGAGGCCGGGTGTGGAGTGTGTGACGGGCGGGAGCAAAGCCCAAGGGTGACCCCGGCACCCAGTCGTGTCCTGCTCAGCAGTCAAAACCGCCCGGGGCAGCCCGGCTCGGGGTTCCCCTCGCACCCTCCCCGATCCCGTGCCCTCGCGACCCGACGCCCGCGGGCTAGAGCGCCGTCCCGCCTGGCTGCCGGGGCGCCCTCGGCTCGGGGGCGTGGCTCCGCTGCGCGCCCACGCCCCGAGCGCCGTTCTCCGGCCCCGCGCTCGGGTGGTCCGTCCCGACGCCGGCCCCGAGCTCCCCGAGTCCCCACCGTGGGTGCGGGACGGCGGAGCGGCAGAGCCCGGCGCGGGTCAGCGGGAAGGCGGGCCCGGAGCGCACCAGATCTGCGTTCCTGACCCGCCGCCGCACGGCCTCCGCCGGCGACCGCACTCGGGGCCCCGCGCGGCTCACCGTGGAAGTCGCCCGTGTCGGCCACCACGGTGGTGAACTGCTTGAGCTGGTCCAGCGCGTTCTCCATCCTCTGCCGCTTTACCGGGGAGCCCGACATGGCGAGGTAGCAGCGGCAGTGCAGCGACCCACAATGCCCCGCGGCCCCGCCCCGGCCGCCAGCCAATCGGGAGCGGCGCGGGTGGTGGGCGAGGCCCCGTCGAGAGGAAGCCCCGCCCCTAGATCGAGGCCCCGCCCCAGGCGAGGCCCCGCCTCCCAGCGGCCTCGGCGGCTGGTTCGGGGGTCCCGGGGCCCCCGCGATCGCTGGTGAAATGGGCACGACGCGTACAGGTCTGCGAGGCAGCCCAGGGCCGGCGCGTCCAGTGCGCGCACTGAGCCTGCAGCCGGGGTGGGAAGCCCCCCGGAGCGGCGCGCCCCGCGCGGAACCCCCCGAAGGGAGACCCCCGTGGTTTCCGCCCTCTGCAAAACGCAGAGCGCAGTACCAAGGCAGTGAGCGGAGGCGCGGAGTCCCAGGGCGCCCTGGAGACTTCAGCCTCCGTATGGGCCGCAGCCTGAGTGCTGTCCGACGGAACCCCCCGCCCTTGGCCCCTAGGAGACGAAAAGGGCCTTTGTTTCCTGACTGCGGCTGTGCCAGGCAGCTGCTCCCGCGGTCAAAGGGTGGGCGCTGGGCGGGCGGAGCGAACTGGGGTGCGGGCCTGGGCTTGGGTCGCTGCCTACCCCAGTCCCCGGAGTGAGGGGGCGGGCTGCAGGTGCCCTGGGTGCACCTGCGCCCCTCAGGCCTGGCTGCCCCTCCAGGCCCGCCCTGGGGTCAGTGGTGCCTGGTGCCTGGAGGGGGGCCAGGAGTGGTGGGGCAGCGGGAGACTAGGCCCGTGTTTTTACTGTCTCCTGCAGATCCGGGGCCGCAAGCATGGGGCCCGCACGCCCGGCCTTGGTTCTGGGATGCGCACTGAGTAGCACTATGCTCACAAGCGGTCCCAAGGGCCTTGTGCCCTAATCAGATGTAGGAAATAAAACTCTGTCAACCTGGAGGCCCGGTTCAAGGCTTCCAGTCAAGCACGTATGTAGGGCAGGTGCCCGGGAGAGGGGAGGTAAAGGTCAGGGAGGAGCTGGGGTTTCCGGGACTCGAGGGCCTTGGGTGTGGCCTGTGTGGACCTCAGTGCGGGCCTTGCCAGGACAACCGCAGTGGAGGGAGAAGGCCGCCAGGGGGAGACAGTGCGAAGGTCTCCGAGCTTTGGGGTTTGCTGTGCAGGGAGCAGGGCCCGTGTTGTGGGGAGAAGTGACTTCGGGTCTGTGGCTGGTGGCAGGAGAGGAGAAGGGCGTGCCCAACCAGGCTCCTGGTGGACAAGGGCTGGGATACAGGGCACTCATGTAAGGGTGGCCTGTGCGGTCAGTCGAGGTTGACCGGAGGGACAAGCAGCCGACCTGGGCACAGACAGGGCAGGTGGGCAGAGCCTCTGCTGACCACCTCACTTTCTTCGGGATGTCCAAGCAAGCAAGTCCAGGCTCTGGGAAGGGAGGGGGGCAGGACGGCTGGGCCATGGGCCAGTGACTTGTGGCCGACCTGGGCGTGGCCGGTGGGTTCGGCCACCTGCTCCTCCTGCTCCCCTGGGGAGGTGTGGGAGGGGTGATGGGGTGTGGCCCGAGTAGGACAAGTCAGAGGCCACGGCGATGGGGAAGCCGAGCCGGGCCGGTGTGGAGGTCCTGGGCAAGTGTTTCGAGGAGGAGTTGAGTCACCTGAACAAGCGCAGGACAAAGGGCGTGAAGGGCTGAGTGTGCGAACGCCACCCACAGCCCGAGCCGCTCCCACAGACCCTGTTAGCTTAAAGTCTCCCTCAGCCAGCCCTGGCTGGGCGGCTCAGTCAGCCGGAGCATTGTCCCATGACCGAAAGGTTGCAGGTTCAATTCCCGGTCAGAGCACACGCCCAGGTTGCTGTTTTGATCCCTGGTTGGGGTGTGTGCGGACGGAAGGCAACCGATGGATGTTTCTCTCTCTCTCTCCCTCTCTGTCTAGAATCAATGAAAAATATACTTGTGTGAGGATTAAAGAAAGTTAAAGTCCCAGTCAGCCGTTATCACCCCCCCCTTTTTTTTAAGATTTTATTTATTTATTTTTAGAGAGGGAAGGGAGGGAGAGAGAGAAACATCCATGTGCGGTTGCTGGGGGTTATGGCCTACAACCCAGGCATGTGCCCTGACTGGGAATCGAACCTGCGACACTTTGGTTCGCAGCCCGCACTCCATCCACTGAGCTACGCCAGCCAGGTGTCCCCCTTTTGATGGAGCTCTTTCCCCGAGCACATCGCTGATCAATGGGTCTGGTCTTCTGACCTGGGCCTTTGTGTCCCTCAGTGGCAGGACAGACCTCTGCTGGGTGTCGCCTCTCCCGTCAGAGGGCGCAGCTCTGGCTGGAGGTTAACAGGCAGCAGGTGCACAGCTTAGTAACAGGAAGAAGTCGAAACAGAATTAGATCCACAGAGCGACCTAGTGCACGTGATGAATGTAAACCAGAACTCAAACGATGCAACACAGGCCACTGTGATCTTGGGAAGATCGAAGGTAAATTTTTTATTCATTTGTATTGATGAGAGAGAGACCCACACACGGGATTGGCTGCAGAATTGCAGTCCACACAGCGGACGATCACTCCGCGGTGAAGAGGCAGGGCATCCTGGCCCCCGCCAGAGCGCGGATGGGCCTGGAGGTCACTGTGCTGAGTGGATGAGCCAGACGCAGAGGACAGACCCCGTGCGGTTCACTCGCAGGAGGTCCCTGGGGGAGTCAGAGCCACGGAGACAGAAAGTAGGGCGGTGGGTGCCCGAGGCAGAGAGGGGGAAGGGCGGGAGTGAATGTTTAATGGGGACGGAGCGTCAGCGGGGAAGATGGAAAGTTCTGGAGACGACGGAGGTGACGGCTGCACAGCAGTGTGAGTGTGTTTAACGCCCCTGAGCCCAGCGCTGAGACGCGGGCAAGTCGGCAAAGGCGAGGTGTCTTTCTTTCATCACAGCCGCAGACCAGCGTCTGGGCGTGGCCCACCGGTCGGCTCCGCCTCCGTCCGAAGCCTCGGCATCTGGAGCCTCCCCTTGCCCTCCCCACGTGCATCCCGGAAGCCCCAGCTCACGGCCACAGGGGTGGTCCGGCCGTGTCTGGTCCCGTCCTGTTTAAAGGCACCCACGGCAACCATGAAACGCATCCGGGAGAAGCGCACAGGCCGTAAGCCACGGACACGCTCGTCAGAAGGATAAACCCCCGCTCAGAACAGCAGTGGCCGTGGGGGCGCAGGCGGGGCGGGACGGGGTCCCAGGCGCTTGGTTCCGCAGACTGGAGGGGGAGCGCTGGCTGTTCCCCGAGCTGCTGCGCCGACCCCTCATCTCCCCCTCCCTGATTCAGCACTCACTCTCCTTCAGAGCGAAACCCCGCCCCTCACGGCTCCCCGAGGCCTTGGTTTGCCTGAGTTCTTGTAAAACGTGCTGTTTCCAACACTTGGTTTTTCCTCCTCGTGTCTGTGTATTCTAGTTCATGGAACCTGTGGGTGGCTTCTTCACTGGTCTGCAGCGCCTGCCTTCCCCGTGGCTCTCCCGTGGCCCCCAGCTTGGGCTCTTCCCACCCCCACCCCCATACCCCGCCCTGGTGGACGCCAGGGAGGGCCCTGGGGTCACAGCACAGGAGCAGGGCTGATGAGGGGGTGACACGGGTGACTAAGCCCAGCACGGCTCGGAGGTCCCCTGTCCCCACGCCTCCCAGCACGGGGCGTCTGCCAGCTTCCTACTTTGCCGGTCGGATAGGCGGAAAGGGTTTTCCTTTGTCTCTCTCTGGCACCCGGGCCTGAGCACCTGCTCAAGGACTGGGGGGGCTTGTGGGGGCCCCCCCACAAGTGCCCGGCCTGCTGACCTGCAGGAGCTGCGACCGTAGATGCCACAGCAGTGTGAGTCCGACTCGGGGCCTCGGGACCCCGGCACGCACGTCAGAGTCTTGGAGGCCCCACAGGACTGGGTCTGTGGGTCGCCTCTGCTGATGTGCACGGTCGTGAGAAGCTCACTGAAAATTCAAGGACGTGCACCGACTCTTCCCTTTTACAAGGACAGTGACAGGCCACCACCCCAAAGCACCTGCGTCCGTCCCCTGGCTGGCTGCTGCACGCCACCAGGAAGAAGGGCCTCGGATGCCCTCTCGTTTCAGGACCGTCCTGAAAGCAGGGGCCCCAGGCCTGTGGGCAGAGCGCTGAGCCTGGCTGGCGACTCTCTGGGCTCACGTCCGCGGTTCGGTGCCCACGCACTGCACAAACGCGACGTCTCCTGCCGGCCCCTCCTACTCAAGCCCCCGTCCAGGCCCCGAGCTGCACACTCCCAGCCTCGTCCACCCGGCTAAGACCCCCACAGGGGCGAGCCCACGTATCACTATCCTCTCGTGACCGGGCCGCCTTCTGGAGAGCCGGCAGTTGACACGGGACGAGCTCATTTCTGTAAGAAATTCTTTTTTTTTTTAAGATTTTATTTATTTATTTTTAGAGAGGGAAGGGAAGGAGAAAGAGAGAGAGAGAGAGACATCAATGTGCGGTTGCGGGGGGCTGTGGCCTGCAACCCAGGCATGTGCCCTGACTGGGAATCGAACCTGCGATGCTTTGGTTCGCAGCCTGTGCTCAATCCACTGAGCTATGCCAGCCAGGGCAGAAATTCTTTTTAAAACCAATACAGTGAGGTTAGCAGGATGAGCCCTATCCCCCGGGTCCCCCCTCGGGCCCACGAGGACAAGGACACCCGGCCCCATCCAGCGGGGGGCCCATCCCCACCCTGAGGGAGGGGCTCAGCCTGGTGGGGATGGTGGGGTGGTCTTGTCGGGGTACCTGCAACCTTCTGGTGATGCCACACTGGTGGGTCTGTGGGTGTCCAGAAGGAAGGACATTGCTCCCTTCTCCTCTGGGGCTCCCTCTCCCTGTCTGCAGGGTCCTGCCCAGCTCCAAGGGCAGACCTGCTTCTCCGGCCTGGAGGTGGGGCTGGGTCCTCTCTTCCCCGGAGAGAGGGGCTGAGCTGGTCAGGTTCCAGCGGTGGCCCAGAGGGCACCAGACAGCCCCCAGTCCCGTTGACCAAGCCCTGCTGCACAGACTTGGCCCAGGGTGGCCTGTCCCGCCTACGTTGGATTTTCCAGACCCAGGGGCTGGTCCTGTCTCAGGGGTCCGCCAGCCTAGGGGCAGCCCTCCCAACTCAGCCCCGCCAAGCCCAACCTGCCCTCTGCACCCGAGCTCGCTTGGACACCCCTGCCCAGCAGACAGAGGCCCCAAGACTGGGCCCTTGGGATACCCTGAACCAGGGTTGGCCCATCCACTCTTGGGGGCCCACGCAGGTCAAGGCGCTGGGGAACCAGACAAGTGCTAGTGCGCCCCCTGGCCGCCAGGGAAGGCAGCACGCAGAGTTGCCAGCAGAGGGCGCCAGCGGCCTCCAAAGGTGGGCACCAGCCAGGTGGTCTGGGGCCTGCAGGTGCAGCATTCAGCCCTCAGGAACCTCAGGGACCACTCTGCTCTGGCACCCAGGGCAGCCCAGCTGACTGTTGGCGCTGTCCAGCCACCCAGCCACCCAGCCACCCAGCCACCCAGCCCCCTCTTCCGCCCCCCGCCCCCACCCCATCCTCAGCTTAGCTCTCCGAATCAAACCCTCCTTTGCTCCTCTGCCGCCCCTCCCCCACTCCCACTCCCCTCGGTGACAGTCTTCCGGCTCTCCTTCCGGGCAGGGCCCCTCCTAACCCCTCACCTCCCGGGACGGTCCCCCCCCGCCACGCCCTCTCTGACAGGTGTGGAGGGGAGGGGAGGGGAGGGTCTCCCCACCGCCCCACCTGGGCTCTGGGGTCAGGGTCTTACTTGGGGCCTCACTGCCGGCCCGGCCGCAGCCCGCCCTGCCCGACTGCCCTCGCGAAGGGCGTGACTTCAGGTCAGCTGCAGGACCCACCGCCGACCCCCACCCCAGCTCCAGGAGACACACAGCAGCCGAGAGGAGACAATTGGTTTAATGTCACGGCCTTTGAGCTTGGCTCCCTCTCAGCTCTGGGTTGTGACCTGGAGTCCAGGGCCCTCGCAGGGCGAGGCTGGCCTGAGACCCGGTCACAGACAGTTCCTTTCCTGGGGCTCCGCCTCAGGGGTGGGGTGAGGGTGGGGTGTCCGAGGTTAGTGTTCAGGTGAGTCCAGTCCATGCCTCCTCCGTGAAAAGGCGAAGGGAGCCCAGCAGGCGCCCCCAGGGCACCCCCAGGGAGCAGTGCACGGGGTGGGAGCTGTGGGCACCGTCTGGGGCAGGGGGTCACCAGCCCGGTCAGCCTCGAGCCGGGGGCAGCTGCCCTTCCAGCCCACAGTGCACCTGGGGCGGCGAGGATGAGGGGATTCAGAGGCGTGTGGACTGAGCATCTCGGAGGCAGGACAGGGGCAGACTCAGAAGCGCCAGGGACCCTCGCGTGGGTGGGGGAGGCCAGAGGAAAGGGGTTCTATGGCCTCGGGGAGCACTGGGAGGGGGCCAGGCCGGGTCTAGTGGCAGTGGGCAGGGGGGAGGGGCTGGCACGGCCAGGTGGCAAGTTTGGCTGAGGTGGGCCTTGGAGCAGGCAGGTGAGTGTGGGCAGGGATGTTGCTGAGCCTGAGGACAGGCCGTGGGCCATGAGGCAGGTGAGCTGGCCCCCAGGCAGGGGCAGGGCCCGAGGCCGCCACCACACTCCCTCTGTGTCCAGGGCGAGAAATCCATACACGTGGGAAAATAACACTCCATGCATGGGGGCGGCCGCCTGGGGCTCTGCCCCTGCCGGGTCGCGGGGCGGTGCGGTGCGGCAGCGCAGCCAGCGGGACCAGGTTAGCTGTCATCCTCTACCCTCCTCTGGTTCTTGGAATGGAACTTGTTCATGAGTTCCTCCAGCTCCGATCCGCCTTGCTGCTTCTAGGAACGGGAGCGGGGCGGTGTCAGCCTAGGGCACGCGGAGCAGGTGGGGGAAGGGAGGCGCGGGAGGCCTGCCGCGGCTCACCTCCAGGACGGCCTTCTGCACGGTGAGCTGGCTGTACACGCGGCTGCCCTCCTCCCCGCACACCTTCTTCAGCTCGTCTTTGTTGAGCGAGAAGAGCTGGGCGCCGGTCAGGATGCCCAGGCTGTCCACGATCCTGTGGGGCAGGCGGGCGTGAGCGCGGCGGGCTGCGGCGTGGGCGTGGCGGCCACCTGCCCGCCCTCCGCGCTGCCCGCCCTCCGCGCTGCCCGCTCACCGCGGGCTGAAGGCCTTGGCTTCCAGCCAGGCGCGGACCTCCATAGGCCCCGACTCGTAGGTGAGCGGCAGGCGCACCGGGTGGCTGCGCTCCACGCGGAAGTGCCGCTGCGGCTGCGCCTTGAAGTGGCTGATCTTCTTGAGGAGCTCGTCGTTGACCTCGTCCATGTGGTGGATCAGCTCTGCAGGGGGCCAGCGGCTCAGGCCCCGCCCTCCGGCCCCGGGCGCCCCACCCCCAGCCCCGCCCTCCCCCGCCCCGCCCTCCCCCTCACCCTCTTTGTTTCCTGCGAAGCTCGGAGGCAGCTTGTGCGTTGGGCTGGCAGGACCCCAGTATTTCAGACCAGGCTGCAGGTGGGGGAGAGCAGGGGGCGGGACCATCAGCGACACCCATCCCCGCCGCGGGGTTGGAGTCAGGAGAGGGTGAGGAACCCCTCCCCGCTTTCCCTCCCAGGACCTGAGCCAGGGCCCCACCCCACCCCGTCCGGCACCTTTTCCCGTCACCCCCTGCAGCCACCAGAGGGCAGAGACCCGCAGCGAGGCCGCGTGCCCCCATCACCTGCTCCAGGGGGGCGCCCACGTCCTCCGGCCGGACCTCGTCCAGGATGTTGTGGGGCACGTAGCCTGCCTGGCCGCTGCGGCTGCGAAGCTTCCACCACTGGTGGCTGTCTTCCAGCACCTGGGGGCGCCGCACACCCGCTGTCACTCCTGGTCAACAGGTCCCCGCCCCCGAGTCCCCGCCCCTCTGACCACAGGCACCAGTGTGGGACGCTGGGACCACTAGCACGCACCCTCCTCCCCCACAGATGATCCAGAGACAGCTTTAGCATCTCTCCCCTGAGCCCCAGGGCCCTATGGGAACCATCACGGCCCCCTCCAGGCGCCCCTGGCCCAGTGTAACCTTTCTGCAGACCCACAGGGGCCCACGCCTCCCCAGCACCCTGAGCCAGGAGCCCCAGCCTGGCTACAGACAGAGATGGACCCCTTCACTGGCTCCCCTCTCCTCCCCCAGGGGGCGACCTAGATTTGGGGTTGGCACTGAATCCAGACGTGGGCACGAGTGACAAGCCCCTGGGGGGGTTGGAGGGTCCCCCGGTCCTTGCCCCCTCTAATGCCTCCACAGGAGGGGGCCCCTCCTCCAGTGTCTGCTGGGGGCGGGGGCTGGGGCCGTGGGACCGGATGGGAGCCCCAGGGGTCGGCCCTGGGGAGAGCGGAGGCCCACAGGCCAGGTCCCAGGTTACGAATCTGCCCCTGCCCCCCCCCACAGCCGGCCCCCCCTGCAGGGGCGGGGCACTCACCTCCAGGACCTCGTCCTTGAGCACGGACAGCTCGTTGGCATTTCGGGCCGTGAAGTCGTAGAGGACCTTGACGTACTTGGCCATGGCTGGCGTGGGTTCCGGTTCGTAGCCCCTGCGCGGCACAGGCGGGGCTGAGCCGGGGTCTCCTGGACCTGGGGCCCCACTGGGGGGAGCCGCTTCCCAGGCGCTCAGCTGCCTCCTGCTCCGCTCTCCAAGGTCGCAGTGGAGAGAGCGTCAGCTTATCGTGGGGAATGGAAACTGTGGCAGCCGCAGAGCGGCCGGGGCCCCACAAGGGGGGCGGGGGCAGGCAGCAGGCAGCAGGCAGCGGCGGGGGAGGCTGGCGGGACCCGGGTGCCCTGGGCACAGCAAGGCCGGCGCCCGCCCAGGCCCCCTTGGGGGTCTCCAGGCCCAGCCCCCAAGAGCCAGGTGCGGACCCAAGAAATGACAGGGTCACATCCATCCCTGGAGAGCAGCTGGCCATGGAGGGGAGGCCGGACATTTGCAGAGCCGTGGCCCCTTCACGTGGCACAGATGGTGCCCGAGAGCCCTGGTGGGGGGCTGCCTGTGGGCGCCCTGACCTCAGCCCAGGGCAGCCGGTGGCTGCCACCCAGCCCAGCCCTCTGGCAGGTCCTGGCCCCTGACCATCACGGTGCCTCCCTCACCCAGTGGCTGGCCTCGGGACCCTGAGCAGGCAAGGGGTCTGAGGCTGGGGTGTCCGCTACAGCCCCCGGTCCGGACTGGCCAGAAGGGGCCAGCCACATCAGAGGAGGAAAATGCCCCTCACAGGGGCCCTTGTGAAAGCCTGGCCCTGGGACCCTCCCCTCCTGCAGCTGAGTCCTGGGGGGTGGCAGGGCGGCCGGGTGCTCCCCAGGCCGACCCCCGGCCAGGAGTGAGAACAGGTCCCGGGGCTGCAGGGCGGGCATGGAGGCAGCCTGTTGCAGCCCAGACTTGCTGTGTCCCCTTCCGGCTCTGAGGTTGGGCCTAAGTCCACTCCAGCACGGGGACAGGGACTGGTGAGCCCCTCGAGCTCGGTGGCCCGGTCAGTTTCCAGCCACAGCTCTGAGACGTGAACGTGGGGGCCGAGAGCTACACGAGGGCGGTGAGGTTACGGGTGGCCGCCGCCACCTTTCTTCGAACCGAACATCATCAAGTGAGAACGGGAACCTGGGTCTGGTCTGGAAAGTTCTACGTGGACCCACGGGAGCAAGGCACTCGCCACACCGGGTGGCCGGCGTGACACTCGCTCACCTGGAGGGGAGCTCACCTGTGCGCATGTGCAGAGCCGACCGGCGGGAGGACGTCTCCAGGGGCTGTGGGCTCAGGTGCGAGGCTGTGCTTCGAGGAGTTTCGGAAGGACGACCGGCTGGCTGGAGTCTGCTGTGGGGGAGGGGGCCACCTGGGCTTGAGGGGGGGCAGGGGCAGGGGCGAGGGGACGGTGGCAGTGGTGAGGGTGGTGGGGGGAGGGGCTGAGGAGGCAAGGGTGGGCGTCTGACCTCGTCACCAGGGGCGGCGGCCGGCCCCTCCACCTCCCACGGGGCCTCCTGCAGCACGTCCAGGGGCGGCTCCCAGCCGCTGTGGAACTTGGGAACGTACAGGGTCACCTGCGGCTCCCGCGGCCACTCGGCGCTGCGGCGGGAGATCCAGGGTGAGCCAGAGCCGGCGCCACCCACAACCCCCCGCCCTCCCTGCCCGAAGCCGTACCGAGGGCGCGTCCAAGTCTCCCCCAGCGAGTCCCACAGCCCCATCTCCTTGGGAACGAGGTGGCCCCGCAGGAAGGTCACGGCCTCTCGGGAGAGCAAGGGGCTGAAGACGGAGCGAGCGATGTCCGGGCCCCCACAGGTGCTGACGATCTGAGGCACGAGGCAGTTCAGAGGGGGCCCCAGCCCTGCCCCAGCCCGCAGCACCCCAGGCCGGCTGCACCCCTCGGCAGGCACGTGCTCCCCCCACCCCCGCCCGCCCCGCGACCCCAGGCACCAGATCCAGAGGCCCGAAGAGGAAGTGCACCAGCTCCGCGGCGCTGGGGTTCTGAATGTGCTTCTGCAGCTTGGCCTGGGGGCCAGAGAGGGCGCTAGTGAGCAACAGGCGGACACACGGGTGGGGGGGGGGTGGGGCATGCTGGGGGGCGAGCGGGGGCGCGGACCCGGGGCCCCACCCTCAGTGCCCGCACAGAGGGCAGGGCCGGAGCGGGGCTGCTGGACTCACCAGCAGGTTGATGGCCAGCTTGGTCTTCTGGAAACAGTCTACAAACTCGGCCTCGGAGGGGGGCCGGGCCCGCAGCGTGAGGACACCCTCTGCAACAGGGGGGCGGGGCGGGGGGGGCCTGGCTGGCCCTATCACTGTGCCGGTGGGTCGCGCCTGCAGCCCGCTGCAGCCTGCCCCCGTTCTGTTCCGCGTCCCAGTCCCTGCCCCCCTCCCCCCGCCGCCCTCTCCCCGCCCTCAGCACCTGCCGGCCCCTTCTTCCCCTTCTTCTTTCCCTTCTTGCGCTGGTTCAGCTGCTTGAAAGCCTCGGCCGCCTTCTGCAGCCGCGCCACGAACCATTCGATGTCATCCAGGGCACAGTTGAGGATTTGCTGGGGTCAGAGCAGGAGCGGGGGTCAGCTGGGCGCCCAGAACACCCACGTGATGCCCCTTGGCCCCTGGCCCGGGGGAGGGGCGGGTGCAGCCTGCGGGGGGCACTATCGGGCTGAGACCCACCGTCTCCTTCTCTATTTTCTGAGCCAATACGGCCCGCGGCGGCTCCTCGTCCTGCGACTCCTGACGATAGAAGCCTGGATAGGGGATGGGGGGGGGGAGAGGCAGAGCTGCTGCTGACTGAGCCCCCTCCCAGGGACGGCATCAGCCTCCAGCCCAGCGCCCGCGGCCCACCTGGCTGGCTCACGCGGTTCTTGGGCGGAGAAGCGTCCTGGGCGTAGTGGTGCACGGGCACGGGGGCGGGGCCCTGGCGGGGAGGCAGCACGGACTGCCGCTGCCGGAGCTTCTCCTGGTGGCCCCTGCAGTGGGGGCGAGGCTGCTCAGCGGCCGCGCCCTCCTGGGGGTGGCCCCTGCCCGCTCCCCCGCAGCCCCACACCCACTTCAGGGTCTGCGGCCGCATCTTCTTCCCCAGGCGGCAGTCGGCCAACGCGCTCTCGATGTCCTCGTGCACCAGCTCCGCCTGCGGGGAGGGGCGTCAGGCTGGCTCGGCCCCGCCCCCGCGCGGCCCACCGCCCCGCTCGGCGGCTCACCGCTCAGCGCGGCCCGCTCACCTCCACCTCGTCGCAGTGGAAGAAGTGGATGTCGGGCTTGCTCTGCTCCGAGTCCTGGCACACGAGCAGCAGCACGGAGGGGTAGCGCAGCTGGTTCAGCACCGTCTGGCTGTGCCGCACGGTGGACAGCGGGAAGTTCTCAAGCTCCTCCTGCGGGGGCGGGGATGGGGGCGCGCAGGGGCACTCAGACCTGGCTGGACCAGCAGAGCACACCGGCGGTGGGCCGGGGGTGACTTGTGGGCCCAGCACGCGGACTCTGCCACGGACCCAGGTACAAGCGTAACTTGCGGGCACAGAGAAGGGACGTGGCCCAGGTGTGGACGCAGACACGGACCCCACGGGGCAGAGGCCACAGCTCCCACACACAGACCCCCTGGCCCAGCCACGCCCGGCTCTGTGCGCCGGGGTGCAGGCTCCGCAGAGGCGGGTGCGCCCGGGGTGCGCGGCTCCCTGGACTCTGGGCCCTGGGCCCCCCGCCCTGCCGGCCTGCCCTTCGCCCTTGCCCTGCCCCCGCCCCGCAGAGAGGCCCCGGGGCCTTCTTTGCCCCCCTGCTGCGGCGCTACCTGGGACTCCATGTCCAGCAGCCGCAGGGACTTGTCGTTGACCTGCAGCAGCATCTCCTGCGTCCAGATCTTCTCCTTGGAGCTCAGCTGCACCAGCTTCCGGATGGCGTCGTCCACCGACATGATGGCCTCGCTCTTGTCCATGATGAATGTGGCCAGGTGCTGGGGGCGGCGGGCGGGCGGGCGGTCACCCCGGGCGGAGTGTTCCCTGTGCCCGGAGCCAGGGGCCGGGGGAGGAACACCGGCCCTGGGGCCTGAAGAGGCACGGCACCCCCTCAGGGTGTCTCTCCCTCCCTCCCTGGGCAGGTCTGTAGGCCGCGGCCCAGCCCTGACAGAACCTGGCTGCCCCACACAAGTGGTCCCCACACCCCCCGCCTCCTGGCGGGCTCACCGCAGGGAACTCTGCACTCGCTGCCCCTCCCCCTCCCCCTTCCTCCCCCGCTCGGAGACAGGGCCCTCCCAGCTGCAGCACGGCCCTGTCACCGCACCACGTTCCGGACCTGCCTTATGTTTTTTTTTATCACGAGTCGACCCCATCTGTGTGTGACGCCCTCTGTGCTGCCTGCGCGAGGGCAGGCATTCGGGCTGCTGGGCTCACTGCCCTGTCCCCAGGGCCCCAGGGCCCGCGCCCCCACACGGCAGGCCCTCGGTGAGCGTGTAGGGAACGAGGGAGCTTTCTGGCGGCAGCCCTGGGGCCCCTCGGCCAGCCCGGCGCACCCCCCACCACTGCCCCTGTGTCCCCCAGCCTGGCTCCGCCCGCCCGGGTCGGGCCTGCACTCAGGAAGCAATGCCGCGCGAACACACGCTCGGCCGTTGGCCCCCAGCTGTGAGGCAGGCTCCGTGAAAGCACCACAGGGAAGGGCCGGTGGTCTCTGCGGGTCCCAGAAAGGGCTCTGTGGAGGGGGACTCGGGAGCGAGGAAGCCGGTCCCAGCGCTCCGAGGAAGAGGCCAACACATCTGACGTCAGTGAAAATGTGACTGTTCCTCCCGGGACAAGACGCCATGTGCAGAGTGAGAACGTGGGGACAGCACAGGTGAACGGACACGGCGACGGGTAGTCGTCTTAACGCGTGAAGAGGCCGACACGCACCCCAACGGTGGCTCCCGCTGTGCTCCAGGCTCCCCCGGGGCACGCGCAATAATTAAGGGTATCGGCACAAATGCATGAACGACTACGTAGAAGGTTATCATCTCAATAACAGAACTCAGTGGGCAGAAGACGTGCCCAGAGAGCCTGCAGGGAAACGCAGTCACGTGGCGTCACCGCAGGGAACGGCACGCGATCTCACCCAACGACAGGCTTGCAGGTGGAAACTCGGAGGCCGTTACTTCAGGAACAAGTCGCCGCTGAGTTTTCTACCTCGACGGCGGACCAGTGCTAACGAGCCCCGTGGGCTGAGATGTGGGGACGTGGGAGCCCTCTGGGGGGGGAGAGGCCGCTGTGGGGGGCTGGTAAGTGCGGTGCGGGGCCAAGGCTGCCCCCTGCAGACCCACGAGTGGCAGCGCAGGCTGGACTCGGCTCCGCGTCCGCCGGCAGGGGACACAGGGAAGTGGGCAGACACACCCGCGCCGGCAGCCAGACACCGCATCGCCGAACCGAAAAATACCGTGCGGCTGGGCCCGAAACACGCCAGGGAATTTCTCTTTCTTTTGTTTTTGAGGACTTTATATATTTACTTTTTAGAGACAGGGGAAGGGAGGGAGAAAGAGAGGGAGAGAAACATCAATGTGTGGTTGCCTCTCGTGCGCCCCCTACTGGGGATCTGGCCTGCAAAGTGGGCATGTGCCGGGACCGGGAATCGAACCAGCGACCCTTTGGTTTGCAAACCAGCGCTCAATCCAAACGATGCCCCCCCACCCCAGCCAGGGCTCAAGTCAGCAACTTTCGAGTGAGTGGAACCGTACAGGGTCTCTGAGTGTAGCGGAATCCAAGTAGAAACCACTAACAAAAACATGGCCGGAACACTCCAAGTTATTGCAAGTTAAGCACCACGCGTCTGAGTAACCCATGGGTCGTGCAGACACAAGGAAAATTAGGAAGCACAGGTGACCCCTGAACAACGTGGGGGTGAGGGGCGCCAACCTCCGTGCATTCGAAAATACGAGTGTAACTGTTGACTCCCCACAAAGGTGACTGCTCGCAGCTCACTACTGATGGGGGGCCTCGCCTCGCTGGTAACTGTTGGTCACCGCATAGTTTGTGTGTCTCACTGTCGTTCTCAAGTCAGTAAAAACAGGAAATTATAGACCAGTATCTCTAATAAACGTTAATGCAAAAAATCCCGTAAACAAAATGTTAGCGAATTAGCACCTCCACACATAAAAACTATAGAACTGTAACACACCACGGATAAGTGAGGTTTACCCCAGAAACACAAGCCTGGTTCAACGGTAAAACAAAAACGAAAAGCAAAACACGGTCACTGTTGTTCAGAAAAAGCGCTCGCTGAAGCTCAACCACCGTCCGCGCTGCGAGGCCTCAGCACGCGCAGCGCAGAGAGGGACCTCCTCTGTCCACGAGGGGCGGCGGTGGCAGCAGCAGCTGCCCCCAAGCCGGGACTCGAGGCCGGCGGTCTGGTCAGTGTGCCCCTGGGGCCCTGGCCAGGGCCACCCAGGAAGAACGGTAAAGCGGCTGAAAGAGGACACGGAGCACGGAAGATGGACACACAGAGCATCCGGCGACTCCGCCAGCGGAACCCTGGGGAGAAGTCAAGGCACTCAGCCTGGACTCGGGGCGCGTGGTCCCGGTGCAGAAATTCCATTGTTCCTCTACAGGCTGCCGCCAGACCATCAGAAAGTGAAATTGGGAAAAGAAAAATAGAATACCGTTTATAACAGCACACAAAAGCCAAGTACCTAAGGGGTGTTTCAACCAAAGACACGCAAGAGCTCCGCAGTGGAAAGGGCCAGCCAGGACCTGAGAGGCACTGGAGGTGCCCTGGTCAGTGCCGGGAGGGGGGGTCCCCTGGGAAGACACCCCCCGCAGCGAAGGGGTTGCCGCCGCCCAGGTCGGCCCACAGGGCTGGCCGAGTGCCAGTTGGGACCCTGGCAGGCTTTTCTGGGGGCAGAACTAGCCACTTTGACTCCGCAGTGTACACACACGCACGTCCGCAGAACCGAGGACAGGCAGGAACACCCTTGGGGAACTCGCACCGGCCGGCCCCAAGACCGCTAGAGCCGCGATGGGTAAAACAACGTCCCCCGGAGAGTCCAGGAGTCCGCTCGCCTGGACCCAGCCCACCCGTGTCCGGCAAAAGCACCCGGCGCCACAGCGGGGGGAGAACACCTCCACAGCAGGAAGGCACCTCGGGCGCCACGGGCCAGGCAGTGCCGACAACCAGACCACGACGACTGAAACACAACGGATACGCCGGGTGTTGCCAAAACTAAACATTTCCGTTCAGCCCAAGACAGCCACGCTCGCGAATCCGCAGGCCACACTGGCAACCGGTCCGGCTGGTCCGCACGCCCGGGGTGCGGGCGGGACGCTGCCAGCTGCCAGGACCCGAGCCCGGGCACAGCAGGGGGGGGGGGGGTGCCGCCAAAGCGCCCCTGCAGCCCAGCGCCGGGAGGAGCCTTGCCCCCCCCTTCTTGTTTCCTTCAAGTGAGTTCACAGAGCAGGACAAGGGCAGCTACAAGCCGCGTGATTCTGTTTGTGGGGGACACTTGGACAAAGCGGGGTGACTGGGGGCAGAGCAGCATGCTGCCCGAGGTGGGGCCGGGGGCCCCGCAGGGTCGGCAGGAGACCGTCTGGGGGGACGGAGACCGGCACGGCTCCGTTGCTGGTGGTGACCACATGGTCTGTCACCAAACTGCACACCTTCCGTCCTCCACATCAATTTTTCTGACGCTAATTTAGGAAAAAAAAACCCAAACCCTCATTGCCAGGGTGGGTCTGACCCGGCCCCGGCCTCCACCTCTCACCCTCTCTCTGTGCCTCAGTTTCCTCATCTGGGAGGAGCTGGCCAACCCTGCCGGTGCCCCGGCCTCGCTGGCTGCAGGGAGGGCAGAGGAGCGCCCCCTGGGGGGTCCTTCCACAGGCCAGTCCGGACCAAAGTCCAGGAGCAGGGCCCGGAGGCCTGGTGGCACAGGCGGCTCCTCACCAAGGAGGGCAAAGTCCCCCTCCCCCAGAGATGTGGCACAGCCGCCGAGGACAGGGACAGACCTGACCCACCCACTGTCCATGCCCTGACCTTGGACACTGAGCCAGCAGTAGTCACCAGCCTGCCCAGGCGGCCGGGGAGGGCGTGTCACCCGACACAGCCCAGTGCAAGAGCCCAAGGAAGTCCCGGCGTCTCTGTGGACCCATTGTATGGATGAGGAAACCGAGGCTCAGGAAGCAGTGACTTGCCTGACCTCTGCGGGCGGGGAGGGAAGCACTTGCCTTCCTGGTCCAGGTCCCCCAACCTCCCGGGCCAGGGGACCCCGCCTCTCTCTCCCCTCGGCCATCCCCAGCCCCGCTGTCCTGCAGGCTGGACAGGGACCAGGAACGGGGGACGTGGCTGGCTGCCCGCAGCAGGAAGGCCACTTAAAGAGCCGGGTTCCCACGGTGTGAGAGCGAGTTCCAACTGACCTCGGAGGAAACCCCTGCACTGGCGGCTGGTCCGTCCCCCGAGCAGCCGACCAGGCTCCCCCCGCGCCCCTGGCCTTCCCTGCAGCTGCCTAGCGCAGGGCGGCCCGGCTCCATCTTCCCCTCGGGCTCGCCCCTCCCTCCCGCTGGGCCTGCCCCCCAAGGGCGGCCAGACAGGACCCAGGGCGCGGACACCGGACACCCCTGGGCTGTGCCGGCCACCAGCACCTTGTCTGCCTGGCACCGACCCTGTACCCCCAGACCACAGTCGTGAGCCCCCAGAGCTGGAGGGAGCCCCCACTGTGGCTGAGCCCAGGTGGGGCGCAGGGCAGCCCTGGCTCTGGTCGCCGGCTGTGGGGTCAGAACCTGGACGGCCCACCTCTCCCGGGGCCTCGGTGTCCCCCACCCGGGGGGCCCTGGGGTACTGAGGGGGGGCGCTGGGCAGGACGGGGTGCCCCGGGGCGCAGCCTCACCTGGACGTGGTACTGGGAGGTCTCGTGCATGATGACGTTGGAGTTGGAGTACTTCTTCCTCTGTTCTGAACGGGGACATGCCAGTCACCATCCACCCCAGGCGGCAGGCCCCAGGGCCCCTGGTCCACGTGACTGGGACCCCCGGGCTGGGCCACAGGGGGGGCGGCGGTGTGGACACGAGGGGTACTGCTCTGCGGGCCCCTGTGGCCACCAGGAGGGGCTCAAGGTCCCGGCAGGAGGCGGACCCTCCCCCACCCCCGTCCTGAGGACGACCACTCAGACAGGTGGTGGCACCTGTGAGCAGGGTCTGTGGCTGTGGGGGTGCAGGGGGCCGCCCCACCTTCCCCGGGGGAGGGGGAGGGCCAGGGCCTTCCCCACCCTCCCCGCCAGCTAACACCTCCCTGCCCTCTGTGGGGCTCCTGGCCCTCCAGACTAGGCGCCCTGTCCACGGGCATGAATGAGCTGGTGCCTCTGGGGCAGGGCTGGGGTGCACCTGGGGGGAGGGGCTGGCCGGGGGGGCCTCCCCACCCCCGGAGCAGACACTTGGCACTCAGTGCCGTCCGATCCGGTTGCAGTGTGGAGCTCGGCCAAATCAGTATTGATGGCCCTGAATTATTAGTAAAGGCCTCTCCCCTTACCGCCACGGGGGAGGGCTGCTGGGGCCTGGAGGGCCAGGGTCCCTGAGCCGCCTCTGGGTGCCCGGGGCCACCCCGCATCACCCCTTGGTGGGGCCCAGCAGAGCACTACGGAACGGGGGCAGGGGGTGGCAAACCCTCCCTCCTACGACCGCACTCACCAAACAGGTCCTTGGCACTCATCTTGGCCATGGTGTCAGACCGGCCCAGGCTGCCGCTGCGGGGAAGGCACCGGTAAGGGCGGGGCCCAGCTGCACCTCCCGGGCCGCGGCCGGTGGTTGAGAGCGAGGGGCGAGCCGGGCGGGTGGGGACTCACTTGGCAGGGCCCGGGCAGCAGCTCAGAGACCCTGACTGGCTCATGGCGTCCTCAGTGGCGGCGGAGGGCGGACCTCAGTGTGGCCTGAGTCCAGGGCCTCGTGCCTGGCTCACACCTGAGTGGACGGACAGCAGCGCTGACACCTCCCGGGGCTGGTCCCCGCCCTACTGCTCCCCAGGCCCTGGGGCTGGAGCCCTGACCGCCTGTCCAGAGTCCCGGGACCACCTGTCTCCGCCCCATGTCCCGGCAGGCCGTCACCACAGCCCTGCCACACCCCAGACCCTTGGTCCTGCACACGGACACCCGAGGGTGGGCCCCTAGAGGCTGTCTGGGGGGGACTCTGCAAAGGGTCCCGGGGGCCTTGAAGGGGGGGGGAGGTGGGAGCACCTTTCAGCAGAGGGAATGGCACTGTGAGAGCCCTGAGACAGGACGGGGCCAGACCAGGGGACCCTGGGGAAAGTCAAGAGGGGGCTCCCTGGGGCACGGGCAGAGCCTGGTTCCCGGGGGTCTGTGCCCCGTGGGGATCTCTGGGCCCACATCGTCCTCCCGTCAAAGGTCACCGGAGAGCGGTCTCTGTGTCTGGGGTCTGCCAGAGGTGTGGCCACACACCAGGGTGCTGGTGTCCAGGGCAGGGAGCGGCCCAGGGTGTTCTGGTCTGACGAGGTCCTTCCTGCAGGAAGGCCTCCCTGGGGGCCTGGGGCCACTGCCTCCCACCTGCCTCTGTGGGGAGGGGCGGGGGAGGGGCCTGGCCGGATTCCTCTGCCTGTCGCCCAAGAATGCCTGGAACGCTCGTGACCTCAGTGGGTGAGCCCGAATATTTGCTTAATGGGATTCCTGGCGGGCTGAGCCAAGGGCGCTGGGCACGTGTGTGCAGGGGCTCGCACCTGGGTGAGGCGCAGGCCTGCGGGCACACAGGCGGGCCCAGGCCAGGACGGGCCCCTCCCCTCGGGAGCCCAGCCTGGGCCCCCGTGGCCTTCAGCTCCCGGGGCAGCAGGGCGGTGGGCGCGGGCACTGCATCTGCCTCGGGGGGGCGCACGTGGGGTCCCGTGGCGGGAGTGGGGCTTCCTTGGGGGGCAGGGGCGGGGGTGCCGTGCGGCCCCAGGGGCCAGCCCAGGCCGCACTTCTGTTTACGGCAGTCACTTTCCGGGAGCGAGCGGCACACGGTCACAGAGTGGGGGGGGGGCGGGGGCCCCAGCAGGGCAGAGAGGGCGGAAGGACAGGCCCTGGGTTCAAACTCCAGCCTGCAGCCCAGTGACCTCGGGGAGGAGTCAGCCGAAGGCCCGGGAGAGCCAGGCGGGGCTCTGAGAGGGGGAGACCCTCTGAGGCTCAGGGGTGCCCAGGTCCGGGAGCCGCGGGTGAGGAAGGGGCCTGCCCTGGGTGGGGAGGGCCACGCCTGGGAAGGAGGGCTGGGGGCCGCAGGTGCCCAGGGCGCCCGGGGGGGGGGTGGCAGGAGCGGCAGGCTGGAGCGGCAGGGCCGGCAGGGGCTCTGAGCCATCCGGGCACGGCACTAGGCAGGGACCAGGAGAGGCCCAGGCAGGGCTCGGGTAGTGTGTGTGTGTGTGTGTGTGTGTGTGTGAGTGTGTGTGAGTGTGAGAGTGTGTGTGAATGTGAGTGTGTGAGAGTGTGTGAGAGTGTGTGTGAATGTGAGTGTGTGAGTGTGTGTGAGAGTGTGAGTGTGAGAGTGTGTGTGTGAGTGTGTGTGAGAGTGTGTGAGTGTGTGTGAGTGTGTGTGTGTGAGAGTGTGTGTGTGAGTGTGTGTGAGAGTGTGAGAGTGTTGTGTACACAGGTCAGGCAGGGGAGGTGCCACCAGCTGGGCCCTGCCCCTGCCTCTAGGCCTGGGGTGGGGGCAGGGACTGCCTAGCCCCCTGCGCTGCCACCGGGCACAGCCCCAGGCGCAGGGGCTGCCCCCGCCAGCCTGGCCCAGGGAGGGGGCCTGACTGAGAGCCAGGGACGGGGTGCCCAGGCCCCTGCCTGGCCCCCGCCCTGCTCTGCCCCGCCCCCAGCCGCCTCCTCCCTGAAACTCCCACACCCTGACCCTGACCGGGAGTCTGACCCTAGCCGGACGTCCCCTGGCCCTGGATCCCCCCACACACACCCAGGAAGTGTCTCCTGCCGTCTGACCCACAGGGAGCCCCGGCCAATCTCAACAGTGTTCGCCCGGTGGAGGCCAGTCCGGGACCGGGTGGTGGGGTGTTCCAGAACCGGAAGAACCCCGCCCACCGCCCCTTCGACGGAGGACCGGGCTCCCCGCACCGAGCCCTAGGGCTGGCATGGGGCCGGCCGGCTGACTCAGTGCCCTGGCTTAAAAATGTCCCCGCGCCCCAGCGCCGCCCGGGACGGCCGGGGCCGGCAGGGCCGCAGCGGGACGGGCTCCTGGCCACAAGCCCGGCGCAGCCCCTCGACCCCCAACCAATGCCTCCTGCCGCGGCCCGGCCGGCAGACCCGGCCGGCAGACCCGGGCTGAGCCCCGCGTTGCGCCGCCTCCTGGGGAGGCTGAGGCCCGGGCCGCCCGCCGTCGGTGCGCGCGCCTCCCGCGTCTCCCTCGCCAAAGCCGCCCCATCCAGGCCGTGACCCCGCGGGGCGCTCACCTGCTACTCTTGGCCCCGGGTCCCCACGGCCGCACGTCTGTCCGCTTGTCTGTCGGCGGCCAGGTCCACGGGCAGGAGGACGCGCAGCGGGGCTGGGCCTGGCTGGACGGGGGCGGAGCCGCCAGGAGGAACCTGAGCGGCAGGTTAGAACCTGGGCGACGCGGCGCGGGGGCGGGGCGGCGACGTCCGAGCGCCGCCTGCGGCTCCAGACCCGCCTGCACGGGGCTCCCCACACGGGGCTCCCCCCAGCGGGGCGTTCCCGCCACCCTCCTGTGGCCAGGGCTCGGACCCCAGCCCTGGAGCCTGGCACCCAGGGACGTACGGACAGGCCCCGGAGCCCCTTCTGCGCCGGGACGCGCGCCCTGAGGTTCTGAGGCCTTCCTGGAGCCGCTGAGCCGGGCCCCGGGCCCCATCGCCATCGGGGGTGGCTCGGGGTGCCAGGGGAGGTCGGACTCCAGCCCCGCGTGCCCAGAAGGGGCCCACTTCGGCCCCAGGCTCCGGGGCAGAGTCCCTCCTCCAGCCACCCCTCTAGGCTCGGGCGGGGGGGGGGGTCGCTGGGCCCGGCTGCAGTCTGGGAGTTTCTCAGGGCGGGGGCTCCCGTCTTCACCACCCAAGAGCCCCTGAAGCCACTCCTCCGTGACCCCGAGCCCAGCCTGGGCACCCCTGAGGGCTGGGGGTGTCTGAAGGAAGGGGGGGGATGCCTGGGGTCAGGGGGAACCCGTGGAGTGCTCCGCGCAGGGCCGCCCTCCTTTTGAACGGACTCTCAGGGGCCCCCGCTCCCCCAGGGGAGAAGGGTCGGAGGGCAGGCCCAGGTAGAGATGGGCCCCACAGGCTACATGTAGGACCCCAAGGCCCCGGCTATTTCTCCTTAGGGTGGAGGCACAGGAAAGGGAGTCCCAGAAGGGTGAGGCATTGGCTGGCACGGAGCCCTTCCCGGGAGCCCCTGGGAGGCACGCCCCCTGCACCTCCCTGGCGCCAGGACCCCAAGGAGGGGTCTCCAAGGCCTCACAGGGGGGCCCATGGAAGGGGGCAGGAAGTGGCCTTCGTCCTGGGGCCGGGCCGGGCCGAGTCCTGGCTTCCTGGTTGTCTCCCTGCTGCCGAGCAACGGGAGGGAAGGCCCGCGCCTGCCTTCACCCTTCCTGGGGCCGAGCCCGTGTGGGCGCGTGTGCTGGGCAGGGAGCGCCTGCTGAGCAGTGTCCTCAGGGGAGGAGCCCTGGCCGGCAAGGAGGCCTCGGGGGGCCTGGAGTGCCAGCGGGGTGTAGGCCGCCTGGAGTCACGGGGACGTCCTCCTGAGACCCTGGGGCCAAAGGGAGGGGTGTATCGAGGGCACGGCCCAGATCCTTGGGTCTGGGGTCTCCCGGCCCACGGGCCAGGCCCCCGTGGCAGGATGCGCGGCTCCACGTCGCCCCGGCAGCACCAGGGGAGGCGGGGAAGCAGGCGCCCCTCTGCCAGGGCTGCAGACACTCGGGACCCGGGTCAGAGGCCCCGCTCACCCCAGCCAAGCGCAAGACTCGGTGTTGCCCCTGCCCCTCGCTGAGGCCAGCCCCCCTCAAGGCCCAGGAGAGCCCGGAGGAGGGAGAGCCCGGCCCCTCCGCCTCTGGGGAAACCGCTCTGGGTGGCCGGCTGGGCGGTGCGGCCTGCCCCGCACGCTGGCCCCCGTGCCGAGGGGACACAAGACCTGCAGGAGGCAGGCGGCCTTAATGAAGAAAAACTCAGCGAGGTACAGACACTTCTTTATTGTAGAACTACGGCCCAGAGAACCCAGGAGTCCGTTTGAACACGTCACTCCGAACAGGACACGCGGACTGGGAGCAGACGGAGGGGAGTTACGAGGAAGGACCAGCTCTCGGGAGACCCGGATTCTCGCCGCGCCGAGTACAGACAGACCGAGGTTCTGACGAGCGGCGGTCACCAGCCCCAGGGCAAGGAGAGCCACCCCACAGCCTCACAGGCGTCCACCGGTGGGCCCCCGGGGGCGGGGCTGGGGCTGGGGCTGCTGCGAGGAGCGCCGCCCTGGAGCCGACCAGCCCCGCTGCGAGTTTTCGTTTGGAGCCGTCTGTCCGAGCGGCCGAAGACCCCCAACCCCTGCCCCACCCACACAGCCGTTTCCTGCCGTGGGGACATGTAAACACTCAGGGATGCAGAGACCCCACGGGATGCTGTGCCACAGGGGGTCCTGGCCGGCTGGCCGGCATCGGGACACACCTTCGAGGGAGCCAGCTGGGGACGCCACGGGAAGCGGCTCCTCCTGGGAGGTGACAGGGCGAAGCCCACTGGCCCCCTGCTGGCTCGGGGCCACCCCCTGGCCCTGGCCCCACACTTTGTTCTGTCCCGGTCCTGGCCCTGACGAGACTCACAAACCACCCAGCCGCATCCACAAGGCTGATCGTCGAGGAAGGGCCCTGTCCTCTGTGCCATGGGGCGGGGACATCGGGGATCCCCGTGAGGGCTCCCATCTGAGGCATCCCGGGGGCTGCACGTCACCTGTCTAACCCAGGAAGGGCGGCGATGGCCACCACCTCCAGGACGGCCTCCAGGCAGTGGATGGCCAGGAGTGTGGCACTGAGGACCGAGTCTGCCCACAGCACCAGGGTCTGCCAGAGCAGGAAGTAGACCGACAGCAGGGCGCTGGCCCCTGTGAGTGCCAGGCTGGCGGCCAGTGGCCCCTCGGCCTCCGTCAGGTTGCCCTTGGTGCCTGGAGAAGAGAACAGACACAGTGAGAGCTGGCTGTGGGCGCCGCTTGGGACCCAGCGGCGGCACGTGTCCAGGAGGGCGAGGCTGCAGGCCCCGGGCCAGCACGCAGGCCTACGGCCTCAGGATGTCCAGTGAGAGACTGCCCCCTGCCCCCACTCAGTGTCTGAAGGCAAACCCACGAGGGTGTAGCTCCAGGAAGGAGGGGCAGACCAGGGCAGCTCTGACCTCGCCCAGGTCTCTGGGTCAGCTGTGGGGGTGGGGATGGAGGTCTGGCTCCCGAAACCCACCCAAGTGCGCTCTGACTCCTCCCCGGATTCCAAGGGGGCCGAGGGGACTCTGTTCAAAATTCCCAAAAATATTTTCCTCTCGGCGCCAGTCTGGAAATTCAACACGTGTGCCACAGATGGGTCAGTTGTGGAACACGCCCACCCGGGACGCCGAGAGCTGACCGCCTGTGCCTGGGCCGCCTGGCAGGGGCAGAGGGGCATCAGACGCTGGGCAGTGCGGCTGCTGCTCACCGCCCGCCCTGGCACAGCCTCAGTCTGTGACGGGGACACTGAGGCCGAGGGCGCTCAGCAGGAGGGCTGAGATGTCAGTGGTCTCGTGGCTGGCTGCGTGTGTGCGGCTGGCCAGGACGGGCCAGGACCCTGGACAGACGGGGCTGGAAGCCCTGTCCCCCTGAGGGGAGATGGGGGTGGGCAGAGGGCAAAGGGCACGCTGTGCTTCTGAGCAGAGCCTCCCACACCTCCTGGCCTGCGGGCCTGGTGGGCACGGGGCAGACCCACCCCCAGGCTGAGGGGAGGGCAGCCCGGGAGGTGAGTGCTTTGGCTGCGAGGACAGTGCTGTTGCCCAGTGGCTACGTGCTTCTGACAGGAAACCTCTCTCCCAGCATGCTGCGTGCTACGGCCTCCTGAACGAAGCTTCTCAACAAACTACTTAATGCTTAATGAGGCCGGAAGGCGAGGCCTGCAGGCAACTCGCGGAGCACTTAAACCCACTGTCTCCCAGAGCCACGTGCACAATGGGGCCCACTCAGAGGACCCCAGCAGGTACAGTGTTCACCGTCGGCCAACTCACCAAGGTATATCCGGGGTGCTTCCAGGGTCCCCATCAGCAAGAGCAGGGCCAGGTCGAGGGCCAGGTGATCCTGAGGGTAACTGAACACCTGGCCTGCAGACGCGGGCAACACGGTGGGGCTCTGGTTACAGCAGCAGCAGCAGCAGCAACAGTGACAGCTCCGCCCACCCACGCGCCCAACTCACTTTTGTACGCGATCATCAGGAGCGTGGCCAGGAAATGCAGGGCGGAGCACGTCCCACCCAGGCAGAGCAGCATCTGCAGGGGCACCGAGGAGAGCTGGGGTGCTGTTAAGGACTCAGCCCAGCAGCCGCACTGCCCCACGTGCCCACCCCAGGCTCAACAAGAGGAGCCGCTCCACCTGGACCTCAGCCAACATGTGGGTGCTGCTTAGGCGCCCACAGGGGGCCCCGGAGTCCGGCCTGTTGGGCACCCATGGATATGCCCCCTGGTGTCAGAGGGGGGTGGGGGCCAGGACCTCTCTTCACAGGGACACCCTGGCCCAGAGGCAGGGTACTAGGCATGAAACCCTCAGCCACTGCAGGCAGGACAGCCTTAGCACCCTGACTGTGGCCCTGGTGACAAAATAAAGGGGGAAAGGGGATTCCGTTGTTTGTTTTTTTTTTTTTTTTCAAGTAAAATACACTTCTCTCCTTTTGCGGAGCAGTTAAATACCCACCACCCACTTTCCTGAGCTCTGCACATTCTGCCCTTGTTCACGCCGCATGGGGGCCTATGCACACTGCAGGAGAGCGGCTCCCCCTCCTGGGCCCTGGCGACCCCACCGAGAGCCCGGGCGCTGGGCAAGCAGGAGGGGTCGGGGCCAGCGCGCTCCGCTAGGAAGCGACACCGACTCCACCGCCCCCGTTGGCAAGTAGGCCTGCACCCAGAGCTGGCAGAAAAGGGGGTCGGGGTTCCGGGCCGCCGAGAGCGGGAGGCCGAGTCTGGGGCCTCCGCGAACCGGGAGCAGCAGCAGCAGCAGGAGGATACGGCCGTGGAGGGGGCACTCCCTGCAAGAGAAGCGGCGGGTGGTGAGGCCGGCAGCCCCCCGAGACGCTCCACCGGTCTCGGGACCGTGGACGCGACCGACCCCGGCCTCGGCCTCCTTGGGTCGCGAGGAAGAAGGGAAGCCCACTGCTGCCCGGACGGACGCTAAGCGGCCCTTCTCCCCGGGCCCTGCAGGGTCGCCAAGCAGAGCCGCCCTGAGAACAGGCTCCGTCCCTGCGGCCCGCACACGTGCCCGGTTCTCACGCCTGCACTGGCACCCCGTGGCCCACAGCACGGGGTAGGGCCGCCAAGCGCGGTCTGTCCACGCCACCGGCACGAAGAGGGACGGCCTCCGGGCCCCCGAGCGGCGCGGGAAGACCGACGAGCAGGGCTCCCCACTGAGCAGCCACGGCGAACTGCCAGGCCGGCGGCCCGTCCAGCTCCAGCGAGAACCCACCCCTCCCCGGATGACCTGCGCTCGGGCACGCGACCCCCAGATCCCAGACCCGAAGGCTCCCGGCCGAGGGACAGCCGCGCCGCTCACCTCGCCGGCCTGCCGCCATCTTCGCCCCGCCCCCAGTCCGGCCCCGCCCCCCAGTCCGGCCCCGCCCCCCAGTCCGCCGCGATCCCGGCAGCCTCTCGGCCCCGCGCCGCTCGCGTCTCTTCGGCCATTTTCGCCTTCGACCCCGAAGGGGCCCGACGGCGCCGCGTATTCAGAGCTGACTCCGAGCCGCGGCGGAGACCCGATTAGCCAATCCGGCTGCGCTCGGGCGCTTTCGGAAGGGAGGGGGAGGGGCGCCGAGGCTGGGAGGACCCGGGCTCGGGCGCGTTCGGCTCCGCTCGGAAGAGCTCGGCTCCGCTCGGAAGAGCTCGGCTCTCGCTCGCGGCGGGGCGGGCGGAGCCTGCAGCGCGAGGCTCCCCAGCCTAGGCCGCGCCGTGTCGGTGTTCGGCGAGCTTCGGGCCCACGGTCGGCCACCTTGTGGGCCGGGGACGACGGCGGCCACGGCCTCCTAGGCGCCAAGGAAGGCCAGCGCCGAGCCGCTCGGAAACGCTCGTGCGGCCTCGTACCAGTTCGGACAGCCTCGGCTCCGTACTTCGGGCCTCTTCGGGCCTCCTCGGTTCCGGACTCCCGGCCGTCGGCTTGGCTCGACTGGGCCACTTCGTGCCGGTTCGGCCTCTTCTCGGACGGCCTCGGCTCGGCTCGGCTCGGCGCGCGGCTTCGGGCGGCCTCGGCTCGGCTGGGCTCGGCTCGGTTCGGGCGGCCTTCCTCGGGCGGCGCGCTTCGGGCTCCATCCCGGCCTTCGGGCGGCCCCGGCCAGCGCCTTCGGGCGGGCTCGGCGGAGTCCGGATGGAGGACTCGGACTCCGCCGCCAAGCAGCTGGGCCTGGCCGAGGCAGCGGCGGTGGCGGCCGCGGCCGCTGTGGCGGCGGCGGCCGCGGCCGCGGCGGGGAGTGAGGCCGAGGAGTCGGTGCTCAGCAGGGACGAGGACTCGGAGGAGGACGGTGACTCGGAGGCGGAGCGCGAGACGCGGCGGGTGACAGCCGTGGCGGTGATGGCCGCAGAGCCCAGGCACATGGACATGGGCACCGAGGCCCTTCCCGGCCCCGACGAGGCTGCTGCGGCCGCCGCCTTTGCAGGCAAGTGCCGCGGGCCCGCGCCCTCCCGCTCCTGACCCGCGCGCACCTGCCACGCACCTGCTCTACGAGACCAGGCCACACCTGCCCCGCGCATACCTGTCCCGCGCACACCCCCTGCACACAGCTCAACGACCTCCCACACCCGCACCTGAACCCCCTGCACCTGCCCTGCACGCACCTAGAGTGACCAACCCACAGCTCCCCTGCACACACCCGCTGCACTTGCTTCGCTCACACCTGCCCGTACACACCCCCTGCACCACACACCTACCCTGTACATGCCCCAGGACCAGCCCGCCCACCCTCCCGGAGAACCTGCCGCACCCACCACGTGTGCCCTGTCGTTCCTGCACGCCGCCTGCTGTGCACGCACACCTGCTTCCTCAGTCCCTTTTCCTTGTGACAGCTCCCCTTCTCCTGTTCAGCACTCTGCGCTTTTTCTGGAACCTTCCCAGCGCCTGCCACTTGCCCTGCCTGTCTTGTACGTCTGTCCTGGGTGCATGTGACACAGTGGGGTGGGGGATGGGGTCAGACATGGATTCCGTCCTGGAGTTGCTGGAGGGTGGGCATGTCTGGTCGTCCTGACTTCTAGGGGCCAGTTCCGGTGTGGCCTGAGGGTTGGGTAGCGAGACAGCAGCGACCCAGCCTGGGAAAGCCAGCTGCTTTCTGGGGCAGTGACGCCGGAGGTCAGCTGCCTGCCTGTCCCCCGCCTGTCCCCTTCTGCTTCAGGGCTTGTCCCTTCCCCTGCTGGCCTTTCCATCCAGCTGTCCTCCCCCCAGGGGAAGGCAGTAGGCCCGGGTGCTGACCCACGTTCCGTTTACTGACCCACAGAACGTTTTGCTTCTCACGGGCTGTGACCCATGGAGCCTCAGAGAGCGGCCCACAGCGCCTTTCAGAGGTCGCTCCAGGCCGTGTCCCAGAGGGGGTGGACGCTCTCCCAGGGGTGTCCTTACGACTGGGAGCGGAGTGCCCGAGCCCTTGGAGAGCAGTGTGTGGTGGTGCCACAGCTGAGGCGCTGTCCCCCGTGGCTTCGCAGGCCTCCGAGTTGGACAGCAGCCTCCTGGTGCCCTGTGTGTGGCCCCCCTCGTGTGTGCTCGAGGGTGGGTCTGCTGCACACTCACGCAGGCGCTCATTTAGCGCCGTGGGGGGCCGGGCAGGGCCGGGCGCCTGTGCTCTGCCTGTGGTTGGTTTGGGGTCCTCGGAGAAGCAGGGAAAGGGTTCTGTCCTCGTCGCCGGACTCTGGAGTCACGTTGGGACTCTGGACCGTGAAGCTCTTTTTCAGGCTTTTATCCTTTCCGCACACGTTTTTTCCAAGCGCGGAAACGTGACACCTGTCGTGACGTCAGAAAGGCGTATGGACGCTGGTTTTTTCTGCAAAACTTGACGGTTGTGTCGTGCGTGCGCTGAGGCGGTAACACACTCTGCTGCTTGCTGCAGGGGCTCGGGAGCCCTTGGCGGCCGCCGCCTTGGCATGTGTGGTCCCCGTGTGTGTTCCTGGCGTGTCTGGCAGAGGGCCGCTGTGTGGCCTTCAGACGGGGCCGCCTCGGCTTGCGGGAGAGCTGCAGGCGGCTGGGCGGTGGACTGGACGGTGAGGGGGTGTCCGGGCCGGTGGCGAGTGCAGGCCAGTGGGATGTGCGGACATCGTTGAGGCGGTGATGTTGCGAGCCTCCTGCGTGCTGGAGAGGCCCTGGGCACGGGGTCAGGGGGTGCCGTGTGGCCCCAGGAGGCGCTGTCCTCCTCCGGGGAGCTCTTCAGGGTGGCGCACGAGCAGAAGGCCGTGGTCGTTGGGAGGGGCGGAGCACAGGCGAGGGAAGGCCTGGGGGAGACCCTGGCTGAGTGGCGCCAGGGAACCCTCGGGGCAGGTGGGTGCAGCGCACCTGCATGAGGACTGACGCCGCAGAGGCTCAGGGACACCTGGTGGCTGCGGGGAGGTGTGGGGAAGGGGTGGGGCCCCCAGGGCGGGGCGGGAGGTGGGAGCAGGCGGGGGCGCCTCTCTGGCTGGCAGCTGTTGCAGGACGTGCTGGTTTCCTCCTAAAAGGGGCCAGAAGCCGGGGGCGGCTGGCACAGCCTGGGGACCCTGGACAGGCCCAGTGGGTGCGGGGAGGGGCCCTTGGGGGCCTCTCGTTGCGGTGGGAGGCTCTTCCCTGGCGGGACGGGGCTGGCCAGACAGTGGTCCGGCAGGGCCGGTGAGACCCTGTGTGAGGGGCCAGGGGTGCAGACTCCCTCCTGGGGTGGGCCCCGAGGGCGCGCTGAGCAGGGCCTCCGTGTTGCAGAAGTGACCACGGTGACGGTGGCGAACGTGGGCGCCTCGGCGGACAACGTCTTCACCACGTCGGTGGCCAACGCCGCCTCGCTGTCGGGACACGTCCTGGTAAGCGGCACTGCCAGCTTCTCCGCCGGCCCGGCCTCTGCACTCAGCCTCGCCCCGGCAGGGCCGTCAGAGCTGGGGGGCACCTCGCCCTGGAAGTGTGGGCAGGCGGAGGCACCCGTCGGAGCCCTGGGGTCAGGGGACGGCGCTTCTGCCCTCCTGGCCAGAGGACGCTCAAGGCCCTTGGGGTGGGAGCATCCTTCCGGGGGACCCCGCCCTGCCACTCTCTTGGTCAAGGGAGGTTTGGAGGCCCCGCCCCCACCAGACCCGGCCTGCTCCGCACCAGGGACCGCCCACCCCTTCACCTCGCAGCCGAGTCCCCTTCCTTCCCAGTGGCGTTTGTGCCCAGAGTCAGAGCCCACCGGTCACTGTCCCACTGCCCGTTCCTCTCTCACGGCCGAGGCCTTCTGTGACTCGGAGCACAGCCTGGTGTCCAGGTGGCCGGGGCCAGGGCTGGGCGGTCTCCAGAAGGGGAGTTTCCTGGGGCCTTTGCCGCGACGGTCGGGGTGCTTGGGGCCTTGGTCCCACTCTCGGGACTCCAGGCGCCTGCTGGCCGAGTCACTGGCGTTGGGTGGGCCAGGAGCAGAGCCCCTGCTCGGGGCAGAGGACGCAGGGAGGCCCCGTGCGGGTGCGAGAAGCCCGGCCCGTTTCCACGGGGCCCTGGCGCGCCGCAGGCTGACGGCCGGGCCCTCCTCCCGGCAGCAGGTGTCCCCACACGTCAGAGAGCCAGGGCAGCCGAGCCGGGCCTCCTGCGTGGGGCACCGTCTGTGGCTGCGAGGACGGGCCGGAAACTGTGGTGGAAAAGGACGAGAGAGGGGCCCCGCCTGCTGCTGCAGAGACAGAGACGCTCTGTGGTTCGGGCAGGAGCCCCAGGGATGCCCACCTGCGCCCTGACCCGGTCCCCGGTCCCCGAGTGCAGGCCCTGCCGGCGTGCACACTCACGGGTGGGGTGGGGTCCCTCCTCGTTGTGACAGCCCACTGGCGCCGCCCCCAAATGGGGGGCAGCGTCTGCAGACGTGAGGCGGCCCTCATGGCCCGCGTTAGTTTTGCCCTTTCGGCTTGCTCAGGGCCACACACCTGGCACTGTCCCATCCCGGGGGTGGCTCTGTGCTCCGGTCTCAGCGACGTCTTGGGAGCAGGCCGGGGGGTGTGGCAGGCAGCCCCTGGTTGGCAGGAGCCCGCCCACTGTGCCCAGTGACCCGCCCGCGGCCGCAGAGCCGGCATGACGGGCGGGACGCTCTCCCCTCCAGTCCGGCAGGACCGCCCTGCAGCTGGGAGACAGCCTGAACGCCGAGAAGGCCACGCTGATCGTGGTGCACACGGACGGGAGCATCGTGGAGACCGCGGGGCTGAAGGGGCCCGCCGCTCCGCTCACCCCAGGTAGGGGTGCCCGCCCCCTGCCCCGGTGAGCCGTGCCCCGGGGGCCGTGTCCCGGAGTCCGGCCGGCACGTTTCTGTGGCGGGTTCGCAGCGGCAGGTGTGAAGGGAGGGGGTGGGGTTTCGGGGCCGAGACAGCACCCCGGAGCGGAAAGGGGCGTGCTGGGGCGCCTGAGCGCCGCCATGGGAGACGGGCTGGGGTCACGCACTTTCGGGCGTCTCCCGGTGCACTCAGGGTCCGCCACTGTCCCACGCTGTCTTTGCCAGGCCCCCAGTCCCCGCCGGCGCCCCTGGCCCCCGGCCAAGAGAAGGCGGGCAGCAGGTACAACTGGGACCCGTCGGCCTACGACAGCGAGCTGCCCGTGCGCTGCCGCAACGTCAGCGGCACCCTGTACAAGAGCCGGCTGGGCTCCGGTAGGGACCCCGCTGCCCGCTGCCCACCGCCCCCCCGTGCACCGGGGCCCTGGGAGCCGGCGAAGGGCACAGGCGGAGCCTCGGGCACCCTGGGGAGGGCTGGGTGGCACTGGGGGCAAACAGGGAGCGGGGCCTGGACGCAGGTGGCTGGGGTGAGCGCGGCGTGCGGGCCGTGGGCGGCGCTGCAGACCCCGCCTGCCTGCGGGGGTCAGCCTGCAGCCTGCGGGGGTCCGCGGCGGGGGCAGGTGAGGCACCACGGGCCAGGACGGGAAGCGGGGACGGACCACCCTCCTTGCCGTCCCAGGAGGCCGGGGCCGGTGCATCAAGCAGGGGGAAAACTGGTACAGCCCCACGGAGTTCGAAGCCATGGCGGGGAGGGCCAGCAGCAAGGACTGGAAGCGGAGCATCCGCTACGCCGGCAGGCCGCTGCAGTGCCTCATCCAGGTGCCGCGCCGGTGCCCTCTGTGGCCGGGGTGGGCGTGGGGGCCGCTGCGGGGCCCCCGGGTGGGCTCCCACTGAGCGCCAGTCCCCTGGGCAGGTCGCTTGGCCTCTGTGTTTCGCAGCCTCCGGACGCACATAGGATGACGGTGGCGTTGCCAGCGCGGTGGCGGGGGTGGGGGGGGGGGGTGAGGCCGGAGGTCTGGGCCAGGGGGGCAGTTGCCCCGAGTTTCCGGGGCCTCCCTCTGCATCAGCCTCCTCCCGAGAGGAGGCTTCTGGGTGGTCTCTGCAGCTCAGCCCCCGGGGGCAGTTAGGGAGGGTGCCGAGGGGCTCCTGGGAGGAGAGGGGCCGGTCCCGCCCCAGCCGAGGCGTCAGGGGAGGGAGCACAGGATGGAAGGGTCTGGGAGGTGCAGGACTCGTCCTTCCGAGCGGGCCACGGTCAGGGCCAACGCGGCGCTGCCTTCTTCTCGCCCAGGACGGGATCCTGAACCCTCACGCCGCCTCCTGCACCTGCGCCGCCTGCTGCGATGACATGACCTTGGTGAGTGGCCGGAGGTCACGTGCCCGGCGGGGCCCTCAGCACCTCTCGGCCCGCCCGGGCGTTGTGCTCGAGGCTCCCGGGTTCCCCTTCGGGCCCCCGAGGCGGGGGGAGGTGGTCACCAGCTTCCCACACAAACTCAGGTTCGTTCCGGCCGTGTGGCTCGGGGGTTGACGTGCCTCCTGCAGACCCAGAGCTTGAGGGTTCGAGTCCCAGTCAGGGCGCATTCTGGGTTGGGGGGCTTCCGTCCCCCGCGCCAGGGCACGTGTGAGAGGCAACTGATCGATGTTTCTCTCCCTCCCTCCCCCTCTCTGAAATCAACCTGCAGGTCCTGGGGGAGGATAAAAAAAGTTCTCTTTCCACACATTGCTCTGGTGGCTGGACCCCGGCTGGGGCACGTGGGTGGCCCCTGGGTGGTTGTTCAGGGGATGCTGGTGGAGATGTCCTGGGAAACGGAAGGCTCCTATGATGTCATCTGTTGACCCTGAAACAAACACTTTTTAAAAAAGGTTTTTATTTATTTATTTTTAGGGAGAAGGGAAGAGAGGGAGAAAGAGAGGGAGAGAAACATCACTGTGTGGTTGCCTCTCGAGCGCCCCCTACTGGGGACCTGGCCCGCCACCCAGGCGTGTGCCCTGACTGGGAATCGAACTGGTGACCCTTTAGTTCGCAGGCTGGTGCTCAATCCACTGAGCCACACCAGCCAGGGCCAGATACTTCTTTAATGACAGTATCTCATCAGGTGAGGAGTGTCAGTAAAGATGTGGAAATTGCAAAGGGGAATCAGATGGAAATTCTAGAACTGAAAGCAGACTTCCTGCTGGGGGCCACGGAAGGGTGTGGTCCTTTCTGGGGCTTGGGGACACTCGGCCGGACGGTCGTCCCTGGGGATCTGGGGCCTCCTCCCCAGGGGCTGTCTGCTGCCTCCCCTGGTCCACGGGGTCTTCTCGCTCGGTTAGCGGCCTCAGCGCCTCCTCCTTCCTGCGGGGCACAGGCGCCTGCTGCTCCTTCTGGGCGGCGGTTTCTCCTCTCCCTGCACTCGGTCCCCGAGTGTTTTCTGTCTTCTGGTGATTCCCAGACGCCCGATACGCCGACGACGCTCTTTCCGGTGTTCCAGCACCGTCACCCACACGTTCTTTCTGGAAGCACCTTCTCTGTCACTTTGAGGAAGGTGGGGCCTAAAGGGGGGAGCTCGAGAGCAGCCTGCCCCCTGCTGGCCTCTCGGCCAACCGGACTCGGGCCCCCGAGCCCGGGCACGGCGCGAGGGCCGCGCCCACACCCAGCGGCCCCGTGTCTCTGTGCTCCCCCCAGAGCGGCCCCGTCCGGCTCTTCGTCCCCTACAAACGGCGCAAGAAGGAGAACGAGCTGCCCGCGGCCCCGGGGAAGAAGGAGGCCGCCAAGAACGTCACGCTGCTCCCGGCCACCGCCGCCACCACCTGTGAGCGCCCATGGCAGCGCTTGCCCTCGCCCCTCGGTGTCCCTGTGGGTCCCCACCCGTTTAAAACAGGTCCTGCAGGGCTGGCGGGCCTGTCAGTGTCCCCTGCTCCCCCCACCCCCGTCCCCCCCGAGGCGCCAGGGTCCCCGGTCTCTTGCGAGTCCTTGCAGACGGGACGGCAGCGTGTGCGGCGCCCACACCCGGGGGCCCCGGGCGCCTGCGGCCCTTCCGAGGCCCCGGCCACGTGGTCAGAAGCGCTTCTGGTCTTCCAGTTACTGTGACCTCCTCAGGACAGATCACTACCTCCGGCGCACTGACCTTCGACCGGGCGTCCACTGTGGAAGCCACCGCGGTCATCTCGGAGAGTCCGGCGCAGGGCGACGTCTTTGCGGGAGCCACAGGCGAGTTGTCTGAGCCCCGGCCTCGCCCCTGCCCAGCGGGGCCTGGTGGGCGGTCTGGCTCCCAGAGGGTCTCGACGGGGCAGGGGGCGGGTGGGGGTGGGGTCGAGGAGCCGTGCCGCCCGGGATCTGAAAAGCTCCCTGGCACCGCCCGGTGTGGATGAGGCACCCGGCGTGCGGTGTGCGTGCTCCGGTCGCCGCACGGGGGGCCGACCGTGGAAACAACTGTGCCGTGTTCCCCCCAGCACGCCCCAGACTCGGCCACTCGCCCGACTCAGACCCGCACATCTCGGGAAGGCCCCCCCCCATGGCGGGGCCCCCCGGGACAGCGTGGCCGGGGGGCCGCCAGCAGCGGGGTCACCGGGCCGCCCACCCCGCTCTCGCCAACAGTGCAGGAAGCAGGCGTGCAGCCGCCGTGCAGGGTCGGCCACGCCGAGCCCCACTACCCCGGCTTCCAGGACAGCTGCCAGGTCGCGCCCTTTCCGGAAGCTGCGCTGCCGACCGCTCACCCCAAAATAGGTCAGTTCGGAGGAGCTGCTTGCGCACGCGGGCGGTTGTCCCTGGCGTTGCTCCCCTCGAAGGCGTTTGTGGGCGAAAGAGGGCGTTTGATTTTCTCTGTGGACGCTGTGGACTGGGGCCGTGCCCGCCACGGCGTGTCAGCACGGCCCGTGAGCACACGGCTGCACCCGGTCCCCGTGGGGGGTGTGGGGACCATGCGACCCGGGAAGGCCGACAGGAAGGCCGCCGGCCCGTCCCCGGGAGGAGCCAGCGCTGACCTCGATGTTTCCTTCCAGGCCCCACGCACGCTTCCGCCGCCGCCGCCGCACCCCCAGCGGGGCCTCCCCGCGCGGTGCACCGGCTGCCCTTTCATGACCTCGTGACCACGGTGTCACTTGCTTGTTCCATTCTCGCCGACCCATTTACACCTCCCCCCCTCAGGGCTGCTGCTTCTGCCCCTCACCCCAGCGCGCCACCAGGGCCCAGGGCCGGCCGGCGGGTGCAGCGGGCCGGGCCGGGCTGGGGCTGGGTGGGAGCCGGCTCCCGTGGGGTCAGCGTGGGCGCCCCAGGGCTGCCCCTCCCTCCGGCCTTGCTGTCTCCCGTTCCATTCTCCGGGCCGTGACCTGTTTCTGTCACAGTTTTGTCCCACACTGTCCCAGATCTGGCCTGTTGTCCTCGAGCACTTCCCTGCCTCCTGGCACAGTGAGAGGTGGGAGGTTGGGTCGGGTCTTCGGCTCCGCTGGAGCCCTGGCCCTCTCAGCGGGCCGGTGTGCGGGAGCCCAGGTCTGGCCCGGCTCGCGCCGGCTCCAGCGAGCGCTGTGTCCAGGGACCTCCCTCTGGCTTGAACCGGCCGTGGGGCGTGTTGACCCCAGGCCGCAGGCTCTGGCCACAGACCAGGGTTTTTCCCTGGAAGGCACGCCCCCCACCCCCCACCGGGCGGCCTGCGCTGCTGCTGGGGGGCCCCTGCGCCCAGGCTGCGTGTTGAGCCCCCGCTTCCCGCCCAAACCACAGAATCCGCGGCGCCCGCACGCCCTCCTTTGGTCTGTGCAACTGCCCCTCGGGCTGAGAAACCGGGGGCGGCGGGCCCAGGCTGCTGCTTCTGCGGAGTCCAGCCCGCAGGCTCCTGGGCTCCCTCCGGCCACTTACCTCCCGCACGGCGGAGGTGACGTCAGTCCAGGGTAGCGAGCGTCCCGGGCGAGGCGCTCTAAGGCACACGGGCGCGGTCACGTGCCCGCCGCCGGCGTCCAGCCGCCGTCGGTGCGCGCTCGGGGCCCGACCTGTGCGGCTCCGTTTGTGAGATACTGTTCCGGAGCCGCATCCTCACCAGTCCGCTGTCCTCCCGGCTGGCCCTGCGGGACTCGCAGCCACGCTGCCCGAGCACCTCTCGCCCAAGGCCTGTGTCTAGCGTCCCTGCGTCGGGCGCACCTTAGGAGCAGGCCCGAGGCGTTCGTGGCCGCCCACCACCCCACCCCACTGCCGGTGCTGGGTGGGAGCGCCTGACGGGGGGCGCCGGGGCGCCAGGGGCCGTGCTAACGCGGGTGTGTCCCGCCCGCTCCACGCCGTTCCAGTGCTGACCTCCCTGCCGGCCCTGGCGGTCCCGCCCTCCAACCCCACCAAAGCCGTCTCCCCCTCGGTGGTCAACGGCCTGGAGATGTCGGAGCCGCGGAGCTGGCTGTACCTAGAAGAGATGGTCAACTCCTTGCTCAGCACAGCCCAGCAGCTGAAGACGCTGTTTGAACAGGCCAAGCAGGCCAGCTCCTACCGAGAGGCCGCCGCGGCCCAGGCCCGGGTGCAGGCGGACACCGAGCGGAAGGAGGTAACGTTCGCGCGGGCGGCACCTCGGGGTCCCAGTGACTGGGGGGCGGGTGTGGCCAGCGCCACCACGCCGGGGACTGGTCAGGGTCGGAACGGCGTGGCGAGCTGTGTGGTGCCACTGCATTCCACGTCCAGCGTGGGAGACGCTGTGAGTCGTGGGGCGGGTCCGGCGGGGCTCGACGGGGGCGGGGCTCGACGGGGGCGGGGCTCGACGGGCGGGCGGGGCTGCTGGCTCCTCGGGAAGCACTCTGAATCGGGCGGCACTGCGCATGCAGCTGAGCGTCCTCACTCGCAGCCTGCGTGCCTTTGGGTTCGTAGGCAGAAGTCAAAGTGATTTCCTTTTCTAAAAATCTTTTCTAAAATTTATTGATTGATTTTAGAGCTAGAGACGTCGACTTGTTGTTACACTTACTGATGCATTTGTTGGCTGATTTTCTTTTAAAGACTATTTTTAGACAGGGGAAGAGAGGGAGATAGAGGGAGAGAAACATCAGTAGGTGGTCGCCTCTCAAGCGCCCCCTACTGGGGATCCAGCCCTCAACCCGGGCATGCGCCCTGACCGGGAATTGAAACTGCGACCCTCTGGTCTGAAGGCCAGCACTCAATCCACTGAACCACACCAGCCAAGGCTTTTGGCTGATTCTTGTGCGGCCCTGACTGGGGTCGAAACTGCCACCTTGGTGGGTTAGGACGATGCCCCGACCACCTGAGCTTCCCCGCCGGGGCTCAGATTGTCTTCTGCCGAATCAGTGCAGGATAATTTTTCACTTCTTTTTGCTTCTCATAGATCAGAGGAAAGAAGAACTTTTAAGGTTCTTAATTTTGTAAATGATTTCTTAATATGTGATTAACTGTTTTCTTTTTAAACTTTTCCATTTTTCAATTACAGTTGACATACAACATTACCTTAGTCTCAGGTGTACAATGGGGTGGTTAGACACTTCTGTACCTTATCAGGTGACTCCCCGATAAGCCAGCACCCTCCTAGCCGTAGTGCTTCATTTGTTTCCAAGGAAGAAAAATGGTGCTTCAATCTCTAAAGAGATCACTTAAAATACTTAACTATATTCTAGCCCTGGCTGGCCTGGCTCAGTGGACTGAGTGCTGGCCTGCAAACCAAAGGGTCGCAGGTTTAATTCCCAGTCAGGGCACAGGCCTGAGTTGTGGGCCAGGTCCCCAGTAGGGGGCGCGAGAGAGGCAACCACCCATTGATGTTTCTCTTCCTCTCTCCCTCCCTTCCCCTCTCTCTAAAACAAACAAAATCTTTAAAATACATATATATAATCCCAAACTAACACCTCCTCAGTGCTGAGTTTCACGGGAAAGGAACAAGCGTAAGAACCACCGAGAGAGAGCGCCGTTCACTCGGACAGCGTGGGCCCGACCGTGCGCCCTCGGAGCAGGCCTTGGCCTCCGCCTCCGTGCTGTGCGGGGCGGGGGGGGGGGGCGGGGGTGTCTCCAGGCCAGGAACCGAGTCTTGACGCAAGTCCTCGCCCTGTGGGCGGGCGCCCACCGCCGGCAGACCGCTGCCAGCCTGTCCGCTCTTCAGGGCCGACCGCCGTGAAGCCAAGGTTTATAAATAACCCGAGGATGGCAGCAGCTGCCGGGCTCTGCCGACGGAGAAACGAAACTGAACTGATGGCAGCGCCGGCCCCTGAGTTAGCCGTGGAGAAGTGAGACTGCCAGCCCCACGCAGACGCCCGTGGCCCGGATGGGCTCTGCCTCCTCCTGAGGAACTGCCTTTCGGCCAGCTAGTGACACAGGACAGCTAGGGGCAAGTGCTTGGAGGGAAAATGCCAGCCACGGCCCCGACACCCGCAGGACCCCAGCCGGTGCTCGGGACCCCGGAGACACCTCCCGCCGGCCCCCACGGCCCCCACGCACTGGGAGAGACACTGGGGCCTGGGTCCTCAGGGAGACCCCGCCCAGGCGTCCGCGCGGCTCTTCTGCGTGCTCGTCTCTGCCGTGTGCCCGGCTGCCCCCTGGGGGGCCTCTGTCCCCCCCGGTTCACGGAATGTCCCCAGGAAGCCCTCGGCAGGCCCAGCCCTCGGCCCCCTCACGAGGGGTCCGTCCCTGCGGCCTGTCTCCGCCCGGCTGCGGGCGCCTTCCTTCCCTCACTCGTCCGTCGTTCCCAGGGGGTCGGACGCGGTGCCGTCTCATGGGGACCCTGTTGGGTTCAGTGATCTTGCGCCCCCAAGAGTGTCGGACGGGTTCTGGAAAGCGGGTAGACTCCTGGCTGGTCCCCCCTCCACCTCTTGGGGGCGGCGTGTGCCGGCCCCTCCGTCTGACTCTCCGTCTGGGGCGTGTGGCTTTCCTGGGGTTCAGGGAGACCCCGGGACGGCAGCCCTCACACCACATCTCCTGTGCTGCGCCCCTTTCTGCCGCCGAGCCCCCACTGGCGTTCCAGGCTCCCAGCCTCCAGGCCGCTTCCTGTGTCTCTAAGGGGTCATCTGGGCGGGTGCGCCTGGCGCGGCGGCTCTGGCACGGCCAGGGCGGCAGCCTGAGCTCGCTCACCATGTGAGCGTGACCTGTGCACACGGGCAGATGTGGGGTCGTGCTGTGGTGCAGCTGCCTGTTTCCAATTTAATTTCTATGTCCTTGGTGTACTGGTTTCTTTAAAGATGTTTTTTATTTACTTTTAGAGAGCTGGGAAGGGAGGGAGAGAAGCATCCACGTGTGTTTGCCTCTTGAGTGCCCCCCAACCAGGGACCTGGCCCACAGCCCGGGCGTGTGCCCTGACCAGGAGCCGAACTGGCGACCCTCCGCTCTGTGGGACGATGCTCAGCCCACTGAGCCCGGCGGGCCAGGGCTCTGATCACACACTTCAGACAAACCCCTGACACGCAAGACGAAGTCTCACGGACGCGTTGTCTTCATGGGAGTGTGGTTTACACACCATAAAATTCACCCCTTTCAAGTGTGTGATGCCGTAGCTTTCAGTAAACTCAAACTTGTGCATCCGACATGCGGTCTGCTTCCGGAATGCTCCGTCACCCCGAGGCACCGACAGACAGCGGGTGTGCAGATCCCGGACGCCTCCCTCGGCACTGGAGAGCCGGCCCCTCCTTGCAGCAGCCGGAGCCGGAGCCGTGCGCCGCCGGGAGGCTGTGTAACGAATGGCCCGCCGTGTGGACGCACCGGGTTCCCCGGTGATGCCCGCTCGGGCAGTCCCTGCTTTCTGGCTGCTCTGAAGACGTCGCCGCGTCTCTCAGGCAGGTCGGGACCTGTGGGTTATGCGGTGACCGGGCGCCTGTCTAACACCTCGGGGTGCTGCCAGCCTGCTCTCCGAGCGGCTGCACAGGGGGCGTCCCCAGCCGCAGGGCCTGCGGGCGTCCCGGGTCCCCATGCCACCTGCCTCCACCTGCACCGTGGCTCCGCCGACTGGGGGCTGCGGGGGTGTCCCAAGGCTTGACTTGCGTCTCCTCAGGTGCCCGCAGCTGGGGGTGGACCCTCGGGGCAGGACCTCCCAGACCCAGTGCGCGCTGTGACTTGGGTGAAAGAGTCAGTGGGACACAGCCGTTGAGGGTGTCCACTGCGTCGTGAACACCGCCAACCGCCTGCCACACGGCCGGGGCTGTGCAGGCGAACACGCGTTGGTGGCCTCTGTAAGTTGCCCCATAGTCCAGAGATTTGGGGGTCGTTTAAAGGGCGGGGAGGGGACATGAGGTGTAGACCCCTGTGGGGCGGTTCCCTCGTGCCCCTCGGCCCAGGTGCGCGGGGGACACGGGCCAGCTGCCTGGCTGTCCGTTTGTCCGTCTGTCCGTCCACAAGCTCCTTCAGGTCGGGGACGCAGGTCTCCCCACAGCCATCCTGGCGCGTTTGGGAGTGAAGAGGAAGGCCCCCCGGTGTGTCTTCCGACTCAGGGTGCACGGGGAAGCTCGCTGGGAACAGGCCCGTGGTCCTTACTCAGGACGGCCCCTGAACTGCGGGGTCCCGGCCTCTGCCCCACGCAGGCAGCTGGGACTGTGCGGGTAGGGCTGAGTTCCTCCCCCTGGGGCACACAGGGCCAGCTGCCCCGAAATCTGAACTGAACTCCTCGCCGCTGAGGAAACGAAAGGGAAACGTTCCCAACTGTCAGTTCCTCATTCCCCTGCCCTGGCCCTTGACTTCTCGCTGGCGGTTCAGGTTTGCACGGAGGCGCCCCGCCCCCTCCAGCAGGCCCGGGGGGCAGCCGGTGGAGCGCAGCAATGTGGCCCAGCCCCAGGTGCGGCCCTGCTGAGCCAGCGGCCCCGTCAGCTGCTGTCCTTCTCACGGGAACAGCCCCAGCCCAGCCGCCTCCCTTCCCAGGGGGTCCGGAGCTGCGTCCTGTGACGGTGGCAGGCCGCCAGGGCAGAAGGGTGCTGCTCAGCCAGGGACGCGGGTGTGGCAGCGTTGGAGGTCCCCTCGCGGAAGGCCGGGCTTGGCGATTCATTTGTAATTTGATGTGTTTCTCAGAAAGAAACGTGTTGGGAGACCCCTTGCCCCCTTGACCCTGAAATCCCGGTGGGGAGGCCGCCTGGCCCCGCTGCGGCGCCTGAGCCTGTGACGCGGCCTTGCCGCCGCCTCCTCCCCGCTCCGGACCCGCCGTGACCTTCCTGCACTGTCCGCAAACACAGACGCGGTGTGCTGCAGGCCCGGGCAAGGGGGAGAGGCGGGGATGACGATGACGGCACGAGGAGACCGGCCTCGGGGTGGCGGGCACACGGCACAACATGCAGATGGCGTCTCAGAACTGCGCCCCTGAAGCCTGCGTGTCTCATTGACCAGTGTCACCCCAATAAACTCAATAAAAAATAATTATCAAAAGCTGAGCATGTCAGCCAGAGGAGGCCAACGAGACGTGGCCGTCCTCATCCCCGCGATGCGGCCCAGCACAAACGTGGGGACAGGTGGACTCGCCGTCCACCCGCCACGGCATGGGGCACCTTGGGCGTCCCCGCGGACCGTGCGTGCAGGCGAGCACTGGCCACACCCAGCGCCGCGCGTCCTCTCCAGCTCCAGAGGCAGGTCTGGGCTCTGCGGCACCTGGACACTCGGTTCTTGTGGAGTGAAGGGCTGTCGGGTGACAACGGACAACTTGGAGGCCCCTCTCCAGCGGCGTCCTGGGACTGGGGGCTCTGACCTGAGCGGCGTCTGAGGGAGGAGACACCCGCCGTGTCCCAGGAGCACAAGGACAGCAGTGACGTGGGACACGGGCGCGGCGTGGTGGCAAGGGTGCATGAGGTCCCGGTGTTTCCCACGCACGTGCTCAGGGGTTTCTGCTGCGCACCCCGGGCGTCAGCCAGCGTGAGAGTGACTTTCCGCTCTCGCGCCACCGGAGACAAGAGGACACGTTTGTGCTGCTTGCCTGCGGCGCTGGAAAGCTTTGGGGTTGCAGGGGCAAACCCCGATAGCCGAGGGGGAAGCTGCGCCGAGGCTCCTCCCACAGCGGCGGGGCGGCCGCGGGGTCAGGAGGGCCGGGACCTCGCTGCACCGCCCCCGACCGGCGCCCGTGCGCAGACCGCCCTCCGCCCTCCGCCCTCGGCCGGATCTTGTTTCTCCTGGGGCGTTTCGTCCCCGGAAGTCCCGCCGTGGGCGGAGGAAGCGGACCCTCGGGTTTCGTGGGACGTGCCCGTTTTCTGAAGGGAGCACACACTACATGGTGTTCTGAGTGGAAAGTGTCACTCGTGGAAAACGCTGCTCGTGGCGAGCACAGCGTTGCGCGGAGAAGGGAGCTGCGGCCGGAACGGAAGCCCGGAGCGGCCGGCTGGGTGCGGGGCGCAGGTTCAGGGCCGGCGCGGCGGGACGGGACGGGACAGGGGCCTCACGAACGCCGCGTGCTGTGGCCGTGCCCGCGCCGTCCCCGCCCCTGGAGTCGATGGCGAGGCTGCCATCTGCACATGTCACCAAAGCCGTGCCACCGGGGACTGCCTGGGACAGCGCGCCTGTCGACCGCAGAGAAAGGCTCCCGTGACAGCGTGTGGGGAAACGAAATGCACATTTCCGTGAACCGGTGGGCGGAGGGCTCGGAGTCGGGGTTGGGGACGGGGTGTGGGCTGCCTGGCCCGTGCTGACCGCAGTGCGGGTGTGTCCTCCCGGCCGCTCGGGCCCACGCGCCCCCGACGGCTTTGGGAATTCGGTCCCCAGGCTCGGTTCTGTGCGCGTGGTGGGAACGAGGCCAGCGCTTCTGGAGGTGAGGGGCGTGTGCGGGCGGGCGGCACACGTGCCGGGTCCTGGTGGCGCCCTGTCGCCCCGCGCCGTGCTGACGGCCCTGTCCTTGCAGCAGTCCTGTGCCAACTGCGGCCGCGAGGCGCTGAGCGAGTGCACCGGCTGCCACAAAGTGAACTACTGCTCCACCTTCTGCCAGCGCAAGGTAGGCCCCCCCCCCCCGGGCCTGCGCCCGGTCCGGTCCGCGTGGTGGTGGTGGGGGGGGTACCCTGCTCGCTGTGCCCTTTGACCTTGGGGTCGGCACCCCCAGCCCTGGAGGCCTCCTCACAGTCACGAGAGTCAGTGATTGGACACCTGCGTGTTTCTGGCCTTTGTCAGTGAGGAGGTGAACAGGAGGGTCTGGGAGCTGGAGGGCCGCCTGGCTCAGAGGTTTGGGACTTTCCACAGCGGGGGAGGCAGCTGGGGGCCCTCAGGCCTCTCCCTGCTGAGCGGGACCCGGGAAGGGCACAGCCCTGCAGTCCTGGAGCTCACCAGCCCGCTGCCCCGTCCGGGAGTCCTCGTGCAGCTGCACGCAGTTGTCTCTGTGCCTCCAGGGGCGCCTGCTCCCCCCACCCCCACTCTGGGCCACACCCTCACCTCCCCCTGTGCCCGTGTCCCTGGCTGTCCGGCCTCCTGAGAGCCCTGGTCCCGCCTGAGGGGGCCGCCGTGGTGCTCAGCACCCTGTCCTGCCTGGAAACAGGCCCCGGCCCAGCCCCCGCCGCGTTCTCCATGTTCCAGAATTACACATGGCCCCGTGGGCAGCGACACCAGGTGCAGCCTGCTCCCCCCACGTGCCTCGCAGTCCCTGAGAGGCCCCAGGGCCTGGACGCCTCTCAGGGTCCCGTGCTTCACGGCCCCTCCTGGCCGCCTCCCTGTGAACCGGTCCCACAGGCACAGGACAGCGAGGCCTGAGCGGGCGGGCGGGCCGTGGCCTGGGGTGGACACTCCTCGCTGCTGCGGAGCGGGCAGCTCCCGGCCGCACACACGGCTGTGTCCTTCCCGGCAGGACTGGAAGGACCACCAGCACGTGTGCGGCCAGGCGGCGGCTGTCACGGTGCAGGGGGACGAGGTCCACGTCGCCGAGAGCGTGATAGAGAAGGTCGCCGTGTGAGGGCCCGCCGGGCCCCCTCGCTGCAGCGTGGCGGGGCCGTCGCCGGACCCGGACCCCCGGGGGCTGCGGGGGCCACTGAGGATGTGAGGAAACTTGCTGGCCAAGTTGTGGACAGACTGGAAGCGGCCTGTGCCCTGCAGAGCCGCTGCTGCCCGAGGCCCGAGGCCCGAGGCCCGGGGGAGGGGCGCCCCGAGGACGGGCCGCTGCACGGTGCTCTTTTATCCTTGGATCACGAGGGTCCGGCCTTACCCACGGGTGTGTTGTGTTTGTAACACGGGTGTACATACATGTGTCTCAATAAAGTCGGTGTCCCTGCCCCACCCGGCTGCAGTCCTGGCCCCAGCTGCCCAGGCACAGGCGGCGAGTGGCCCCCCCACCAGCTCTGCTGCTCCCAAGGGAGCCCCGGCCCAGGTCGTGTGGGACCCCGGGGAGCTGGGCACCTGCGGTGTCTTCCCTGCATCTGCCACCCAAGGAGCCGGAACAGAGGCAGGAGCTGCAGGGTGGGCTGCCTGCCCCCCGCCCCCCCGGCATGCAGGTCCCTCAGGCCTCCGAGGGCTCATGCAGTCCTGGAAGTGACTGGCTCCTTGTGGCCGCAACGCAGGGACAGCCTGTGTGTGACCTCGTCCCCTTCACTCAGGTGACACCTGAGAACTCTGGACCCAACTGGGGACCTGGCCCAGGACCTGGGCATGTGCCCCAACTGGGAACCCAACCGGCGATCTGGAAATCCGGTCTTCCTGGGGGTGCGGGGGGGTGGCCCTGCCCTGTCCCGCCCCCACCCCCTGCGCCCTGGGCGGCCGCTCCCCTGAGGGTGGCTGTGTGTCCTGGGGGGTGGAGGGGCGTCTGCCTCCGTGGGGTCAGCTCAGCTGTGTTTTCCAGAGACCGGTGGGGGCCACCTCCGCTGGTCCTCGGTCCGGGAAGGCCCTGACCGCTGACCCCAGCCTCAGTGCCTGCAGGGCGACGTGTCCACTGACTCCCACCAGCAGAGGGGACAGCAGCCCAGGGAGGGAGGGGAGGGAGCCCAGGGGCGGGGGCCCACAGCTGGTGCCCAGGAGTGGAGGGGGGCTCCGGGGGAGGGTGGGAGCCACTGTGGGGGGGCCCAGGGCCGAGGTGCCCTTCCTGCGTCGCCCTGAGCCAGGAGCCAGCTTGTGGGGCCTGTCCTCTGCACTTCCTCGGAAGGAAGGGGTTAGCTGACCTCATGGGGGTCGGTAGGGGCCTGGGCTCCACTCGGGCAGAGCCACCCCCACCTTGGCCCCTTCCCCACCCACCCGCACGCCCTTGGAACCTTCTGCGTGGGTATTTAGGACGGAATCCGTTTGATAGTTGGGGCTATCACCCGCCGCCAGGGGAGGCGGGGTGGGGCCTCTGCTCAGCGGCGGCAGCAGCAGCAGCAGCGGCGCAGGGCCTTGCGGAAGACGCCGCGGAACTCGGCGTTGAAGGCCGTGTAGATGACCGGGTTCAGGGCGCTGTTAAGGTAGCCCAGCCAGGTGACGGCGCTGACCAGCCGCGGGGGCACCGCGCAGGCGGGACACAGGGCCCGCGTGATGTGCACCACGAAGAAGGGCGTCCAGCAGACCAGGAAGGCCCCTGTGGCGGGGGAGGGGGAGGCGTGAGCCGCGGCCCCGGGCACCCAGGCCCGGCGCTGCCGCCCTCCTCTCCGCGGGCGGGTGGGTACCCACCGACCACCACGGGCAGGACCCTCATGGCCTTGCGCTCCCGGCCGGGGATCTGGGCGCGCCTCCTTGGGGCCGGCGGCGGGGGCTGGGCCGGGCCGGCGGTGGGGGGCGGCGGCGGGCCGGGGCCGCTGGGCCGGCGGGGCGCGCGGCAGCGCAGTTTCGTGCGGCGCGCGGCCTGCCAGCGCCGCAGGCCCCGGAACGTGGCCCAGTAGAGCAGCAGCATGAGCGGGCAGGGCAGGAAGAAGGAGCACAGGGACGAGTAGACCACGTAGTCCCGGTCCTCCAGGCGGCACACGGCGGGGTCGCGGCCGCGCGCGTCGTTGAGGCCGCACAGCACGGGCGCGGCCACCGCTGCCGACAGCAGCCACGTGGCGCCGATGAGCAGCAGCTGACGCCCGCCCCGGCCCTGGCGGTTGTAGCTCAGGGGCACGGCCACGGCCACGAACCTGCGGGGAGCGCAGTGAGGGCCGTGGTACCTGGGGCGGAAGGGGCGGGAGCAGGGGGCGGGGCCGGGCGAGGATGGGCGGGCCCCGAGCTGCGCGGCCCACCTGTCCACGCTGATGGCGCACAGGTTGAAGATGGAGGCGGTGCACAGCATGACGTCCATGGCCATGAGCGCGTCGCAGAGGCCGGGGCTCAGCCGCCACACGCCACCCTGGACCTGGGCCACCAGAACCGGGCGGGACAGCAACAGGGGGTTTGAGACTCAAGCCCGGCCACCTGGCTGGCCCAGCCGGGCCCAGGCCAGCAGCCCACCACCGGCCACTCCCGGGCCTCCTCCTGTCAGAGCTGGGAAGGCCTGGGGGCGGTGGGGGCACCGTGGCCCGAGGACCCTGATCTCTGGTGATGTGGGGTGCAGGGTACCCCCGCTCCTCCCCAGAGCGCAGCGGAGAGCCAGCCCCTCTGCTCAGACTCCATCCCCGCCCGGGACTCTGGCCCGGCGGCTGCACCTCTGGGCCCACACCTGGAAAGCGAGGGGGGTGACGGTCCGCTCGTCGTCGTCCAGAGGGGAAATGAGATAAAAGCACACGGGTCTCAGCACCGTGACCCGCGCCCGGAGTGGACAGCTGCCCCCCTGGTAAATCTCCTCCCGCTGATTCGGGACGATTAGGAGCTTAAGGCCGCCGCTGTGACGTCCGCCCGCTGCTCCAGGGCAGGGGACAGAAGGTCACGCATGCCCTTGCCCTGCCAGCCTCTGCCCCGCCCCCCCGACTCAGCCACTGCGTCCACGTTGGAGACACCAAGCCTCCCCTCCCCCCCAGTCCAGGGCACGGCGTCCCCGACCCTGCGCTAAGCAGCTTTTCTCTGCCCCAACCGCCGAGGAGACCGAGCCAGCACCCAGGGGACCCACCTGGGCGCCAGACTTGGTCTGGAGTGGAGGCTCCTGGCCCTGGTTCTCCTCAGGGGCCATGGACCCCGCAGCCGCGCCCGCCTCAGTTCTGCTGCCCCCCCACCCCACCTCCCTTCCCTCCCTCTGCCCTTCACTGCCCCCCACCCCCCACTGTGGGCTGCCTCTGTGCGAGTGAGTGCAGGTCTGTGCTGGTGCGTGTTCCTGGTCACGCGTGGCTGGGGCCTGGGCAGCCGTGTGTGTCCCTGTGCCCGGGGCAGCCAGCCGGGGTGAGCCTGAGTCTGCCTGCCTGTCCCGCTGGCTGCCCTGGGGAGCCGACCCAGCGCAGGGCGGTGGGCAGGTGGCTGGACTGCCAAGGTCTCCTGTTTGCGGGGTCCCTGGCTTGAAGGACAGAGGCACCTCTCGGGTAGCAGATGCTACAGGGAGGGGTGGAAGGGAGGGACAGAAGAAGAGCAGACAGACAGCAAGGCGGGCACATGGGTCTGAGATGGGAGGGGGGTGGACTCAGGGGGGCACCAGGAGCAGCGCCCAGCGCGGGCTCCTGGGAAGGCCAGGGGCCGGGTCGCGCCGCGCCCCCGCAGCCGCGGCGGTGCCCACCTCGGAGTACACGAACAGCGGCAGCACGAGCAGGGCGAGGAGCAGGTCCGCGGCCGCCAGGCTCACGACGAAGTAGTTGGTGGGCGTCTGCAGGGCGCGCTCGGCCGCCACGCTCACGCACACTAGCGAGTTCCCCGCGAGCACCGCGCCAATGAGTAGCACGCCCCCCACCAGCGCTGCCGCCGCCCCCGGCCCCGCCAGCCCCGCCGGCGCCCCCGCACCTCTGTCGGCGCCAGGCCCGCGCCCCGCCAACAGCTCGCCAGCATCCGTGGCGCTGCGGTTCCCCATGGCGCCCCGGCCCCGCGCGCCCCTGTGGGCGCTCAGCACCGCGGACAGCGCCCAGGTCGGAACTCGGGAACCCCGCCCCTCGGGCACGCCCCAGTCCGGCCTTGGTCCCTCCTGATCCGCCCCAGCTCTATCAGCCCCGGGCGCTCCAGGGTCACCCTGTGTCTGCCCAGCTTGGACTTTTGCGCTGAGGGGACAGCCAGGCGGAACAATGCAACTGCCAAATGAGATGCGAGGTGAGCAGGGTGGTTGGCAGGGGCGGCCCGGCTCCAGGTTGGCGGGGGTGTCCTGGGTCTGCGCGCAGAGAAAGCCATGGAGCTGGAAGGTCGGCCGGACCACACCCCGAGGCGCGCGAGCACCCACGCCAACGCGGAGATCCCCGGGGTCCCTACATGCGCCCAAGCTGGGCCTCTCCAGGGACACTCCTGGAGGTGCCTGGAGGCACTGACGGGGCTGGGTCTCACTCCACCCTGTCCACGCAGCGTGGGAAGACTTACTTCTCAGGCCGGTCCTCCAGACTTGGAGAGACCTGACTCGGGGAGCCCTGGCTCCACCGCGGGCCCTGGGTTCTCGGGCACCCCCCTTGGGCCCCGGAGGGTCCCTAGTGCCTGAGGCCCAAGGCCCACCCTACCCCTCCCTCCTCCACCCCTCAGAGCCCACCCCTGCGCACCCTGGTGCGTCCCCCAGGACTGCAGGCTGCACCCCATTCCGGGAAGCAGCCTCTGTGGGGTGCCTGGGACCACCCTGAGCCTCTGCCTGACCCTCCGTCTGACCCTCCGTCCTCTAGAGGGGCCCACTGAGTGGTTCAACCCCCGTCCCAGTCTGTCACCTCGGAGCCTGTGACCCTGAGCAAGCATGCGTCCCCCCAGGGCTGGGACTGGGACCCTGGAAATGGTGCCGACCCCTGAGGCCTCCCTCGAGGTGACCTGAGTTGGGGCCGGGAGGGGCAGAAGCACTCCGGCAGAGAAAAGCAAAGCCCCAGTGAGAACCCTCTCGCCCCCCGCCCCCCGCCCCTCGGGCCCCCTGAGCCCGGCTGGGTCCCTCAGGCAGGCAGGCGAGGCCGCCCCCTGCAGCTGGCAGGGCTCTGCGGCCCCCCTGGGGTTTGGGGGCAGGACGCATGCTGGCTTCAGGCACAAGCCAGGAACCACTCCCCTCCCTCCCGCTGTCTGGGGTGGACTCCGGGGCCTCGAGGGGAGCTCTTCCCCAAGTGCCCCAGCGAGCTCCCAGCGTGGCGCCCCGGCCCGGGCTCCCCTTGGCTGCGCAGGCTTTACCCACGGAGCCTGCCGGCTCCCCAGGGGCCGGTCTGTGTCCCGCGGTTTCCGGAGTCGGGCCCGGCACCGTGCGCGACGTCCCTCGCCACCGTCACCCCTGCAAGGTCTCCGGGGACGCCGCCCTCGGCCGCTTCGCCCACACGCGTGTGGGCTGCCTCCTGCCCTTCACGCTCCGTCAGGCTCGCTCGAGGCTTATCCACCTTGTGGGTCTTCCCGGAGGAACGGCTTTTGGTTTTATGGGTTTTTCCATTTTTTTTTCCATGGGTTTGTTTTCAGTTTCATCGGTATCTACTCTTATCTTGATGGTTGCCTGTCGTCTGCTCGGTTGGTGCTTGGTGTGCCCTTTTCCTAGTTCCCTTTGTTTGTGAGAGAGAGAGGGAGGGAAGCGGCCGACGGCTTCCCCTACAGGCCCTGGCCGGGCCGAACCTGCACCCCAGGCACGCGCCCCAGCTGAGAACCGAACCCGCGCCGTTTCCGTCTGTGGGGTGACACTCCGGCCCACTGAGCCGCGCTGGCCAGGGCCCTGCCCTCGTTCCTTGGGGCCACTCGCTCGAGGTCCGTCCCTGCTAACGGAGCTGCCAGGCTACGAGTTCCCCCTGAGACACGTCCCACACGCCTCGGTGTTTTCAGCTACGCTCAGGGGGAGGTGCTTCCCACGCCCCCTGAAACCTCCTCGGTGACCCGTGAATTACTTAGAACTACGCTGTTTGACTTCCAGATGTACCCCCCGCCCCAGAACCCTTGACCTAACCCTCACGCCTTATTTGAAGACAAACTCGAGAGGAATCACGGATTTGAATATGAACCTAAAACTATGCAACTTTTGGAAGAAACCTTTGTGACCAGGACTTAAGCAAAGAGATTTTTAGATGTGATATCAAAAACCGGATTTACCGCTCTGGCTGGTGTGGCTCAGCGGGCCAGCCAGTGAACCACGGGGTCACTGGTTCGATTCCCAGTCAGGGCACACGCCTGGGTTGGGGGCCAGGTCCCTAGTAGGGGGCACTCAAGAGGCCACCACACATTGATGTTTCTCTCCGTCTCCTTCTCCCTCCCTTCCCCTTTCTCTAAAAATAAATAAAAAATTTTTAAAGCATGGTTTATAAACTTAAAAAAAACAGATAAATGGAACTTCCTTAAAATTAAAAACTTCCAGCCACAGAATAGAACAGAAAATTTTAGCAAATGAGCTGTATACAAAATACACAGAGGACTTTCAAAATTCAAGAGTAATGAGCCCTGGCCTGGTGGCTCAGTTGGTTGGAGTGTCGTGTGAACCAAAAAGGTTGCAAGTTCAACCCCTGGCCAGGGCACATACCTAGGTTTCAGGTGCAATCCCCAGTCGGGGCACGGATACAAGGCTCTGGCGTGTGTGCGCTCTCTCTCTCTCCCTTTCTCCCCCTCCCCCTTCCTCTCTCTCTACAATCAATAAACAGATTCTTTTGACTTCCGGCCAAGATGAAGGCGTAGACAGACACACTGTGCCTCCTCGCACAACCAAAAGAAAGACAACAAATTTTAAACGCAAAAACCAACCAGAACTGACAGAGAATTGAACTGTATGGAAGTCCGGCAACCAAGGACTTAAAGAAGAAACACTCACCCAGACCGGCAGGAGGGGCAGAGACCAGCAGCTGGGCGGAGAGGACTCTCGGCCAGGCAGCGGCTGGAGGAGCTGGCGGTCCCACATTGGCGCACAGATAAACCGGGAGGAACAACTGGGGAGCGAGACAGACCCACAAACCAGGGCCCCGGCTCGGGGAAATAAGGCCTCAAACCTCTGACTGAAAACACTTGTGGGGGTTGAGGCGGTGGGAGAAACTCCCAGCCTCCCAGGAGAGTCCGTTGGGGAGACCCACAGGGTCCTAGAACACACACAAGCTCACCCACCTGGAAATCAGCACCAAAGGGCCCAATTTGCTTGTGGGAAGTGGGGGAAGTGACCAAAAACAGGCAGAGAGCGGAGCAAGCGCCATTGTTCCCTCTTGGACCCGCCCCACGTACAGCGTCACAACGCAGTGACGTAGTTGCCCCGCCCTGGTGAACACCTAAGGCTCAGCCCCTTACTACACAAGCAGACAAAAAAAGTATGGCCCAAATGAAAGAACAGATCAAAGCTCCAGAAAAAATACAACTAAGCAATGAAGAGATAGCCAACTTATCAGATGCACAGTTCCAAACACTGGTAACCAGGATGCTTACAGGATTGGTTGAATATGATCACAAATTAGATGAAAAAATTAAGGCTATGCTAAGTGAAATAAAGGAAAATGTATAGGGAACCAACAGTGATGGGAAGGAAACTGAGACTCAAATCAACAGTGTGGACCAGAAAGAAGGAAGAAAGAAATATCCAACCAGAACAGAATGAAGAAACAAGAATTCAAAAAAATGAGAGGAGGCTTCCGAACCTATGGGACAACTTCAAACATTCCAACATCCGAATCATAGGGGTGCCAGAAGAGAAAGAGGAAGAGCAAGAAATTAGAAACTTATTTGAAAAACTAATGAAGGAGAACTTCCCCATTCTGGCAAAGGAAACAGACTTCCAGGAAGGCCAGGAAGCTCAGAGAGTCCCAAAGAAGCTGGACCCAAGGAAGCACACACCAAGGCACATCATAACTACATTACCCAAGATTAAAGGTGAGAAGAGAGTCTTAAAAGCAGCAAGAGAAAAGGAGACAGTTACCTACAAAGGAGTTCCCGTAAGACTGTCAGCTGATTTCTCAAAAGAGACCTTGCAGGCAAGAAGGGGCTGGAAAGAAGTATTCCAAGTCATGAAAGGCAAGGACCTCCATCCAAGATGACTCTATCCAGCAAAGCAATCATTTAGAATGGAAGGGCAGATCAAGTGCTTCTCAGATAAGGTCAAGTTCAAGGAGTTCATCATCACCAAGCCTTTATGATATTAAATGTTAAAGGGATTTATCTAAGAAAAAGAAGATACAAAACATGTACAGTAAAATGAAAGCAAACTCACAATTATTAACAACCACACCTAAAACAAAAGCAAAAACAAACTAAGCAAACAACTAGAACAGGAACAGAACCACAGAAATGGGGGTCACATGGAGGGTTAGCAACAGGGGAGTGGGGGGAGCAGAGAGGGGAAAAGGTACAGAGAATAAGAAGCATAGACGGTAGGCAGAAAATAGATGGCGGGGGGGGTGGGTAAGAATAGTATATGAAATGGAGAAGCCAAAGAACTTATATGTACGACCCATAGACACAAATCAAAGGGAGGGAATGTGGGTGGGAAGGGGTGTGCGGGTGGCGGGGAACAAAGGGGGAGGGGAATGGGACAGCTGTAATAGCATAATCAATAAAAAATTTTGAAAAAATAAAATAAAATAGAATCAACAAACATGTCCTCGGTTGAGGACTAAAAAAACAAAAACTCAACAGTGACGACAGCACGAGGGAGAACTCCCAATCAAAGTCCCTTAGGGATCCAGACACAAAACCCAGGCGCAGACCGGAGCCGCCGTGCCCAGCAGCCTCCGCGAAAGGGCGGGCGCTGAGACCAAGGGGGACGGGCAGGGGGCTGGCCCCACCAACCAACCCCGAGGCCGGGGGCCTGCGGAGGCCCCTGGATGGAGCGGAGGAGAAGCCCATGACACTGTCTCCGTGGGAGCAGAAAAGGTATTTGACAAAACCCAACACTTTTATGATAAAAAACAACAACTCAGTGAGCGAAGACTAGAGAGCGACTCCCTCAGTGTAATAAAGGTCACGTGTGGAGAGCCCGGGGCCGACGGGACACGTGGCCGACGCCCCTCGGGGACCAGCCGGGTGCTTCCCTCCAAGGTCAGGGGCAGACGAGGCGGCCCGTTCTCGGCAGTCCAGTCCACACGGCCCCGAGAGTCCCGGTCCCAGCAGGGGGCGGGGAAGAAAGAAAGAAGAGGCATCCGCGGTTGGAAAGGAGGAAGGAAAGCCGTTTCTGCTCGCAGGTGCTCTCACGCGCAGACAATCTGCAAAGCCACAAAACCTGTCAGAGCTAATGAACACATTCAGCGAAGTTGCAGAGTATCAGCGAACATGTAGAAGTTAGTTACATTTCTGTGCATTAGCAATGAACAGTCAAAAAATCAAGCTAAGGAAATCATTCAGCCCCAGCTGGAGTGGCTCAGTGGACTAAGTGCTGGCCTGCAAACCAAAGGGTCACCGGTTTGATTCCCAGTCAGGGCACAGGCCTGGGTTGTGGGCCAGGTCCCCAGTAGGGGGCGCTCAGGAGGCAACCACACATTGATGTTTCTCTCCCTCCCTTCCCCTCTCTCTAAAAATAAATACATAAAATCTTTAAAAGATTTTTTGGAGAAAAAAACATTCATTGCATCAAAAAGAATAAAACAACTTAGGGATACGTTTAACCGAGAAGGTGAAAGGCTCATGCCCTGAAAACCACACAGCGCTGCCGGGAGGCGTAAAGAAGACCCGGCCACCTGGCTGGCGCGTAGCTCAGTGGATTGAACGCGGGCTGCAAACCAAAGCATCCCAGGTTCGATTCCCAGTCAGGGTACATGCCTGGGTTGAGGGCCAGGTCCCCGGTGGGGGGTGCATAAGAGACAACCACACACGGATGTTTCTCTCCCGCCCTTCCTCCTCTTTAAAAATAAATAAAATCAGCCCTGGCTGGCATAGCTCAGTGGATTGAGCTCGGGCTGTGAACCAAAGCATCGCAGGTTCAATTCCTACTCAGGGCACATGCCTGGGTTGCAGGCCACGGCCCCCAGCAACCGCACATTGATGTTTCTCTCTCTCTCTCTCTCCTTCTCCCTCCCTTCCCTCTCTAAAAATAAATAAATAAAATCTTTAAAAAAAAAAAAAGAAGACGACGACGACCCGGCCAAGGGGCCCAGTGTCCACGGACCCGCGGACGGACAACTTCTCCTCGCCGCACCGGCCCCGATGTCGGACACTCACTGTCGAAACCCTAACAGCTTTATTTTTTTTTAATGGAACAGCCGGTCCCACAATTCCCATGAAACGGCAAGGAACCCACAGAACCAGACCAATCTGGGAAAAGAGGAGCCAAAGCCCCTCCAGCGCCACGAGCGCCACGGGCACCACGATCCCCCGGTCTGTGTCAGGGGCCCACGAGACTGCGGCTCCGGAGGCAGGGCCCCAGCGGCCCCTCCACGTGCCACGTGTCGTCTTAGGCAAGAGGCAAAAACGTCAGAAACACGGATGTGTCGCCGGGTTCCTGTTCGGACTTGTGGCCCTGAGCCCACAGCCGTGCCCGCTGGGCCCCTGCTCGGGAAGGCCCCCCCCCCCAAGCAGGCGAGCCTCAGCCCCAAGCCCCGCGGACGCCTGGACGCCCGCCCTGCAGCCGCCCCCCACCCCCCCACCCCCGCCCCAGCTGGGCTCCTCCTCACTGGGGCTCAATGACTCAGCTTTCCTGACCAACAGGGGCCCTTGGGGGGCTCGCCAGGGGTCAGGGGCCCTCAGCTGACAGTCCTTATCTCTCCAAGATGTATAGTGTGTCCTTACAGATGAAATAATACAATTTCCGCCATCTGCTCCAAAATCAATTCTGAAAAAAAACAGAGGAAGTAGATGGAGTTGATAAGATTGGTCATAAACGATTGAAGGTGAGTTCATGATACTGTTCGGTCTACTCCGCATGTTTGAAATTCTCGGTCACACTACGCACGTGGTTTTTCTCTCTCTAGGCCTAAGCGGGGTGCCGCTAAGGTCACAGTGAGGTCACCAGGCTGCTGTGTGGCCGGGCTCACGCCCTGAAAGTGTCCCTGATGGTCCCCGGCCTCCAGCAGGCTGGGCCGCAGCCCGTGGCTGCTGGAAGGCGGGAAGGGCGCAGTGGTCACCCCCGGGTGCAGAGAGAGGGTTCTCTCCCATGCACCCCCTGATCTAGAACGGAGAGTAGACGGGAGTGACTTGAACTGGACGTTTAGATCTTGGCAGAGGCGGGAAAGGCGTAGAGAGTATCCCCCGAGCTTTGCTTACTCAGAACAAAGCAGTGGACGAAACCCTCGGCCGTGCAGAGGTTTCCTCCCCACAGTCTACGCTGGAGAGACGACGTGTCTTCTTGGTGGAACCCCGGACACTGAACTGGTGGCACCAGGACCCCGACGGAGCCTCGGCAGTGCGGTCTGAAGGACGGTCCACAGAGGCGGACCCAGCCGGCGGCCGTCCTGGGCAGCCCGGGGAGCGGGGCTGGCTCGCCGGCGTCTGTGGGCTGCGCACGGCAGCCTGTCCGTGTCGTTTGTCTGTCCACTGAGTCTAGGTAGTGCCTCCCCCCAGGAGGGGAGGGTCGGGCTGCCCGGGACCCCGCAGCTCACCTCCTTCCGGGTCCCAGTCGCCCCTCGGGGCACAGGAGAGCCTGGACGCACCACCTCGGTGCCTGCGCTTCTGCACGGCTGGGCATTGGCGAGGACGCAGGAAAACCTCAGCGGCAGGGACAGCGGGTGACAGCCTTTCCGGTGAGATGAAGTAGGTACAGAACCAAGTGACAGGAATGCACAGGACACAGCCTCCCCTTGGCCTCAGCCCCCACCTGTGCCTCTCGGCAGTGACTGCCTGCGCCCTTGTGCAGGTGTGACCCAGGTTGCCCCGGCCGCGGCTGTGACCACAGCGGGGCAGCCGGAGGGCGTGCTCTGGGGGAGGACTGTCCTGCTTCCCGACCACGGTGGTGCCCACACACATCTATCCATCTGCCAGAATCCGGTTTTCACTGTGTACGGACCTCACTGTGTGTGAATTTTTAAAGCCAACCTTACCGCAGGTGAATTGTCTTAAAAATGGGAAGCTGTTGCCTGGCTGCTGTGGCTCAGTGGACTGAGCACCGGCCTGCGAACCAAAGGGTCCCCGGTTCGATTCCCAGTCAGGGCACAGGCCTGGGTTGAGGGCCAGGTCCCCGGTGGGGGGTGCATAAGAGGCAACCACACACGGATGTTTCTCTCCCGCCCTTCCTCCTCTTTAAAAATAAATAAAATCAGCCCTGGCTGGCATAGCTCAGTGGATTGAGCTCGGGCTGTGAACCAAAGCATCGCAGGTTCAATTCCTACTCAGGGCACATGCCTGGGTTGCAGGCCATGGCCCCCAGCAACCGCACATTGATGTTTCTCTCTCTCTCTCTCTTTCTCCCTCCCTTCCCTCTCTAAAAAGAAACACATAAAATCTTTAAAAAAATAAAAATAAATAAAATCTGTTAAAAAATCAGGTGTCCCTTATGAAGACCTGCCTGTTTACTCGGAGCGGGCGGTGCTGAGACAGTCAACCGGTCAAGTTAGTACCAGGGACGTTCTCGCGAATGTGTCGAATCGGTCAATGGTGTACAAGTTTGGAATTTAACCGGCCACGTCTGTGCGAGAACGAGTCCCAGCAGCTGTCTGAAAACGGGGGTAAAGGGAGCAGCAGGGAGGCTCCGCGGCGCGCCGTCTGGGGTGACTCGCGTCCTGAGCGCGGACCCGGCAGGCGCTGGGGGGGGGGGTACCCGGAGCAGCAGGAAGCTCACCCACTGCGGCTGGGAGTGCGGACGGGGCAGCCCCCGAGGGACCCATCTCGCTCTCCCCGTGGCAGCCAGCCGCGGTGCCCCTTGGCACTGACCCGGAGGGGCTGAACGCGACGTCCACGCCCACACGAAAACCCGCACGCGGTGGTGACGGCGGCTTCTTCCTGACCGCAAAGCTGGGAAGGGACCAGACGCCCGCCGGGCGGGGGGGGGGGGGGTGACGGATGGACAAGCCGTGGTCCATCCAGACGGCGGCCTGTGAATTCAGGGCCGGAAAGACATGAGCTGCCGGGCCGTGAAGAGCGTGGGGGAAACGTGAACGCATGTTCCTGAGTGGGAGGAGCAGCCTGGCCAGGCCGCGGAGCGTCCGCTGCACCCGCACGACGCTCCGGAGAAGACAAAAGTGGAAACAGCGAAAAGCTCGCGGTAGCTGCGGGTGGGGGAGGGGCGGGCTGAGCAGGTGGAGCGCAGAGGGGTCCGGCGGGGGGCTGCTCCAGTGAGACTGCAGCGGGGGACACGTGCCGTGTCACGTGTGCCGTGTCACGTGTGCCCGGCCCCGCAGAGCGGGCGGCAGCCAGAGGGGCCCGCGCGCCCGCTGCGGGCTCCGCGGCCGCGTGTCGTTCGGGGCCCATCCGCCGTGGGCAGCGCGGCGCCGCGGGAGGCGCCGGGCCCAGGGGAGGCGGCGGGCGGGGCTCCGTCTTTCGGCCCAAATTTCCGCCCGAAGCGGCTCGGGAAGAAGCCCGCCGGTCGTGTTCGGAACGTCTGCTAGTTCGCGCCTTCACTCGCCAGCCTCGCCCCCTACGGGTCCAGCCCCAGGGACCCGGCTTCTCCCTCCCCCACCCCCCGTCTTTGGGCGTCTCCACCGCAGGTCGCCCCCCCGCACCACCCGCCGGCCTCGGGGCGTCTCACCTGTGGTCCGGCCGGGACCCCCACCCCAGCCCACCTCCGAGGCTCCGAGCCCTGGGAGCTGAGGCTCCGACGCCTTGCACAGGCGGCCCCCCTCCCCCCAACCGCCCCGGCCCGCCCTGGGGCGCCAAGTCGTCGGGACAGGGGGGCGGGCGGCCAGCCGGGACGACAGATGGGGGGGCGGCCCTGACCTTCCCGCGGATCGATGGGGCGCTGCCCGGGCTGCGCGGAGCCAGGGCGGTGCGGACCCCCCGGCCCGCCCCCCACCCCGGGAGCCGCTATAAGGGCCGCGCGGGGCTCGAGCCGCGGCAGCAGAGCTCAGCACCCCCGGCGCGCCCACCATGGCCCCCCGGGCCCTGCTGCTAATGCTGCTGCTGACGCCGCTGCTCCGGGGCTGCGCCCCGCGCCCCGCGCCCGGCAGGTGAGCCGCGCCGCTCCCGCCCACCCTCGCGGCCCCGCGCCCGCCCCCGCCCGGCCCTCACGCGTCCGCCGCCCCGCCACCCCCTCCCCCTCCGCAGGGCCCCGCGACACTCGGACGGGACGTTCACCAGCGAGCTCAGCCGACTGCGGGAGAGCGCGCGGCTGCAGCGGCTGCTCCAGAGCCTGGTGGGGAAGCGCAGGTGAGAGCGGGGGCTGCGCCTGCGAGGAGGGAGCTCCCCGCGCTGCGGTGGGGCGCCTGGAGGGGGACAGCCCGGCATGCGGGGCCCCTCGCCCCAGCAGTCTGCACCCCCAGCTCCAGGACTCATTCTGATTTGGGGTGGGGGGCAGCGAGCAGGACACGGAGAACCGCACCTCCGGGTCCGAGCCCCCCGAGGGCCCTGTCTGCCTGCTGTGGTCCAACACGCCGGCCCTTCGGGCCTGGTGAGCAACCCCTGCGGTGCCCCCCACCCGAGCTCCTCCCCAGACCCTTCCCCCCGGGTCCCCTGGGGTCCGGGGGAGGCACCCTGGGCCAGGGCCAGGAACTGGACAGGCGGTGGCCCAGGGGCCTGGGCGGTGAAACTGGGCCAGCCGGGAGGCGGGCGGGTCTGGGTCTTCAGGCCGCAGCCCCCGACCTGGCTCTCCCTGCAGGGCACCTCCGGGGTCCCCCCTAGACCAGGCCTGGTCTCCCTGGCTGCCTCGAGGACTGAGGGCCGCGGCAGTGGCTCCAGACCCCACCGTGCCTGCTGAGACCCCCAGGAGCCCCTGAGGACACAGCAGCTCCCCTCCATGGACCAGGGGAGCCTGGGCGGGGCGGGGGTGGGGCTGCCCTTGGCACCAATAAAGGAAGAACTCAGACCCTGGCCTGATGAGTCCCGTGTGTGTGTCATCCTGGTACCACCGAGGCAGCTGGGCAGAGGGCGAGGGGCCGTCCACGGTGTCCACCCAAGGCCACACCCAGCTGCCCTTTAAACCTGGGAAGCCAGTGGGAGCCTCCCCTTCCCGATCCCTTATCTCCGGCGTCAGGGCCACCTCCTGTCCCGTTGACTGGCCTTCCCTGGGCCCCACCCACCCCCTTGTCACCCACTCAGCAGGGGCTCGGAGGGGAGGGTCAGTCTGAGGAGGTAAGGAGGCCCAGGATGGGCTGGACAAGGCGGCAGCTGGGGAGGGGACATCCAGGAGGCCAGGAACCCTAGCTCCCCGTCCAGGCCGTGCGGTCTCGGACGGCAGCTTGACCAGCAGAGGCCCGGCCACCGAGGATGCCCCAGGGGGTGCTGGGGCTGCAGGGGCCACAGCGCAGGGACAGCAGGAGGCCGGGGACCGTGCTTAGCCCCTCCCTCCCTTCTGACCCACCCAGTGGCCTCCCCTAGATGTGGGTTTGGGCCAGGGCAGGGCAGCGGGGGGCCAGCATCACCCCGCTGCCCGCTGCCGCACACCAGAGCCCCCCGGCAGCCCAGGGTTCCCCGAAGCACCGTCATCTCCGTGACAGTGCCGCCTCCACCTGGAGGGAGCCGGCCTGCTCCTGGGGCTGGCGGGCGCGTCCCCAGGACACAGACAGCCGGTCCTTCCAGACAGAGGTGGGGGGTGTGGCAAGAGCAGGCGACCGGAAGGGAACCCCGGGTCTGAGCCCCAGGAGCCGCCTTCAGAGTCACCCTGAGACCACTCTGCCAGCAGCAGGGGGGCAGCGGCTGTGGGGGCGGCAGGACACCCGGAAGCCGGAGGCCGGCCCTCCCAGCCCCCTCTGCCTGGCCCCACAGGGCCCTGAAGGGCCCACAACTCCTGTCCTCCCTCGGGCACCGCCCACCCCCAGGCCCAGGGCGTCTCTGAGCTCCTTTCCGCCCCGGGTCTCGGCGCCTGTGGGTTGGGCCCTGTGGGCCCCTGCACGTGACCCGGCTGCTCTCCTGCACGCACAGGCCGGGTGCTTGGCCCGCGGCCCGCGGGAGCCTCCTTGCCGGAGGCCAGTCCCACGTAAAGGGCCATAAAGCGGGGCGGTGCCGGCAGGGGCGAAGGTCGAGCCGGCGGAGACAGGGCAGGCCGGCTGCTCGGAGGCCCGGAAGGCAGTCGGACGCCCGGAAGGCAGTCGAACGCCGGACACCGGGCGGGCTGCGATCCTCCCACCGCCCCGAGATGGGGGCTTGGGCCCTGCTCCTGGGGGCTGGGGCCCTGCTGCTGCTGCCGCTGCTCCCGGCCGAGGCGCAGGGTGCGTGGCTGGGGCGGGGGCGGGGGGGCGGGCGGCTGGGGGAGGCAGGGAGGCGCTGACCGACACCCCCCACCCCCACCACTCTCCAGCCTGCTCCGTGAGCGCAAACGTCGTCGAAGTCGAGGAGAACAAGAACTACACCCAGCCCCTGGTGGACATCTCCGTCCCCCAGGGCCAGCAGGTGACCCTCGGGTCCTCGTCCACCCCCTTCGCCTTCCGGATCGAGGGGACCCAGCTGTTTCTCAATGTGATTCCCGACTACGAGGTTCGGACGGCAGGCCTGGGGGGGCGGGGGGCCTGGCGGATGGAGGGGGCTGGCCCTCCCCGGGACCCACGTGGAGAAGGGCCCCGGGCCCCGGGCAGTGACCGACCCTGCTCGGGACCCAAGGCCCGGCCGAGGGCAGACCTGAGGGGACCGGGGTGTGGGAGGACCAAGCTGCCCGGGGCCCCGTCCCCTCTGGACTCGGAGCGGACGCCGGGGCCCTGGGCGAGCGCCTGCCCCGCCCTCAGCCTCCGTCTCCCCTCGCCCAAGAGCCCGGCGGGTGCTGCGGCCAGCTGAGCAGGGGACCCCTGACTCTCCCCCCTCCGCCCCCCCAGGAGAACCCGGTGCTGGAGGCCCACCTGGAGTGCAGGCGAGGGGACACTCTGGTGAGTCCCACCCCGCGCCGCCCGCCTGGGGGCCCCTCCCCTGACCCTGTGCGGTCAGAGCCCCTGCCCGGCGAGGCGACCTCACCTGAGGGCACTTCTCAGGTGTCGCCCATGCGGGCAGCACCCACACGCCCTCCGGCCAGACCGCCCTGAGACAGGGCGCCGTCCCCCGTCACCTTCCCGGTCCCCACCCCCTTCTGTCAGCCGACTCTGCCTGAAGCTGGAGCCTTACCGTGCACCCCCACGCGGGTCTTGGCCGCCAGCATCTCCTTTCTGGAACCTTCCGACGGCTCCACTCACTGCGCCCTCGGCCTCACCTTCCCCGAGTGTCTGCCTACAACTCCTGGGCCGCTTTCTCAGAGTCAAAGCCAAGTGCGCCGCTGGGGGGAGCGTCTGGTGCCGCCCACACTCAAACATGCGGCCAGAGGACACCCCCTCGCCCCACACGCCTCCGCCCCTGAGGTGCCTTCCAGGGGGGAGAGAGCAGACGCTTGGAGGTGTGGCTGCCCCCGCGCCTCGGCCCCCACGAGCCGCGCCCCTCTGGTTCCCGAGCCCCCGGGCACCCCAGGCGGGCAGCACCGTGTCCCTCCCTCGCGTCTCAGGGTGTCTCCGAAGATGAGGACACCTCTCGCTCGAGGAACGCCTCTCTGGTGACACCGGCACCATGGGCAGTGCCCGCTGCCCCGGGGTCACAGACTCAGTCACAGCCGCCCACCAGGGCAGGTGGGGCTCTGGGCCAGTGTCTCCCCGAGTGTCCCCACCCAGGCCCCCTCTGCCTCCACTTTCCTGAGATTCAGGCAGGAGGACTGAGGCTCGTCCGGCCCGGCCCTCGCCTGCGGTCTGGCCGGCGGGGGGGGCCCTCAGCAGGCGCGGCTCCTGTGCACGGTCTCACGGCCGCTCTGCGGCTCTGTGACCCCGCCGGAGCAGACAGCCTGGTCCTGCAGCTGAGCCGGGCCTGAGCAGAGCGGCGCGGGGGGGACCACGGGGAGGAGGCTGACCGCCCCCGGTCCCCCCAGGTGACCCAGCAGAAGGTGCTTGTCATCGTGCTGGATGTCAATGACAACCCGCCCAGGTTCCGCTTTGAGGTCAAGGTCCAGAAGGTGTCCGAGGTGAGTGTGTGGGGTGCAGAGGGCCGGCGGGGCCTGACCCTGGGGATGGGTCTGTGGGGTCAGGGGGAATGGCCAGACCAACCACCCCTCCGCCCCCCAGGACACTAAAGTGAACACCACTGTCATCCCGGAGACGGAGCTGCAGGCCGAGGACCTGGACAAAGATGACATCTTGTTCTACACCCTGCAGGAAGTGACCCCGGTCAGCAAGGCCATCCCCCGCCCCACCCTGGGGCGCCCCATCCTCCCCGCACCCTCCCGGGTCTCAGCCGGCCCCATCTCTCCAGGGTGCCAGGGACTTGTTCTCCTTGGTGGGTGTGAACCTGCCCGCCCTGCGGCTGGACCGGCCCCTGGACTTCGACCGACATCGGAACATGACCTTCCAGCTGCTGGTCCGGGTGAGCAGGCCGCGGCCCCCGAGGCCGAGTCCGGGCCCCTCGGGTCCCCGCTGGAGCCGCCCGGCTCCCAGGCTGACCGTCAGGGCCCCGGGGTTGCAGGACACTCAGGAGGAGGATGTGGTACCCAGCCACACGGCCACGGCCACCCTGGTCCTGGAGGTGCAGCCCGCCGACCTGCGGCCCCCCTGGTTCCTGCCTTGTGTCTACGAAGAGCCTCACTTCTGCCTCTCGGCCCAGTACCGAGGGGCCATCCCCACAGGCCACAGACTGGTACTGGGGCCCGGGCTGGGCAGGGCCGAGGCCAGAGCCGGGGTCAGGGCCGGGGGAGGCTCAGGGTGGGTGCCTGCCGAGGGTGGGGCCGCACGCGGCTGGGACTTTTAAACGAATGTGAGCGCTGCTTTGCAGACCCATCTCCCAGCCCCGTGCTCCTGGGCGGGGAGCAGACGCCCCTGGGGCTCGAGGGAGGAGGGTGGCTGCAGTGGGCTGGGACCCTGGGGGGGGCGGGGCCCAGGGCTGCTTGTCCCCGCTCCTGCCACGGGGGACGACGTCCCGACACCCCACGCCAGAGGGCAGGGGTCCAGACCTCTCCCCGGGAGCTGCCCCGTCCCCAGCGGTGCCACCTCCTGAGACACTCAGTGGTCACAGCAGCCCGGCGTCCTCGGACAAAGCAGCTCATTCCAACGGGTCCCGAGGAGCGGGAGGGAGCCTGGCTGGACAGCAGGCCCACTGGGCGCTCAGGCCACCAGGAGGGGCCGAGCGGGGGCCTCGCGCTGGCCCGCACGGACCCCTCCTCTCCGGGTCCCCACAGCCGTCCCCCCTCACCCTGTGGCCTGGGCCCATCTATGCCGTGGACGGGGACTGGGGCATCAACCAGCGCATCATCTACAGCCTCGTGAGACGTGAGTGGGGGCCAGCCCAGCTCCTCCTGCATGACCCCCAGGCCCCAGGCTGCCCCCACCACGGGTGAGGAGACCCCAGGGGACCTGCCACTCAGGCAGAGCCCGCCGGGACCCTGGGCCTCCTGCCTCTGGCGGGGGGTCAAGGCCAAGCCCTCCCGCCATCCTCCCAGGACAGGGGAACGAGGACGACACTTTCGCCATTGGCGCTGACTCAGGCAACCTCACCATGACCAAGAGCGTCTCCAGCCCCCGGACCTTCGTTCTGCTGGTCAAGGTGTGCCCCTGGCCAGGTCTCCAAGGCCCCTTTCTGAGCCTCAGGCTGCGGGGCTCTCCCCTTCAAGGACCCGCTGGTCACGGCCGCCTCCCTCCCGCCAGGGCGAGCAGGAGGACCGCGCCCGCTACTCGGTGACCCAGGTCACCGTGGAGGCCCGGAACGCCTCGGGGAGCCTGCCTCGCTTCCCTCAGAGCCTGTACCGCGGCACCGTGGCTGTGGGCTCCGGTGTGGGCGCGGCAGTCAAGGACGCAGCCGCCCCCTCCCAGCCTCTGAGGATCTGGGCCCAGGACCCCGAGTTCCCAGTAGGCACCGCCTGGGCCCCCGGTCTGGGGTGGGGTTGGGGGTCCCGGGGGCAGCCTGGGCCCAGGGCCCACTGGGGCGGTCTCTGTGTAGGACCTCAACTCAGCCATCACCTACCGAGTCACCAACAACTCCAACTTCCGAATGCATGGGGAGGAGGTGCTGACGGCCGCCCAGCTGGGGCAGGCCGGGGTCTTCTACGCAGAGGTGAGGCACCGGCAGCCTCTCCCGGGGACGGGCCTCAGAGAGGGACCTGAAAGGGACCAGCCCCTTCCCGCCCCAGGTGGAGGCCACCAACACGGTGACGTCGGGCACGGCAGCCACCGTCCTGGAGATCGAAGTCACCGAGCAACCGCCCACCCCCACAGGTGAGCCTCGGGGCCTGGGAGACCCTCGGGTGGGAGGGCTTCTTGTCTCGGGCGTGCCCCGGACAGAGGCGAGCCCGAGCTGTGTCCTGGTCCCCAGGCCCCCCAGGCTCCCCCACACCCCCCGAGACTGGAGGAACAGCCCGGCCCACAAGCAGCTCCACTTCAGAAGCCCCCAGCCCCCCGGGGCCGTCCCAGGGGCCCTCCACGACGGTCGCTGGGGGGTCCCCTGGCCCACGCCCCCCCATAAGCAGCTCCACTTCAGAAGCCCCCAGCCCCCCCGGGCCTTCCCAGGGGCCCTCCATGACCACCTCTGGGGGGTCCCCTGGCCCACGCCCCCCCACACGCCCCCCCCACAAGCAGCTCCACTTCAGAAGCCCCCAGCCCCCCCGGGCCATCCCAGGGATCCTCTACGACCACCTCTGGGGGGTCCCCTGGCCCACACCCCCCCACAGGCACAACCCTGAGGCCACCTGCCTCGTCCACACCTGGGGGGCCCTCCGGTGAGGGAACCAGCACCTCCCCCTCATCAGCCTCGCCCACTGGGAACTCAACACAGACCCCGAACCCAGGTACCTCTCAGATGGCACCCCACGGGCCCAGAGGACCCCCCACCCTGGGACAGCACCCCACTGGCTCTGAAGCCACCCTCCTGCTCTTTGGCGCATGACACTGGGTGGCCTTGGAGTCATGGCAGAGCGGGGTCCCTGCTGACTGTGAAATGCAGGGGGGTGCCCTGGTCTGGGGGAGACAGACAGGTCCTGGGGGGGCCCAATGAGGTAAACTGGAAGTGCATCAAGGGTGGGCCAGAGGCCAGATTTGGGGTGCAATGAAGCCCACCGTTCCCAGACCACCCAAGCCACTGGCCCTGGCACTGCCCTCACCTCCCATCCTGTGGTGTCAGATACCTGCCCCACCGGGTCGTCCCCCTCCCTCCCTGCAACATCCTGGGGCGCAGTCCAGCTCAGGAGGCGCTGGACTCCTGAGGCCAGCGAGCTCCCGGGGGTCCCGAGCCCGGTACAGGCGGGGAGCTGGGTGCTGAGCCGACAGTGAGCGGCGGTGTGACCTGCAGGCCCCCCTGGGACTGGAGGAGGTACTGGCGGGGTCCCTCCAGGTGGCAGCCACGCGGATGACCAGCGCTACTCTGTGACGGAGATGGCGGCCCTGGGCGGGGTGCTGGGCACGCTGCTGCTGCTGGCGATCATCGCGCTGGTGATCCTGGTGCACAAGCACTATGGCCACCGGCTGCGGTGCTGCTCCAGCAAGGCGCCGGTGAGGCCCTGGCCAAGGGCACAGGGTGGGAGAGGGACGGAAGCGAAGAGGCAGAGGTGGGATGTGAGGGCAGGGACAGTGGTGGCAAGGTGGGGCAGAGGCAGCAGGTTGGAGGCCTGGAGCCAGCCCGGGGCTGGAGGGCAGGGGTGAGGAGGGTGGGGTGCAGCCTAGAGTGGAAGGGTGGGGAGGGCCCCCCGGGGGGCGGTGCGCAGAGAGCAGGGGAGGGCTGGGGGCCATCAGTGTCCAAGCTCGGAGGTCCCGGTGGACACCTTGGCTCCCCGCCCCTCCCCAGGAGCTCCAGGGCTTTGACAACAAGACCTTCCTCGCGGACGACGGAGAGGCCAACTGGGCGCCCGCCCCCAGCACCCCGCCCACCCACACCCAGGCTGAGGTCCCGGCCGAAGCGTCGCCCGAGCCTCTGACGCCCGAGCCGCCCGCGCCCCCATTGCCCACGCTGCCCGCCCCTGCGTCCCCCAGCCCCATCCCCGAGTCCCCTGCGGTTGCCCGGGACGAGGGCGGACCCGCGGGCGTGCGGTCCATCCTGACCAAGGAGCGGCGGCCCGAGGGCGGCTACAAGGCCGTGTGGTTCGGCGAGAACATCGGGGCGGAAGCCGACGTGGTGGTGCTGAACGCGCCCACCTCGGATGCGGACCCGGGCAGCGAGGGTAGCGGCGACGAAGGCGACGGAGCCTCGGACCTGGGCGACGCCCCCTACACGTCCACCCACGACTCCACCTACATCTAGCGCCCCCCAGCGGAGCAGGGGCCTGGCAGCCGCGCCGCCCCCCAACCCTTTCTCCCCACCCCCGCCCCGCGCCGCGCAGAATAAAGTGACGGTTCTGAATCTCCCGTGGCGCGTTGCGGGCTGCGCGCGAGTGGGGCGGGCGGGCGGGGCGATCCCTCCACTGGGCTCTCGGGCGCTGCTTCCCGTAAAGCACCTGCCGCGAGGCTTCCTGGGCCGGCCAGCTGGCGGCGGGAGGTTCCTCTCCCCGGGCAATCGCGGCTGGAGGAGGAGGGCGCCTGCCCTGGGGCCCCCTCCCGACCCGACTGGGACTTTGTGGGCCTGGGGGAGGCTTAGGAGCTCCCTCCCCCGGAGCCACCCTCCAGAGCATTCAGGGCGCACAGCTCCCGGACCTTCCGGGGGGCGCAGCCTGCGTCCCTGTGCCGTCCAGTGAGGGCAGGAAACACCCAGGCGCTTGGCCTGTGGCTTGTGGAATGGGGTGGGACGCCGCCCAGTGGGGACGGGAGTCCGGAGCAGTGGTCGGACCAAGGGTGGGGGATGGCGGGTGGGACCAGCCCCGCCGGCCGCCCCTCCGCGACGGCCCGCCACTGACCCCCGCCGGCGTGCGCACCCTCACTGGAGAGCCTGGACGCGCGCCCCGGGGCTCACACCGCGCGCACCCGGCAACCCGCCCCGCACAGACCGCCGCAGCACGTGACACCCGCGGCTGCACCTGGGATCCGCGGCGCCCCGCCCCCGCCCCGCCCCCGGTAGTCCCAGCATAAAACCGCCGGTTCCCGGCTTCTCCGCGAAAGCGAACTTCCCGCGCCGGCGGCTCCGGTTCCAGGTACGCAGGACCCCTGCCCACGCGGAGCCGGAGAGGCAGCTCCTGGTTCGAGGCGGAGGCGGGGGTCGACGGCACGGGCGGGGGGTTGGTCGGGACGGGGATGCGCCAGCCTCGTGGGAGTGGAGGGTTAGGTTTCGTTTTCCCGAGACTCGCTGCTTCGCGGTTTCGCTTTCCCGGCGCCAGGCCCTCCAGCGGCTTCCCGCCCTGTCTCCGCAGGGCCCGGCCCGCGCGCCCCCAGGCCGGGACTCTGGCTCAACACCTGTGACTTCACGTGTGCCCACTGCCACGTCTGTACTCACGCCCATCGCCACCTTTGCCAAGGGATCCACACCGGGGCAACCTTGTGGCTGGCTACAAGCCCTCGCCCCGCGTCTGTGACCCCAACGCCTGTAACGGCTGGGCCACGTTGACACCTGGCCGCGCTTCTGTGGCGGCCCCCGAGCTACCCCCGCCCCCGCCTGTGGGGCCAGCTGACTACCATGGCCGCGGACCCTGAGAGGTGAGAGCCCGCTGCCTGCCTGCGCCGGCCCGCCCGCCGTGCCGGGCGCCCCGACCCACTGGCTGCTCCACCCGCAGGGGGACCCCGCGCGTGCTTTTTGCGGACTGGCTTCTGGGTGAGGTCGGCAGCGGCCGCTACGAGGGGCTGCGGTGGCTGAACGGGGCCCGCACGCTCTTCCGAGTGCCCTGGAAACACTTTGCGCGCAAGGACCTGGGCGAGGCGGATTCCCGCATCTTCAAGGTAGGACCCCAGCCAGCCCGGGGCGTGGGGGAGGGTCGGCTGGGCCCGTCCCCCCAGGCCCACACCCTCCGCTTCCCTCCCCAGGCCTGGGCCGTGGCCCGCGGCAGGTGGCCGCCCAGCAGGGGCACGGGAGACCCGCCAGCCGCTGCCGAGGGCCCGCTCCGGGCCAGCTGGAAGACCAACTTCCGCTGCGCCCTGGACAGCACCAAGCGGTTCGTCATGCTGCAGGACAACTCCGGAGACCCCACCGACCCGCACAAGGTGTTTGCCCTCCGGTCTGCCCTGGAACGCAGAGGTGAGCGGCGGGGGAGCCGCAGGTCGGGGCAGAGGGGTGGCGCGGCGCAGGGTGCAGGGGCGTCGTGCCTGCCAGGGGGTCTGCTGGGCTCCGTGGTGTGAGAGACTCTCTCCTGCGGGAGAAGCTGGTGCCGGGTGGGAGGGGCGTGCGGGGGAGGGAGCTGAAGGGACCTGTTGGGACTAGGGGAGGGGGCCGTGGACCGGCGTGGAGCCTCACGTGCCCTTGCTGCCCCCTCCCACTTCTCCCTGAGAAGGTCCGGGCACCAGCCAGAGGGAGGACAAAGCCCTTGGAGACGCCCCGCCCACGGGGGTAAGGCTGCTCTGCCCTCCCAGCTGCGGGGTGGGGGCCGCCCCCTCGCTGGGCTGGGGGCTGCTTATGCCGGCACTGTCCTCCCCTGCAGGGTGGGCTGCCGGGGCTGTGCCCCACAGGAGGCGCTGCTGAGAGCCTGGGGCCCAGGCCAGCCGGGCTGAGCCCCGTGCCCTGCGCCCCTCGCCCCCTCCCGGGCCCGGCGGACTGCGTGGAGGACCTCCTGTTCCAGGCCCTGCAGCAGAGCTGCCTGGAGCAGCAGCTGCTGGAAGCTGTGCAGGGGGCCGACGCAGGCCCTCTAGAGGCTTCTGGTGAGGGGCTGGGTTGGACGGGGGGGGCTCTGCCCTGGAGGGCTCTGCGCAAGGGGAGGGGAAGGCAGCACAGCGGAGCCCGGGGGGGCTGGGCCCCGCAGGGCGGGTGCGGCCAGGCCGAGACAGTGCAGTGCTTCTGGTCCTCGCTCTCAGGTGCAGAGCTCCCTGCTGAGATGTACCTTCAGCAGGCTGTGGAGGTGGCCCCCAGCCCCGGGTCCCAGTTCCAGGCCCAGGTGACAGGTGAGAGGAGCTGGGGGCTGCCTGGAGGGGGAGGGGGAGGGGCCGGGGAACCAGGTGCCAGCTCAGGCCTTCCTCCCGCCGCAGGCCCAGCCCCCGAGACCTGGCAGCGCCCTCTGGAGGCAGAGCCCTGCACCGGGATGGTGCGGCCCCCCTGCCCAGGGCTGCAGCCGCACCCGGAGCCCGGCCCGGGGGCCCTGCACGTGACCATCCTGTACAAGGGCCGGACGGTGCTGCAGCAGGTGGTCGGGCACCCGAGCTGCGTGCTGCTGTACGGGACACCGGACCCGGCCACCCGGGCCTCGGCGCCGCAGCTGGTGGCCTTCCCCAGCCCCGCGGAGCTGCCGGACCAGAAGCAGCTGCAGTACACGGAGAAGCTGCTGCAGCACGTGGCCCCGGGCCTGCAGCTCGACCTGCGGGGGTCGGAGCTGTGGGCCCGGCGTGGGGGCAAGTGCAAAGTCTACTGGGAGGTGGGCGGCCCCCTGGCCTCGGACAGCCCCTCCAGCCCCGCCCGCCTGCTGCAGAGGAACTGCGACACCCCCATCTTCGACTTCAGCACCTTCTTCAGGGGTCAGTGATGTGCGGTGCGGTCCTGGGGCCGGCGTCCCCCCACCCCGCCCCGCCCCGCCCTCACCAGAGCCACCCCCTGCAGAGCTGCTGGAATTCCGGGCTCGCCGGCGCCAGGGATCCCCACACTACACCATCTACCTGGGCTTCGGGCAGGACCTGTCGGCCGGGAGGCCCAAGGAGAGGAGCCTGGTCCTGGTGAAGGTGGGGCCTGGGGCCCCAGGTGGGGGTGGGGGGCGGTGCCTGACTGCTGCCCTGGTCCAGCCCCGCTCACCGTGTGCCCCTGCAGCTGGAGCCCTGGCTGTGCCGCGTGTACCTGGAGGGCGCCCAGCGGGAAGGCGTGTCCTCCCTGGACAGCAGCAGCCTGGACCTCTGCCTGTCCAGCTTCAACCTGTTTGAGGAGCTGGAGCAACTCCTGATGGACTTCGAGCAGGCAGAGCAGGCAGCCCAGGCCGGGCCGGGCCCCTCCCCAATGCAATAAAGAGGACCAAGAACTGGTGTTGGTCTCCTGTTTTGGGGGGACTCAGGGCGGGGCCGGGTGGGAAGTGGCCCCCCACCCTTACCTGGGCCTCCCCAGCACACCCACTTTCTCCATCCTCACAACGAAGAAACCCGGCCACACACTTCAGAGCCGACACCCCACCAACGAGCACCAGCCGCCCGGGGCAGCGGCTCCCACCGGGCGTGCTGTGGCTCCCGGGGCCTCCCCGGGGACCAGTGTCCCAGCGTGCACAGTGCTCTCTCTGCCAGCGGTGGCGGCACCGGTCGGACACCGGAGCCGTTGCTGGCAGGCCATCACCGGCAAAGACAGCGGGGGTCGCCTCAGTAGGACGCGGGCAGCCCCTGTGCCCGCGAGGGCCCCCACCCGGCTTTAGCAAAGGGCGCACTGTTCAAGCACTGAGGCAACCAAGAAGTTTCTAAAGATAATTTGTTTTTGATAAATTAGAACACAATGAAACAGTGTATCTATAATGTACACATATAAAAAAGTCCAATGTAAGTCCAGCGGGACAGGTGCACAGGCCTCGTGTGGCCACAGGAGCCCTGAGGACAGTGCTGGGTGTCCCCGGAGCCTTCTGCTCCTGCCACCCCCAGCAGCACTGCCGGGGGCCGGGACAGCAGCCCCTGGGCGCTGGGGACGGTGCGGCCTCAGCCCTCGGCGCCCTGGGCAGCGGGCTCCTCGCCGGCCTCTGGCCGCCGGCGCCGACGCATGTGCCGGTACTTGCCCACGTACGCCTTCACCAGGTTGCCCACCTTCACAGGGTTGATCTCCCCGCTCTTGCTGTGGCAGATCTGGGGCGAGGGGAGGCACAGTTACCCAGAGGTCCTTCAGGGCCACCGAGGGTCCCACCACGGTGGCCAGAGACACCCCAGGGTGCCGTCGGCCTCCTTCACAAGCAGCGAGGAAGGACGCCGTCCGGACCCCAGCACTCCCCGGGGCCGCGCTGCCCCGGCCGCACCCTCCCCCGCTCCAACACCCCGGGCCCGCCCACCTTCTGAACGGCCTTCCGGAGGATGTCCTTGTACTCCTCCTTGGTCACCTCCCTCCTCTGGTAGAAGGGCTTGATGGCCAGCTTCACCTCCTCCACCGCCCGCTCCTGCATGTGCAGCTTCTTCATGTACTGGGGGCGAGGACACGCGGGTGAGCGTGCACACACACGCAGAGCCCTGGGGGGCCCTCTGGAGAGGCACACAGTGCTCCCCGCTGTCCTGCCCGGGCCGCCCGGAGGGAGGGAGGGAGGGAGGGAGGGGCGGGACTCACCTCCTCGTTCTTGGCCTTCTCTGCGGCCGGCCGGGGAGCGGCCGGCTTCTCCTCCGAGCTGTTGGTGGCAGCGGCCTGGCCAGCGGGCTCTGAGGCTGCGGTCAGGCCGATGGGCACTGGCACTGGGGCTGGGCTCGGGGCCGCCCCGAAGCCGGCCGGGGGCAGGCTGCCCTGCAGGGTGAACTGGACCGAGGGCTGGCTGGCAGGCGCGTAGGGCAGGACACTTGTGGGCAGAGCCAGGGTGGGCGGCAGGCCGGGGCCATAGCCCTGGGCACAGACACAGCCTGTCGGGTGCGGCTCCGGGCTGGCAGCACCCCCACACCCGCCTGCGCACCGTGGGAGCCTCGGCGGGAAGGGCTGGTGCTGGGAGGCTGCCAGCCCACCCGGCCCAAGTGCAGGGTCACCTCCCTCCGGCCCAGGCACCCACCTGAGACAGGTCAGCGCTGAGGAAGCCCGGGTCTGGAAGGCTGTGGCCAGGAGGGGGGGGCTCGGGGAAGGGTGCCTGCTGGGTGTCCACCAGGGGGCCCCCGTCTTCGGGCCCCCAGGGTTCTTCCCGGGGCGGCTGCGGCCTGTGAAGCGGCATCCCTGAGGGCGACACGGGGCAGGTGGGTGCTCGCGGCCGTGCCACTGGGGAAGGCTACTTCCTGGCGGGAAGTTCCAGAAGCGTCCCAGTGACGAGGGCCACGGGCTGCACCACAGCCGCCTCTCGGACTGGGGCCTGCGAGGCCGGCGTGACCCCGAGAGCTGCCCAGGGAGGCAGTTCCCGTGGTGGCCACCCCATGCCGCGCTACACACCACCCCGGCCCACCCCACAGGCCGCAGGTGCGCCCCACTCACGCAGGCCTCTGTCCTCGGCCGGGGCGCCGCCTGCTGCCCCCTGCAGGTTCCAGGTGACCCTCTTCACCGGGGCTTTAGCCCGCAGCACAGCTGTCTGGCAGGGCCCTTCCTCCTGCCCCACCAGCGCCCCGCCTGCGGCCTGGCCTCCCAGGGCGCCGGGCGTCACAGCCTTAGCCTGGTCCTGCTGGAACGAGACCCCCCCCTGGGGACCCTCCGCCCAGGGCGGGGGCTGCACGGCATCTTCCCTGTGGACCGGTGGCACCTCCCCCCTGAGTCCGGCCCCGGCCAGGCCGGCGCCTGGCTGCTGGCTGGGGGTGGGCAGGGCGAGGCAGGGCAGGGCGCCCCGCTCCGGGGAGGAGTCGGTGCTCTCCGGGGAAGGCGGGGAGCTCATGTCGTCCAGCTGAGCGAGGAGGCCTTCGCTGGAGAAGTCTTCGAAGACGTGCCCCGCCTCCACAGAGTCTCCGTAATCCAGGTCCTCGGGCGGGCCCTCGGGCGGCACCTCCAGCACCGGGGGGCCCTGCGAGGGGGGCTGGTGGGCCGCAGCCCCTTCTGACCAGGCATCCTCCCCCGGCAGCCTGGTGGGGTGCTCCCTGCCTGGCCCCAGCCCCTCCTGGGCAGGGGGTGCCGGGGAGGCCTCCTTCACAGGCAACCTCCTCTCCGGGGAGCGGGGCCGAGGCCGCCTCTCCCGGGAGCGGGGCCGCCGGTGCTCCCGGGGCCTGCGCTCTGTGCTGGGGGACCGGGGGGACCGGGACCTGTGCCGCCTCCTCTCCCGGGAGCCCCGGGTCGAGTCTCGTGTGGAGTCTCGGGGCCGCTCACGGCTCCTCCCCCGGGCGGGGCGGGGCCTCCAGGCCCACTCCAGGCTGCTGGGGGGGGAGCACCCCCGCCCCTGAGGCCTAGAGCCCCCCGACCGCCTCTTCTTCCTCCTGCGGCCCTCGCGGTGCTCATGGGAGGAGCTGCCAGGGCTGCCTGAGCGGGACCTGGACCTCCGCCGGCCTCGGCCCCCGGAGTCCCTCTTCCTCTCCCTGCCCTTGTCCTTGTCCTTCTTCCGCCGGGCTCGCTCCGGGCTGCTGGAACGGTCGCTGGAGGACCGCCGCGCCCTGACCCTGGGCCGGTGCTTCCTGGTGTGGTCCTCGCCCGCCGGTGGTGACGCAGACCTGGAGCTCCCGTCCCCGGAGCGGGAGCCGGAGCGGGTCCTCCTGCGCTCCCGGGCGGCGGCCTGCCCCCTCCCGTCCTTCCTCCGGCCCCGGGAGCTGGAGGTGGAGCGGGAGCGCGAGCGGGAGGGGGACCGCAGCTCCACGACCCGGAGCGTGGTCGCCGGCAGGGCGTCCGGCTCCGCCTCGGTCACGCACGTCACCGTCCGCTCTTCCGAGCTGAAGAAGGCGCTGCGGGACGGCCGGTCCTCGTCCTCGTCCTCGTCCTCCCAGGGCTCCCGCCGCGGCGGGGACGGCCTCTGAGCCCGGGACGCGGAGCCCAGGCCCCCGGCGGAGTCCTCCTCCTCTCCGCCCAGCTCACCGGTGGGCCCCTCGCCCCGGAGCTGGAGCGCGCCGGCGGAAGGCCCGCGGCAGGGCCCGGGCTCCGCCCCCGCCCCGAAGGCAGTCCGCACAGTGTAGGAGGTGACGCAGCGCACGGCCTGCGAGGGCGGAGTCCCGGGGCTGCCCCCGACGGAGATGGTGCGGGTGATCTCCGAGGGCAGGAGGCCGGAGCCCAGGCGCTCGGGGCTGCCGCCGGCAGAGCTGGAGTCGGAGCCCGTGGGGTCGAAGGGGTCGTAGATCTCGCCCTTGAGCTGCTTCGCCTTCCGCAGGGAGAAGAGGGGCGCGGGGCTCTCCTTCCTCTGCGCCTTGCTCTCCACGGGCCGGAACGTGTGGCAGAAGCCGGGGTGGGCGGGTCTGCTGGGCGGCGCCGTGTTCCCCGGGATGTTGATCCTGAAGCTCTCAAAGGTGGAGCTGCCGCCCTTCCCCCTGGAGGGCCCCAGCGGGGTGGGGGGCTGGGCGCCACCCCCCGAGGGCACGCCGGGCTCCTGGGAGCCCCGGCCGCGGGGCTCGCCCTCCGTCCGGGCGCCCAGGCCAGGCTGCCCGGGGCCCTCCCTGCCCGTCAGCCGGCTGATGCAGGAGCTGGGGATCTCAACGGGCTGCCCGCCCGTGGGGGCTGGGGCCGGGTCCGTCCGCCCACTGCCGTCCCTTCTTATCTTTGGTATCCGGGGGAGCTCAGAGATGTCCGCTCTCCTGGGGTTGGGTTTCGGGGCCTGTCCCGGCACCGTGCTCTTGGCCGGCAAGTCACAGCCACCGTTGGAGATCTCAGATGTGAACCTAAGAGGCACGGCGTGCTTGCCGCCGCCACCGCCTGCATGGGGGCGGCTGGGTGGTTTCAGGCCGAGACCGCTCCCGTTCCACAGGTGCGAGCGGGGCCGGCCCGACCGTGGGGCCGCCGAGGGGTCCGGTCTCCTCGCAGCCCCTGGCGTGAGCGCGGGAACACGGGAGGGGGCCGGCCGGCCTTGGCAGCGCGACCCCAGGCTTCCCGGGCACCCTGGGCTTGGTGCCGGGGGCTGCAGACCATCCCTGGGCCCAGGGCCTTCTCTCTCTTGGGGCGAACCAGCTGGGTTTCGCGGAGAACAGAGAGGAGCTGCAAGACAGGAAGGCAGAAGCCGTCAGGGCCTGCCCCTCTTTAAAAGCTCAGAGACTTGCTCAACCTGCACCTGAGTGCCTTTGCTTTCAAGGGTGCGTTTCTAGTCCCCCCCACCTGCCGCAGGGGCAGCCGGCCCCCCAGCAGTGCGGGGTGCGGAGGATGCCCTCTGCCCCAGCCCCACCCATCGCTGGATGCCCAGTTCCACAGCTGGACCGGCCCCTGCCCTCCAGCCTGCAGGGACGCAGAGTAAGGGGCCCCGTGAGGCTGGCTCCAGGGCCGAGACACAGGCCAGCCACGGACGGCCAAGGGGCCTGCGGGCTCCACCACCATCTGAACCGTGTGCTCCTCACCTCCGCTCAGAGCACGATGAGAAACTGACCGAGAGACTCGACCCGCACGAGGCCCCTGCCTCCACGTCCCTCAGCGGGAAGCGCACACGTGTCTCGGGGGCGAGTGTGGCGGCCGCCTTACCGGTGTGCTTGGCGCTGAGCGAGCCGTCCCGGTGGATGGTGATGTCGGCGCTGTCCATCAGCAGCAGGCTCTGGCTCGACAAGATGCTGCCCAGCAGGTCCGGGACGGGCGCCTCGTCCATATCGGGCCCGGGTGCCGCGGCGGGCACGCTCCTCCTGCAGCGCAGACAGGCCCTGCTGCGGCTGCTGCGGCCCCCCGCGCCCCAGCCCCCCCACGGGACCGGGGGAGGCCCGCCAGGCAGCTCCCACGCAGGCAGGGCAGGCAGGCGTGTGGGTGCGGCTGGCCAACAGCACTGGGAGGCCGGCGCAGGTCGGCGAGCGTCGGCTGACTCTGCGGCCTCAGCGGCTGCTCTGCCCCAGGGGCTCCAAGGCCAGAAAAGACCCAGCCAGCAGCACACGGTGGCCTGCCCAGCGTGGCTGGCCAGCAGGCTCCGCAGCAGAGGCCGTGGCTGCCTGGCTCCCCATCAGGGAGCCCCGAGGTGAGGACATGGGCCTCAGCGTCCCTCGCTGCCCAGCCCCAACCCACCTGGAGAGCCCCATGGAGACAGGCCGGGCCACAGGCTGGTGCGACCGCAGGGCCGAGCGGGAGAGGACCCTCCTCTTGGCGCTCAGCGGGGAAGCGGGGCTGGCAGACGGCTCCTCGCTGCTGGGGGGGACACAGTCCAAGGGAGCAGGTGACCCCTGCCCGGAGGCGGGGCACGCCCTGCGCCCCGGCTCGACAGCACCCAGAAGGACCGGCCAGGGCCACCCGCACGCAGACCCCTCTGGGTGGGGATGAGCACGCGTGACCCCTCACCCACCGCCCGCCCAAGGGAGCGGGGAGCTGAGGGCGTGCCCCCCAACTCTGCACCTGCACCCGCACCCGCACCGCCCCGCAGTCACCTGTCAACAGGGTCCAGCTCGGAGGGGTCTCCAAACAGAGAGAGGGGGGCGACCCCGATGTCCGCACGCATCAGCCCCAGGGAGGGGTCCGCGGGCTTGTACACGGATGGGATGCAGGCCCCGCGGGTCGGCCCCCGGAGGCCCAGCGCCCGCGCGATGCGGCAGCGGGCTGTGACTTCCCCCTGGCCGCAAGGACGAGGAGGAGGAGCTGTCGGCAGGCCGAGGTCTGCGGGAGGAGACTGCAGCGGCGTCCCCAGAGCAGACGGCGCCCAGGCAGCTGCGCCCACGCCAGGCACAGAAGAGGAGCCGGGCCGTCCACCTGGTGACCAACGTGGCTGCCCCCGAGCAGCGGACACCGCGGGCAGCACTCCCAGCACAGCGGTCCCGAGGGCCACGGCCGGAGCCCAGACGCGGCCAGACCAGACCCAGGGCCGCACGCAGAGGGGCCGCGGGCGGGCAGCCCGCACACGGCCTCCACTCCGAGGTCGACCGGCACCGAACCCCCCATTTCAGACGGAAACAGGTCTTCATGCCGGGCTGCGCTGCATGAGCTCACCCCGCCGCCCCTGAGGCGCGAGGACTCGGGTCCTGGGACTGCTGCACAAGCCCTCAGGTGCCCCGCCCCACCCCGCCCCCAGGCGCTGGCGGGTCTTCTGCGCCAGCGAGACACAGAGACATGGAGACACGGAGAAGAGGGGCCATGGCAGGGCCCCCCTGCTGCCCCGCTACAGCGGAAACCGGCCTCACCGTGGTCTTCGTCCCCTTCCTCTTCTTCCCACGGCCCTGGCGCCTCTTGGACCTCGTCCCCGAGCTCCTGCTCCTCACGGCCGGTCGGGGCTGGGCTCTCTTCCTCCCCCGCACTTTCCTCCGTCTCCCTGCAAAGAGGACGTCGAGGGTCCGGGCCGCCCTGGGCGCACCCCAGGGGGCGCGGCTGCTCTCCGAGGGGTCCGGCCTGCGGGCGACCATGCACAGGCTCGGGGTCTTCGGCGGAACAACAAGCTGCGGCTCTAAAGCCCCACCGCCTGCCGAGGAGCTAGGGGCGGCCGCACACGGGGGGGGCTTGGGGAACTGGCACGTGTGTTGGAGGCGGAGTCAGAGGCGGAGTCAGAGGCGGGGAGGGCCCAGCCCCACCAGCCAGCCAAGTGCACTGGTGAGGGACGCAGGCCTGTGCCCGCTTAGGGGCCCACAGAGGACTCTCCCGAGACCGGAGATCGCGCGACTCCAGGTGCACTTCCAGGGAAACACACCCTGACCCCAGCCTGCAAACGCACCCGGGGTCCGGTCCCGACCAGCCCCCTTGGGACGGCCACGGGACGGCTCCGGCGCCCCGACCCTGTGAGCTCACAAAGGGGCGGAACCCTGCCCGGCCCCGCCGAGGAGCCGCTCTGGCTCTGCAGGGAGGTGGCTCCCAGGTCTCGCTCGGGGCCGGAGAGCGGGGAGGCTGAGTGGCAGCTGTCAGGCCCCGTCCCGGTCCCAGGGTGTCCCTGGACAAAGCTCCAGTGGAAACGCACGCCCACCCCCGGCGACTGGCTCGCGCAAACCAGCGAAGCCGGACTGGCACCCGGCCCTGCAGGGGCCCCCGGGCTCCACCCTCAGGCCACAGACAGGCAGGGACTAGCTGGCCGTGCGGTGGGCACAGCTGGCTGGGGGCACTGGGACAGAATGCCCCTTATGACCCAGAGGACACAGGGACTCCGGGTACAGCCAGCAGCCGAGAGAATCTTACTCGGCTGTGGGTTCAAACAAACCACCGTTCAGGTTCCGGGAGAGCCCTGACCAGTGTGGCTCAGGGGGCTGCGCGCCATCCCTCACACCCAGAGTCACCAGGCCGGCTCTCGGTCGGGGCACATGCCCGGGCTGTGGGCTGCTGGTCCCTGCCTGGGGGCGTGCCAGAGGCAACTGACCGAGGTTTCTCCCCCCGTCTTCCGTCTCCCTTCCCCTCCTCCTGAAAACAAATACGCACGCACGTACACATAAACCAAAGGCACCAGGTGCCCCAAAATTTTTTAAAAAGTGAAAATAAAAAAATAAAAAGAATAAAATCTTAAAAAGAGTAAAACGAAATGAAATCACACGACATCTGCGACCCCACTGGACCCTCCAGCACCGAGGGCGACCTCGGGGTTCCGAGCACTTGGTGCTCGTCTTCCCACATGTGACTCCGCCGCTGTGACCGCAGAGAGCGTCCCTCTTTCCGGGACACGGAGCGAGGCACTCGCAGGCACAGGGGCAGCGACGGGGAGGGCGTGGCGGGGGGAGGGCTGGGTGCGGAGGGGCTCGCAGGCCGCCCCTGCAGCCCGCCCGTCCACCGGCGCGAGCCCCGCCCAGCCCCGTCGGTGGCAGCTTTGCCGGCAAAGCGAACGCGCAGACGAAACAGAGGAGGCGCCAGCGAGAGAGAACCTCTGGTCCCCTCAGCACAGGCGAAGGGTCATCCGGGGCTGACGCGCCTGGGGGGCCCCGGGCAGCGCCCGAGGTTGCACCGTGAGACCGCTCCCCGGCCACGGGGGATGCCAGCGGGCGGCCTCCGGACGACAGACAGGGACGCGGGGCGCAAACAGCAGCAGCAGCAGCACGAGCCCCGCAGTGCTGGCCGTGACTCGGGCGTCGGTGTGGCCCGGGGACGGGTGTCCTGCTTTGTCCGCTGTCCACTGGGAAGGCCACGCCACCAAGCGATGGCCGGCAGAGCTCAGCCCACCCGAGCCCCGCCCCCACGGCGACGGCACAGCAGCGCCGCGGCCGGAGCCGCCACACCCGGGCTTACTGGCTTTCCTCCTGCGTCTGGTGGGGGCCCGCGGCGTCGCCGGGCGCTGATGCACGGCGGTGCTCAGACCAGAGGCAACGGCTTCGATGGTCTCGTCCAGCAGAGAGGACACCAGGTACCTCGGGACGCGCTGCACAGCAGGGGGGTGGAGCTGGTGGGCAGGGCGGCCGGGCTCGCTCCCACGCGCCCGCCCCAGTGAGGGCCCCAGCGGGACAGACACACACACAGCCCCGGCCCGACCCCCGCTGGCATCGCCCCCTTGCTTCTGAGAGACCCACTGCAGGGGCCTCCTGAGGGCGGGGGCCCCCGCAGGACGCAGGCGCAGGGCCAGCGCCGGGCGAGGAGGGCCAGGCAGGCCTGTGGAGCTCGCGGGGCTCCGGGGCGGCACGGCGGGGCAGCCGCACGGCCAGGCCACCGAGCGAGGCGAGCCCCGCGGGACGGGACGCCGGGGACGTGGGCGGGAGCCCAGGACGCCGGGGAGGACCTCAGGAGTCTGGTCTGGGGCCCGGCGGGGGCAGAGGCGTTTGTGACCAGGGTGCCAGGCCCAGGCCACCCCGGCTCCTCCCCCAACCTGCCTGGGCGTGCTGTGGGCAGACACCAGCTGCAGGGCAGCTTGCCCCGAGACCCCGTGTGCCCCCCCGACCGGGGCAGGGAGGGGCGGGGAGCCCACCTGGACATTCTGGGCCGTGGACATGCGGCTCCGGTCCACAGCGGCGCGGACGCGCTCGCTCTGCCGCGTCCGAGCGATGGCCCGAGTCCGGCCGGCTCGGGGCCGCAGCCGGCTGGGGGTGGGCACCACGTCCGCCAAGAGCAGGGAGACCTCCTCCTCCGTCACGGAGTCCGTGTCTTGGGAGAGAAGAGGCCTGGGCTGCCGCCCCGCCGGGGCCCCCGCCCCCGCCCAGGGCGCGCCGAGCCCACGGAGACCCCAGCTGCCCCGCTCTGGGCGCGGGGCCGCCCGGGGAGGCGGGACTACCTGCGCGAGGGACGGCAGCTCCGGGGACGGCACATTCCGGACAGAACCACTCGTCCACCGGCACCTCCTGCAGAGGGGGGTCCAGACACTCCATGTGGTACCTGTGGGGCGAAGGGTCTGTCAGTCGGAGCCCCGGAGAGCGGGCACCCAGACGCGCCGGGGCCACAGCGCAGCCCGCACCTGGGCGTGACCGGGTGAAGCGAGCTCGTGGAGCCGCCCCGGAGCCCCCACGGCCCAGCCCTGCTCTCCTCACCAGGCTCCCCGGGCCGGAGCCGGGTTCCCGCAGCAGCAAGGACGGGGACGAGGGCCCCGCGGGCCCACCCCCTGCTCCCAGCACGCGCCGCATCCGGGGGTCCCAGGCCCTCCCTCGGGGAGAGGACGTGTGTGAGCCGCCGGAGCACTGAGCCACCCCTGGGCCCTCCGTCCCCAGGACGCCCCACCACGCAGCCGCCTGCTCACGCTCCACCAACGGGCCATCCAGACGCCCGGCGAGCCGGCCTGCGCCGCGGGCGACCAGCGGCAGAGGCGGCGGCTCTGAGATCCCAAAGGCAAAGATCATCCGGTCCGGTGACCTGCCACGAAACCCAGCTCCGAGCTACGCGTGCGAGCAAGGAGAGGGCCCCGGCACCCAGGGGCAGGGGCGGGGCCTGGGGCAAGGACCCCGGAACAGACGGGCACCCAGGGCTCCAGCTCCCCTGCCTCTCGCCTCGCAGCCAGCCCTTGAACCTGCGGCTCGTTGCCCGAGAGAGAGCTCCAGACCCACCCGCCTCCCTGGACTCCTCCGCCCCCTTCAGGGGTTGGCGCTCCCAAAGCAACAGTCTCCACAGGCACCTCACAGCAGACGCCCCCCGCGGTGCAGGGCCCTGCGGCCCGGTGGGGGGAGAGGCCTGCCTGCCGGCCTGCCTGCACGGTGACGGGAAGAGGCTCCGGGGCCCCCGGGTCGTGGTCTCCTGGCCCTCCCCCCGTCTGGACAGGGCACACACGCCTCTGTGGGCGGCCTCAGCCCACTTCTGGGGACAGGCCGGGGGACAAATGGCGACAGTAAGAGAGCCTGCTGGCTGCCGACCAACGGCACGGAACCTGGGGCCCAGGTGGCAGCCGCGCACCTGCAGACGCGGGTGTGGCCTCTCGCGGGGGCCGGGGCGAGGCTCACGCACTCTCTTCTGGTGAGGCAGGGCCGGGGCGCCCCTGCGTCTCGGGCCCCAGGACGGCCGCGCAGGGCGGCCGGCGGGCCCCACGCTTACCCCGAGTCGCAGCTGTCGCAGAGGAGCAGGCGGTCCTCCCGGTCACTGCGGCCGCACACCTCACAGAAGGTCGGGTCCTCCTCCTCCTCCTCCCTGGCCCGGGCGCCCTCCACCGGGATCTGCGGGCAGAAGCGCACGGTCCGCACGGGGCCCGGAGCCCGACCCAGAGCCGCGGGGCCCCCAGGCGAAAGGTGCCCGTTCCCCGGTCGGTCGTTCACGGGGAAGAGAGCACTGACCCGACAGGAGGCGGCCCTCGCAGGGGAGGCAGCGGGCAGCAGGGCCCGGGGCAGCAGGCAGCCCAGCCCCACGCCCGCTGGCGGCTGCGGCAGCGAGGAAGGCAGCAGCGCTGACCTCTCGACGGCTGTCACGTAACCAAAGGCACGGAGACATGGCTCCACACGCTAACAGTCACGGCTGCGCCCTTCCCCCGAGAACCCTCCCCCCACAGGTGCTCTCAGGGGCGGGGCTCACCAGCTGCGGGCACCGTGTGTGCCCTGCCACCCGCAAGCTCCGTGGACACGACACGCCTGGGGGGCACGCCCCCACCTGCCCCCCGCGGCCCCACAGGGGCCTGGGGCCCCCACACGCGGCGCTGCCGTGCGGCCGCGGCACACCCCCACCAGGCGTCTGGCGGACTCGCGCCCCAGCCCCTCCTGCCCCACAGCCCCCCCCCGGCAGAGCGTCCAGGCGGCCTAGGCCCGGGCCCCGGGCCCCGGGCAGGAGGGCAGCGCACCTGCATCAACAGGACCGAAGCTGCCACCTGCAGCTCCGGCCTGCGAGCCCCCCACGGGGACGCGGGCCCGGCAGTGACATGCCCAGGAGGAGCCCGAGCGGGGTCTAGACCCCAGGGCTAGGCTCAGACCTGTGGCCTGCCTCCAGCAGTCTCGCCGATCAACGCCTGTCCTCGGCCTCCGGGCAAGAGTGGGGGCCCCTCTAAAAAGCAGGACAGGAGTCCGAAACCTGGTCCCCAGAGAGCCGGCCTCCTGCCCGGGCCTGGGCTGCCCTGCCCCCACGGCTGCTGGGGCTCCGGAGCCGCCCTGGGGTGCAGAGGCAGCACATGGGTGTGGAGAGGAAGCCCCGGAAACCGCCCCCAGTGGCACCGGCGATGCCTCCCCCCCAGAACGCACACGGCCGGCAGGCGAGGAAGCGCCTCTAGCCCTGGCTGCCCGTGCACGCCTGAGAACGGCGTTTGGCGGACTCCTGGCCAGCACCTGAGCCGAACTCACTCGTGCCAGGGAGGCAGCTGCGAGAGCGGGTTTTCCCACGACTTGGGGCCGAGCGATGGGCAGGGGGTGGCGGGGGGCATGCGATGGACGGGGGGCGGGGGGGGGGCGCTGCCCAGCGACGACACTCACCTTCTTCAGGATTTTCCCACCAAACTGGGCTCGGATGCAGATGCAGCTGAACAGGGCTCGGTCCACCGGGCAGGAGTTGGCGTTCTGCGAGACACGGGGGCCCGTCAGGGTGGTGGCGTCCCTCCCCCGGGAGCCGCACGCCCGGAGCCCGTCCAACGCCTGCGCGCCGAAAACCGAATGCTCCCCACGTGCCCGGCCCTGTGCTGAGCCACTGGGGTGCCTCCTCTCGGGGCGCGCAGGGGCCAGCCCCAGGGGCGCCGCCTCTGTTTAAGGCCTTGCCAGGGTCCCCACAAGACTGCTGGGCGCTTCTCAGTGGACTCCGAGGGTCTCGCTCCTCAGTCGCGCGCAAATGCCCGCTTCCTGCCTCACAGACGCTTGCCACAGGGACCCTCCCTCTCAAACCGCCTTCGCTAGGGCGTCGTCCGAGCGTGTGCACGACCGAGCACACTCACTGAACTGTGGGGCCCGGGGCGCACCCCGCCCAGCCGCCACCCGAGCCCCCGCCCTCTGCCTGCACCCTGGGACCTGGGACAGGGCTGGGGCTGCGCCCGCTCCTGGGCCAACGCCTGTGTGGGCAGTGAAGTGTGGACCTGTCAGCTGCACCCCCGGGTGCCTCCTGCTGGCTCCTGGTGCCAGGGCTCTCACTGCAGATAGACCTGTTACACCCCAGCAGCGGGGAAGCCTGGGGCTGCTCTCCTTCCAGGCACAGGGGCTCCGCCTCCCTCGGGAGGGGGCGGGGACGGCTGCGCCACGCCGCCACCTCGTGGTGTCCACGTGGCGTGAGCCCCGTGACCCCCGTCGCCTACTGTGCCCACTGTCCCTCCGTCGCCCTCTCCCTCGACCGTCCGTGAGCCTTGGAAGCAGGACCCCCCCTCGCCCGCGTTCTCTGTCCGTGAAACAGGCAGAGAGCCCTCTCGGCTCCAGTCGGGAGACCTCGTGGCCCTGCGTGCCCTGCAGGCTGCCGGACCTGTCACACACAGGCTTATGGGAAAGTCCCCTCTCTGCACCCCGAGGTGCCACCACCGCCCGCCGTGCTCCTGGGGCGCCGTCTGTCCCCGCACCCGTTCCGAGAAGCGTCCTCCCCTCCGCCAATGAGCCGTCTGACCAAGCAGGTCGCTCCCCACCCCGCAGGAGCTGCCAGGGGACCCCGGGCAGAGAGCCTCCAGAAGGTGGCCCTTCCTCCCTGGCTCCCAACCGTCTCACAAAAATTCCTGAAATGGCTTTTTGGACTCACTTCTAAGCGCACGACAACTTTGAATCCCTGCTGACCTTGCAGCCAGCCACCCCGCAGGGCCCAGCGCCCAGTGCCCCCACTGGAAATACGCACTGGTGGAGGCGGATGCCCGCCCGCTCCTTGAGCCCAGGGGAGACGCCGCCCGCACAGAGCCCCTGGCGCCGGCCCTGACCGGGGCCGCAGACCCGCCGCCCCGGGGGGACCATGGGCCAGAGGTGGGGAAGCGCCTCAGGACGCAGCACGCCGGCTCCCGCAGGCTGCGAGGAGGCCGCCGCCGCGGGTGCCCTCTCTGTCCCAGGCCGCAAGCGCGCTGCACGGCGACGCCCCCCAGCTGCTGGGGCCGGGGCCCCACCGCCCCTGCCAGCCCTGCTGGGCCCCGCGGCGCTGCGAGCTCCGTGATCTGTGTGTCTGTGAGGATGGGGCGGAAACAAGAAAGGCCGAGGGGCAGTTCCTGAGCACAGTGGTCACCGGGGGGCGGGGGACTGTATGTGCCTGTGTCTTCCAAGTTTTCAGAAAAGGAAGTTTAAAATGTGGGAGGTGCCGCTACCCGAGCCCACGGTGAAACACAGGCCTGTCACTGGCAGGGGCCTCAGTCTCACTGCAGGCCCGCCCCGCCCCGTCCCTGCAGGTCGTCACGGGCACCGCTGCTGTCCACCCCTCTGTGGCGCGCACGGCCTGAGACCAAGCCGCACAGCAGCACCCCCCACCCCCGGCAGCAGGCCGGGCCCAGAGGGGCCGCCTCACCTTCGCCCACTCCGCGATGCAGTCCAGGCAGAAGTGGTGGGAGCACGTCTCCGGCGTCCCCACGGCCTGGCCCCGGAAAGTGTTGAGGCAGATCGGGCAGCTCTCGGAGTCGTCATCAGAAGGCCACTCGCCCCCGGCCTCCAGTGGCCCCTGGGTGCTTGCCGCTGCCACTATTTCCACGTCGTCGTCGTCATCGTCGTCGGTGGTGGCACCTTCCGAGCCTCGAGGAAGAGGAAACGCGACTTCGTGAGCGGGAGCGGGGGAGCCAGTGGCGGCAGCCACAGCCACACTCAGGAAAGCGGGTTCCCAGACCCCACGCGTGAGGGGCAGACCCGCCCAGCAGCCCCCCAGGTGTGACCGTCCCGGGGCCCCTCGCCCAGAGCTGCCTGCTGAGCAGCCACAGCAGCTGAAGCCCCCGGGGGGCGGGGCAGCCAGGGCCAGACCACACCTCCCACAACCAGGCTACCTGGCCAGGCCAGCAGCCCCCAGCCCCTCCTCCAAACACGGGCTCGAGAGCGGCCCGCCTGCGGCTAACACCGCCCTCAGCGGTCCCCCCTTCCCCTCCTTCCGCAGGAAGACAGCACAGCTGCCGAACCAGACAACCTGGCCACGAGCGTGCCGGTCGGCACCTGAGGGGCGCTGAGGCTGGGGCCTCACCGGAAGGGCTGCGCCCTGAGCAGGCTGGGCGTGTGCCACAGACTCCCGTGCACACGCCCGCAGGGCTGGGAGGGGCTGGGAAGAGCCCCACCACCTCCTCTTCCGCGGTGAGACCCCCACGGACACCACCACCCAACGCTGGACACCCCGCACGGTGCAACGCGAGTGGTTTCCGGGACACACACGGGGGCAGAGGCAGCAGGCGAGCGGAGGGCGTTCCCTGGGAAGCGGCCCCCCCGGAGAAGGCCCTCTGGCCCCCGACTGCACCCCCCGGTGTCCGAGCCTGTGCTGGAGGGAGGGGGTGCTCAGGCGAGTCTTCCGGACCCTCAGCTTCACCTGCTGCCTCCCCAGAGCCTCCCCTGCCTGCAGCACTCCTCGCCCTCCGCGGGCCTGGGGCGCCTGCCCCCCCGCGCACACGGCTCCGGGCCGACTGTCCCCCCCAGCACTCTGCCCCCAGCCCCCACCACCCCTGTCCTTCAGGTCCCAGCTGAGGCCTGGCTCTCTCTGGAAGCTTCCCTCCCCACCCAGGTCCACCCTGAGTTCCCCCCCTCCCTGAGACCCCCGCTCACCCCTCTCCTTCTGCGCTGCCGGGGGGAGGACGCCGGGTCGGCGAGGAGCCCAGACGAGCCGGCTCCCACCCTCCCTCCGGCCCAACTCTCGGGGTCGAACAGGCCCCCAGACCTCTGCTCGAGGGGTGAATGGGCAGAACCTCGCATCCGTGCCCACACCAAGCGCCGGTGCCCGAGGCCCACGGCAAGGAGGCTGACCTCCCCACGCAGCCCCGGGAAACCCATGCGAGAGCCCCGTCTGTGACCCGCACCTGCAGGCCAGGGCCCCGTGTCCCTGCCCAGGACGCAGACCCAACTCTGGACGAGCACGTCACCACACACTCAGCCGCAAACCCCCACTGACGGACACTGTGCCAGTCCCACCCCTTCACCAGCACTGCCCCAGACGCGCGGGTCCCCTCCCCGCAGCGTTCTAGCGCTGACGGCCGCAGGAGCCTGAGGCCTGTGACGGCCGACCGCCGCAGACGCTGCAGGGGCAGGCGCCCGCCGACTCGGCGATGCCATCGGAAGGCAGGCAGTGGTGGCCCAGCTGCGAGGCCCAGCCCCCGTCCGGTGGCAGAGGGCTAGAGTGCCCTCCTCCAGGAAGGTGGCCCGGGCTGGGCTGGGACGGGGCGCTCCGCCCTGGGGACCTTGCAGGCCACGCAGCAGCCAGGGTGGCCGGAAGAAGGCACCACGAGCCCACCCAGAGCCCAGCAGCCTGGCCCTCATGTGGCACCGTCACCCTTTCCAGCCACGGTTCCCCTACGGAAGTTCAAGGGCACACACAGACGTCAACCAGTGGAGACGGGCCGGGAAGTCCCCGCAGAGGCCTGTCCTGCGCGTGCCCACCCTCTCCGGCGTCCCGGTCAGCAGAGCGCGAGGGAGCACCGGCCAGAGTGCCCCCCGGACGCCGACCACACGCTGCAGGGGACACTGCATGCAGGGACCGTCCCACGAGCCCTGTCCCGCCCAGGGGCCTCTCCCCAGCCTCGCAGCCCCTCAGCCGGCCAGAGCGGGGAGGGCCCCGACGTCACCGAGGACACTCCGCCCCAGGCCGCCGCCCCCGCGGCAGCGTCCTCACCAGACCCGGCGTCTGCGTCGTCCTCCGCATCCGTGCTGTCGCCGAGCTCACTGCCCGTGTCCTCCTCAGAGTCCCCACTGTCATCGTCCCCGCTCGCTCCTGGACCGAGACAGGCAGACACCCAGGCCGGGCGGTCAGCCCCGCGGCAGGACCAGGGATAAGCGGAGGGAGGAGCCCCCGGGGCCGGGCCGGGGAGGGGCAGATGCAGGAGCAACAGAAGCCTTTCGCTCTATTCACATCTGTGCTGCTTCCGTTACAAAGAAAGCAAAAGAACGCACCACTTCTATAATTTAAAAACGAGAGGTTTTTAAAGACTGAAAAACACAGACACGCCTGGGGAGCCCAGCTCTCCCGGGGCCAGCACCCTGGTGGAGCGGCCGGCTGCGAGCCCCCACCCTTGGCTTGCCTGGGGGCGGGGACACTCACCAGCACCGCCAGCCAGGGCGGCAGCACCGAGTGGCAGGCGTGCATCTGGCCCTGGGCTGCGGCCCACAAGCTCGTCCAGGCTGTCGTCGTCCATCGCTGGACATGGGGGTTCGATCTGAAGGAGACCAGAGACGAGTGACCGCCCGTGCTGCCAGGCCGCAGAGCCCCCCCAGAGAGAACGGCAGTCACTCCCGGCCCGGCCCACCCCTGACGGACACGACACGCATCCACCTGCAGGCCAGGGAGGCCGAGCTGCGAGAGGTGACACGCGTCGCTGTGCACGCAGAGGAAGACCGAGTCTTCTCAGCCGCACAGCGACGTCCAGTCAGACCTCCACTGCGACGGACCCAGTCCGGCCTCGGACTGGCGGGTTGCATTTGGACGAAGTGGTTTTTCAGGAGCGGAGGCAAAGCAGGGCTTCCAAGAGGGGGGGTCACCAGGAAGGCCGAGGTGACAAGCAGGGCACTCCTCTGAGAGATCCCTCTCCACCAAGGCTGGCCGTCCCAGCCTCCGCTCACCGGACACCCACTGGGGGGCTGTGTGCAATACCCACCCCAAAACACCCGGAGCGCACAAGGCCACAGGGCGCAGAGGTCAGCTGTGCCTCCCAGCCGTCATGCCCACCCACCCGGTCCTGGGCTCCTGGGCTCCATCTGGGGACACCTGTCCTCTCTACTCTGCGAGGCCACGGCACAGACAGTGGAAGAGCTAGACAAGTGACCTCATCTGTCTGCACCAGGGCCTGCAGACCTGGTCCTTGTAAGGGTCCTTTCTGACAGGTGCCCCCCGCCCATGCCCGTGTTACTGGTACCTGGAAACAGTGAACCCAGCAGGGCTTCTGTGGGGCCAACTCACCGACCTGATGCCCTGCAGAGAAGGGAGCCAGCCCCAGTCCCACTCGACCCAGGGCCCGTGCCCCCAGCGCTCGGCACCTCAGCTCCAGTCGCTGCAGGACCCTGCCCGCCTGCACCCGTGCCCAGGCCACACTCCTGCCGGGGACGCACCACCCAACGACGTGACGGGGAGCAAGGCAGCTGTCCCGAAGGTGCACCCGCTGCACTGCCCAGGTAAGTCCTGTAACTCTCCGGCCCCAGCGGGACTGTTCCCACTGGACACCACAACGTCACCCTGGGACACCCGCCCCCACTGCGCACAGCACGGGGTCCGCTCTGCAGAAACGCAGCGGTGGGAGGGGTGCGCACGCTCACGCAGGCCTGCCAGGGACGCTTCAGACACCAGGGGTCGCAGACCCTGGGGCCCCGGGCGACTGCAGAGCGTCCGCCCCGAGGCTGTGCTTCCGTCCACAAGGGGGAAGTCAGGAACAGGTGTGGCTGGCTCGCCCCCTGCTGTGCTGAGACCTGCGACCACCTGGTCAGGGGCAGTGGCAGGGCCTGCTTCAGAGGACACTAAGGCCATGATGGGGTTTGGCACGGGGGGGTTGCCAGAAACGCCAGCTTGGGAACGCAGCTGAACCCGAGGAGTGCCTGCACCTGGGGGCCAAGTCCGCAGGCTGAGCAGCCCTTCGCCACAGCGGCTGGGGACCCCCACAGGCATCCTCACCTCCCTGAACCGGGGTAGGGGAGCTCAGGCGAGGAGGCTGAACGCCGTTCCTGTGTCACCACACAACAGCCTGCACCAGCAGCACCCAAGAAAGCGCGAAGGCGGGCCCCCGAAAGTGCTTGCCGGAGCCAGCGCCTGTGCCAGCACCAAGAAGAGACCAGTCAGGCCCCCAGCTCCACCACACAGCTCCACCACACCTGCCCGGGCGGACTTGCAGCCCGACCTCTGCCCACAGCTCCTGCAGCCCCTCCCGCCTGCAGGCCGCCTTTGGGGTGCTGGCAGCACCCAGGGGCTCTCCTCCTCACCCTCCGGATCTGGGGGAACTAAGGGGGACATTAAAGCCGAAAGAACTTTCCCTCTCTCTTCAAACTCAGGGACCCAAAGCACCCACAATTCCAACCACTGCTAAGGAGCCGAAAGAGCCTCTGGCGCAGCCGCTGCAGCCTGCCAGGCCCAGGGCCAGCCCGCCGGCCCACTTTATTCACTCTCTGCCACAGCGGCCGCGAGACTCTGAAGCCAAACGGCTGCAGACATCAGAAAGCTGGGACAGGGCTGCTGAGGGCAAACGCGAGACTCTCCCACCGGGCCTCGGCCACTGGCCCGGTGCAGGGGACGCGCCAGAAGGGGCCAGCAGCTGTCACCCTGACTCAGTCTTCTCCCGGTAGGTCCAGGGAGAGGAAAGGCATGCCAAGTCCCAAGTCAAAGGGCACCTGAGCCTCGGGGTCTGTCCTGGCGACCACTTGGTGGCCGCACTGTGGCTCACCAAGCAAGTTACCTACCATTCGGCCGCTGGACGAACCAGTCGCTGTGTGACAAGCTACGCAACCTCTCTGGGCTCAAGGGTAGGCATAACTACTCCCGAAAGGGTGCCCTAAGTCCACCTGACTTAATGACTCGGAACCCACCCCTCGCCCGCGCGAGCCTGTACAAACGCGGACGAAGCAACGTGGACCAGGAGCTGGAAACCACTCAGCGAAAGGTCACACCTCGCTCACGCAGGGGAGGCGACAGCGCGAGGGGCGGGGTGTCACGGCAAAGGCGGGTGAGCTCCCCGCAACAGGGACAGGAAGGCGGCCACCCCGGAAGCGCGCTCGCGGGCCGAGGGATCTCCCCAGCCTCGGCGCGAGGCCTCCGCGCGCCGGTTCGGAGTCCCTACCGCCGCCGCCCGCGCGCGCGCCCGCCTGGAGCCAGCGCAGCCCAGGCCTCGCTCCGCCGGGGCAGGCCACAGACAAAGCGCGCGGCGTCTGGAGGCGGCCTGCGCGGCCGGGACGCGGCGGGGACCCCGGGCCGGGGCGGACCCCGCACGTACCCGGGAACCTCGTGCCCTGCCGGCAGTTCCCAGGCGCTCGCCGCCGCCCGAGCGAGAGCAACGACTAGGCCCGGCCGCCGCTGCCGCCGCGCGCTCCTCGACCCGGAAGTGCACTGAGCCGGCTTCCGGGACCCGGCAGCCCCGCCTATTGGCGGGAACCACTGGGACGAGGAGAGGAAGTGCGGCCTGAAGCGGAGGAAGACGCCGCTCCCCGCGGTCGGGAGTATGGAGGCGTTGGGAACACTGTTTCTTCCTGGACGAAAGCCCAGCAGGCCAGTGTCCTAGGGAATTTGTGGTGTTTCAACTCCCCGCCGATGGGCTGCCCGGGTCTCCCCCACCGCGCGCGGCTGGTGCAGTCCGACCCTCCGCCCGCAGCCCAGGGCGAATGGGAGCGGCCTTCGGGCACACCTGGGCCACGCCCCCAGCCCGACCCGGCCCCACCCCCGAGGGCGAGGCCCCGCCCCCGAGCGCTGGCGGCCCGCCGGCGGCCCGCAGACTGCCCGGACCACACCTCGAGGGAGGCCTGAGGGTGCGCCCGGGACCTGCACCTCTTCTCCGTCCGTTCACTCGTGGGCCAAGTAGCGATGCGCGCGGCTTCTCCAGGAGCGGGGCGCCGCGAGTCCCGCGCGGTCCACACCCAGAGCTCGGGGAATCGCGTGGTGTGTGACCGGCTGACCAGTACCGTGATAGATAAGCCGGGTGGGAGCCCGGCGCACAAGGGTGACGGGGACGGACCTGGCGAAGACCGGAGGCTGAGAGCGCGGACAGAACGAGCGCGGACAACAGAAGGGAGCCGGCGGGGCTGGGCCAGCGCGGGCCGTGCCCAGAGGGCCCGCGGTGAGCGCCTGGGATCCGGGGCGCTGGAGCCAGATGACACGATGTCACAGGATCCCCTGGGCGGCCGCGTGGGAGCAAACGAGCCGCCAGGGCGGACCCCAGGAGACCGGTCCGCAGGCCGCTTCCGCGACCCCCGTTCCGCGACCATCGTGGCCCGGGTCAAGACGGGCGCCATGCTCATGGGAGGCCCCCCGGGAACCTGAGACGCACATTTGGGACATCCTGGAAGAGACCTTGCATGGACAGCTGAAGACTAGAGTTGGGCAGACGCTCCGCTGGAGATAAAAATGTAGGGGTTGTGCTGGGGGGTGGGGCGGAACAGCGGAGGACCAAGGCCTGAACCCCAGGCCTCCTGCGTACGGAGATCCGGAACCTGCAAAGGAAACCGAGGAGGAGCGCCAGGGTTGGGGCTTCCAGAAGCCAGTGAAAGCACGGCAGGGAGAGGGCCTGGGTGGAGCCAAGGCCACGGGGACCTTCAGGACAGCAGCCCTGGGGGCAGGGCCGGGCGGCCGGGCGGTTAAGGAGAACCGGAGGCCAGTAGCCAGACAGCAAGCACCAACAAGCCTGCGCTGCGCAGCTAGTGCCTCTGTGGCACAGGGAGGCACGGGTGGAGGTAGCCGAGGGGCGAGTCCGGTGCTGGGGGGGCGGTGCTGATTTATGTTTTCTGTTTACTCGAGAGAGGAGAGCCTGCTCCCAGGGTCTGTAAAGGACTCTGCAGGAAGGAAGAGGGCAAGGTGCCAGGGAGCCGGGGGACTCCACAGTGACCCCTCTCTGTGCACCGGGAGGGTTAGGTCTGGAGGGGGTAGACGGCCCGGCACAAAGCCTCTTGGGTGTCACCCAGGCCAGGCACCTGAACCCAGGTACTTGGGCTCCAAGCATATTGGTCATGTGACCCCCCAGGAGGGTTTCTCAACCTCTCTGTGCCTCAGCGTCCTTGGCTGCAAAACAGGGATGTTGAGGGAGGACGGATCAGTATGGGGACAGTGCTTCCGGTAGGGTAGGGTCCAGCCTGGCAAACACCTTGCACAGGCGCCCCCGCCCCCCCGCCCCCCTTGGCACTCAAAATGTGCCGGCCCTTGTACACACGCATGCCTACCTGCCGAAGACTATGAAATGTAAGGACACTGCCCAGGAGAGTGTTCCAAATGGAATGCCGAAGCTCCTGGGAAGGAACTAGACAAGCAGCTTATGACCAACTTGGAGTGCCCTTGGAGGGGGGCCAACCCCTCCCCACTTCATTGGCAGCTGTTCCTGGGGACTACTGGGAAATTGTCACAATAAATGCACAAACCCACGATGAGATGCAAAGCACACTGCCCTAGCAGGCATCCTTGAGCAGTGCATGCCAACCTGTGCTCAGATGGGAGACACCCCCAGGAAACAGCCCGGAGCCACTGGTCTGGGCCCCACCTGAGCACAGGTGGTATCCCTAAGACCACAGACATGTATCTGTGCCTCCCATATACTGATGCCCCCCACAAGCTGACACACATGCCTTATCCTCCCCCACATGGGGGCACCTTCCATGTATACCCCCATCACCCCCATCAGCACTGTCACCTCTGGTGCTCCCTGACCAGCCACCCACCTGCCACCCTTCCACAGGCTAGTGCCACACAAAGATGCAGTGTGCACCCTGCCCACTTGCCCCTCACAGACCTGCCCCCGGAAGCCTTCGAGGTGTTCGCGGTGTGTCCTGGCCACCTCTGCTCCTGCTCCCCACAGGCACGGGCAGGCAGCTCTCCTGAGCACAGGAGGGTAGAGCCAGGATGGGAGCCTCCTTGGTTCTCTGCAGCCCAGGCCAGCCCTTCCCTGTCACCAGACCTGCACACACACAGGCCTGGAGCTGGAGGAGGACCCTCGCAGGAAGCTCTGTGCTGGGGCCGCCGCAGCAGGTGACCACAACCGAGTGGCCTGAAACGACAGACGTCCAAAGTCAAGGTTGGCAGGGTCACGCGCCCTTTAAAAACTGTAAGAAGATGACAGGGGTTCTTTCACATCCTAATAATGTTTTACATATGTGCATAGTAATTTGGGAAAAATAAAACACTAAGGAAAAAAATCTGTAAGGAGAATCCCGTCTTGCCTTTCCTGGGTCTTGGTGCTCCGGGCTTCCTTGGCTTGTGGCAGAATCACCCTGGTCCCCGCCTCGGTCCTCACACGGCCATCTCCCTGTGTTCCTGTGTCTGCCACCTGTCTGTCAGAAGTCCACGTGCCACTGGGTTTCCAGCCAGCCTGCGCAATCCAGGGTGATCTCTTCTCAAGACCCTTAACTTGATCACATCTGCAAAGACCCTTTTTTTTTCAAGTAAAGTCATGAATATATCTTTTCTTTTTAAAGATTTTATTTATTTTAGAGAGAGGAGAGGGAGAGAAATATCAGTCGATTGCCTCTCACCTCCCACAAGCTGGCCCACAGCCCGGACATGTGACCTGACTAGGAATCAAACCAGCGACCTTTCGGTTCACACGCTGGAACTCAGTGCACTGAGCTACACCAGCCAGGAGTGAACTTTATTTTTATTTTCATCTTTATTTTTAATTAAACATTTTTTATTCATTGTGCTATTATGGTTGTTTCACTTTTTTTCCTCTTGCCCTCCGCCCAATACCACCATTCCCTCAAACAATCCCCCCCTTACTTCACATTCATGGGTCATACCTAGGAATTGTACATATGAGTTCTTTGGCTTCTTCATTTCCTTTACTATTCTTAACATCCCCCTGTCTGTTTTGTACCTACCAATTATATGTCTTTTTTTTTTTTAAGATTTTATTTATTGTTAAAGGAGAAGGGAGGGAGAGAGGGAGGGAAACATCAGTGGGTGGTTGCCTGTTGTATGCCCCCTACTGGAGACCTGGCCCACAACCCAGGCTTGTGCCCTGACTGGGAATCGAACCACCAGCACTGTGGTTCTTAGGCTGCCACTCAATCCACTGAGCCACACCTGCCAGGGCCGAATATATCCTTTTGAGGGGCCACCCTTGAGTCCACTACAGAGGGTGGAAAGGGGTGCATTTGGAGCTGCCAGGACTAGGGACACAGCTGGGGGTTGTACCAGCAGGGCAAAACAGGACCTGGAAGTCAGCCTGAGTTCTGGCCTCTGCATGTCCCCAAGCCCCAGACTTCTGCCCTGCAAACCCCTGCCTTGTGTGTCTACCCCCAGCCCTGCCCTGCCCTGAAGCAGTGGGCCTGCTCAGGGATCCACACGACCTAGGCCTTGATGACCCCTCAACTTCTGACCGGGTGGAGCCAGGCCACTCCTCACTCTGCGCTCCTTCCCCACCCACAGGTGGCCACACCCCACAATTCCCTGCACCGACTTCACAATCCTGAGGTCCCAGGCAAGGGGAGATGCCTCCCTGGAGCCCCAGCACGGAGCCACCGGGTGAAAGTTCTGAAGGAAGAAGTGAAATGACCACGGTGGAGGGAAGGGTGCGGGAGGGGCCCGCGTTGGGTTCACAGCAATCGGTGGGCTCCAGCCCCGGCTCGTGTGGGCTGCAGGTGAGTCATGGGCTGGGGAGGACCAGGAGGGAGGGCTGAAGGAGGGCGGCCAGGGGGCCAGGGTGGCTCAGGCTCTCGCCCTGGGGCAAGGACTACAGTGACAGGCGGGAGCTGAGGAGCCCTTTGGAGCTGCCTCCGTCAAGCCAGTGGAGTCACCAGGGAGGGCCAGGCTCTGGGGCAGGCGCCAGATACTGGTTGATTTGAGGGAGGTGGGATAAGGGAGCTTTTTCTGACCTTGGAGGGGGCACAAAAGGCTTATGAGGACCCCTGTGCCAGGAAACAGGGGGAGCAGGTACTCCTCTGCCTAATTAGGGGTCTGCATGACCCGATTCCGCCTCCCAACTCAGCCGTGGAGACGGAAGAGGGGTGTGAAGACAAGGGCGCTAGTGCCAAATGTCCCTTGGCTGCCACCTCGGGGGCTCCACCCAGGAGTCAATAACTCCGGGGCTGAACCAGTCCGTTTCCTTGATTTATACCTTTTCAGTTCTCGGACAGGACCGGGCAGCGCCGGGAGGAGACCCAGCAGGACCCCGCACCCGCGCTCCGGCTCGGACTGCGAACCTTCCGTGGTGACAGATCCCACGGGAGGGCTCTAGGGCGCTCAGGGCCAGTCCGCGGGGTTGCGGGCAAACCAGGCGGAGCCGAAGCTCGCACCCCACTCTGTCCCGCCAGCCAGACAGCTCGGGGTGGGCGCGGGCGGCGCGGGCTCTACGTGCGTCCCCAGGCTGAGGCCCCTCCTCGGTCCTGACCCGGCTACGTGCGCGGAGTCCCGCGGGTTCCCTAGGAGGATCCGGCCCCCGCGCGGCGGGCAGGGGAACAGCGCCTCGGGCCGTACCACCCGGCCAGACCCGCGGGGGAGCCGCCCGCGAGGCGGTAGCAGGGCGCCCCAGGCCCCGCCCGGCAGGTGGCGGCCCCGCCCAGAGGCCGACGTGCGGAAAGGAACGCGCCGGCCGCGCCCGCAAGGGGCCGCGCGGCGGTGGGCGTGGCGTCCGCACCCCCCTCCCGCCCACTGGCTGTGGCGCGGCAGGGCGGGCCCAGCCGGGCGGACGATTGGCTGTCCTGCTCTCACATTTGCATAGGGGCTGGGCGCTGGACGCGGGCTCCGGGCCTTGGGGGCGCGAGGGGGCCGCCACCGAAGTTGGGCCGAGGGCCGGCGACGGTGCCGCGCCGGGATCGCAGGTGACGCGCTAGGGGTCCCAGGCCCGCGGGCGGGGGCGCACCCCAGAGGCCGCCCGCCCCTGACGGCTGCAGGGGCTTGGACGCCCAAGTTGGAGGGGAAGGAGGGGTCGGGGTGCGGAACGACCCCTCCGCCTGCTTGGCGGTCCCTCCAGGCGCAGGGCAGCCACTGCCCACTGCACACTGCGCTGCTCCGGACCCACTGTGCGTGTGACAGCGGCTGATCTGTTCCTGGGCAGCGCGACCGCCCCGGCCCCTCTGTGACCCTGCTCTGTCGGGCAGGGGTGGCCACAACAGGCAGGGAGAGGCCACGCCGCTCGGAGGGGGCGCCCCAAGGGGGAGGGGCAGGGCGCCCCTACGGGAGGGTCTGCTTGTTTGCGTCCAGCAGACGCCCAGGGGGATGGGAGGGAACGAAGGGACATTGAGAGGGCTCGGGCTTTACCAGATGCCCTCCGGGAGGGAACTTTGTTTTCCTTGTGTGTGTCAGGGTGCCAGGTTGCGTGGCGTTCCCGGGACGGTCTCTGGACGTCGCCGAGCGGAGAGCAGCCCTGGACAAGCATGGACTGGAGCCTCCAGAACCAACCTCCTGAGGGCCACCTCTGGGAACTTTCTTAAGGAGAACATTGACAGATTTGGCTTTTCTGTGCATTTCTGCCACTTTGGCAAGGACACGAAGGGAGTGAGGACCGCCCGGCCTCATCTGTGGTGCCCAGCAACACGCCCCTCCGAGAGGCCGGTGGCGCTGGCGCAGTCCCGGACCGGACCACTGGGCCCGCCCTCTCTGCTGGGTGCTCTCAAGTCCACTGTGAACATCTGCAGGGCATGGAGTGTGCACAGAGCAGCCGCCAGCAGGCCCGCAGGTGCCTGGATGCCTGCAGCAGGCCCGGCCCCCTCTCCGGGCAGTGGGGGTTGGTGGCTGGAGTCTGCCGTTGGGGGAGAGAGGCCTGAGGGATTTGCATGGACGTGGACTTTTCTTGGAGTGACCCTGTCCTGATGGTCACTGTGGTGTCACACCCAGCAGGTTTGGTAGGGCCAGGTTCTGTCGGTGACAGGGAGGCTGTGGTGGCCTTGTGGGGAACCAGTGGAGCTGATTTACCGACACTGGGCAGCGACTTTCTGTGGGCGACCCCCCGTGAACCCCGGTGTTCTCAGCCAGCCCTAGAGGGTGCTTTTGTGCTGGGGGTGGGAAGGAACTCTGAGGTCATGGGGGCTCCTGTGCTGTCGCCCAACACAGCCTGGCCCCGAAGGGCCGCAGTGACCAGTGGCGATGGCTGCCCCATCCCACACAGCAGCCGGGGTCCTGCCTCAGCTACCTGGGGGGCTGGCCCGGCCTGGCTTGGTCCTGCCCCGCTGTGAACAACGTCTGGGGGAGCAGGGCTTTTCCTCACCTCAGCACGGCTCACGTCATTGTTGTCAATGTACAATTTAAAACTCGAAAGTAAACTTTGCAGCCACTCACAGGTTTGCTTAGTGACCTGAAGTCCTTCTGGCAACGTGGTGGGTGGGACTGTGTGCATCAGAGCAGCCACAGAGGAGGGCTCTGCCCCAGCTCCCACCTCGGCTGCCGGAGGAGGGAACCCCCACTGAAGTGGGCCCCTAAGCTTGCTCAGAGCCAGTAGCAGACCAGGGACAAGCCCCTGGTGGTGGCTTCAGAAGAAACAGGTGTTCCTTGGAAACAGGCGCAGGAGACCACACACGTGTGAGCTGTCAGCTCTGTGCCCGCCTCCCAGTGGGGGCTGGGGAACTTGGTGGAGAAGCTCATGACACTGGTGAGGGTGAGCACTAGCTCCACCGGCCCTGGGGTGCGAGGGGGGGGGTCCCTGGGTGGCACCTGGCTTTGCCCCTGCCGGCCTGTGCATTCCGCGGCTCAGGGCTAGTACCCTGGTCCATCGGGCCTTCCTGAGTGTGGCTGGGGCAGCAGGGGAAGGGAGTGGGCCCCTGGAACCTGTGGTGCCTGCCCAGAGCTCCTACCCTTCCACCCGGGACACAGGCCCCTCAGCCTCTCCAGTCCAGGCTACACTCCATGTGACCTTGTGCTCAGACCTGCCTGGAGCCACAGGCTGAAAACAGGCTGCTGTGAGCTGGGCAGCTGTCTCAGGTGACAGTGTAGACAGCAGTGTGGCTGGACTGAGAGCTTCACGGAGAAGACACCTGGGCTGGGTCCCCCGACACCAAGGTTGGAAGCCTCCTTCTGCCACTCGGCCTGTCCAGCCGCTCCCCATCGTGCTCCAGGAAGCCCCCCGTCCAGGTGACTCTCCGCAAGCTGGGTGCTTGGCTCCGCCGCTCCTCATGCTTAGGACTCCATGGCCCCGGTGGTCTGCCCCAGAGGAAGTGGGGGCACCAGGCCTGATGCCACCCCAAAACTCAGCATAAAGGCCCTGTGGTCGAGGATATCCCCATGCAGCTCCCCAGTACCACCCATAGCTGCACTCCAGGCTTGGACCCCCCCAAGGTCTGGCCATCACAACGGTCTCCCATCTCCGCCACAGCCCTCAAAGCTGGGAGCCTGCGGCCCAGCCCAGGGCAGGACCGACTTGTGTGCCTGCCCTGATTTAAGGCTGCGGGCTCTGGGCAGAAGCTTCATACCCACCCAGGTGGCCGAGCTGGGTGTTGGAGGGCAGGGTGGCCACACCCTCACTGGGCTGCAGAGCTCCCTGGACCTGAACCACCCAGGAATCTGGGGACCCGCCCCCACAAGCTCTTAGACTCAGCCAACCTGACGGGCAGGTCTGGCGTGTCCTTGAGTCCTCATATCCAGGAGCCACCCTCGAGTGGGTGGCAGTTCCTCCTGCTGGTGAGGAGCGGGCCGAGTGGGAGAAGGTCAGGTAAAACCTGCATCAGGAAGGAGGCTCCTTCAGGCTGCAGACTGTCCGGCTCCAACACCGGGCTCGGGCCGCAGAGGGCCCCTGAGGGTAGGAGGCACAGCAGCCTGGAATACAAGGCCCTGGGAGCCCCAGCCTCGGACCCAAGTGACCACTGGCCATGGCAGACCTGATCTCAGGAACCCTGGCCGTGGCCAGCCCCTGGCAGCTCGGGGTCCTCCCCGAGGACCCTGGGTGGAATCTCAAGTGTCAGACCCCACAGACCATGCCTAGTGCCACTTCAGGCGGTTTATTGAGGTTTCAGTGTTGCGGTAGGGGATGCAGCACGCACACACACGTGTACACATGCTCACACACACGTACGTATGTACTGAAGGATACTTTCCACACACAAGCACATCCCCACAGACTGAACACAGCATCTGTCTCCGAGGAGCAGCTATGGCCCTTTGGGGCCTGGCACATCCTGAGCTGGCCACGCCCCAAGCTTCTCCAGGGGGCTTGGCAGACTCGGCAAGCACCGGGATGAGAGTCCTCAGCCTCCCCCTGCCCCTCGCGGCAGAGACCCCAGGATCCTGAGGCGTTCTGTCTCCGAGCCAGGGCACAAGGCTTCCAATGGCATGGGGGCACGAGTCTGCTATGACTGCCGGCTCTTCTGCTGTCCAGCCTGGGCTGGCCTTGGTGGCCCCTGCTCGTGTCATCAGAGCCCAGGACAGGGCTGGTAGTGGACACTCGCTCTGGGGGCAGATGCTGCTACCTCCAGTTCTGCCTCATGGGGGCAACTGTGGAGAGGGCACAGGCTGAGGGGGCTGAGGGACCATAGGAGGACCTCATCCCACCAAAGTGGAGGAGACAGACATACCCTCTGGGCTCAGGCTGGACACGAGGGCAGGACTCCGGGAAGCTCCTGGGAGGGGCTCTCCTCTGGTTGGAGGCATGAGGTCCTGTGGGGGAAAGCCAGTCAGCTTGGAGCTGGGCTGGGCCCCCCACGGCCCCACCTGCCTTGGGGCCACTCTGACCTGCGTGCCAGGGGCGGCCCCCGTCTGCTGGATGAACTGCTGCAGGTTACACTGACGCAGCTCCCGGTTCAGCTCCTCAAGCTCCTGGGCCTGGGCCTGGGGCACACGGGACCCTCAGGGGGCACAGCCATGGGGTTCCAGGACCCTCCCTAGTCTGACCCTGAGGCCAACCCCCAGATCCACCGAGGCAGCGCTGCCAGTCCCGGGAGCTCACCTGGAGGGCCTGCTCTGCAGCCTCCAGAGCCTTGCTCACCAGGGCCAGGCTGCCCTGCACCTCCGCACTCTGCCGTTCCTGGGCGGCCAGGTCCTGGCGCAGGCGCTCGGCGGCAGACGCTGAGGGCGAAGGGGGCCCAGGGGCCTCTGTGGCCAGTTGTAGCTGGGCCTCCAGGGCACGAGCCTGGGCGTCCAGGGCCTGCAGTCGGGCGGCGTGCTCGGCAGTGGCCGCGCTCAGCGCCTGCAGCCGCGCCTGGCCCTCCCTCTCCCGCGCCTGCTCCCGCCGCAGCTCCTGCTCCCAGAAGGCCTCCTGGCCCAGCTCCGCCGCGTTCCTTTGCACCCTCCGCTCCAGGCCCTGCAGGTCTTCACAGCAGCCTGGCATGGGTGCTACAGAGGCCACAGGCTCGGGCAGCGCTGCGCTGGAGGCCGGCCTGGGGCACCCGAGGCTGAAGGTCAGTCCTCTGTGGGACTCACGGCCCAGTGCTGGTCTTGGCTTTGAGGGAAGGCTGGCGCGGATTGGGCAGCGCTCAGGGGGCGGGCAGCTGTCTGAGGAGGGCCTCCCAGTAAGGCTGGGCCCTGTCCGCCTCAGGACAAACTGGACATCACTGGCAAACTGTCCGCAGGTAGCCTGAGCGCCCATTGGACACTCCTGGGGCAGCAGCTGCCGTTCCTTCTCCCTGAGACGCTGCACGAGCACGAAACGGCCCGTCTGGCCTGGGGGGCAGGGGGAGAGGGGTCAGTCTGTATTCCGCCCCCCCACCTGTGTCTGCCTAGGCTGAGGAGCTGGGGGAGGGCCAGAGGGATCAGCTACCAGCCCCACCCTCCCTGGGAGAAGACAGGGCCAGAGGGCCAGGACCCACCCCGGGTCCACCTGTTGGGCCTGTCTGTTCCTGAGGGGACTCACCTATGGCTTGAGCTAGTGCGATGACCACTTCCTGACAGGTCGTGTGCTCCGAGACCCCACAGACCACTCGCTGGATGCCGTCCACCCACACCTTCAGCTCCATCGCCGCAGGCCCAGAGAGCATATCCCTGTCGTGCAGGTTAAGGCCACAGGGTCAAGCCCTGCTTGGCCCTCCTCTGCTGGCTCCTCCTGGCCTGCGCCTCACCCCCAGAACTGGTTTAGGGCTGCCGCCCTGCTCTCTTGTGCCCAGCCCTACCCGCAGGCCACACATTCCTGGGGTGGGGGTAGTCAAGACCAGCCCCCCAAAGGGGGAAGCGATCTGCCTTCCAGGAGCCCTCGGAGGCTTCCCCACCCCGCTTCCCAGCCTCCTCTCGCCCCACCCCTCTCCCGGAGAATCATTAACCAGATGCAGGACTTCCTGCCCCCCCACGCCCCAGTCACCTGGCACGGGAACAGTGCCCCTCCCGCAGGGCGCCGTCCCCAGTCACCTAAGGGCGCTCGTACGCAAACTTGGCAACTCGCTGCCATGGGAACGTACCCTCCCCGGCGACTCACACCTCGGCCCTCCGAACTCACCGAGCCTGGCGCAGGCAGCCCCCTCCCACTCCCACTGATCGCAGTGCTCGCCCCGGAGGCCGTCTCGCCCGCAGCGGGGCGGGCGCAGGTGCGGCGCGGCCCCCGACACACTGCCTGGCTGCTGCGCCTCCGAGTTGCCGCTCGCGCCTGCCAGAGGCCCCGCTCGCACTCAGGAGGCTTCGGGACTCCCGGCGGCTCACCTGGGATCCCGCCGGCCTCCGAGACCAGGACTCGAACCGGTTCCTTCCCAAGCGCCGGGCGCCGCCGCAACCTGCCGCCTCCAGCGCGGCGGGAGCGCCCCTGACCACGACCCATTGGCTCGCAGCCCGAGCGCTCAGCCCCTCCCTTCAGGCCCCTATTGGCTTCTCGATGCGCCCAGCCCACCTAGCGCACACGCCCATTGGTCACCTTCCTTGTGCCCCGCCTCTATCTATTGGCTTCCCGCCGCCCCGCCCCCCAACGAGGCCCAGGTATGGGCGGGGCTAAGCGGCGCGGAGGGGCGGGTTGAGTCCCCTGCACTCACCGCCGAAGCCCGCGAACTACGCGGAAGCGCGTCCGAGCTGGCGGCCCACGGGCGGCGGCGCGTGGGGCAGGTGTCTGACCCCGATCCAGGACCCACTTCCTCAGAAGCCGCCCAGTCTGACGAGTTTCCCACTAGGCAGGGGGCGCCAGCCTGGGACCCCACGAGCCCGCCGCCGCGCAGAGAACCCTTCCCGATGCGCCCCCAGGTCCCGCCGACCCTGCTCCCTCGGGGTCCGCGTCGACAGGCGTGGGCACAGGGATCAGGGGCGGTGAGCCCCCCGATGTGCAGCTGGGGCGCCGCGGGCCCTCTGGCTGCAGCCGGACTAACAGTCCTGGTCGGGGCGGGAGCCCGCTCCGAGGTTGCTGGGGACCGAGGCACCGGCTCTTGGTCGGAGGCTTACTCCCACCCACTCTGTGCCCAGGGGGGCCCGGTGCCCTCCCGAGCTGTGGGCACTGCTCTGCCTGGCCCGCGGGACAGCCCACGCCCGCCGGCAGCCAGGGTCCTCCGCCTCAGCGCTCCCCGTGGGGGCTCAGCCGGGGCAGCGGGCGGTCTCCCGCCTGCGGCGTCCTGCCCAGCACAGGAGGCACCCCCCACCCCCCCATCCACCCAGGGACAGAAGTGGAAAGTCTGAGTAAACGAAGGGCGGAGGAATGAAGGGGGGTGGGGGCAAAGGCTGGAGGGCACGTGCCTTGCTGGTCAGGCCTGGGGCCTCGCCTTTGTTCCAGGGCAGAGGGAACAGTTGTCATGGTGATGGGAGTGTCCCCAGGGGTCCCTGCCCTGGCCCAGGTGGTGGAGATAGGCAGGGGAAGGTGAGGTTTCGGGCTCGGGGTTAGGTAGGCGGGCCTTGGGCACTGAGGGCAGAGGGTAGAAGGCAGTGAGCCCCCACCTCCAGTCGGGCAAGCCCCGCCCCAGCTCCTCCGCCCTGCCCACTGCTGCCCCACCTCCCCGCCCGTCAGCTCAGCGGGGGAGCTCCAAGTCCCCAGGAGGGTGGTCCTGCTGGCCGGTGCGCGCACTGGCAGGGCAGCAGAGACCCCCATGCTCACTGTCCATCTCCACGGTCAGGGTGGGTGGCCCCAGGGGTGCCCTCTGGAATGCTGGGCTGAGCCATGACTGAGGCAGGCCTCGCTGGTCACTCTGTGGTCTCCTGGGCCTTCCCGGGGTTAGTAGGGCAGCAGGTCAACCTCTTATAGCTTCTCCTTCTAGCTGGGGGAGGGGCCCAGCACTCACTCAGGGCCATGGTCTGGGGTCTCCCGGGAGGCTCCTGGTAACAAACAGCCCCTCCCTTCCTGGGAGCTGGTATCCATGGCAATGCTAGGGGCCTTTCTCTCCCCAGGCCTGCCTGGGTTTCAGGCCTCAGGTGAGCGTTGGAGGTAGGGCCCTGTGTCTGGGGGGGGGGGCATGGGTGTCCTGGGTAAAGGACCAGCACCTGTGGGGACCCTTGCTGTAGGCTGGGAGACATCGCAGAACCTGGAGGGCAAGGGTGATAGGGAGGCCACAGGGAATATATGAAAACCCAGGTGACGTGTTGATTGGGGTGTGACCTGCTGCCCTGGCCGGGTCAGACACACACCCGAATGACCCACAGCCAGGTGTCCTGTGGAGCAGACACCCACACCCACACCCACGGGACTCTTGGAGAGGCACCCCGCCGGTGCCGTCTGGGCTCTCAGCCACGCAGACGTGCACGTGGTCACGTGAGGAGGGCCCACACATGGGGCACAGGGCAGACAGCCCCCCCCCCCCGCTCAGGTCCTCCAAGAACATGACGCATGGCCCTGAGTCTGGCCTCGAGGGTGGAGAAGCCAAGGAAGGGGCTCCCTCATCTCTGGGGAACGAAGAGCCAGTCAGGGACCGCCGGAGCCCCCCCGCTGGCACACCTGCAGACCTGGTGGTTCCCAAAGGCCGGAAGGACATCAAGGCCACCCCCACACGAGTGGGCCTGCAGTAAGGAGGGGAGGGAGACATGGTCAGCCTCGCGAGCCGGGCCGGCTAGAGGGCAGGGCCTGGTCAAGCGGCTCGGGTGCTGGCTTTGTAGGTCCGCCCCCAAGGTCCTGGACCCCCACCCACTGCAGCTGCCATTGGGGCAGCGGGAACTGGCTATCCAAGCTCTGCGGTATGCCGTCCAGGACCGACAGGATGCCCGCCACCGCCGCATCCTGCAGGAGGTGGCTGGGCTTCCGCCCGAGAGGTCGGTGGCTGAAGCCGGCCCCCAGCCCCACCCAGCCCTGGCCCTAACTGCTGGTTTCCATCTGACCCCAGCCACTGGGCCTGACCCAGAAGTCACCCTGACCCTGACCCTGGCCTGTGCTGTGCCTCGAGCCCTAGCCTTTACTGGACTCTGATCCTCCATCCTAACCCTGAAAGAGTGGACATGCCTTAGACCTGCCTGGACCCTAAGCTTGAACATGTCTGTGGTGCTGAGCTCGACCTGGGTCCCGCCTCCATCCAGGCCTCCCAGAGCTTGACTGGCCCAGCCCAGAAGCACTGGGGGCCCTTGGGCCCCTGCAGCTCCTCTCCTTGGCTGCTTACCCAGAGGTGGGGGCCACTGAGATCGCCCCTTCTCCCAGGGGCCCTCACAGTCAGGACAGGTTCCTGCGGGCCCAGGTCCAGAAGCTGACCCTGGAGCTGGAAGAACAAAAGGAACGGGCCCAGCTGGTGAGGGGGCCGGGGAGATGGGCAGGGGTTGGCCTGGGCAGGTGGGGTCCGAGAAGACCCCACCCCACCTGCGGGCTCCCCCGGGGCAGGAGAGGAAGCGCCTGGAGGAGCAGCTGCTGCAGACCCAGACCTCGCTGCAGCAGCGGGAGTCCGAGCTGCAGGCCTTGCACAAGTCCTGCCTCGTGAAGCTGGCCCACTCCTCCTGGGTGGGCCGCATGCTCCGCTCGTCCACCGGCAGCGTGGAGGTGAGCCTGCGCCCCTGGGCCCGCCCTCCTGCCTCCCTTGTCCCCTCCCCGGGCCTCCTTGAGCTCCCCCCTCCCCCCGCCCTGGCCTGCCAACTTGCCCAGTCCCGGTCTGTGCTTCCTGGGGGGCTCTGGCCTGGCCTCCCTCGGGCTGCCTCCGGGCGGGGGCCTGGGACGGGGAGGCCGCAGGAGCCCCCGTCCGGCTCGCCTGACACTCGGCAAGTGTATCAGCCTCAGGTGCAGGGGAGGCTGAAGGGGAGGGATGCCCTGCCCCCCGCCCCTGCCCGCTGGCCTCCGGTCCCTCTCGCAGGTGGTGACAGCAGAGACCCTGGTGGACCCCAGCGACTCCTCTGAGAATGACGAGGCCTCCCCTGCCCGGGAGGTGAGCCCGGGGGGGACGTGTGTGTGCGTGGCCCCGCGGGGCCGCGGGAAGCGAGGGCCACATGCCTGTCGCCTCCCGACCAGGGCTTCCGGCTGGAGCATGTGGACTGGAACACCATCGCCCAGCGCTACCCCAACCTCCTCGCCAACATCAAGTCGAACTCGGATTACAAGTGACTGCACTGGGCAGGGGCTCCCGCCGGGCCGGGGGCGGGGAGGGCGGGCTCACCTGGGCGGGTGTGGACCCGAGTCCGCGTCCCACCCTCAGCGTTCCCAGACGAACCCACTGGACCCTGCGAGAGCCAGTTCACTGACCTCTGGAGCCGGGCTGGGCTCTGGGCCACCCCTGCTCTGCCACGAGCCCCTTTCCCAGCCTGGGTCCTGGGGTCCCGATCACCACTCGGGGTGCCCAGCCGGCCTTGGAGCGGGAGCCGAGCGGCCTGTGAGCACCCCGCGGCCCGCAGGCACCCCCGGCCCCGGACGCCCCCACGGCCCCCCGGGGACTCACTGCCCGAGGAGTGTGGCCTGGAGTCGAGCGGAAGACAGCACCGTCTCAAGAGTGTGGAGTGGGGCTCCGGGCCCTTCGTGGGCCCCGACAACTCCTGGGGCGCCGACGCGGACCCCCCCAGCTGGCAGCCGGAGGAGCGGAGCGGTGGGCAGAAGGCCACGGGGCACCCGATCCGCTCGCCGGGCCACATTTCTTTCCAGAACATACCGCCACCAGACAGGAGCCTCCGCAGGGACTCGGATGCAGAGCCTGAAGGTGGGGCGGGGCTGGGCGGGGCTGCACGCACTGCCCGGCGCCCCGGAGGAGGTCCTGCAGAGCCTGGCCTTCCCTGGAGCCCGTGGGGGCGGGGGTCGCTGCTGGGGCCCCTCCCGCCGCATCTGCGGGGGGTCAGGGTGGTCTGGAGGCCTCTGAGGTCTGCGCAGAGTGCCCCAAGTGCTGCGAGCTACCCCTCTGCTCCTCTTAGCCCCCAGGGCCCAGCCACCCCCTGCCCTGGAGGGGACCCCTGAGGCTGCTGCTCTCCCACGTGGACCCCCAGGGCACTGCAGGCCAGTGGGTCCCCCGGCAGATGCTCCATATGGGGGTCCCCCTTCTGAACAGGACCTCCGGAACAGGAGGTCTCTCCAGACTCCTGTGGAACCCACTCAGACCAGCCGGGCCAGGCCGCAGACGCCGACCACGGGCCTTCAGTGCACCCTTGGAGGTGAGGGGGGTGCGGCTTCGAGGAGCACAGCAGGGAGACCCCGGGGTTTCCCAGCAGGAGGGGCCCTGACCTGCCACACCCTCCCCAGCGAGACCTCCTCCTGCCTGAAGATCGTGGCCGTGAGCCTCAGCAAGGGGTTCGTCCGCATCCTCAACGAGTCCGCGGAGGAGACGGCCGACCTGGGCGGCTCCACGCTGCAGCAGCTCCAGGGCGACTTCCCCGTGCGCACCTACCGCTTCCCGCCCCACACGCTGCTGGAGCCGCAGCACCACGTCACGGTGCGCCCCACTCACCGCCAGCCCGCGCGCGCCCGCCCGTCGCCCAAGCCCCTCACCCATGCCCGGCGCTGTCCCCAGGTATGGGGGGAGGGGCCCGGCTGCACCAGGAAGCAGCCGGGCCCCTCGTCCGTGGGCCGGAAGCCTGCCCACTTTCACCCGAGCCCGAGCTTCGTGACTCTTCTCCTGAGCCCCAAGGGTGAGGTCAGTGAGGGTCCCAATGGGGGGCCAGGTGGGGTGGTTGTGGGGAGGCCTCCCTGGGTCAGGTGACCTTTGGCCCCTGCTGCCCACAGGTTTTGAGCAAGTACCAGCCCCTGCTCTGCCCGGCCCCCGCCTTGAGGATTTTCGCTGACACCGACTTGTCCATCGACCGCTTCCTACTCTCAGAGGCCCAGCCCAGGGCCGATGCTCGGCAGCAGCGGCGGCCGCCCCGACTCTCGCGCAAGCGTCGGAGGCGGGAGGCCAGGGCGCAGAGCCGGAGGCCCAGGTGGGGACCGCGCGACCCTCGGTCTCGGTCTCCTCCCCAGGCCCCGCCCCAGCCGAGAAAACCGTCCCTCAGACCCGGCAGGAGCACTCCCCACTTCCGCACGCCCCCCCCCCCCCGCCCCTCGCTAGGCCCCCCACGGGCTGGCTCCAGCCCTCGCGATTCTGTCGCCCCAGCAGGACACAGGGCCTGCCGCCGTGCTTGGCCACCAGCAAGCTCTCCAGCCTGCAGGAGGCGCCCGCGCCTCCCGAGCGCGTGGAGACCGACGACGCACGGGTGCTGCTGCCTGCCATCACGGGTCAGCGCGCAGGGATACGGAGGGAGGGCCTCCGCAGGGAGGGGGAGGCCGGCCCACACCCCCCATCACTGTCCCACACAGAGGACGGGCCGAGCCTCACCGTCTACCGGTATAAGATGGAGCCCACCGTCCGAGTGAGTGTGCCCACAGTGGGTGCCCGGGGGTGGGGAGACCGCTCCCGCCCGCCCCGCCCCTCCACCTGGCCTGCCTCTCAGGGCCCACGCCCCCCAGGTGTGCCGGAAGAGCGTGGACCGGGGCTGCCCGATGGTGGCGCTGTCGGTGCAGAGCAGGGCCAACAGCAGGTTCCGCTTACCCGGCTGCCCGCCCATCACCGTGGACGCGTGCAGGCGGGTGTAGGCCGGGCAGTCCAGGCACCTGCGCTTGCTGGCCAGCTCCGTGACACCGACGGGCCAGCGCCGGGCGGGGCGCCGGGAGGCCGCGGGGGCGCGAAGAGGCAGTGGCAGGAGGCAGGCGGTGTCAGCTGCGTAATTTACTGAACCAACGTCACCTACCAAGTAAACTGCATTTCTGTGCACCCGGAAGTCGAAGGTGATTCTCTTGGTCTCCAGACTTCCCGCCCCAAGAGGACGAACCTAGGCGTCCGTGGGGATGGGAGGCCTGGCCCCACACTTCTGTGTCCAGGGCAACTGCCCTGGGGGCCTGGGACCACAGTGCCCCTGCGGTGGCCGGGGGCCCTGCCAGGAGTGGACTGGACAGCTCAGCCGTGGAAGAAGTGGGCAGCCAGGCCGTCCTGGGCTCTCACCCACTTCTCCCCAACAACAGGGGCCTCTCCTGGTCCCGCCCACCTCCTGTCCCAGGACACCCTCCAGACGCTCTGGGTGTCCGGAGGCTGCTCAGCCAAGCTGGGGCGCTCGTGGCCAGGGTCCTGGCCAGCTGGGCAGTGGGCGGGGGCTTCCGCTAGGGGTGGGATTGGGCTGGCGTGATCGGGTTCAGGTGCGGCAGGCACCTCAGGGCCGTGGGTCTGGCTGCGGCTGCGTCTGGTGCTGCCTTTGGGCCCAGACATCCTGGGGCTCGAGGGCTCGGTCCGGAGGCCAGCTCCAGGGCTCTCAGAGCGGCCACTGTGGCCAGCCCCTGACCGAGGCCAGGCCCCGAGCCGCCCAGGGCTCGGAGCCGACGCCCCCGGAACTGCAGGTCTTTGGACGTCCAGCAGCTGCTGTTCGAGTCAGGTGGCATGGGGACCTTGGGGGGAGAGGGGAGCAGGTTATAGCCCCAGGTCCTAGAAGGCTCTGGAAAGCAAGGAAAGGGGTTGTCAGACCTGGGGGGGTCCCTCCAGGAACTGCCAGGCAGGGGCCCCCCCGCAGGCAGAGCTGCAGAGTCCACTGCGGCCCCTCCCCTGACCCTTCACCCCCCGCAGCACCTCCCCGCCCCCCTCCCCGTGCTCCCAGGGAAGCCCCTCCCTCGTCAGCACCCCCTCGGACCCTCACTTGAGCTGGAGTCAGCTCCAGGGAGGCGCAGGCCACAGGCCCGCGCTCTGGCTTTGGGTCACTGGGGCCTGCTGGAGGGCAGTGGCCCTTGGCCGCGTCCTAACACTCCCCTGTATATAAGGCCCCGGCACCTGCCTCAGGGCCGACTGGGCAGGGCCGCCTGGCACCCACCTGGACCCAGTCTGGAATGGGAGGCCCTGAGTCCCCACCGTCTGCCCCCACGCTGGCCGCCACTGCGGGCTGCCCCGCCTGCCGCTCACCCGCCACTGCTCCACTAGGTGGCTGGCCTTTGACCCCCCAACTACCTGATCTCAGGGCCCACCCTCTCTGGCCCCTCCCCCAGGCACCTGGCCCTGGCCCTCGATGGGGAGGGCACAGGAGGGTCGCTGGCAAACCTTCAGCCTGTGCTCCTGCTTACCATGCCCCTCCCCGGGGCACCCCCCTTCCACCAGCTGGACGAGACCCCTCCTCCAGGAAGCCTCCCTGGGCCGCACGGGGTGAGGGGTGTGGTTCCGCTGCACAGCTGCCTGGGCTGGCCCCGCTCAGCTGCTGTCACTCGGAAGCCCGCATCCCTGGGGAAGGGCCCCCGGCTCACTGGCCAGTTCTGTGGCCTGAGTCCAGCTCAGGCCCTGTCCGCCGGACAGAGGGAGGCACCCTGCCCTGCCCACACCTCCTGCCCACCCGGTAGGCTCTGTCACTCGGCTGGCACCTGGCCCTGGGCCTGTCCTGCTCACTGGTCCTGGCCTCTCATGGCCCCTGCCGCTGGCCCTTTGCTGGCTGCCTTCTTTCTGTCTCTCGTCCATCCCTGGTGGCCTCGTGGTCCCATGGGCTCAGGGGAGGGGCACCTGGAATTGTCCCCTCTGTTCTGAGCCCCCCACCCACAGGAGATGACCTCCAGGGGCCACAGCCACTCTCTGAGCCTGGGGAGTGAGGGCCCGTGCTGACCTGGCGTGGGGGCGGGGTCTCTCTCAGTACCTGGGGCCAGACTTGGGGAGTTGGGGGAAGTCCTGGGCCCTGTCCCATCCTGTTGTTCTTCGAGGCCCCTCTGTGAGCCCCGGGGGGCTGCTGCTCCTTCCGGCCCGGAATTCAGGTGCCTGGGGGAGGGGAAGGGGAGAGGCTGCAGCCCTGCCCCACTGGGAGCCAGTCCCAAACGTGTGGCTCTGGGATGGTGCCCAGCCTCAGGTCCCCGTGACCGGCTCCTCCAGCCACCCTGGAGACCAGGGACCCCCCAGCCAGGGCCCCCACCGGACAGGACGCGCGGCAGGCTCAGTGCAGGGAGAAGCACCCACCGTAGGCGCCGCTGCCCCCTCCACGTCCGAGGTCCAGCTGCGGCTGGGAGGTCACCGCTCTCCGCAGGGCCAGGCCCCGGGGTGGAGGCCCGGGCGACCAGGTCTTCCAGCCTGGGTGGGGGCAGCTGCTCTGGGGGCACTCCGGCCTGAGTGGGGAAAGGGCTGGTTGGGGTGCGTGGCCTTGGAGGGGCTGGGGGGCCGGCGGGCTGAGCGGAGAAAGACTCTGTCGGCTGCAGGGGGCATGGGGTGGGGGGGCTGGCCCTGCAGTGGCGATGGCTCGGGGCCGGGACGCTGTCCACTTGGAGGGGAGCCCAGGATGCTGGCCCGTTTTGGGGGCTGAAGCCGAGGATGCAGGTGCACAGTGCCAGCCCTGGGGGCCCGGCCCCCGGGGGGCAGGGCATACCTGGCACCGGTGCTGACGCTCCCGGAGGCCTTTGGTGGGGTTCCCACAGAGGACCTGGCCCGCACCTGCAGAAGAAGGTGTGCTGGGCCTGGCCGGGGCTCAGGGGCTGCAGGGTGGGCCTCCTGCCCAGGGGGGTCAGTTACCGTGTGTGAGGTCACTGGCGTCGTCCTCCAGGGCCGGGTTCTTGGGGTGCAGACCTTCAGGCGGGGGACCTCCCGGGACCAGGAGGGAGAGGGGCCAAGGCCTGGGAGCCCTGGGCACGGGCAGGGACCGCTCGGGGCCGAATCTCCGAGTGGGGTCTCCGTGGGGGCCGTCTGCCCAAAGGTTAGAACTGGAGGTCACCAAGGACCATGCCAACTAGCCAGCCCCAGAGCCCCCAAGACTTTCCCACAGACCAGGGACCCCCTCCACCCACGTGTGGGACCTCCTCTTTCTCTCTGATGGGGGGTGCCCCCGGGGAGGCGTGCTGGCCAGGGGGGCAGGTGTGCAGGGCCCTGGGGTGGGCGGTTAAGGCAGGGAAGGGGCGTTACATGAGACCGTCCATTTCCGCGAGGCCTGGGGGTGGGGGGCTGGTGGGAGACAGCTTTGGTCTTGGGGCGGCTGTGGGGTAGAGGCGCCTCAGGGAGCTCAGAGGGCGAGATCACCAGGCCGGGGGTGGGGCAGCCCGTGCCAGAGGCCCGGCGGGCGGGCGGCGGCCGTACCCAGCCTGGGACGCAGGCTGTCCAGGATGCTGCCCTCCTTGATGGCCTCCTTCACCATGAGCCAGTCCTGGTCCAGCTTCCGGGAGGCTGGCAGACCTGTGTGCGCGGCGGGCCTCTCGTCCAGGACCTGCAGCTGGGGGATGAGCTTCCTCACCTCTGCCCTGTAGTTGTAGCCCTGGGGCGCCTGCAGAGCAGAGAGGGGTAGCAGGCCTGGGGCTGCGGGCCCTTCAGCCAGCTCTGTCCTGGGGCTGCTTTGCCAGGCCCACTGTGGGGCGTGACCAGGGAGCCGGAGCGGTGGGGCCCACCCGCCCTGCCAGGCTGCCTGGGCCAGTCTTGGGCTCCAGGGGCTTCAGGGACACTGGGCTCTCACCCACACTGTCCAGGTTCATGGCCAGGGTCCAGCAGAGCCCTCTGGCCTGTGCAGCCACCCTGAGCTCAGAGCCCTGGCCCAGGAGGCCAGAGCAGCAGCTGCCAGGGCGGGTGGTGTGAGCTCCCACTGGCCGTGGGTGTGCACAGGCTTGTGGGGGTGGGGCAGCTCGGGACCGGGCCTGCGTGCATGCGTGTGTGAGTGGGTACACACGATTCCGCAGCACAGGGCACGTGTGGGGTTTGGTCCCAGCCTGGAGGACACGCTGGCAGCTGCCGGGCCTCCGGCGGCAGGAGAGAACAAGGCTGCGGCAAACGGCGGTAGCGTGCTGGCGACCCCCCCGGGCACAGGAGAGCCAGGGGCCGGAACCACAGGGCACCGCCCCTCCCTCGCCCACCACACGCACCTGGTCGGAGGGGCGTGGCCGCAGGCACACCAGGTTGCCCTCCAGGGTGAGCGTGGCCAGCCGTGGGCACAGTTGCAGGTAGCGCACCTGCCCCAGGTCCTCCACGCCGTTGCCCTCCAGGTCCAGCACCTCCAGCTGCTCGAGCAGGCACAGCGGGCTGAGGTCCGAGAGGTCGTTGTAGGAGGCGTACAGCTCCTGGGCAGCACGGGGGCCTCAGCCGGGGCCTGGCCGGGCGCCCTCCCAGCCCTGGGTGCCACAGACCCACCTGCAGGGCCGGGAAGCAGCCGATGCCGTCCAGGTCGGCCAGGCCACAGCGAGCCAGCCACAGCACCTGCAGGTGGCCCAGGGAGGTGCCCAGGTCTCTGTGGAGGGCAGGGTGGGGTGGTCAGTGCTTCTCTGGGGAGGAGAGCTGGGCTGTGGCCACCATGGCCTGGTGCTGTGCATCGTGCCAAGCCATCACCCACATCGAGCCGTGTCCAGGTGCAGGGGCAGCTGTGAGTGTGGCTCGAGGCAGCCTCTGGGCCGAGGAAGGGGCTCCCTGTCTTTCCACTTCGCGGCAGCCCCTGGTCTTGAGCGGCAGGATGCCCTGCACCCTCTCCTCTCCCCGGAGGGCCCTGGCACCGCCGGACAGGGGGCTCCGCGAAACCCACTTTGCTCAAAGCCAGAGATGGGTCCAACTTTCCTGAGCTGTGCCCTTCGCAGCCCCTCAGGGCAAACAGGGACCGTCCACCCGCCCTAAGTCTCGAGTTTCACCTTTTCACCCGATGGTGGGCGTGCTGCTGTGCCAGTCGCCTCTGCCTGGTGAGGCCGAGCCATCCGCTCTGCTCACGGCACACCCACGGCCCTCCACGCGACCCCCCCACTCTGCCCTTCTCGGCGCCAGGACGCTCCGAATCCTCAGGCCTTGCTTGGTGTTGGGGCGCCCAAGCCCCCCCCACAGGTTGGGGACCCTTGACCCGAGGTCTGTGGGCGCCTTCGGGCACTACACGGTGGGTCCTTGGAGAGCCCGTCAGCCACACGACCCGGCGAGAGGGGCCTGACCCCGAATGCAGGCCCTGGTGTCTCCCTCAGCAGGTGCCTCTGACGGGGGTGGGGGGTGGGCATCAACGCCAGCCAGGCAGGAGGGGCGCCTCGGGCCGGCAGCTGGACCGCAGGACAGCCAGGGGTCTCTCCATGGGGACCCACCCAGTTGAGACCGCGCCCTGACTGAGCTCACCCTTCAACCCCGCGGGACCCTGCCCCTGTCCCCACCCCTGGGGTCCCCGGGACGGCCACTCACCTCACAGAGCCCAGGCGGCTGTCACTCAGCTTCAGCTGGCTGAGGTTGGGCAGGTGCAGCCCTGCGGGGCCACAGTGAGGGGTTGGGGGCAGGCCCAGCGACCCCCTCCCCAGCTCCCTGTGCCCTGCTGCCCTTGGCCCTGCCGCCTGGTGGCTGCTCTGAGGCCCAGAGTGACTGTTCCGTCTACGGCCAGGCCCAACGGAAACACATGGAGCAGGTGCAGAAGGTGCACCTGAGTCAGCAGGGCCACATGGGGGGGGGGGCCCAGGCCCCTGGGCTCCAGGAGCTGGCTTGGAGGAGGGCAGCCAGCAGGCATGGCTGGGGCCACCAAACCCTGGGTCCTGCTGCCAGCCACCTCCCAGAGCCCACCTGTGGTCAGCCCGGTACCCCCAGACCACAGCCTCCATCAGCCGGTGTCCTGGTGCGTCCCAGGTTCCCCGAGAAAGGGTTCGGGGCTCCTGACTCCTACAAAGGACTGGGCCCTGGCCCTGGGGGACCGTGCCCCCTCCCGTCCCGGGAGAGAGGAGAGCAGGGTGGGCCTGTGGGGTGCAGAGCGGATCTGTGGGGTGGGGTGCAGGGGTCCACACCGCAGAGCCTGGCTGGCAGGCCCCAGCAGTGCGGCCAGCCTGGCCGTGACGGTGGTGGGCGGGACAGTGCGGGCTCTCACCGAAGTTGCCCAGGCTGTGCTCGCGGGTATCGACACACATCTCTAGCACGGTGACCAGCCGGAGGTCGTCCACCTGGGCCAGGGTCCGCTGCGGAAACCCGTGGGGAGTCAGCCCGGAGCACTGGACAGTGGTCCCTCCCTCCCCAGACCCTGCTCAAGGCCACTCTTGACTCATTCCCGCCTGGCCTGGGAGGCTCCTGGTGTGTGGTGCTGGGCAGCTGAGGCCAGGCCCCCTCTGGCCCCAGCAAAGCGCCCTGGCGGTCACTGCCTGCCGGACTCCACTCCTCACTCTTCCTGGGTGTAGCCAAGCTGGACCCAGCCCCACCCTTTCCCGCTGTCCAGGGTGGGGCTGCAGAAGGACCAGAGTGAGCTGGTGGGTGCGCCCCTCTGGTGGACAGCTGCCTGCCGGACGGGGCAGAGGGGAGGAGTGGGCACCGCAGGCATGGCTGGAGGGTCACATAAGTGTCACTGAGCGGCCAGCAGGGGGCATGGTGCGAGTGTCCTGTCCACCTGCAGCGGCCAGAGAGCTCGGACCCTTGTCTGAGTTGGCCAGGAAGGTTGGTGGGCCCCTCGGGCAGCGAGGCTGCATGCTGGTGGCACATCACTGAGCGTCCCCGAGGAACGCTGTGGGTGTAAGCGGGGTGCAGCGAGGCAGGGCCCAGGGTTGGCACGGTCCGCCCCTCACTGCGGCCAGCGGTGGGCAAGAGGTGGGCCAGGGAGGGAGGTGGGGATGCTGGGAGGTGCAGGGCTGCCCAAGGGGGTTGTGGGTGGGGATCTGTGGCCAGAGGACTCTGTAGAACCCACAGGCTGAGGGTAGGGGGTGGGGGTAACAGTGAGCTCCCCCCGAGATTTGGGACAAAGCCTTCAGCAGCCACCCAGAGGTGATGGGTGTGATGCTAGCAGGTCGTGATGTCATTCATCTCCCTCGCTGCGTGCCCTGCAGGCCGCATGCCTGGGCCTCAGCCACCCCGTCTCCCACCAGTACAGATGAGTGGTGTCCCCTTGCGTTCACAGAGTGGCCCCGAGAGCCTAGGGCATGGTGGGTGCTCATTAAATATCGAGGAGTTCCTGCCTAGCTCAGCCCCTGTCGTGGCCTGAAGACCTGGGGGCCCCCTGTTTCCCCAAGCACCTGGGGTCAGTCCTGAGGGTGGGGCACACACGGGGGACAAGGCCAGTGGGGCCAGGTCAGAGGGCAGGCCAGGCACCAGCCCAGCACGTCATGCCACGCAGGCCCCTACAGCCTGGGTTCCCAGCCCCCGAGTGCCCCGCACTCACCAGTCGGGCGGGGGACAGGCACTCCTCCACCAGCCGCTTGCCCAGGCCTTCCCTGCCGTCTGGGTCCTTGCTCTGCGGGCGGGGGTTGTGCAGGCCCTGCCAGCTCAGCTCCCGCACCTGGATGCTGGCCGTGCTGGGCCGAGGCCCAAGGGCCCTGTCCTGGGTCTTGTCCATTCACATCCAGCCTGCGGCACAGGCACAGGGGTGCTCAGCGTGTCCCCACACATGGCCCCGGGGCCGGAGAGGGCTCCCAGGTGCCCTGGCCTGCTCTGCCTGCCTGGGGGCCTCACCGTCCCCTTCCTGGGCTTTGGCTCATACCCCTGCCTGGGTGGGCCACCCTCCCTGTATTTCTTCAGAGCCCACAAGAGGGGAGTGGGCTCCAGACCACGTTTGCTTAGCTGTCCACCGTGACCGGCAGCAGGCCGCACCGCCCCGGGCCCTGTGCTGTGCTTTCCCCGCCTGATGGTTTCTGAGCCTGAGGCCCCAGGACCGGGGTCTCGGGCATTTGGCCCACCTGCCCCGGTGCCCACCGAGGCCCCTCACCCGCAGGCAGAAGCCTTTTCCTTCAGTGGGTCACACATCCGGGCGCGGGGGTGGCATGTGGCCTCAGGCGGTACCTGCAAGAGAAAGCAGGTTGGCCGGGCCCTGGCCCAGGACGAGGCGGGAGCACAGGACGCAGGGGCTGTCGGCCTCAGCCCTTTCCACCACCCTGACGGCAACCTGGCCTGGCCGGGGGGCCAGGAGACAGCCAGGTGGGCCAGAGGGGCTGGGGTTCTTCCAACGCCGGTGCCTGGTTTTTGTTCCAATCCCCACTGGCCCCAGACCTTGGAATCACCTGGGGGGCCAGCCCCACGAGTCTGCCTACGACACCCTGGCCACCTCCCTCCATCTTGCGTGGAGGCTCCCTGACCCCCAACCCCCCACCCCCATGCTCCCTACCACCCTTCCTGGATGGACCGTCCTTATGAGACTGGCCAGTCTACAGCCCTCTGTGGTTTACGCCTTGTTGGGTTGAGCGGGCTCCTCGCCCCGAGACAGGCGGGCTCTGTGTGGGCAGGACGCCCACCGTACACCACAGGGGCTCTGGGATGCTGGCCCAGGAGCTCGTGGTGCTACCGTGCCTGCCTGCCAGCCCCTGGGGACACTCAGGATTCGTCGCGGTTGCAGACCCCCAACCCGGCCCTCGAGAGGCCGGGCTGTGTGGGGGTGCTGGGCCCTGAGACACGCTGCCCAGGCCCCCAGTGCCTCAGGGCCCTTATCTGGAAGGGGACCCCCATGGGGAAAGCCCACGGAGGCCTGGGTTCTGGAGGCGAGCCTCGCCCGACATAGAGTCTCTTGGAGCCTCTGGCCAGGGTTTCTTTCCAGAAGCTCCCTCTGCCGCCGCCTCTCTCCAGCCGGTGAATGGAAGGCCCCAGGCCTTGCAGGAGGGCCCCACCCCTCCACCCCCTGGGAAGAGGCTGCCCACGTTTACCCCAGGCCTGCCAGCTTCGGGCCTTGGAGGGGGCGTGTGGGCTGGCCGGGTTCTGTTCCCGGGGTCCCGCAGGCAGTTCTAAGGGAAGAGCCTGAGGTGCCGCCCTGGACCAGGCCCCAGGGATCTGTCCGGTCTGGCCCAAAGGTCTTGGGGCCCAAGGAGCGGGGCTGTGGCTCCCATCCCTGCACTGTCCCCTCACGACGCTGTGCCGCCCGAGGCTGCACACACTGTTCACGGCCGCGTCCACGTGGCCCTGCCACCCTCCGTCTCTGCAGCCCAGGCTGGCGCCAGCCCCTGGCCTGGCTCGGCACTGCTCGGGGTCCCCTCCAGCACTCCATCCCTCACCACTCGGGGAGAGGCTCTGAGGTCAGGGTCTGTTCCCCTCCAAGTCGCCACCATGGAGACCCTCCCACCCCAGAGTCTGTTTCCTGCCTCATCTCCCCCGGGGGGCAGGGCTGGGGCCCTGCAGTCCCAGTGACGGGGCCCTCTTACAGCATGGCCAGGGGCTGCAGGCAGGGTCCTCAGGGAACCCGATTTGACATCTGGGGATATCACGGGGTTCCTTCCCCCCTGGCTTTGCTGCTTAGTTCTCACGCCTCAGTTTCCCCTCTGGCCCCAGTAAGATAGTGAAGCCTGAAGCCCAGGACTCAAAGGCGCCCTCGGCTCTCACCTGAGGGCTCTGCCCCCGTGCCCCGGCCTTGCGGGCTCGGCCCTGGGCGCCCTCTGCTCTCTCCCATACGAGGTTGTTCTTCCGGCCGGGAGGTTGCAGGACTTGGACGCCATGGCAACGGGGGGCAGGACCTCATTTGAATAATCAAATATTCATGAGCCATGGAATCACCCCAGCACCACCGGGCCGAGCCACACCTCTTAGCAATGGTTGCTATGGCAGGCCAGAGGGGGCAAGGGCAGGGCAGGGGGCGAGAGCACGGCCGCGGGCGGGGGGCCCCCCGGCAGGGGCTGCTGGGCTCGCGCGTGGGCGCCACGCCAGCTGCAGTGGAGAAGAGACGCCATCAGGCGGGGGGGGGGTGGGCGCAGATCCTCCAAGTGTCAGCCCCCAGCAAGGGCGATCTGTAGTGGACTCTCGCCCAACCTTCCTAGGCGTGAGGCCCCCGGGAGGGTCATCCGGAGGGCGAGATTTACCTCCACCAGCACGTGAGGCCGAGGCCACGTTAAAAGGATGAGCCGTGGGGAAGGACCCCCTGGGGATGGAAGCGAAGGCCTGGATACCTGGAGGACAGGCCAGGTCCGCGCCCACAAGGGACGCCGCCGCTCGGTTTCATTGATCAGCCTTTAGTTAGCGTCCACGCGCATCTGGAGCGATCGGGATGTGTTCCCGCGCGGCTCAGTGCACGGCCCGGCCATCCGGACACCACCACAGCACCTGGGGTTGGTGCCGTCGTGGGGGTGGGGGCAACCCCCCAGGGGCGCGCCAGGGTCACGGCTCGCAGTGGGATGAGCTCAGGGGAAGGGCACCGGAGCCTTAGCTGGAGGGGGCCTGGTGGAGAGGGGTGGACGGTGGTGGTTGAGCCTTACATTGCACTACACCTTTCTTGTAAATAGGGTGTTTATGCGTTACTTTAAAAATTTAAGAAATGTTAAAACATGTCTTTCTTAGAGTTTTCAAAGAAGCCAGTTTTGTACACGTGTGTGCTTCAGGTGAGGGAGACTTCACAGTCCAACGGCGACTTTTGCGTTGGATTTGTGGGGCATCGTTTGTTAATCGGGCCACACAGCGAGCTTCTTCTGCAGGTCTGGACCTCCGGGTCTGGGGGAAGCGGAACGGGGCGGGCCGGCAGCTTGTAGGGCCTGTCCAATTTGGGAGAGGTTAGGGGCGAGAGGGTGACAGGCTGCGCACGACGTGAGGTGTAAGTTCCCAGCCGGACTCGCTCGTCCGCGGACTCAGATGCCCCTGCTCAGCCCAGGCGCTCCAGCACCGCCTGCCCCTGGGCGCGCAGCCGTGCCCCGCCCAAGCTGCCAGGCGTCCTGGTGGGGGAGCAGCCGTCCCGGAGCCACCTGCGGGGAAGGGGGTGCAGGGCAGCCGTGTCCCCTGCCACTGAGGATTCCAGGCTCCTGGCGCAGTTCCAGCCTGCTCCTGGCGCCCGACCCTCGATCTGGCGGCCCCTCCGCCTTCTCCAGCCAGAATCCTGCAGGGCGCCCGTGGTACTGACCCTGCGGGCTCCGCCCTCCCTGAGGACTGTTTCTTCCGTTCTCGGCCCATCGGTGGGCTGCGAGGCGCAGAGAAGACCTCCGAGGGCGCAGGCGCAGCTGTAGCTGCGCGCGCCAACGAGGTGCCGAGGAGTTCGGCGCGGGGGCAGGAGCAGCTCAAGGGCCTGGAGCGGGGACCCCAGCGACCCCGCCCCAGCCCACACCCGGGAGCCGACTCGCTCTTCCGCACATCCTCTATCTCTCTGGCCTGGGAAAGTCCGGGCCTTCCTTCTCGGAGAAGTCGTTGGGTTGGGACGCTCGGCTGGAGCCCCGCACCTCCCCTCCCGCGCCGGCGGCAACACCTCCCCCCCGTCCCCGGGCCACGGCCCACGAGGGCCAACTAGCCCGGCAACGCCCTCCGCGCCTTCCGCTCCCGGAAGCCCCGCCCGCCGCGGCCTCTGAAGGGCGGGCCCCTCGGCCAACCGGAGCAGAGATAGGCGGTTCTTGGTTTGAGTCCGGAGGGCACAACCAATGGAAGGCCGCGCTGGGCTGATGGACAGGCGCAGGGCGGCGCGTGCGCGAGCCCGGGCGAGTGTCCGCCGCCCGCGCTCGCGCCCGCTGCCCGCAGCCGGAGCCGCACCCGCCGCGGACGGAGCCCATGCACCCGGGGAGCCGCGCGCCCCGGCCCCCTCCCCCGCCCGCGCCGGCCCCGGGGGCAGTCGCACCAGTGAGCGGTGAGTGCGGTGGGGGGCGGCCGCAACGGGTGGGGGGCACTGGAGTCGGGACGGTGGGGCAGAGCAGCTCGAGGCGGGGAGTCCCCGTCCTCGCGGGGTGCGCGGGGGCGCAGGTGAGCCGCGGGCGGGGCGCTGCGGCTGGGGGCCGGGGTCTGCGGGCGGCGGGGGCCCTGGGTGTGCCTCGCCCTGGTCAGCTGCTCGCGTTCCGTGTGCCTGGCCCTGTCCTCCTTGGGGTCCCCAAGTGCCCTCAGGCGGTGTGTGGTGTCCCCTGCGCCGAGGCCCGCCGGTGGCCATGCTCTAGGCGGGGTCTCCCACCCTCCACAGTCCCCAGGACCCCTTCGAAGAGCTGGAGCGTAGCGGGCGAATCTGAGGTTTAGGAAGTCTTACGTCCTCACCAGGGCACCCCTAATTAAACGTCAGAAATTGGAGACACCCCAGCTGGGGCCTTGGCCTGGGGCCCTTTTTCTTTCCCACCTGTCTCCCTGCTCCCACACATCCTTGGGCCTTTTCCTGTTGGTCTACCTGTGCTTTCTGGAACCCTTGGCCCACTTGGCCTCCTCACCTGCCTTGTTTTCTCCAAAGTTCCCAAGGCAGGTGGACACCACAGGTCTCCCTTCATTTTAACCGTGTGGGTCTCCTCCCCAGAGCTATGCTGAATCCACAGTCAGGGGGCTGGGTTCTTTCTCTGCCCGTCACCCGGTGCCTGCAACAGCTCCTGGCTTCTAGTAGGTGCTCAGTAGTGCTTGTCAAGTGCACCCACATGCCCGGTGGGGCCTGGAACCGGTTGCCGGTTGACACCGGCCTGCCTGGGCACGTTGCTCTGTACTCCACTGTGGCAGGACCTGTTCTTGGTGGGGGGGGGGGCACTGGTAACCTCAGCCCCAGGCACCTCCAGTTCAGGCTTTCTGCCTACCCAGCAAGTTCTAATTTGGGTGCGTGGTAGGGAGGTACTCTCAGCTGTCAGCCCTGCCTCTCCGGGGGCCGGCTTCCTGCCTCTCACACGGTCACTTCGTGAGGCCAGAGGCGGGTCCCGTCCCCCCTCCCCCGCCCCCCCCCAGCTGCAGGAGCCGCAGGTGAGTGGTGGACCATCCTTCTGGCTCCGCGCCTGTTACCTGGATGTTGGGGCCTGGGCGCGGCTGATGGGGCTTCCTGTGCAGGTGGGACGGAGGACCACCACGTTGCCGGGTGCTGCAGCGCCTCCAGGAGCCATGACGGAGTATAAGCTCGTGGTGGTGGGTGCTGGGGGCGTGGGGAAGAGCGCCCTGACCATCCAGCTCATCCAGAACCACTTCGTGGACGAGTATGACCCCACCATCGAGGTGAGCAGGCCGGCCCCTCACCCCAGCCCCGCATCCCCAAGTGGGCCAGGCCTCTGCCTGCTGTGTAGGAGGGTCCCCTCGGCATAGGGCCTGAGACGCCAGAGGTGTGGGCAGGGCTGGTGGTGCTGATGCCCCGTCCTCGGAGGGGGCACCCCTGAGCAGTGTCCTCCCGCAGGACTCCTACCGGAAGCAAGTGGTCATCGACGGGGAGACGTGTCTGTTGGACATCCTGGACACGGCCGGCCAGGAGGAGTACAGCGCCATGCGGGACCAGTACATGCGCACTGGGGAGGGCTTCCTCTGCGTGTTTGCCATCAACAACACCAAGTCCTTCGAGGACATTCACCAGTACCGGTGAGCTGCCCGCCATGCGCGCATGGAGGCCGCCCCGTGCTCGCTGTGCGCCTGGGTGCAGCCCTGCCTGCAGCTCACTCACGCCTTCTTCCTTGCAGGGAGCAGATCAAGAGGGTGAAGGACTCGGATGACGTGCCCATGGTGCTGGTGGGGAACAAGTGTGACCTGGCCGCGCGCACGGTGGAGTCTCGGCAGGCACAGGACCTCGCCCGCAGCTACGGCATCCCCTACATCGAGACCTCGGCCAAGACGCGCCAGGTGAGCTGGCTCCCGCCCTCAGGTAGCCAGGGCCCCGCCCCACCCCGCCAGGGATCCTTGCTCACGGCCCCTCTCCCTTGACACAGGGCAGCCGCTCTGGCTCTGGCTCCAGCTCCGGGACCCTCTGGGACCCTCCGGGACCCCCGTGACCCAGCGGCCCCTCGCGCTGTAAGTCTCCCGGGACGGCAGGGCAGCCAGGGAGGCCAGGGCCGGGGTTTGGGCTGAAGGACCTCTAGGGGGAGGGGGAGGTCCCTGGAGAGAGCTGTCTTGAGCCGGGCCAGAGCGGTGACCCTGGGGCCCCAGCCCCGCTGCCCCCAGCATGCTCCTAATCCCTTAGTGGGCTTTTGGGGACAAGGGCAGTAGCTTGGAAGGGAGCTGGACACAGAGCGGTCGAGCTCCGAGCCAGCCCCGGGGCAGCGAGAGGAGCAAGGCAAGGCTCCTGGTGTGCGGGTGGGTGGGGAAGGGCACAGGGGCTCCTCCCCGCTGGGCCCTCAGGCCAGGCCCCCTCTGAGCGGCCCCTCCTCCGCAGGGCGTGGAGGACGCCTTCTACACACTGGTGCGTGAGATCCGGCAGCACAAGGTGCGCAAGCTGAGCCCACCGGACGAGGGCGGCGCCGGCTGCATGAGCTGCAAGTGCCTGCTGTCCTGATGGCCGCGGCCGCCTGCACCGGCGTGGGCCCCGGAGGCGCCGGGCGCTAGGAGGACGGGAAGGAAGGCAGGAAGTGCTGCCGGAGCCTGGCCAGCCCGGGGTCAATGGACAGAGTGACCGCGGACCTCCCAGGACACTGTGCACAGACTGGCGTGAACTGAGGCCGCCGGCACCCCCGTGTGCCTCTGCGTGCGGCCCCGTCCCGGCCCCCGGGGCGCGGGCTCGACTGCAGTAAATTATTGGATGGTCTTGACCCGGTGTGTGGCTGAGGCTGGGCAGCCGTGGTGGTGGTGTGTGGGACCCCAGCTTCCTCCGGCCAGCGGCCCCTCTGCCGCTCAGGGTGTCCCAGTGCTGCAGGCACAGGCTGGTCATGCGTTTCAGAGTTTTCACAAAAAGCCACTGATCGACCTTGAACCAGCAAGGGGGACCTGAGAGCAGGGGCCAGTCCCGTCCCCTGGAAGGGCCGTCCTCAGTGAGCACGGAAACCCTCGGGGCTGCGGCCGGTGCCTGCCCCTCGGAGCCCCCGACTGCGGGGGGTTGCAGCTCTCCAGCAGCAGGACCACACAGGGCAGAGGCCCTGCGCCGTCCACGCCAGGTGGCTACTCAGGGCCCAAGTCCGGCCCACCTGCTGCCCTCTCTGCGTGAGGGTGGGGCCGGCCGCCGGCCCCTTCCACCTCCCACGAGGGTGGCCCGTGGCTCCCAGACCTGCCGCAGGTTGCCGGCCCACGTGGCCTCGTGGGGCACACTCAGGTGGCAGGTGGCCACAACCCTCCGTGAGAGGGCCCGCCCTGACCTGCGCCAGGACCCCGGGCTGGCTGGGACCCCAGGGCGCTCAGCTCTCACTCCGGCTGGGGTCCGGCTCAGGGTGCCCCTGCTCTCCCAGGGCCCGAGTTCAGGCCCGGCCATCACTGGGAGGCAGGATGTGCCGCTGGCTGGCGAGGGCCGTGGGGCGCCCGGGCTTTCAATCACCCTTCCAGCTGCAGACCGCGCCGCCCCCCCCCCCCCCCGCAGGTACCCAGTTTCCCTGCGGCAGGAGCAGTGTGTTGGGCCCCAGGGCTCAGCCTTTGGGGGCTTGGGCGGGACCTGCCACTGGGGCCTGGGCAGTGGCCCAGGCAGGTGTTGAAGGGACCCAGCATTGTAGCTCTTCGAGGGGCTGCCCGTCCGAGTCTCTGGACTCACTGGGAGGGGCTGCTGTTGCTGTGGCCGCAGGCACACCCCGGAGCTGTCCTGGGTTGGGGGGCAGGCAGACCAGACACAGCCTCAGGCCCCTGGCAGAGGCCACCTCATGCTGCCACTTTTCAGCCTTGGGGACAGTCTGGCGGGGCTGCTCATACTTGGAGACGAGCCAGGGCGGGTCAGCCTCTGTTCTCTGGGGAGCATCTTGGGGCTGGGCGAGTCCTGGGTGCTGGGGCCACTTGCTCCAGGCCCAAGGGCACCATGGGAACTGGTCCTGTGGAAGAAAGCAGACAGCGGGAGCCTCTGTCCCGGGCCAGGTGGCTGTGCCAGGCATGCCCTGTGGAGTCGTCCTGGCTCCCTCTGTGGCTGTCCTGGCCTGACACTGAACCACGCTCTGGGCTGCTGGCCCCCAGGGTGCGCTGTGTCCACCCTGGTGCCCGGCCCCAGCGTGATTTTCCAAACCTCAACAGGAGGGGGGATGCACAGGGACCCGGGGCCTCTCCCCACTGTTTATTGCTCCAAGAGGGTGAATCAGGACGGGACTGTGCTTGAACCCCAGGAATGGGGGAGGTCACACTTCAGAGCCAGGCCATCGAGACCTGAAGGTGCCTGAGCCCAGTGTCCTCCAGGGCCCAGGACGGGACAGCGGGCAGCCCCGGCCTGCGCGTGGGCACAGGGCTTGGGGGGCCCCCGTGGGAGGGCTCAGGCTCCCACCTGTCCCCCATGGCACCTTGAGCTGCTGCTGCTGTGTTCTGGTGTGCACCACACGTGGGGGTCTGCTTGTGCCCTGCAGGCCTGGGGCTGTGCCACGGCGGGGGAGGCCAGCCAGTGAAGGGCCCTCCCCCCGCCCACCCCTCAGTGGAGGGTGCCCTGCTCACTCAGCTCTGTATGCAGGCCACTCCTGTGCACCCTGGGGACTGTGGCAGGGCCGTGAGCACATGCTTGTCCTGCAGGATGCAGGTGCCCCACAGCTCCAGGGTGAGGGAGAACAGGGTCGTGGGACAGCAGGTGTGGGAGGGAGCAAGGGCCCCTGACCTCTAGTCCAGGCAGGCTCCCAGGGGGGCTCAGGACTCCTCACTGGGCAGACTGGGCTGGTGGGGACACGGCTCCTGGACAAGGGTGCTCCTGCCAAGGCCACTTGGTTCTAAGGGCCAGGTCAGCCCGACCAGTAACCTTGGCTGGGGGTCGGCAGAGCCTGCCCCGTGCTCTGGAGAATGTGCCCCAAGGGAGCCCTACTCTGGCTGCACACTGGGCCCAGGCCTCGTCCACACCCCCGGCTGACCAGCCTTCCCTCTGGGGCCACCGTCCCCAGGGGCTCTCCTCGAGGGCTCTGGGCCTCCCTAGGGTGGGTCTGGCCCAGAACCTCAGCCTGGGCTTTGTCGGGGTGGGCTGGGCCCCTGGGGCAGGGGGTGGGGGGCCTGGGGGTGGGTCTCCCTGGGCAGCCCGACCCCGATGGTGAAGTCCTAGAGGAACTGGCTGGTGGGCAGCCACCTGTCACTGGTCCTGGCGGAGAGCAGAGGGTGCTCAGGGCCTGCCTCCCGGCGAAAGCCTTCCCAGTGTGAGCCCGGGGCCCCAGGACAGCCCCTGGGGCAGGCATCCAGGCACCTCTCCGCCTTCGGCAGTGCTTTCCCACGGCACTGTCCCCATGGGCCTGGAGCCCCTGGGGTCTGGAGCCTCCGGCTGAAGAAGCCCCAAGCAGCCCCCCAACAAACCAGAGCCTGCTCCTGGCTGCAGCCCCACTGTGTGCCCCCGACCCCAAGGTCTGGGGGACACGCTCTTCTTGGAGAGCAGGACGGGAGGACCAGGGGCAGAGGCCCCTCACAGGCCCGGGCATCTGTCCCAGCCTCAGCTACCCCCCTTCCCCAACGGCGGCCACAGTGCGGGTGTGGAGGGCCCAGATCTCAGGGACAGAGTGTGCGGGTGTCTCCTGGGCTCAGCAGTCAGGCTGGGGCCCACAGGATGGGCACGCTGCCAGCTGGGCCTCGTCTGGCCATGGGCCCGAGAGCCACTGGGCCAGGGCCAGGCCAGAGGTGAAGGGGCAGCGGGTGTAGGAGCGTGTGGACGGGCTGGAGACCGGGGGCCGTGGCCACAGGAGCCCGGGGGCGGTGTTGGGAGGCAGCACCCTTCGCTGATGGGACACGGGCAGGGTGGGGCTCCCCACCTGCCCCACTGCTGGGGGGACTCCTCGGGGAGGCCCTCCTTGGCCCGTGCGGCCACCTGGTGTGTGTGCGCCATGCCTTCTGCTGGCCATCAGCTGGGCTGCACAGAAGGTGCCCTCCTGGCTCAGGAAAGTCCACCCGACGCCCGTGCCTGGCTCCCACCCGGAGACCTGGTGCAAGGACACGCCCCACCCCCCACCCCCCTCCAACATGCGCTCCAGTCTCCCGGAGCTCCTGGACAGCCTCCCAGGCTGCCCTGCTCCTGCCCCGCAGCCCCGAGCCCTGCAGGCCTCGTCCTGGGAGCACTCTGGGGGCACAGGCTCCCCGAGGGGGGGGTGCATTCAGGTCAGTGGGGACTGTCGTCCCTGCCAGTTCCTGACCGGCACTGGGGGCTCAGGTCCCCGCCAGCAGCCACGCGCACCCGTGCCGACGTGGGCCTGCCCGAGTGCCGACTAGCTGTCCTGGGCGCTCACAGGGGCTCCGTTCCCAGAGGCAGGTACACACGGTGTTGTGGGTGGCGCAGGCCAGCGGTGTGAGGAGCAGGGCTTGCTGCCCGGTGAGGGGACAGCGGGTGTGGGTCTCATTTGTCTGACAGACCCTGAGGACAAGACAGGACACGGGTGGCTCAATGACACCTAGTCCCCGTTCACCCTTAATCCAGAGCAGGACGCAGAGGACCCGGGGGCCGTCCCTCAGGTTACTTCTGAGACTTTCTCATCTTCGCTCTCCGCCCCGGGGCACCCTCTGCTCCCAGGGGTGCTGCTGGGACTGCCTGTCTGTCTGGGAAGAGAAAGCAGGGCGCCCTAACCCGCCAGCCCCGGTGACTGCAGAGAGCGCTCTGCACGCGTCTCTGAGCTACAGGTCGACTTCACGATAAAGCCCGGCACCAGTGACATCCTCAGGGTGCCGCGGTGTCTGAGACTCAGAGAGGAACATCTGCACGCAGTGAAATGCCCACAGCTCAGGTGTGCGGTTGCAACAGTTTTTATTTTCCGTGCTCTGCACACGCTCAAGTTTGGTCTCTGGGTTTTCAACAGGTGGAGCTGCCAGTGCCCCTGCGCCCCGAAGCGCCCCGCGGGGGCCAGGCTGTCCTCAGGCCGTCAGCCCCTGGTGACCCCTGCTTCTCTGCCCCAGCCCCACACCCCCTCAGCCTGCCTTTCCCCGAAATGTCCTCTGAGTGGGTCACAGAGGGTCTGGCCTCTTTCCCTGAGCAAAGTCCATCTCGGCTCATCCTGCCTTGAGTGGGTCCACAGATTATTCTTTTTCGTCATCCATTTTCGGGTCACCACAGTCCACCTCTCCCTGCTGAGGTCCACCTTCAAAGCCACCTGGCTGCTCCCGGCTTTCAGCGACCACAAGCAGCGCGTGTCCCGCGCAGGCTGCACGGGCGCACCTGTTCAGGTCGGTGGGGCGACTCCCCGGGAGCCCGTTGGGTTGCACGGTGAGAAGCTGCCAAGCTGCCCCAGCAGCGGATGCGCCGTCCTTGGCCCCTGCGGTGAGCGGCCTCCCCTGCCTGCGGCCCTGCACCCTCCCCGCACGGGCTGCGCTGGGCTGCGGCCGACCGGTGGGTGTGGAGCGGCGTCCCGTGTGAACACTGAGCATTTTCCTGGGTCTGCTGGGTGCACGGTGACACGCCGCACCCCAGGGACCCAAGTGTGCCTCGTCTCTGTCGGGTGTCTTCAGGGCGTGGGCCTGTTTTTTAAAAGACTTTATTTATTAGCCCTGGCTGGCGTGGCTCAGTGGATTGAGCTCGGGCTGCGAACCAAAGCATTGCAGGTTCGATTCCCAGTCAGGGAACAGGGCACATGCCTGGGTTGCAGACCAGGGCCCCCAGCAACCGCACATTGATGTTTCTCTCTCTCTCTTTCTCCCTCCCTTCCCTCTCTAAAAATAAATAAATAAAATCTTTAAAAAATCTTTAAAGCTTTTTCTCAAAAAAAAAAGGACTTTATTTATTCTAGAAGGAGGAGAAGGGAGGGAGAAAGAAAGGACAGAAACACTGATGTGAGAGAAACATCGATCAGTTACCTCTTGTACCCGCCCGACCAGGGACCAAACCCACACCCAGGTCTGCACACTGACCAGGAATCTAACCCACGACCTTCTGCTTTGCAGGACAATGCCCAACCCACTGGGCTACGCTGATCAGGGCAAATAGGTAGCTTTCCTGGGCAGACTCGGGTTGGCCCAAGGCTAAAGGGTTTGCCAGCTGGCCCTTGTGCCCACGTGTGCAGACAGGCTCGGCGCGGCGGACGGCGGGCGCACCAGGCTTGTTCTCACGCCCCGGGCTCCTGGGAGCGCTCGACCCACAGACGGCAGCCGTGAGGGAACGGGGCTGGGTGGGGGCTCAGGGCTCCGAGGGCTTGTTGCAGTTCCACAGCACACACGCAGCCGCCGGGGATGGGCGCTACCACGGGGGAGGGGGCGGTGCTGGAGGACAGAGACCTCCCTGTATTATTTCTTGCAGCTTCATGGGAACCTACAGTTTTCTCAAAAAGTGGGGCTGGCCTTTGAGGTCGGGCCAGTTGGCAGGCTGCACAGGTGTTGATGGGAGGGGGTGAGGAGGTGAGGAGGGGGAAGGAAGGCACAGGAGTTGAAGGGCCCCTACTGGGTGGGCTTTCTGTGGGTTCAGCCGCACCTCAGGGGTCTGGTCAGTGGGGGTGGGGAGCAAGAGGCCGGGCAGAGCCCCCAGCTCCTCCCTACACCCTGCCCACCGCCACGCCACTGAGTGCCCTTTCAGCTCGGACCCTCAGAGCAGGGGTCAGTTTAGCCAGTGCACCGTCTTCCCCCAAACCCGCCCCATTTGCCTGGCACCCCACCCCACCAGAAGGCTCTGGTCACTGTCGAGGCTCCCTCCTCCTCAGCCCCCCTCCCCTCCCACAGAGTGCTGCTGACATGAGCTGGGGCTGGCCGTGCCTGGCTCTGCCTCCGCGGCCCCGCCTTCCCATCCCAGTGCCCCAGCTGGGGAGCCATCATGACCTCCACGTGGCTCCCAGAGGCCCCCCCACTTCTGTGGCGGCCTCCCTGCACCTGTGACCGGAGAGGTCTGGCTGTGCACGCGGCACCCAACACGGGGGGCGGGGGGGCTCCGAGCAGACCCGACTGCAGCCGCAAAAGGAAACCGGTGCGATGTCTCTCGTGCAGTGGTGTCACTAACTGCTCCAGCAAGTCCTGTTCCCGAGCAGAAAATTAACTCCCCTCTCCGGTCTCCTCCCCAAGAGGGTGAGGCAGGGGCAGACCTCAGCCTGCCGCCCGGTCCGCTCCGAGCTGCTAAGGAAGGCCACAGCGGTAACTTTCGCGTGCCAGGACACTGCGGGTCACCTCTGCTTCTCAGAAATACCTACTGCCCAGCCGGCCGAGGGCTTCCAGTGCAAACCCCAGTGCAGGCTGCACGTCCACGCCTTGAAAAGAGGGAGGTGGCCCATTCATTCCCTGAGAACCAAAAGGCTGAGCCCAGCATTAAGACAACCCCCAGGCCCAGCAGGCGGCTACCAAGACCAGGAGGGGCGCGTGATAACAGAGGAACAAACCCCTGTCTCCCACGCTCACAGCGGCCAGCCTACGCACCCAGGAAGGCCCGCCACCCGCACGGGAGCACCAACGGATGGACAGAAAGTGTGGGCGCCACGAGACAGGGAGTGCCGTCGTCGGGGTGCGGACAGAAATGACTGCGAACCTGCAATTCTCGGCCCAGCGGAAGTGTCCTTCAAATACAGGGGGCACACACAGGCGTTTTCCGAGAAGCGACAACGGGCAGGATCCCTGACCAGTGAACCCACACCAAGCGCAGCCTCGGCTCTCCGGGGTTCGTCTGTTCTGCTCAGGCCTGGGCCCTCGGCACCTGCGGCGCCGCGGGGCACAGTCCGCAACATTCGCCCACAACGTCGGGGCAGTGCGACGTTACCCGTAGATCACAGACGCCGCCTTGAATGACGTCGACGCTGTCTTTCGCATCTATCTGCACACCAGCCTACGAACGTCCGTGTGTCCCCCGCCCCACGGCGCGGTCCGAGGGCTCGGCGGGGGGTGTCGCGCGGAATTTTCAGACCCAGACTCAGCCTCCGCTCCAAGTCACCGAACCCAGCCCGTATCCGCCACGCTCACGTCCTGACCCCGCCCGAGAGGCGAGCTCCAGGCAGCGTCCTCTCCTCGTGGGATGTCCGAGGCCCGCCCACGCACGCGCGGGACCCTCTGTCGGTCCCAGGTCACAGCCCGGCCCTGTGGGTGGCGGCGAGAGAGACCCAGCCCGCCCATAGTCCCGCCCACCAACCCCGCCCCTCGTCTTGGCCACGCCCACCGCAGACACCGCCCCTCGCGCCCCGCCCCGCCCCCAAGCCTCGGCGGCACCTCCAGACCACGCCCCCACCGCGGGTCTGGACGGCGACCTGACCACGGTCCCCCTAGGCCCTCCCTTCCCCCTGTAGACAGCGTGCCGCTCCTTCCTGGTGACAGGCTAGGTACAGTCCGCTGTCGTCCGTAGGTCAGTCATTCCCGCCGTCTGACAACCCGCGGGCCGGTCAGACGGCCGGCCCGGGGTCATCCCTTACCGGCACCGGCCTCGGTCCGGCCTCCTGCGGACGCACTCCGGGCACTACTACTGCGGTCACGCTGCTCGGGCGACGCGGGCGCGCGCGCGGGGGGGGGGGGCGGGGCGGGAGGACGTCAGCGCGCCTTTTCGCCTTCCCAGCTCCGGATGCGTCCCTGCGCGTGCGCGTCGGCCCCCCTTTCAGGACGCGGCGGCGGTGCGCCTGCGCGGTCCGCGTCTCGGTGGATAGGCCTTAGCGCAGTCGCTGGGTCCGCCGGCTAGAGCCACTGGTTCCCTGGCTCCCTGCCAGCCGGACAAGCTAGAGCGGGCTTCGCCAGACTTTCTCTCCCAAATTGAGTAATCCTCGACCTTATTCCTAAAGGAGCCGGTCCCAGGCAGGACAGCCCTGGCAGAGGACTCCCCGGGTCGACCCACAGGGCAGTGGGCCTTGAGCGTTGCCATGTGCCCGCCCCACCACTCCGCCCTGTTAGGTCGCCCGAGAACCTGGGGGGCGCTGGGTCGGCGACTCAGGTTGGGGAGAGAAGCCGTAACGGCGACAGCACCTCGGGGGGCTTTGATCCAGCGGTGTCACGAGGACTGGAGAGATGTAAACACTGGGCCCCCACTTTGCAGAATTGGGCGGGCTCCAGCCAAGGTGCCCACGCAGGTGTGGAGACACGCGGGTGCGGGGAGAGCTGGTGGACTTCTGCAGCTTCCCAGGACGGCAATTCAGCAGTGTCTTGGAAGGACCTTAGAACCAGGCAGGTCCCCCTCTAGGATGGCGTCCAGGTAAGAATTGTCCAAACCTGGAAGAATTTTTATGCGTGTATTAGAGCCAAACTGGCGAGTGCTTGGGAGTGAAATCTCAGTGGATTAAGCAAACGCTCTGGAGAATGGCAGTTTTGCAGTTTATGTTGCGAATTAGAAAAAAAGAGGAGGCATAAGGGGCGCTGGTCTCGGAGATGGGCGCCCCAGGCCCTTCACCTTCCTGCCTCTGTCTGGTTTTCTGCAAGAGCCCACGCTGCTGGAGGCACGAAGTCATGTTCAAGTCGGCCGCAGTGCCCGCCAGGGCCCCCAGAAGTCCCCCTCTGCCCCTCTCCCGCCCTCCGGCTGCAGTGGCCTCTGCCCGAAACCCTGCCCTCCTGGTCCTGCTCCCCTGTCTTCACTTGACACTCAGTTGAGTTGACAAGTGTCATCTGTTCCTGCTCCGCGGAGGCTTATGGGCGTCTGGGCCTTGGCGGTCCGCCCCTACAGAGCCCTGGGCTTCCCAGGACTCCTGTCCCCACTCTCGTGGCCCCGGCCCCCTTGCTACACAACCGAAGACTGGCCCAGCCAAACACTCTCTCGCATCGAGTAACATCTCACTTGATCCCCACGAAGAGCCGACCACCCAGGGAGCCCGGCGGTTCTCATCCCCCATGCGCACTGTGCCGCCCCCTGGCGGCCGCAGACGTGAGGCCGGGCCTGCGGCGAGCATCCCCTACCTAGTGGGCCCGATTTCCCCGCCGCGCCCGCGCCCCCGCCCCCTCCCGGGCGCTGTAGCCCCCGGGACCTACCTGGGCCCGTCCGCGCTGCCCCTGGATTCCTTTCCTCTGGCAGCACTTCCCCCAGGCACGTTCCACCATCCAAATACTGTTGTGTAGTTCACTTCTAAATTTCCTTCCCCGTCCGGGCCTGGGCTCCGTGGGCGCTGGCTCAGACCTTGGCCCGGCTCTGCGCACCAATGTGGCCCGGTAGCAGTGGCCGGCCCACGGTCGGTGTCCGATACCCGGTTGGGTTGATGACGGCCTGAGCGGTACAGCACACGGAGCACCTCTGCTCCCGCAAGTGTGCGAATCAGCGGGGGCACCGCAGCCGGGAGGCGGTCGCTCGCTGCGGCTGTGGCCCCCACGGGCATGCCCTGCGCAGTCGCGCGCCCTCGGAGGTTTCCACACGTGCTCAAAAAACTCAAGTGGTGCACCCCCGAGGGCCATCCCCTGTCAGGAGTGGTGTTTCTAGCTGTTGGAACGTGCGTGTGTTATGCAACCATTTTGAACCGTTTATTCAACTATCGGCAGGAAGTTATTCAACCATTTTCCTGCCGATGGACATTTAGATTGTTTCCAGGTTGAACAGTTACAAAACGCTGCACAAACACCCTGGGGACCTGTCGCCTAAGCTCACGGTTGCTCTGGACAGGTCGGTGGGTGGGTAGAAACGGGTGCACGCGCGTTTTACATAACGAACCAGCGCCCCAGAGAGCCTGGGACAGCCTCGCCCCCCGTGGCACAGCCACTCGATCTCCAGTCCCGGAGCTGAGAGGCGTCTCAGGTGCTTGGTTTCTGCTCCAGGGAAACCCGCAGGCCCGCCCCTCCCCACGCCCCGCCTCGGCCTGGCGCCCCGCCCCCGTGGGCCGGGCCCCGCCCCTCCTCCCGAGGCCCCGCCCCTATCCCGAGCCCCGGCGGAAGCAGTGTCCAGGCTAAAGCGGCGGCGACGCAAGGTGAGCTCTGGGTTTGAGGGTCTCGGGGTCGCAGCCGGCCGGCCGGGCTGGGGAGGACCTTTCGCGGCGCCCCTGGAGGGGCGGGTGAGCTCGGGCGACTCCCGCGGGCGTTGGCTGCGGCCCAAGAAGGGCGCGGCCGGGCGTCGGCATCCTTTTCCAGGCTGCAGAGCACCGCCTGACCTGGAGGGATCGCGCGGAACCCGGCGCGGACCGCCCACGACACCCCCCCCCCCCCGTGGTCCGCCGCCGCGTCTCCGCGCTGGCGGAGGTAGCATACGGTCCCGGCCGCCAGCTGGAGGCTCGGTGGACCCGGGACGTGCCCGCCCCGGTGGATGCCACCCGTGGGCGCCGCCCCAGCGAAGGCCCAAGCCCAGCGCCTGATCTGGCGCGGGTCCCGCTGAGCGGCCTGTTGTCGCACTTGAAACCGCTGATTCGGGGCGTTGCTCAGCTCCTGGGTTCCACCCTCGGGACCCTCGGGAGCAGCCCGGCTGGGGATCCTGAAATGCGGTCGTACTTCCCTAGGTCGGGGACCTTAATGGGGGCGTCTTTGGGGGGTGCCGGACGTTCCCACGGGGTTCTCGAGGTACCCAAAGGCCCAGCGAAGGGGGCGCCCCAGTGACTGTGAAGCCCAGGGAGTGTCTTCCGATGGGGCGGCCCTGTCCCTCTTCTCAACGTCAGACCACCACGTGTGAGCGGCGCTCCTTGGTGTCAGGCTGCTTCCCGGAGAGGGTGCAGCCTGGGGCAGCAGCCCAGGGGCTAGGGGGCTCAGTGGTCCCCCAGGCTGGCAGGCGCGGGGAGCAGCAGCCCTGACCTCTCCCCTCTGGCCAGGGCGGGGGATTCTGAGTCAGGATTTGGCCGACCACACCCTGGCCCCCCGTGGGGGGAGGTTGGGATTGCTCACACACTCTGAGCTGTGGGCTGGCGGACTCCTGGCTTCTCCGTGCGGCATGGCCAGTCACAGCCACCCTCGCCCCGTTTCCGCAGGCCGCCTACGGGGACCTGCAAGCAGGACTTTTGCCTGCTGGTAGTCGCAGGTCAGCGGCAGTGGAACCAGAGCCTTTGCCTGCCCCGCCCCCACTGCGCTCTGAACCAGCTGTGGGCAGCCGAGGGGGCGGGGGAAGGGGGACGGGCCTCCGTCAGCCTGGCCGGCCAGTGCCAGGCTCCGATGCAAACACGCGCAGGGAAGCGCTCCCAGGAACCGCGGGCGGGGGTTTTGAGCGAGGCCGAGTTCTCAGGAGTCCCAGGTTTTGGGGAACCGGGGCCTCACGTGGGGCTGAGTCATCCCATTGGGCAGGCCCATCTAAAGGGCAGCTCCAGTCGCATCATTTCCAGGGCTTTCCATCGTGCTTGAGCGAACGCAGATGCCCGGCACTGCCCCCCACCCGTCTCAGCAGCGAGGCCGGCCCCTGCCGCCCCCCCCCAACTGTCCCGGTGTGGGTGGTCCCTGGTGCGGCGCTGTGTCGGAGCCGGTGATCTGCTGCCGCCCCAGACCTGCTGCCAGATCCTCTGTCTTTCCCAGCCTGCCCCATGGCCCGGCTACTCCAGCGGCGGGTCCAGGGTGGGGCAGGCTGTGCCCCAGCCCGTCGGAGTCCCAGGCCCTCGGGAAAGGGTCACAGAAGCTGGGCCTGGGGTCCCCACTGCTCTGCTGTGTCCTGTCCAAGGGCACCCATGGCTGGTGCTCCTGGCTGGAGAGCTGTTACCTGACTACAGGCACCTGTCCCTCCCAAGCAGCTGCTTCCGGGCGGAGAGGCCTGGGGTCCTCACATCTTGGGGGGTGGGGGGGTCTCTGGCTTTGTGGATGGCCCAGCCCGGGCATCCCTCTGGTTCTCAGAGGGAAAGCTGGCTGAGCAGGCAGAAGTAGTTTCCAGAGCACGGTGTGCACTGCCCATCCCGTGCTGTGCCCAGGCCCACAGGCCACCCCCTCCCCGCCGGCCCTTGCCTGGGCACATGAGGCAGGGGAGCTCCAGGAGGCAAGCCCAGGTGCCGCCCTCTCCCAGGCAGCGGCAGGAGGCTGCGGGGCGAGTGCAGCCTCTGCCCCCCGCAGCCCTGGCCCCAAACTCTGTGGTGGTTTTTGCCAGGGCAGCCCACGGGTGCCGTGTCCCTCTGCCCTCCCCGTCTCTGTCCCTGGGGGCTGAGGCCTGGGGGAGAGGCTGCGGCGTCCTCCGCTGGGTCTCTGGCCCCGGAAACCTGAGATACCTGGGCTGAGCTGCCCTCCTGCCCCCTCTGCCCTCCACCTAGGACACACCTGCCTCTCACCATGAATCTCGACCTGCACTACGAGCAGCTCAGCGACGCCCGGTGGACGGAGCTCCTGCCTGTGATGCAGCAGTGCCCGGTGATCAGGTGCGTGCAGGGTCCCCGAGGGGTGGCGGCCAGCCGGGCCCCGGGTGGGCGCTGTAAGCACCTTCCTTGTGGATGCGTGGCACCGACTGTATGAGTTTCCCACGGTGCGAGATGGTCTTGTGTTTCCCCCAAACATTTAAAGACGTAAACCTGCTCCTGGCTCCTGCCTGTGGGCGGGGCTTGGTGTGGAGGCTCCGGAGGCGGGTGGGCGGGGCCTCTGCCCGGCTCCCTCCCCAGGGACAGCCCCGCCCTCGCCTCTCAGGTGCTGCCTGGCCTTGGTCGCACCTGGCCTGTGGCTGAGGTCCTTGAGCCCAGCCGCCCCTCCGGCTTCACACCACCGCAGCCGCCTGCCGCCTGCCCTTCTAGCTGGTCTGGGTCGGGCTTAGGTTCACAGAAGGGTTACGAACGTGGTTTGGGGGGCGCCTCTGCCCGCCACCCTGCTTCCCCCGAAGCCAGCGCCGAGCGCCCGGGGCACTGGGCAAGCCACCTGGACTTGGACGTCACCGGCTTCCCCGCCGGGTCCTTTCCCGTCGCAGTCAGCGCAGGATCCCGCGTGGCATTGAGCCGCCTCCCGTCTGGGACGGTCCCTCTGTCCCCTTCCCCCGTCCCCCCCCGCCCCCCTCTGTGGCTCCGCTCAGCTCTGGAGAGAGTCCGGGTGACGTCGTCTCCCGGCGGAGGGACACATTTTTGGCCAGCACACGCAGAATCCGTGTCGCGTCCCGCCTGGCGTAGCCTGCCATGGGGTGCGCGGCCGCGAGGGCACGCCGCGGTCGCCCCGGGTTGTCCCTGTGGCCGGCCTGCGCTCAGGCGGGGCGTCCGCTGGTTTTGTCCCGTGCGGCCACCGTCCCTTTGCCGCGCGAGGGCACAACGGGCCGGCCGAGGCCGGCGGCAGCCTCCAGCCTGGAGGGGCGTTTTTACCACAACGGCTGAACAAAGAAGTCGTGTTATTGGAAAGAAACTGAACAAAGAAACAGAAACAAAAACTCCCCTGGCTGCTGTGGCTTGGCGGACTGAGTGCCGGCCTGCGCGACCCGAAGGGCCTGGTTTCACCGCGTCCAGGGCACAGGCCTGCGCTGCCGGCTGGGTCCCCAGTAGGGGGCGTGCGAGAGGCAGCCACACGTGGATGTTTCTCTCCCTCTCTCCCCCTCTCTAAAAATAAGTCAAAAAGTCCTAGGAAAAAAAAAAAAAACAGGTTAAAAAGCCCCGTCTCCCCCTGGGTCGTGGCAGCCGCCTCGGGCAACGGGCCGGACGCTCTGCTCACGCCCTGCTCCTGCAGCTCTGCCCCCTGCCTGCAGCGGCCCGGGGTTTCGTCACGGTCACCCCTGGGCCTTGTCCTTGCCAGGACCTTTCTTTAAATCCTCACCTGAGGACATTACTGACTTTAGAGGGAGCAGGAGAGGGGAGAGAGAAAAGCGTCGACCGGCTGCCTCTCGCAGGCGCGACAGCGGGGGTCGGGGTGGGGGCTGAGCCCGCTCCCCAGGCGGGTGCCCTGACCTGGAATCGACCCTGCGGCCCTCCGGGGCTGAAACGACGCTCCAGCTGACCCAGCCGCCCGGCCGGGGCCCTCGCTGGGACTGCTCACTCCCCACCCCTCTCAGTTTGTCACAGCCGCCCCCCAGGGCCTCTCCGATGTCCCACGAGAGCAGGTGGCCCGGTCCCGGGCACCTGCAGCTGGGTTTCACGTGCGTCCGGCTGCTCACATCGCAGCCCGGCCGTGCCCTCTGAGGGGCACACCCTCCGGGAGGGGACGGGGGGCTGGACACGCCGACCCTGCCCCGCGCGTGCACAGCCGCCCCGTCCTCGGCCCTGGAGCGGGAGGTCACAACCTGCGGTGGGGGCCACGACCCGCGGTGGCGGCGTGACTGTCGGGGGGTGTCCGCCCGCAGGCTGGTGGACTGCGGCGTCACCGAGGGGCGCTGCCGGGACATGAGCTCCGCACTCCGGGACAACGCCGCCCTGACGGAGCTCAGCCTCTGCTCCAACGAGCTGGGGGACGCCGGCACGGACCTGCTGCTCCAGGGCCTGCAGAGCCCCACCTGCAAGGTCCGGAAGCTCAGGTGAGCCCCCGTGGGCCGCACGGCCAACCGTGCAGGGCCTGGGCCCTGCCCCCGTGGGAGGCTCACGGGGACCCCGCCGCCCTGCTCCCTGAGGCGCACCGCAGCCTCTCACACCCCCACCCGTGCACCCCCTCCTGCCCTCGGCCCGGGGACCCCAGAGCCCCGCGGCCCGGTGTCTGGCCTCGCGGTGACGGTGGGCTTGCGGCCCGACAGCCTCCAGAGCTGCTGCCTGAGCGAGGCCAGCGGCCGGACCCTGGCCAGCGTGCTGCGTGCCGCACCCTCCCTGCGCGAGCTGGACCTCAGCTACAACCCCCTCGGGGACGTGGGCCTCCAGCTGCTCTGTGAAGGACTCCGGGACCCCCAGTGCCACGTCGAGAGTCTGGAGTGAGTGTGCCCACCCGGTCCCCGAGCTGCCTGCTTTCCTGTCCCCGGGCCTGCGCTGCACAGGCCCTGCCCCATGCCGGCTGCAGGGAGGCCTGAGGAGGGGCTCTCGGGGACAGGCGTTGCTCCCCTGTGACTCGGCCGTGACCCTCTCAGAGGAGCTGGCAGCCAGCTGGTGACCCTGCACCTGCTTGCAGGGTGGCCTGGCCCCGCAAACGCGCAGGGGGTCACAGCTGTGGCTGGGGATGCGGTGGGGCGGGAGGCCGGGCCTTGCTGCTGGTCCATTGAACCCAGGACTCAGGTCGGTGGGTGGTCCCCAGGACGGTCCAGTTACCTGGGCTCCGTAGGGATGGCTCCTGGCCTCTGCAGTGCCGTCGCTGCCTGGTGCGGTGTCCGCAGGCCTCAGGCCAGGGCCGGGAGCGGAGGGCACTCCTGGGGCGAGGACTGACTGCCCGCCTGTCCCCAGGCTGCAGTACTGCAGCCTCTCGGCCGCCAGCTGCGAGCCCCTGGCTGCGGCACTCAGGGCCCGGCCGGAGCTGAAGGACCTGGTGCTGAACAACAACGACTTCGGGGAGGCCGGCGCCCGGACCCTGTGCCAGGCCCTGGTGGACTCCGCCTGCCCGCTGGAGTCACTCAAGTGAGCGCTGGCCTGCCTGGGTGGGGCGGGCGCCGTGCTGGGTGGGGCGTCCCCCGCGCTGGGTGGGGTCTCCCGGCTCCCACAGCGCCTCCTGTGCCCCAGGCTGGAGAGCTGCGGCCTCACCTCAGCCAACTGTCAGGACCTGTGTGGCGTGCTGGCCACCAAGGCCTCGCTGTGCAACCTGGAGCTGGGCGACAACAGGCTGGGGGACGCGGGCGTTGCGGCGCTGTGCCCCGGGCTGCTGAGCCCCGGCTGCCAGCTGAAGACCCTGTGGTGAGTTGGACTTGGGCAGGTGGGCGCGGGGGCGCGGGGGCTGCCGCTCCTGTGTTCTGGGGTCCGAGGCCACCACTGCAGCCGGGTGGGGGGGGCGACGTGCACCACCGTCACCGCACTGGCACGGGGTTGGCACCGCCCCGCCGGCCCCGTCATGACCTGTCCCCGGCCCCTAGGCTCTGGGAGTGTGACATCACGGCCAGCGGCTGCGGGGACCTCTGCCGCGTCCTCAGGGCCAAGGAGAGCCTGAGGGAGTTCAGCGTGGCCGGCAACGCGGTGGGGGACGAGGGGGTCCGGCTGCTGTGCGAGAGCCTGCGGGAGCCCCGCTGCCACCTGGAGTCCCTGTGGTGAGCGCCCGGCGGTGTGTGCGGGGGACAGGTGGCCCGAGGGGACCTGCCAGGGGAGGGCGGTGGGGCCCGGGGGAACGCCTGTAGCCGCGTGGCCGTGGCCGGGTCCGGGGTGGCCTGGTCGGGGGCGTGCTGGGGGCTGTGTGGGGCCCCCGGGGTGCCGGAGCCTGGGCCGCAGCAGTCCCCGTGCCCCCCAGGGTGAAGTCCTGCAGCCTGACCGCAGCCTGCTGCCCACACGTCAGCGCCATGCTGGCCCAGAACCGGAGCCTGCAGGAGCTGCAGCTCAGCAACAACAAGCTGGCGGACGCCGGCGTGGAGGAGCTGTGCCGCGGCCTCAGCCAGCCCGGCGTGCCGCTGCGGTCGCTCTGGTGAGCGTGCGTCGGCGCCCAGTCCCGGCGCCTCCTGACCCCCTCGAGGCCCCACCCCGCGCCCCACCCGTGGTGGCACTGACGCTGACGGAGGGCCAGGCGGGGTGGGGGGTTGTGCGTGTGCGCACGCGTGTGCGCGTTTCATTTCCCACGGGAGGGCTCAGGACCCCGCCGCCAGGCCTCTCGGCCCGGCTGTCCCTGCTCCGCGTCCTGTTTCTGCCGCCCTTCCTCCCCGGGCTCCATCCTCATCCTCTGTCCTGGCCTGCGCCTCACCGGCGGCTTCCCTGGGACCCCCTGGCCCCCGCGGGCGTGGTGCTCAGCCACCACACAGGGCAGGGCGCCTGCAGCTTCCGGGTGCCCCAGCTCAGGGCTCCGTGGCACCCTGGGGACTCCTGGACCTTGGTGTTACCCTCTGCTGGTGCCAGTGGGTGCCAGGCCTGCCCTCCACCGTCCTCTGGGCCGTGTCCACGGCCTGTGGAGCCCGGAAGCCCGTGTCCTGCGCCACCCCCAGCTTCAGCCGAGTTCTCCCCACCTGGGCAGCTCTGGCCAGCTGGGGGGTGGGGGGTGGGGGTGCGGCCCTCCTCCTCTTGTCCTCCCACCACCCAGCACCGCTCTTCCCGGAGGCCACTGGGTGCCTGCCCTCTGCCCCTGCCGGTGGAAGCCCTATGTCCAGGTGTGGCCGCAGCCGCAGGCCAGCCGCCGACGCTGTGCCCACCCCAGGGGGCTCTGCACCTGTGCCCAGTCTGTTCAGGGCCACGGAGACAGACCTGGGAACAGCTCCAACCCAGGGGCCTTCTTTTCTTCCGTATATATTTTTTAAAGATACTTAAAAAAACCTTATTTACTTATTTTTAGACAGAGGAGAAGGAAGGGAGGAAGAGGAGGAGAGAAATAGTGTGTGGTTGCTTCTTATGCATCCCCCACAGGGGACCTGGCCCACAACCCGGGCGTGTGCCCTGACTGGGAGTCACACTGGCGGCCCTTTGGTTCGCAGGCCGGAGCTCGGCCCACTGCGCCGCAGCAGCCAGGGCGGACGCTGGGGTCTCGAAGTGTGTGCCCCACCCCCGCCGTCCGTCCTGGGTTCTGCTGGTGGCACAGGCCCAGGTCACTCAACCAGTCAGCAGCCGCCAGGGGCGTGCCCTTGTCCTGACTTCCGCCCTGCTGTCCACCCAGGCTGGGGGACTGCGAGGTGACCGACGCCAGCTGCGGCAACCTGGCCTCACTCCTGCTGACCAGCCGCAGCCTGCAGGAGCTGGACCTCAGCAACAACTGCATGAGCGAGGTGGGCGTCCTGAGGCTGGCGGAGAGCGCCCAGCAGCCCAGCTGCGTCCTGGAGAAGCTGGTGTAAGCAGCGTGGCGGGCGACGGGGCCCGGGCGGGCTGGGGGCAGAGCGGGCGGGTGGCCGGGGCAGACGGGGGTGGGGGGTGGGGGGTAGGGCGGGGGGGCGTGGCGGCCCTGGCGTGCCCCGGCCCACACCCTCCCGCCCCCACCAGCCTGTACGACATCTACTGGACGGAGGAGGTGGACGACCGCCTGCAGGCCCTGGCGGAGAAGAAGCCCAGCCTGAAGATCATCTGCTGAGCCCCCGCCGGCTCCCAGAGCCGCCGGCCACCGAGTCCCCCGGGGGACTGGCCGGCTCCCGGGGGCTCTTTCCCGGTGCCTTCGCTTTACTGAAGGGAAAGGCTCACCTCGGAGAACGTTTTAGACACTTTATAGTTATTAAAGTACTTTTTGAGCAGAGGGGTTCTCGTCCTTCCTTGCAGGGACCCCAGAGACCTGTGTCTCGGGGTGATGCTTCCTCGGGCGCGAGCTGCCCCAAGCTCCACACCGGGCAGCCCAAACAAGTCAGCGCCTTGCAGGCCCTGGCGAGCGTGGGCTCCCGGGAACCTGCCCCTGTGGCCCCAGCGGCCGCCCCAGGAGGGGCCTGCCCGTGCCTCTGGTCAGCAGCTGGCCCAACAGCCCAGTGGGAGTCGTCCCCGGGCCACCTGCACCTCCGGCCTGGGGACTGCTCCACCCGGGCCGGTCTGCTGACGGAGCCTGCAGCCCTCTGGACGGCAAGGGCAGGCCCCCTGCTGGCACAGTATGGGGGAGTGTGCAGCCCACAGCGGCTTTCAGGGGTGGCGGCCGCAGCTCGCCGCTGCGAGGCCCTCCGCAGTGCCCGAGGCCCCGGCTTCTGACCGGGACCCCGTCCCCCCACCGTGAGGACACGGGGCTCCCTGAAGGAAAGGCAACCAGTCTGGGCTGCGTCTGTGCACGGTGAGCCCGGGAGAGCTCAGGGACCAGGCAGCTGGGCTAGGGACGGAGCCTGGCAGCCACCCGCTAAAGGGACTGCACGTGGGGGAAAGGAGGCCGGGACCCAAAGGAGTGGCCGTGAGCACCAGCCCACGAGGCACCGCCCGCCGCAGGCATCAGCACCGCGGTGCAGCCGGGGGCACGGGGCGCCTCGGGTCCCTGCTGTGCTGGTGGAGCAAAGCCCGCTCCAGGACGAGCAGAGCAAGCCCGGGGCAGCGGGGGTGCAGCGGCCCCTGTGCCAGCAGAGGCTGGACACCCCCACAGGGAGGGCGGGGGGCCTTCCAGCACTGGGGACAGGGCGGCTGGGCTCAAGGAGACAGGTCCCGGTCCTGTCTGCTGCCCGCGGTCCACAGGGGTGGGGGGGACCCTCTCCACTTCCCGCCTGTTTGCATGTCCAGGGTCCATCACCAGCCACCCCCCAACCACAACCATTCCCCACCCTAACCCTAAACCCCCCAGGTCCCCGGGGCCTGAGCCAGCAGAGCAGGTGACCCCGTGCCCCTGAGCAGCCCCGCCCCACGACCCCCACCCCCCAGGCACCGCCCCCGAGCGGCAGGCACAGTGAAGGCTGCGGACAGCGAGGGTGCAAACCTCAAACCACCTTCCGTTTATTTGTTCCGTTTGCTCGTGGAGATGACCATCAGCTCGCGGCCAGAGACCCCAGGACCCTTCCTTCCGACCGCGGGCGCTGGGCCTTGGGGTTCCCGACCTGACGCCCTGCCCAGAGACCTCTTCCCCTGCCCGCACCCCTGCGGTCAGCGGGGCTGGGGGAGGCCCCGGGAGGACGGCTCAGGGCCGCGGCGCAGGCCCACCCGTCTCGGCCGTCTCGGGAGTCGGAGGACCGTGCCAGCGACACGTGTGGCCAGGGGGCGCGGCAGGGGCCAGTGGAGGAACCGGCCGGGCCCTCTGGGTGCCAGGGCTCGGTGTGGTCCAGAGGCAGACCACGCAGACAGCGGGCCGCTGCCCCGGACAAGCGCCAGCCCCGCCTGCCGGCCGGAGAAGGCTCCAGAGCCAGGAGCACGGAGCACAGTCGTGCGCACATGCCCCCCGGCGCACGGCAGCCAGGACGGGCCGCCCCCTGTGGAGGCTCCTGGTGGGAACCAGAGGCGGGCGAACAGCAGGCCCGGTCCCCGGTGGGCGGGCAGGTCAGTGCAGAGCCGGCGCCGCTGCCCTTGTGGCCTCCGAGGGCCCAGGCGGGCACCCGTCCTTGCTGTCCACAGCCGTGCCCTGGTCGCCGCTGCTGCCCTGCTGCTTCTGCCGCCGGGTCTCCTTGTACCGCAGGGTGATGTCCCTGAGGGGGAGGGGAGGGCGGCGCGTCACCTGGCTGCGGGCGGAGGCCTCGGAGCCCGCCCTGCATGGCCGGGGCGGGGAGCACAGACCCCTGAGACCCCGACGCCCGCGCCCCTCACCGCAGGAAGAAGCGCCAGACGGTCCAGGTGAGCACGAGCACGGAGCCGAGCGTCCAGCACTGGGCGATGTAGAAGGGCAGGGACAGCGTGAGTGTGTGGGGGTCGTACTTGACCACGATGAGCAGCTCCGTGGCTGTGATGGCGGCCACCAGCCAGGCCTGCTGGCCCAGCTTCTTGTGCGGCTTCCTGCGGGGGGGGGGGCACGTGGTGAGGGGCGCCCCGCCTCGAGGCACCCCCCCGCCCCAGCCCGGCCCGGCCCGAGGCTCACGGGTCGTCCATGAAGTCGTAGATCTCCCGCATGGCCACGCCGCCCACGTTCACGAAGAACACCAGCCGCAGCAGGACCAGGGAGTGCTCGGGCGGCAGCCACAGCACGAACTTCAGGTAGAACGTGTTCAGCTCTGCCAACAGAAACTGCGGGCAGGAGGGTGGGCGGCGAGCCCCGGGCCCGCCAGGCGCGTGCGGGAGGCTGCCGGCCTTACCACCAGGATGATGCCGCACACGGCCAGCCAGCGGCGCAGGCTGGAGGCCGGCTTCCACTCGAAGCGGACCCAGCTGTAGGGCGTGAACTGGAAAGCGATCCTCTTCATCTTGCCCCTGGAGCCGGGGTGGGGGGGTGGGGGTCAGCAGGGTCCTGGTCCCCTGACCTGCCCCCAGGCACCACGATGGGTGGGAGAGGAGACCCCACCCCCCGCAATCCCCCAGCTCTTTTCCAGAGCCGTTTCTCTCTCGAAATCCAAGTGAAAAGGACAGAGCTGGCAAACGCTTTGTGGGGTGCCCGCCCGAGGGCCGCTGGGGAGAAAACGCCGGTCAGGCGGGGCTGGCTGCCGTGCAGCCACTGCGAGGGCTGCCCGGGTCCAGTCCCAGGCGGAGACCGTAAGAGGCAAAATCCTCGCCTGTCACCCCGCCTGGCCGGAACCTCGGGGCCACCTCCAGGGCCCGTGCGGACGCCCGGTGCCCCGGAGCAGGGCCCTCGGGGGACGTACTTGTAGGTGGGGATGTTCCAGAGGCCCTGCCACTTATAGGTCTTCAGCGACAGCCACTCGAGGGTCTTCATGCCACAGTAGATGCCCAGCCCGTTGCAGACCAGCACGTCCATGATCCACTGTGGGGGGGGGGGCGGGCGCCGTGGGCCCTGCAGCTCCGTCCGGCCCCCCTGAGGGCACCCTGCACCCATGTCCCCCTCCCCGAGGGCGGGGCAGTGGGCCTGGGCCCCGGGGACAGGCCAGGGTCGAGCCCCCCCCCCCGCCCCCAACCTACGTGGTCCCACCAGCACTCGCTGAAGTTGGGCAGCTGGTGCTCCAGGCTGTACTCCAGGAACTCGAACATGACGCTCACCACCGTGCACGCCCACCAGTCCCGAATCATCAGGGTCTGCGGGCGGGCGGGCGCGCGCGCGCGGCGGTCAGAGGCCTCGGGGTCTCTCCACTGTCCTCCCGGCCACCGGGTGCCGAGGACGGGTGCGTGGGGGCCCCGCCCACGGCTCCCAGGCGGTTCAGGAGCCCTCTGCACAGCGGGCCCGGGTCCAGCCGTGGCCCCCAGGCCACGCCGCCCTCAGCTCGGACCACGCTGCGCGGCCCGGCCCCAGGCCGCTGCGGACCGGGCTGCCCGCGGCCGGCCGGCTCGCCTTACCTTCAGGTACCAGCCGATGAAGTGTGCGGGCACGAAGCCGTCCAGCTTGTCCTGCGGGCGGGGGCCGGACGTGGGCCTCGCACCCCCCCCCTCCCCGGCAGCCCGGACCCCTCCTGGCCCCTGGGGCCGGCCTCCCCAGCAGCCGCTCACGGACGCTGCCCCCCCCCGCCCCCGCCAGGGCCCGTGGAGCGGTGCCCGTGCCGGGACCCAGGGGCGACCCGAGGTCTCCCGCACGGGCGTCGTGGTGTGTGTGGGCGGCACACCCCACCGTGCGGTGACATGGGTCCCAGCAACACCCCGCACAGGGCAGCACTGGGGACCCCTCCACACGGCCCCTGGCCCCCCGGCTGGGCCTCACCCAGATGTTGTGGAAGGGGTCCGTCTCATTGTCCACGTCGTAGATGAGGCAGTTCCCCCCGTAGTCCCTCTCCGGCAGAGGGACCCCCAGCCTCGGGTCCACGTACTTCAGGAACTGGCGGCCGTCCTGGACGGTCTGCAAGGCCAGCACCCGGTGAGCGGGGCGCACCCTGCCCTCACCGTCACTGCGGCCGCACGTGGGGTCCGTGGTGCGCAGACGGCACGTCCACCGGCCGCGTGGCTGACGCACCACCGCCCCCTCGGGGCTGGGCACACCGGGGAGTCCTGGGGACACTCGGCACCCCCAAGAGACCCTGCCGGGTGGGGCCTCAGCCGTGCCTTCCGTGGGAGGGACGGGGGTCCCAGCTGCCACGTGTCAGGGCAGCTTGTCCCGACACGCAGGCGCCACCACCGGCAGACGTGCGCCCTGGTGGCAGAGGAAGGCGCCCCGCGCGCCCCAGTCCAGGCGGCAGCCGGGGGACGCGGCAGGGAGGCGGCGCGAGGCGTTGCGGGCAGGTGGCACTCAGACCGGCGCTGCCACGAGGCCCCGCGCTCCACGTGGGGGCTCTGGAGGGCCCCTCAGGCGGCGACGTGACACGCAACCGAAGCGCCCGCACGGGGCGGTCACCGCAGCACCTGAGGGCGGGAAGGGCTGTCGGAGCCAGTGGCCGGCCAGCAAGCGGGCGGATCTCCGGACACGCGACACTCGGACGGGGAAAAACGGGACCAACAGGAGACAAATGTCTGGACACCCGAGGGCCGGCGCCTCCGGGGACGGCAGACGGCGATGTTCCCTCCGTCCCCCGCAGAAGCCAGCGGGGCCCTGACCCTCGGCCTCCCTGGCCGGCGCAGCCCCCAAGGGCGGGCGGGCCGCGGCCGGAGGAGAGGGGGCAGGCGCGGGGAAGGAGGGCGGGACGGCGAGGACACCATCCGCAGACACACAGGCACATGGCTCGGCACGCTTGCGGCTCCCTGCTGTGCCCTGAGGGGCCCCGACACCCCGGGGTGAGGGGCAAGGTGGCGCCCAGGCCTCGGCCGCAAGCCCTTCCTCCCCTGAAGGGCCAGGGCTCCTGGGAGAGACGGCCGGTCCTGCCGGGCAGGGACGACGGCCCAGGAGGGGCCTGGAGTGTGTTCTGGCACCAGAGAAAGGGGCGTGCTCAGAGCTACACGTCACAGCGGCCCCGGGCGTGGAGCCCGGCCAGCTGGAGCGCCGCCCGACGGCTGCAGGTCAGACTCCCAGCCAGGGCACACGCCCCCCTCCCCGGGAAAGCCAGCACCGCATTTATCTGTCGATCGATGTGTAACTGTGTTACTCCCTCCCGCCAACTGTGTGAGTCCTCAGAACAAAGGATGCACCCTCTTGGCTCTCTGGCCACCAGGCCTGAGGCTGCCCAGCCGCTGGCCATGCAGGGGATCACCGCCCTATCTTTCAGCCGCCCTTGCTTCTGCCCTGAACCTGAGCCTCTCACCACCCTCACCCCCGCTAGGCCTGTCCTCTTCCACGGGAACGGAGCACTAATAAACTCTGATGTCACGCTAGCAGTTGCTGACCTGTAATTCTCTCTCCTTTTCAAGGTTACATTTATTTACTTATTTTTAGAGAGGGGAAGGGGGGGAGAAAGGGAAAGAAATATCAGTGTGTGGTTGCCTCTCAAGTGCCCCCTACTGGGGACCTGGCCCACAACCCAGGCATGTGCCCTGACTGGGAATCGAACCAGTGACCTTTTGGTTGGCAGGCGGGCACTCAATCCACTGAGCCACACCAGCCAGGGCTGACCTGTGATTCTTTACATGTAAGAGGAACCAGGTCTCTCCCGCCAACGCTGGGATGGACAGGAAGACAGAACCCTGGCTCCGTGCACAGGACATGACCCAGTATCCAAAAAACGCTCAGAAACCCACCAGAACAGCAGCAACAACAGAACCATCAGAACAAACAAGTTCGGCAAGGTTGCGAAACACAAGGTTGATGCACAGCGATAACCGCGTTTCTACAGACGGGCAGCAACCACGCCCACAACGAAACAGGGCAATTCCACTCACAGGAACAGCAGGAACGCGCTCAAGAACCACAGGCGCCGCTGCAGCAACTGAGGCCCGAACAAACCGGCAGGCCCCTGCGCCGCGGCGGAGGGTGACCCGGTCAGGCACTGCACCCCACCTGCTGCCACAGAAACGAACAAGGTGACCCTAAAAGGCACATGCAAACGTGGGAGACCTCGCAGGACCAAAGCCGCCCTGCAAAACAGGAGCAATCACCTCCCAATTCCACGTCCCGCTGGAGGGACATTTGATCGAGGCCCGGCCAGCGCTCCTCAAGACTGTCCAGGGGACGAAGCAGGGAGCACCTGGTAACTGCCACAACCCCAGCGGGCCTGGGGGGACCTGACCCTAAAGGTTTTGGGATCCTGGGGATTAGGGTGTGGACCCTGAGAAAGACACCTGCTAAGAAGGGCTGTCGGTCGCCAACGAGGCTAAAAACCAACTGACCAGCTATCCCACCCACAGCTTCGCAGCCGGCGGCACGGGAGGCCTCCCACGTGCCCCACCTTCAGGGAGCAGCGGGCACTGCCGCCCCGAGCCAGGAGCAGACGGCCTGGGATCCTGCTTCAGCCAATAGGACTGAGGCTTTCCTCATCCAATCCAAGCTATGCAGCTCCGCCCAATCAGAGTGGCTCTATCCTGACCAATCAGCGTAGTGCCTTTAGACCAATCAAACTAAAGATTTGGAGCCCTCATTTGCAAGAGGATGGACCAATCAGGGGCCAGGGCAGGGACTGCTGTCCCAAGAAGCCAGCACCCTGAGGCTCTAAGCCCCTTGCCTTCCGCACCCAGGGCTGCCTCCCGGCTGGGTCCCTCCAGGGCAGAGTGAGCAGTGCGGCCAGAGAGGGGCCAGGTCTCCTGGCGCTGCTGCGGCGGTCCCACCGCGGCAGAAGCCTGCTGCTGGCACTGCATCGTTTCCTTCCGCACCACACCCCACACCAGGGGTCGCTCTGCGATGAGCTGGCACCAGCGGCCGCTGGCTCACAGGGGAGAGTGGAGAGAATCTGAGAAACTGGACTTTGGTTCATAATGAGGCACTGATATTGGTCCCTAACAGGAAACTGGGAGCAGGATGTATAGGGCCTCTCTGTACTAACTTTGCGATTTCATCCCTCTGTCCTTAGATAAAAGCTTTATTTTAAACTAACAAACAAACAAATACAACAAACTTGACAACAAAAACATCAAAAGTCAAGCTGGTCTCCCAGAAGACGGAGGGCCCCCGAGCCCGAGAAGATGGCCAACATCAGGAACCGCCAGGGAAGTGCAAGTCAACCACAGGAAGGACGACCCCACCGCTCGCCCCCGTGAAGGTGGCTGCTGTCCAACAATAAAAGGTGAAATAAGGAAAAGTGACAAGTGTTGGAGAGGAGGCGGAGGCACTGGAAATCTGTGCACTGTGGGTGAAAATGCAAAATGGTGGACATGCCGTGGGAAACCAACGAGGAGGTTCCTCAGGGTTCAACGTGAAACTACGTTCTGACTCAGCGATTCCCCCACGTGCATGGTCCCAGGAACTGGAAACACCGGCCGTGGCAGACAGCTGCGCACTCACGCTGACAGCGTGTCCGCAGCTGCCGAGAGGGGGGCGCAGCCAGTGTCCATGGACAGGACAGACATGCAGAACGTGGCGTGTCCACGGGATAGAGTATTACCCAGCCTCAACAAGGAAGGAAACACTGACTCATGCGACAATGTGGAGGCACCTGAGGGTGTTATTCTGAGTGAAATGAGCCAGACACACAAGGGCAAACCCTGTGCGACCCACTCGCAAGAGGTCCCTGCAGGAGTCAGAGCCACAGAGACGGCACACAGGACACTGGGAGCCAGGGCTGTGGGTGGGGGAGTGCTTCATGAGGAGGGTCAGTTTGGGAAGATGGAAAGTTCTGGAAATGATAGTGGTGAAGGCTGTACAACTGTGTGAATGTGCTTATTGCCACTGAACTCTGATCTAAAAATGAAGGTGAGGCATTGTAAAAATGTATTTATTTTAGAGAGAGAGGAAGGCAGGGAGACAGGTAAAGAAACACCGACGTGAGATACACCTATCAGGGGCCTCTCATATGAGCCCTGACGGGGGACTGAACCCACAACCCAGGTGTGCGTCCTGGGAATCGAACTGACGACCTTTCGCTTTGCAGGAGGACACCCAGCCAACTGAGCCACACCCGTCAGCGCAAGGTGGTAAATTTTATATTTTGTGTTTCTTACTAAAATTTAAAAAACTCAAATGTTGAATGCGCTGTAACAAAGCTAAAACACTGCAGAGAACTCTACAAGCACCCGTGCCCATACATGTGCATGTGTGTGCATGGGATACTGGTGAAAAGTGGTAAGCTCTCATCATCGATTTCCTGGTCTGGCACTTCCGGTGTTCACGCAAAATGTTCCCACTGGGGACCTGGGTGAAGAGTGCCCGGACCTCACGGTACAATTCCCTACAGCTTCTCGTGAGTCTAGAATTAGTTCAAAACAAAACACTTCAAATACCCCCGAGCTGAAGATATAAACGTAACGTGGAAGACTGTGAAACTTCCAGAAGAAAATACAGGAGGAAATCTTGACATCGTGGTGTCAGAGACCACGCCTCCGCCGGGACAGCGGACCGGCGGCCTGGGGAAGAAAGGATGAGCGCTGCTCCTGGAGAGGAAACCGCTCCAGCACCAGACCTTGGGCAGGGGCTGCTGAAAAAGCATCAATTTCTTTAAAAGGCAAAGAACTTGAACACTTCTCCAAGGGAAAGTGTGCCTGGCTAACGGGGGCACAAGAAGCTGGTCACCATCAGCCACCGAGAAATGGGACGAGACCTGCCGCTCCCCTTAGAGGCTGGAAGGAAGCGCCTGGCGTGCGGAGCGCGGACCAGGGCCAGGCACCCCGAGCCCGCGGGCTGCTGCGGGGAGAGCGGGGGCGGGTGCTCTGGGGCGCAGCGGGCAGCCCTTGGGTGTCGGACAGCGCCCAACGTGGCGCCGCAGCCCAGCCCCGCGCGCACGGCAGCGGGGGAGGGGCGCTCGCTGCAGGGCCACCCCCGCGGCCCCGACTAGAAAAGGTCTCCCAACATCTGCCGCAGGGCAGACAGGCACATCCTTGTCAGGGAGGCGCGCGCGCGCGCGCCGGCTGCACTTCAGAGACATGGACGGTCACACCGGTCGCAGGAGACTAGAGGACAAAGCGGTGGGGATGGAGGGAGAGCAGCCCCTGGTCAGCAGGGCGGAACGGGACTGTCCTCACTGCGGTGCTCACGCAAACACGAACAGGTGTTGGAATTCGCGGGGCTGCACACCTACCCCCCAAAGTACAATTTACCCGGCGACCACGACCCTCGCGCCTCGCTCGCTGACAGATGTCGGAGACCGCGGACCGCCGCTGAAACGGGCGGTTGTCAACCCAGGCAGAACGGGGAAACTAGTACAGCAGACCCGGGCGGCGACGAACCCCGGGCTGGCACTTACTAAGGACACGCGCCTCCCACCTCCCCCGACCGTCCCGCAGAGGGGCCGCCAGGAGGGGACGGCGCGCGCGAAGGCACGGCGGGTCAACCGGAAGCGAAGCCCCTGGCGAGGTCAGGCCGCAGGTCCGCCCGAGGCAGTCCGCGCACGGGGAGCCGGGTCAGGCGTGCGGCCCTCCCTCCGCCGCTGCGACCCTTGCGCAGGTCTGGGTCTCCCGCCGCTCCCAGCAAAGGCGGCCCACCTGCTCCCCGCCCCGGAGGCCGGCGGGGCCAGGCCCCGAGCTCCGCACTCAGACCCGGGTCTGCTGAGAGGCGATGTTCGGGTCACCTTCCGGAGGTCCCCTCACAGCCTCCGCCCATGGGCGCTGGGCTTCAGCCTCACTCCCGGGGGCCTGGGGAAGGACTCCTGTGGTTAACTGGGCAGGATTCGGGGCCAGCCTAGAGCCATCGTGCGCACGGGCCTCCCTCGCAGACCGAGCCCGCAGCCACCGCACTCGGCGCGCCCCCATGCAAGAGCTCCTGGCACCACCTTCCCACCAGCAGGCTGAGACCTGCCTCGTGCCCCTGGAGCACCGCGCCTATACCTCACTTATATTACACGGACCAATCGGAGCAGCTCCATAACCACCAATCAGGACACAGAAAGCTGACCACTCTGGGTTTTTTGGACCAATCAGACTGTGCAATTCTGGATCCCTCATTTACATAGAAATGCACCAATCAGGAACCAGGGCAGGAATTCTCTCTATAAAGGGCAGCCTCCCCATCATCTTCAGAACACATGCTTTCCATTCTCTCCAAGCCTGTCCTTCCGCCAGTTTGCTGACTGTTCGTGCGAGTCAAGTCGCCCTTCAGCACCGTCTTCCATGCACCGATTGCGGGCATTGATTCACAGCTCTGGAGGAGCTCCTGTGCAAAGCCTTCTCGGTGGCCTCGCACTCAGGGTGGGCGTGGCCACGGCCACATCATCACCTAACACTGCGGCGTACCCCAGCAAGGAGAGCACTCACCTGGAAGAGGATGAAGATGAGGAAGAGCTCGTAGACCACGCTGACGCACAGCCAGAACCTCCAGTAGGCTACAAAGACAGAGCACAGCGTCAGGGCCCGGCCGCCAGGTCTGGCAGAGCCTCGACAGAGCAAGGCCTAACTCGGAAGTGAGCACCGTTGCTCTCGGAGGTGTTTCCTTCCTTGTTGTCCACTCCAGTCCCTCACGCTACTTTCCCTCGCCTTAGCGCAGCAGCACGGAGGGACGGGGACAAGCACCGTCCTGCGTTTACCTGCAGCGTTTCCAGCCCTCAACGCCACCTGCAGGAGGTCTGGGTGGATACTTTTGTCGTGTCAACACAAGTCTTTTTACCACTGGTAGGGCAAGTTTTTATCACAAATGAGTACGAAATGTCATTTTTCTGCACTTGGGAGGATCAGCTTTTTTCTGATGCCTGGTCACCATGACCTGTTTCAGGGGACTTCCTCAATTTTGGTCACAACACGTAGGAACTCGCCCCTGTGGTGACTGTGTCAATGCCTGAAGCTGCTAAGAGCAGATCCTGAGTGCGCCCATCGCCAGAACTGATCACATAAAGTCAGGGAGGCGGTGACGGTTTCCCACTGTGTGCGTGTACGGAGTCTCCACGTCATACGCCTGGAATGCCTTGAACTCATGCTGTGCCAGGCACTTACGAGGAATCCTCCCTCTACCACCCGCCTTCCACTCTGTCCAGCAGAAGCTGTTTTCAGTGCAGGGTGAGATGACCTAGAACTAGTCTGAAATGCAAACGGTAACTTGTATCTCCCGAGAGTCTTGATGATCCTGCTTAATGAAGGCCCAAAACTCTAGTTTCCCTTTGCTGACGCTGGTCTAGGGAAACCTCAGGTTCTCCGTGCACAGCACACCCCCAGCTGGGGCCAGGGGTTGGGGGTCCCAGTCTGTTCCATTCTGGGGGGAGGGCTCTGCAGTGCCAGGCAGCGTGTCCCCAAGAGTCTCTAGGGCCAGCCCAGCATCCTCAGGGGCCTGTGCTTCATTTCATCTGCTGGAGGACAATCAGCCATGAAGAGGTACTGGCGGGCGGAGGCAGGTCTACACTTGTGATGTGAGCCCACGAGAGGGTTCACCTCGCATTACTGTTGTTCGTGCTGCAGCTGCAAGCCTCCCTTTGCCCACTCCGTGTAACAAACCAGCCTGGCACAGGCAGAAAACACCAGCACGGTGGGTTGTCAGGGAAGCCTGTGGGTGCAGTTCCGGGGCTGGAGACTCACAGCTGGGGACGGGCAATGCTCAGAACAGTCCCCGTGGCCCAAGGGTTGCTGTAGGCAGGTGACAGATCCCTGAGAGATGGGGCCTCCCTGCCTGCAGGTGCTCCCCACAGCACGCAGAACAAGTGTGAGGGCGTCTCCTTCCACACCGCTGCCTGCCGTCCTTGTGCACCTGCAGGCCCCACGTCCCCCTGGGCAGAGGGCAACCTCAGAGTTCCTGTCTCTATTGCCTTGTAGTGCCTGCCAGGGTCTCTGACAGACTCGGCCCTCCCTGCACATGTCCACCAAAGGAGGTTGGTCTCCCGTCTCCCTGACTCAGAGCCCATTCCCCACACTCTTTCTTCCTTCCCAGTCACAGATGCTGGCTGCCTTGACAGCCCTGACCATGCCTTGGTTTGTCCCAGCCGTCGCAGGGAGCCAGTGAGAAGACACCCCAGATCTGAGAAAAGGACATCTTTCCCACGGGCAACACCAGCTTCCGGAGGAAGCAGTGCCCGGGGGGCCAGCGGGGAGCTGCACCCCACAGCGCCCCCTCTGTGGAGGCAAAACACCCCTCCCGCTGTCCCCCTTGGCGGGCTGTGCAGGGCTGCTCAGGGGTTCGCCTGCCGGGAGAAGCTGGAGGGTCTCCTGGCACGTCCCAGGCTAACAGGACACCTGGAGTGCTCCAGGCCAGGCCACCACATCCTTCGCAGCGAAGCTCGGCTCAGGGCTCAGGCAGAGCCACTGAACTGAAAGGAGGGCCGAGCAGGGCCCAGGCGGATGGGGGCCGCCGTCTCTCTGCAGGGAGCTGGCTTCGCACTCCCACGGCTCCGAAAAGCCACAGTGGCGGCTTTCAAAGACCACTGGCCTCCCACCATCTCCTGCCGCCATGGGGCCAGACGCTGGGACAGGCAGATGCCCACCGGGCAGCTGGACCCCGGCAGGGCCGCCTGTCCTGCTCCTGCTCTGTCAGCACCTGGTGCCCTCGAGGGACACACCACGCCTTCCTTCCACAACTGACCAGCTCTGGCTGGGCTTCCAGCCAGGCTCCCTCTTCCCTCCAAATCGATTCAACAACCCGACTGCACCCAGTCTGCACTGCGATTTCAGAGGTTTCCAGACCGTTACATCCCGGTCCCACCGCTCTGGTTTGGGGCCACACCGTGCTGAGGCAGGGCTGCGGGTGCAGACCCCGGGCGCGTGGAAAGGCCCCCAGCCCTCAGCATGGCCGTGCCCTGCCATTCGGGTGCCCAGAGACAGGCAGCTCGCTGACGAGCATGGTGCTCACTGGGCCGTGGACACATCCCTCCTGAGGGCCACTAGGACCTAGTCACGGCCCCGCCTCCCAGGCCTCTGTCAGACGGGGACCGGAGACGTGCGCACAGGCTCGCGCCAGTTACAGCCGGAAACCCCTAACAACACAGCACGTGGAGCTGGTTAAACCAACGGTACTGCGTTCAGATGACGGCTACACAAGCAGCCACTGAAAATCCAATCATCAAATGAAAGATCAGGAAGTTGCTTGTGTGAAGGCTGAGGTGGAACACACGTGATTGGAAACCACTCACGTGACAGGACTCCACTTTTCAAAGCTCAGTATGTGCAGACACACACAAACACATTGAAACTTAACAGTAGTTATTTCCTGTGAGTGGTATTTATTTACACTTAAAAACATCTAATGTATTCTCAAAATTTTCTACAATGAATACTGCACACACTCCTGTGAGAAGAAACACAACCAAGCTGTGCCCCTTCAGGAGAGCTGGGCGCGCCCTTGGGCTCCAGGACCCGAGGTCAGTAGGACTCCCCATAACTTCAGGGGTTGGGGGACACGGCCAGGACAACTCACTGCAGCAGACAGTGTTTTGATGGCAGGGTGGACGCCTCTCACCTGAGGCCGAGCCGCCCGCTGGGGCCCACCCCGACCCCACCGGGTGGCCCTGGGGAAACCTCGTCTGCAGAAGAACCCCGAGGGAGACGGAGGGGGCGGACGGGAGGGTGGGGACGCTGCGGGGCAGGACGGGGAGGCAGCGGCTGCAGGAACAGGAGCACCCCCCGGGGCGGCCTCAGGTGGCAACGGTGCGGCTTGCGGGCCAGGAAGGGGAGGGCAGGACACGCACACCCTGGCAGCACAGACAGAGCGACCGCTGGGAACAGAACTGCCGCGCGGGCACACACGCAAACAAAATGGCTAGTTACCTGGATGAGGTCTGGAAAATGGCCCGTCTTTAGCTTGTGTGACTCCAAAACATAAGAAAACCAAAATACTGGCCACAATACCTCTGCAAATAAAGAACAAACAGCCCCTCAGTGTGTGTCAGCGCAGGTCTGCACAGCTCCTGCCAGGCGGGAGACACCTCTGGGGCGCCCACACAGTGACAGTCCCAACCCCAGCGGGGCAGGGCAGCTGGAAGCAGGCCCTGGGGGGCAGAGCCGCATGACCTGGCAGCAGGTAGGGCCGGCCGGCCGGCCGCCTGCCCAGGCAGACGCTGGGGGAGAAGCCCTCTTGCTGGGGGCCGTGCACTGTGCCCAGGTCACTACCGTGACACCTGGGCTTCCCGGGTCAAGACGCCCAGTGCAGACCCACATAGACACCATCATAAATTCAGTCGCTCTCTCCTAACTGGTCTCAGGTTCATTTCATTGTCAGTCCAGCCAGAAGAACTCCCCAGTTTAGTGAGCCAGCCAGCTCCCCAGCAGCCTCCCTGGCCTCCTCCTCCTCAAGTTCCGCCGAAGTTTAGGGTGGAAAGGCCTCCCTCTGTCTTCTCAATGTAGATCGGCAGGGAAACACATCTGTGAGGCTGGCTTCCTGGGCGTGGCGACTCTCTCCGGGTCTAGAGGCACCTGCTGAGGCTGGGTGGCAGTGGCCTCCCACCAGAGACGGGGCGAGGTTTCTCCTTCTGTCGCCTTCTACGTCCCAGGGGCGTGGCTTCCCCTCCAGTCTCCGTCCCCTGGAAGGTGCGCCTACCGGGTTGCGCCTGGTGGCACGCTGAACAGACCGGGGTCCCGGTGTCTCTTTCTGGCCGTGCCAGCTCTCGTGGGAGCGTGTCATGAGAAACCTAGACCGTAAGGGCCTGTTGTCTCAACACACGTCACCTCACCGTCAGTGCCAGAACAACCCCATTCCAGGAGCGCCCGCGGGGGCCAGGACCAGCCGGCCTGCGGCCAGAGGCGTCTCCTGTTTGGTGGAGCCTGGAGACCCTGTGTGCATGCCACCATCCAGCGGCCTGGGTGACGGAGGCTGCGCTGCGTCCCCCTGGGGCGCGAGCTTCTGGACCTCACGCTGAGCCTGGGGAGTGAGCTCCAGCCGTCTCCCAGGAAAGCTGCCTGGCTGAGGCTGCTGTTGGAGGCGAGAGATCCCTCCAGCACTGCCAGCCAGACAGAGACCCTCTGAACAGGAGAACCCTCCGACCTGGGAACTGTGAGAGAGCTCTCACCGTAACAGTGGTTTTATTGGCTCCCACAGGGAGACCCAACTATTCCAGAAATAAGTACAAAGAAATGTAACTGCGAGCCTCACAGAGAGAAACTGGCTCGGGAAGCCTCACGGAGTCTGTGTTCTCCGCTCCCCAGGTGCTGAGGAAACACCAGAATAATTCACAGTTAAGAGAAAGGGGCAGGTACTGGTGGGAGCCAAAGAGGCAGGCAGACAGGGCAGCCAGGGCACCCCTCCCACAGGGCGGCCGTCAGAGGTCACAGACCCGGGGGGGGGGGGAGTCACCGAGTGGATGCTGGAGGGGTGCCAGCACAGGCTGCCACCCGCCACCCCAAAGGCCAGGCCGGGGGCACATCCGGGGGCCGAGCGAGTCTGCCCTGCTCATGGGGCGAAGTGCAGGACCCTGCGGGCAGAAGTCGCAGCGAGACGCCCTGGGCCGGCAGTCGGCCGGTCCACGAAGGGGAAGGTCGACAAGACCAGGGTCCTCGGCCCTTTCTGCTGAAGTGCCGGGGCACGGAAAAGGGGCAGCCGCAGGACCCACAGAGTGGAGACGCTTGGGCGGCGGCCCCGAAACCCACGGAGGGGCCCCGGAGCGTGGGGCCAGGGGGCGCCGGCCAGCCCTGGTCTCCGGAGTCTTCGAGCCTTTGTCCTCGAAGCCAGACTTCACACGGAGGCTCAGCACGGCACCAGCACGTGCTTGTGGCCGCGAGCGCCAGTCCTGGGTGGGCTGGGTGGGCGCCGTCGCCAGGGAGAGGCTCCGAGAACAGGCATCTGCGCGCAGGGCGCACCCGCCCCAGCCTCCAAGCGGGACACCGCCTCACCGAGCTCAGCACCCAGCGCGGGGTGCTGTCCCAGCTCGGGGTGCTGTCCTTCCCCCACGGCCGGCAGGCCAGGTCGCGAGAACTACAGAAAACTGGCCTCCGGCAGAGCAGGTGCTCTCACGAGGCTGGGGGGGCTGATGAGCATCACCGGTTTGTGTGACTGCTGCCCCAGAACACGGCTGGTTCTCTGACCTTTCTGTCTCCCGGACAGAAGGTAGGAAGTCCTCCGACGTTAGCTGTGCTAGGAGCGATGCGGCGACACCCCCGTGAGCGGGATGGAAGCGCTGGTCTCCCGCCCCGAACGCTCCCAGACTCCGAGCCGCTCCGCACGCACCGGCACCCCCCACCCACCCCACACTGTGACACTGCGTCTGCCCGGGCTCAGCGGGAGGCTGTCCTCCTGGAGACTGGGCACACTGCCGGGGCTCAGACGGGGAGGGAGGTCGCACCTGAGAGGGACACGCAGACAGCCGGGTGGGACCGCAGGGCTTTAAGGAGCTACGTGGGAGACTGACGGACAGACAGGAACCAAGGAGGACCCTGGGAGGTGCCGCCCGGCGCCCCTGCAGCCTCGCCAGGTGAGCGGGCCAGGGTGCTTCCTGGCAGGGTCAGGAGACTGGAGCTGTTGGGAGGACCCACAACCGCAGGTACCGCAGACGAGGTCCTTGCCTTGGCCTTGCTGGCCCTGAGAGGTCCAGTTCAGTCTGGAAGCTCCTCATGAAAAATGCCGGCAACACGGATGTAAAAGAGCCCATGATGGGTGACAACGACTCTTGCTGCTGCTCCTCCTCTGCAGGTGGCAGGCCAAGTGCACGGAAACCAGGCCACTCGGCCGCCAGCTGGAGACGCAGGGGTGGCCGCGGAGAGAGGGAGGTCTCGCTTCGGCAGGACACCTCACAGCCCCGCTCCAGCCCCGCTCGCGTCCTTCCGGCCTCGCTCCGGCCTGCAGGCTGGACTGGTCCCTGGGTCCCTGCGGCTCCGTCCGACACCTGCCCGTGACTTGCCATACTCCTGTCCCCTCCGTTCCCAGAGTCACTGAGAACTGACGCCGCCCTCCGCCCAGGGCTGCGAGAGCTGTGCCCGGGCCGCTGGACCCCAGGGCCCCTGGGGCAGACTCCGCACCTCCGGCAGCACCGGACGCTCGAGCCGCAGGCAGGAGCACCTGCCGGTCACGCCGCTGCCCCCCGACCTCCAGACGCTTCGAGACCGACGCCTGCACGTCTCCCCCACCCCACGGCCCACCTTCAGGACCCAGAGACCGGGAGTGTGTCGGCTGCAACCATCAGCCATGGTTTCTCCTGTTTCCGGAGAGGCCTCTTATTACTACCGCCTGACTCCACACACCTGGGCCGAGCCTGGGGCGCCCACCTGAATCCCCGCCTCCCAAAACGAGACAGCCATTCGAATGAACCGCTCGCACATGCGAGGCCGGGTCCACGGGACACGGGACCCCCTGCAGACCCAGCACTTGCTTCCCAGGAAGCCTCGGGGGCGGGTGGGAGGGGCTCAGAACAGCTCCCCGAGGCCTCTCTGCACGGGGTTCTTTTGAGCGGAAGGCAGTCGAGGCCCCACGGGCTCGAGAGAAACTTTCACCTCTCCCTCGAAAAATTTAAATTTGTGGCCTTGCTCACTGTAAGAGTTACTACCAAAAATACCTTAAAAAAAAACTTTATTTATTTTTAGGTAGACAGGAAGGGAGGGAGAGAGGGAGAGAAACGTCAATGTGTGGTTGCCTCTTGTGTGCCCCCCAATGAGGACCTGGCCCGCGGCCCAGGCATGTGCCCTGACCGGGAATTGAACCAGCGACCTTTCAGTTTGCAGGCCAGCACTCAGTCCACTGGGCCACACCAGCCAGGGCCGGAAATAACCGGTTTTCATGACCCGCCCACGGGGCAGGGCGAGCACCTGGTTGTTGGTCTGTGCATCCCCTCACCCCGCACTTCCCCCGCAAAGCCGCCGTCCCTCACTGGGTCCTCAGCTCCGCACGGCCGTCCACCCCTCGTCCTGTGCCCGCGCCCCTCTGGCAGGCAGCACCCCCACGCACACGGGAGGCTGCAGCCGGTTCTTCCTCCTGTCCATCTGCCGTCTCCCGCGGATCTGAGTCACAGCAGCCGAAGGAACCTGGGAGGGTGGTCTGACCTGGCCACCACCTGCTGAGGACGCCTGGGTCCTGCCAGGCTCTGGCAGCCGCGCGTGACGCTGCCGTCGGGACCCGTGCGCAGGCGGCTGTGAGTGTCCCACAGGCGCATGACGTGGCCAGATCATGGCTCCCGGCAGTGGCCACGGGAGGGTCCTGCTTGTGGCCTCGCCAGTGCAGGGGGCGGGTGTTTTTAAGGGTCCCAACGGGTGCGTGGGGGTGTCTCAGCTTTAGTTTGCGTTTCCCTGACGACGAGTGTGCTCACTGGCCATCCATCCGCGCATCTTCCCGGGTGAGCCGCTGCCCAGCTGCGCCGTCCGTCCCCACTGTGGGGTCCGAAGGGTTCTCCGCGTGCTCCGGGTACAAGCCCCTTGTCAGGTATGTTCCAAAAACACCCGCTGGCAGCCTGCACCTGTCCTTCCCTCCTTGTCTCCACGGGCCCGGCCGCACTCCCGAGCACACGTCTCCATGCGGAACGTGTGACCGTCCCGACGTCACCGACAGGAGAAGCGTCACTGAAGGGCGCGGCGCCCGCACGCGGTGGGGCAGCCGGCGACGAGCCGCCGGGCCCTGCGGGCGTCTGGCCGGGTGGAGGCGGCCACAAGACCTGGGGGCAGCGGTGGTGGCTGACCGCACTGACCACACTGACCACACTGACCGCAGGGCTCAGGGAAACGGCCCGCATCCCCGAGTGGCGGGCCGTGCGTCTGTGGGCGCTCACTGTGCGCGGGTGCGACTGGGCGCGGCGGGTCGCAGGTCGAGAGGCGGGCCCAGGAAGAAAGCTGACCCTGCTCCCCTGGGGTCACGGAGCTCACCAGGCCCCCCAAGAAGAACAGTGGTCCACAGGCCACGAGTAAAAGCATACGGAGAGCAATTTCCTGAATTTCCAACAATGTGTGCATTTATGGAAACAAGCACAGCCTGCACCCGAAACCTTCCCCTGCGCACTGGAAGCTCCGAGGTAACAGGGTGCGCAGCCAGCCCCCGCAGCCTCCCCAGACCCGGCAGGCCAGCAGGGTGCTGTCCCCAGAGCACCTGCAGCCCCCTGCACTTGGGAGGGGCTCCCAGACCGCTCCTCGGGGGCCCACTCTTGCAGGGGGTCACCTTCTCCCCAGGACAACACCTGCCTGATGATGTGACCACTCACCTCTGCCCACACTGCGCAGGCCCGTGGGGACACTGCCTCCAGGCGGCCAAGGCCTGCCTCTCGGGCCTCCCCGCCCTGCTGTGCCACAAGCCCTCCACGCCGACGTGGAGCTGGGCAGGAGAGGGCGCACTCCAATGGCACCCCTCGTCCCCTCCAGGCCCCAGGTCAGCATCACCAGGGACAGCCCAACAGGAAAGGGGTCGGAGGACCCATGCCAGCCAGCACCTCGGCCAGCAAGAACTGCCGCCTCCCCGAGGCCAGTGCCCTTTCCTCCAGGGAGCCTCCCGGCAGACCCCCCTTTCTCCCCACGGACGATCACGCCTCCCTCCGCCTGCTCAACACTGTGGCTCGCTCGTCCCTGCTCGAAGTTCTCTGCTGCTCCCGAGGACACCCATTTTCTCCCGGCCAAGTAACGGTCTGTTTCACCTTCGCGGTCCACAGACCCAGCTGGGTGAATTCACAGGAAAGTCCAAGCTCTGCTCGGAAACGCCCCCCTCCTGGCCAACGCCGGCTCCTGCCAGCAGCCTCTGCTTCCCCTGCACCCACAGGGCCCTGCTGCAGGGAGGCAGTCCGGGGCGGGGGGCTGCCCACAGGCCCAGCCTGAACCCCACAGCCCATAGGTCAGCGGGCAGAGGCAGCGCTGGGGAGAGGTGTGGACCTGGGGGCTGACACCCAGCGCTCGGGGAGAAAAGGCAGACCCAGCACGGCCGGCTGGGGGGGGGGAGAGGGGCAGAAACCCCACAGACAGTGGGGCCACAGCTCCAGGTGAGGACAAGGTGGGGGCTCCTCGGCGGAGCAGACCCCTGGCAGCCATTCCCACCCAGGAGGCCAGCTGGGGGACGGGGCCGGTGGCAGGTGGGCCAGCACCTGCCCGGACAGCAGGCCGAGCGCAGGCCCGACGGCTGCCGACCCGACGGCTGCCGACCCCGGCAGAGCGCAGCTCGCTCCACACCCCCCAGCAGGTGCTGAGACCCTCACTCCACAGAACCGAGGGCTGGCTCCCAAGGGGAAGCTTCACGGCCCCAGCCCCACCCACCACAGCTGACCAGCGGCCCCTGGCACTGCTGAGCCTTGAGTGCCTCCCCCGCCTCTGTACCCCCCAGTGCCAGGCCCCTGCTGGCTTCCTCCTGCCGTCCCACCAGAGCATGCGGGGCCCAGGCCCCAAGATCAGAAGAGCACTGGGGGTCTCGTGAGCCTGGAGGGGGAGCGGCGAGCCCACCCAGAGTGAGAACACCGCAGGAATGGGGTGTGGAACCAGCTCGCCCTCCCACACGTCCAGCCCAGAGCCCACGGGACTCAGGCCACGGACGTGGGCCTGCGGCCAGTCTGTGGGAGACGCCCTTGAGAAGACCGTCCGCCCCTTCCCCCCGAGAGGGTCTGCCGGACAGCTGCCCGGCATCCGAGAGCCGTTCCAGCGTCAGCGTGGAGGCAGCATCGGACGGTGCGCACTGACGGGGGCCTCCCTGGTCGCAGACACCCCCGCCCCCGACACCCACACCTGCAGGCGCGGCACCAGGCCCCACACCGAGAGGGGTCTGCTTGCTCTCTGTGCCCCTCCCCAGCACAGGGCCCATTCTCCCCCTGGCCTGTCCATGATGACAGGACTGTCCGTGATGACAGCAAAGGTGTCCTTTTCTGTGAGTGAGGACAGGGGCTCGCTGCCCCTGGGACTGGAGTGGGAGCTTTCCGCCCCGCCCTGACCTCGGGGGGGCACAGGGGCTGCAGGCTGAGCCCAGCAGCCAGTGGCCAGTGAGCTCGGGGATAGTGCCCGTGTGGCGAGGCCTGCACGCAACCCAGGGCAGGTTCTGAGAGCTCCTGCGCTGGTGAGAGCACGTGGGGATGCGGGACAGCAGCACCCGAGGGTGCCCGGGAGCCCCTCGAGCCCGCCCCACCCCTCGCCCCACGCCTCTCCTCCACCTGGCCGCGCCCGAGCGCCAGAGAGCAAACGCTTCTCGGAGTTCCGAGGCCACTCCAGCACATCTCCAAACCTGAGCAGGGGCCCAGGGACCTGACTTGGGGCTGGCCGCCACAGGACCCGCGCCCTTGCGGACCTGCTGTGGGCGTCTGGAGGGGGCGGGGAAGGGAGACTCGCAGGAGGAGCCCTTAGGCTGTGGGGTCTGATGCTGCCTCTGGGTGGGTGGTGCCGGGACGGAGGCACCCTGAGCATGGGCACTGGCGGCCAACCCCCCACCCCGGAACTGCTGGGGAGGGGTCTCAGGGGCCGAGGGAGAGGCCACGCGGGGGCGGCGCCGGGCCGGGCCTGCTCACCTCTTGGTGTTGTAGGCCGTGTCCTGAGGCGTCTCCTCCAGCAGCGTCACGTAGCCGAGCACGCAGGTGAGGATGAAGAGCACGGTCAGGGTGTGCGCGCGCCTGCAACCCAAACACACAGCCGGTCAGGGAGCGCTGCCTCCGCGTGTCCGTCCGGGTAGACGCTTCCAACTGTGCAGGGCTCGGAGTCCAGCAGAACACCCTCCAGACCCAAAGGGCAGGCGGGAGAGCGAGGGCGGGACTCGGGTCAGCGCGGCTGCGCGGAGGGAGCTGTAAGGCGGTCTCAGGCGGGCGGAGGGGCAGTGGCGCCAGGCGGCACCAGACGGCCGCCTCTCCCCCATGTGCGTCCTTTAAAGCACGCATGGCCTCGCGGAGGGCGCAGGGCCGTTTACCGTGGCCCTGGAGCTGCGCCCTGCACGCCAGACCCAGAGTAAGCGCGTGGCGGCGTGGTGGAGCGCACGCAGAGGAAGGCGGGGCGGGGAAGAGCTCCCAGCGCGCAGGTGTGTCGGAAGCGCACGCAAGGACCCAGACACCACGGCGCAGAGAGGCGGCTCCATGGACCCGGTTCTGCCGCGCAGCGGGCGCAAAGGTGCGTCGCCGCAGGGTCTCAGGGGGCGGGCAGCCCCACTGGGGGGTGAGGGGCTCCAGCAGCCACTTGAGCGAAAGCTCACAAGGCTGCGCACCCCAGGCTCAGGGTCACAGGATGGTCACTCAGAGAATACAACAGGCCCAACAGGTCACGGGACAACCACTCTGGGGATGGGGTCGGGGCCTAGGACCACGTGCTGGCAGGGTGCAGGGCGGGGTGCAGGCCAGCGGAGCAGTCCCACAGGCCTCTGAGGAGGCGGACCCCAGAGAGCGGGGCAGGAAGGAGCAGGCAGCACGGCCCCTGGGGGGGCGTCCCAGGGCGCACACAGCCTCCAGCAGGTGGCCCAACAGTGTGCTGGGCTCCCAGGGGTACTGGGAGGGCGGCGTCCACCAGGGAAACAGATGACCTGTCTCAGGGCCGCGGCCACAGGACCGATGGCCACCCCGCCAGGAGCGCCCTCGTGCCCAGGAGGTGCCTGTGACAGAACAGACGTGGTCTGGGCACCCTAGGTGGGAGGGGGGGAGACCGGATTGGCGAGATCCAGGACGGATGGGGGCCGCTTGGGGCAGCCAGCACGGCCGCAGTGGGCACAGCGTGTCCCTGCAGGGGCCACAGGACAGCGCCAGACCCCCGCCCTGTGTCCTTCACACCACTCTCCTCGCACTCAGAGGTTTTCTGGTGGTTTCTCCAGACCGGGCCATGCAGCCGGGGCAGCTATGGCCCCGCATCTTTCCTCCATCTTCAGGACACAAGGTCACCTGAAAAGACAGCCCCTGCCCCTGACATGCGTGTTCCTGACCCTGACACACGTGTGTCCACGCCGCCACTCAGGCATCACCCTCGGGGCCCCGGGAAGCAGAGAGGAGGAACGGAGAGGACCGCCCCCTGTCCCGGCCGGGCTGGAGGGGAGGGCGGCGGCGGTGGAGAACTCGGAGCAGAGCCCAGTGGTCCTGCAGGTGACACGAGTCGTCTTTGGGAAGGCTCCCTCCTCTGCTCAGCGGCAAACCCCCTGGGAAGCGCTACTGGCAGATCGCATCACTGATAAGTGGCTAACACCCAAAATATATGAAGAACTCGTGAAATTCAATAGCCAAAAAACCATCGGATTTAAAACGGCAGGAGACTTGAATAGCAGTTTTCCAAAGACGACCCAGAGACTGCCGGCGCACGCACGAGGAGACGCTGACGGTCGGAAGGACGCAAACCACCGCCGCCCGCAGAGCGCTCACACCGGGCAGGGTGGCCCTTATGGGTCAGGGTGGCCCCACCCGCACACCTGCCAGCCGGGGTCAGCGCAGGTGGGGAGAGGGGCCCCTGCGCTGCTGGGGGCCTGCACACTGGGGCGCGGCGTGGAGGTTCCTCGGAGAGTTAAAGTGGAACAACTGCCCTCGACCCGCGACCCCCGGCTCCCGGGCACCCACCCGAAGGAAACAAAAGCGCCCGCTGGGAAACGCGCGGGCGCCCGCGCGCACAGAAGCCCGGCTGTGGCGGAAACCCGGCCGCTTCCCGGTGCCGCAGACCCACGGTGACGGGTCCCCCGGCCGTCGGAAAGGACGGAACCGCACATTCAACCACGTGAGGGACCCCGGGGGCACCGGCTGAGATCGTCAGCCAGCCAGCCAGCGGAGAAAGCGAGTCCCGGTACCACCGGCTGTGACCGGAACCCAGACGCCCCAGACGCACGGGTTCCGGGGGACAGACAGACGGACGCAGCCGGAAGCGGGTGGGGGTGGGGGAGAGATGCGTGAGGACGGTCAAGGGTAAATAAATAACCCTGGTTTCCCCGACAACGCATTTTAAAACCCACTGTATACACTTTCTGTGCCGACAGCAGTGGTGCGCAGACGCTGCCCTGACCGGGGGCGTGGCTCCGCGGGCTGGGCGTCGCCCCACGGAGCAGAGGCTGCCGGTTCGATCCCCGGCGGGGCAGGTGCCGGGTGGCGGGTTCAGTCCCTGGTCGGGCGGCGCAGGAGGCAGCCCAGCGACGTTCCTCTCCCGGTCTCTCCTCCCCTTCCCTCTCTCTAAAGAATCAACAGGCAAGTATTTCCTCAAGAACAGGCACCTCGTTCCAGCTGGGACCACCCTCCGCGCATTCACCGTCACAGCACATCGGCAGACAGAGACGCAGTGTGGTCAGCCCGGTCTCCCCGGGCGGGGTGGGGGGCGGGGGGGGAGTGCGGCGCCCACCAGACCACGGCGGGCAGGGCGAGGCCGCGCCTGCGCCGTGAGCCTGGAGCCCTGCGCAGCGCCGGGACACGCAGCCGGTGGTGGCAGAGGAAGGCCCGGGCGGCGCCGCCCCTGGCGCTCCCTCCACGGCTCTCGTGAGGGCCCAGCTTGCAGCGTGGACACTTTTCCCTGGAGCGGACAGGCGGCACAGCGGGGAAATGGGGGTTTCGGCACCAGCTTCGCAACGCACTGGACCTGTGACCTTCAGCAACTCTGCTCGGCCCGTCCCTCGGACTGTCTACCCCGTCTTTGAAATGGGGACAGAAGCACCAACTTGCAAGTTAGGGGTGGGAAATAAAAATGTCCCTCTAGGTTGGTCCCACAGAGGGGGTCCCTGCCTCGCACACAGTGTGTTTCCATGTGTGTGGCAGCAAGGGGGGCGGGGCGCTCAGCAGGCTCCACCCTGGGCTCCGGTGGCCGAGAGCTCTCTCCCGGAGGCTTGGGTCCTGTGACTCGGGCAAATCCTGTGACTCCAGTCCCTGGGCCAGGGTGACGGCGCGAGGACAGCTGGCCCCCTGCCACGACGGGTGGAAAACACCCGCCGTCGGCCGCTCCCAGCGAGGCCCACGCTCCCTGTGCCGAGTGGGCGGGGAGGCGGGCCTGCCAAGAGAAAACTCGAGGTGTGGCCGGGATGCCGAGCCCACGGCGGCGCCTCGGCCGGGAGAGGCCAGACGCGAGGGCTGTCGCAGGCGCGCAAGGGGCATCGTGGCCGGGACGCTGACTGCATGACCGAAAAGACAACAGCTGGGCAGTCAGCTTCCCAGATGTGGGCAAGGCCGGCAAGCCCCTCGCCCGGTGACTGAGAGAGAAGGGTGTGCTCTGGAACCTGGGCATCTGGGTGCAGCACCCCACACCGCGGCAGCTCCCGGGGGGACAGGCCACAGGTGGGCGAGAGGCCCCGAGATGCTCGCTGCAGGGCAGCGTGTGAGGCTGAGCACCGGGCAGCCACTGCCCACACAGCACAGCCAGCGCCTGGGTCGGGAGGGACCAGGAAAGGTGGTGTCCAGTGGCCATTCGATCGATCTGCAGGTGGCGAGTCACCGTCACTTCTACGGGGCAGGGCGCCAGGCCCCACAGCACCCCCCAGACAGTTTTCACACGTGAGCAGACGCATCTGTGCGCATTTCCTCTGACTCTGCGGATGCTGAGGTTGCCACTGGAGACCACAGTAAACGGAACCCCCGTGGTCCTCACGCCCACTCCCAGGGGCCCAGTTCGTGGGAGCCCACGCCCTGTGGCTGACACGTAGTAACAGAAAAAGCCTCAACCCCCGTGTGTGGCCTCCACACCACCATCATGGGCCCAAACAATCACCCTTCTTCGAAAAGGAAAATCTTAAAAAGCATGGTTTTGAGCTGTGCAAAAGTTCCTTTGAGTGATTCCAGAACATAAACTCATTTCCACAAATATGTATTTTCAGCCTTTATATTAACTTTCTGTAACATTACATTTTAAAAAGGTTTTACTTATTTTTTAGAGACAAGAGAAGGGAGAGAGAAAGGGAGAGAAACATCAACCAGCTGCCTCTCACGTGCCCCCACCAGGAACCAGCAACCCAGGTGTGTGCCCTGACCGGGGATTGAACCGGTGACCTGTTGGTTTGTGGGGACAACACCCTGCATCCCTTCAGTGAACTCTGTGCCTCTTGCCAGAAGCTTCCTGCTCAGTGCTAGAACAGTCCCTGGCACCCAGTAGGGGCTCAGCCACAGTGTTCCAGGACCTCCGAGTCTCCAGGGGTCATCAGGTGGTCTGTGAGAAGGTGGTGCCTCCCTCCTGCAGCCCGAGTGGGACAGCTGGACCCAGCAGTGCTGTGTCACAGCTCTGGGCCACAGCCCTGTGGACACCCCATCCCTCTCTCCCCCCACTGGCTGCTTTGCACCCCAAACAAATTACCTCCCCAGAGCTGGGCTCCGTGGCCACCCCCCTGCTGCAGCTGCTGGCACCCACAGGAGGGGAAGCCCAACACCCGCCTTCCTGTTGCATCTCCCCTGAGTCCGGCACAAACCGGGCACCAGACGGCCTGGGCACAGCTCTCCTGACCTTTCTTCTCTGTGGCACTGGCAGGTTCTCCCTGCTCCCTGGTCAGACCTCTGATGAGCCCCACCACGCAGGCCTCCTAGGGCTGCTGCCACACGGCACCCCCTTGCTGTGACAGGGCTGTCTCCCCCACGTGCTTCCAGGAAGCAGACACCACATGTATTCTCCCGTCCTCCAGGGCTCACCCCGGGAAACAGAGGCCAGCACAGTCTGTCCTTCAGCCGGACAGGAACGGGCACCGACCAAAGAAAAGCATGAACCATGCTTCCCAGCGAACGCCACGGGCGTTGAGTCTCTTACAAGTGAGCAGAGAACCTCAGAAAGGTGAAGGGCCGGACCAAGGTCACGGAGCACGCAGGCGGAGCAGCACCCCTGGGACCTGCAGGTCCCGATCCCTCAAACGCACAAAAACCGCATGAAGAGCACGGACTGTTCCAACAGAGGCGCGTGCCCCCACCCCCGACCCCACCGAGGAAGACCGGGGGACAGTTCGACCCCGAAGCTTGGCGGCGTGGCTGGGACACACACCCACTCAGGTCCCGACCGGGCTAAGGAGCTCGCGCTGCGCAGCAGCAGCGCGGCGGGAGCACGTGACGGAGGGCAGAGGTGAGTTCTGGACAGGGAGGTCAGGAAAAGCCGGTCGCAGGTGCTGCGAGTCAAGTCCTCCAGGATGCGGGCGACGGGGGTGGAGATGCTGGGGACCCCCAAGGGGGCCGGGCTGGGGCAGGGCGGCGCCGGTCCCGGAGTCCCTCGGTCACCCCCCTCCATCCAGGGCTCCGACCGACGTGGCCACGCCCCCGCGACCCCAGCCGGACCCCGGCCGCCCGCCGCCACTCACCAGAAGAAGGTGTTGGTGCCGTCGTCGTAGACCTCGGACTCGGTGCTGCGGCGGCCCACGGGCGCACCGTCCGGCGGCTCCTCCAGCGAGGCCTTGCCCGCGGGTACAGGGGACCCGGGCCGCTGCCCCCCAGCGCCCCTGCGCTCTCCCCGCCGCATGGTGCCTCGGCCCCGAGCCTCTCCGCCCCGCGCCTTAACCTCACGCACAACGGGTCACCGCTGGCGCGCGGCTCGCCGGCGGGGTCTCCAGAGAACAGGGGCTGGGGGCGGCTAGGAAAGGGGGCGATGCATTGTGGGACTTGTAGTCCGTGCTCCTGGGCCGCGGGGCACGCTGGGCATCGTAGTCCCGGACCTCACGGATTTGAAGCGGTGCTTGCTGGGAAGGATGCCGCCCAGTTGCTAGGTAACCGGAGCCGGCTCCCGAGGTGGAGCGGAGTGGTTCCGGAGCTGCCCGACTCAGGCGCTGTTCCAGACCCACCTCCCCAGGCGGCCTGGCCCGAGTGCACCCCCAGCCCCGCCCGCGCTTTCCTGAGCGCCTTCCTAGTGGGCCCGCTGCTCCAGCCGCATGGCTCCCCAGCTGTTGCCTTGTCGATGGTGCGGTCAGCGTCACGGCCACGATGCCCCTTGCGCGCCTGGGACAGCCCTCGCGTCTGGCCTCTCCCGGCCGAGGCGCCGCCGTGGGCTCGGCATCCCGGCCACACCTCGAGTTTTCTCTTGGCAGGCCCGCCTCTCCGCCCACTCTGCACAGGGAGCGTGGGCCTCGCTGGGAGCGACCGACGGCAGCTGTTTTCCACCCGTCGTGGCAGGGGGCCAGCTGTTCTCGCGCCGTCACCCTGGCCCAGGGACTGGAGTCACAGGATTTGCCCGAGTCATAGGACCCAAGCCTCCGGGAAAGAGCCCTCGGCCGCCAGAAGCCGCCGGCAGCCGCGGACTCCAGCCGGCGGGGCGGTCCGGCGGCCGGCGGTCGTTCTTCTGCGGGACGCTGGCGCCCGAGAAGGGCGCAGACCTGCTCACGCGGGGGACGCAGTGTTTGGGTGCAGGCCGGCCGCGCACTAACGCGGCCCTGCGCCCCCTGGGAAACGGCCACACGGCGCGGCCGAGCGCAGTGACCACGTGACCCGCAGCCCCCCACCCCACCCCCCGGGGGGGGCTGTCCAAGAGACCGGAAAAGGCGCGCGCCGAACGCGCGCCTGCGCGATCCCAGCAGGGTCGACCTCCGGAAGAAAACGGCCCGTTGTTTTAGCCGCAGAGGGGCTTCGTTCAGGGGCCGCAGAGCAGACCGGGAGGGACGTCCCCTCCTGGCGAAAGAGGGTCCCGGGAATGGAAGTCCATTGCAGGAAAGCGCGTGGCCGCCGTGTCCCGGTGCCCGCTGGGCTTGTTGGGCGAGGAGGAAGCCTTCCTCCGGCCGGCGTGGTAGAGACGCCTGTTGCTGGGAATTCATGGCGTCTTCTGTCGCGTCTGTAGGCGACGCCTCTTCCGTTGGGGTGTCCGGAGGGCCGCTCCTGCAGGCCTGCCGGCTCCATTGAAATGAGGCTGCTTTTTTCCGCTTTCGCAGCAGCATTACTCATGGCAGCCCAAAACAGGGACCGGGCGCTGTCCACCACCCTTGAGCGGGCGCACGAAGGTGTGCGACCATGCCGCGGGAAGTTACTTGGCCACAAAAGGAAGTAGCGACACAGGCTACAACACGCGCGAACTTGGAAAACACTGTGCTAAGTGGAAGGGGCCGGTCACAGAAGACTGCGCAGGCTACGATCTGTTCGTGCGAAGTGTCCAGAACAGGCAAACGCGTGCGGACAGTGAGAGCACGAGTGGCGGCCAGGGCCTGGGGAAGGGACACGGGGAGCGCCTGCCAGAGGATCCCGGGTTCCTTTTCAGGGCCAGATGTTCTAAAACGGACCGCCGAGGGGGCACATATCTGTGCATACACTCGAAACTCATGAGCTGTGCACTCTAAATGGGTAGATTGTATGTATAGCATGTGAATTACACATCCATCAAGCTGTTAAAACATACGTGTAAAAGAATGTTTGTGGGGACTTCCCGCCCGCCCGCCAGGCCCGCCCCGCATGGGGTGTGGCTGTGATGGGGCCCAGAGTCCCAGCCCCTGACCACCACCTGGGGCTCAGGGCCAGGAAACGCGGGCTCCAGGAGGTGGGGCCTTCCGGGGCCTGCTGCTGCCCTCTGCCTGCCCTTGGGCCCGCTCCCTGCCCCGGGGCCGCAGCGTCACGCTCCTAGGGTTGCCAGGGTGGTCCAGAGTGGCCTGGCAGCCAGCTTCCCTGTGGCCAATCTCCAGTGTGTGCACGAGGGAGTGGCGGCGAGGCTGCAGAGCACAGACGGAGGTGGACCCCGGGGTTCATCCTGAGGGCCACAGGGAGTCGCGATGAGGTCGGCGTCAACGGGCTGCACTGTGGGGGAACCAGCAGTCCCCATGTCCTGGGAAGTGACCCACGAGCAACAAGTGCCCAGAGCAAGCCGGCTCCTGGCCACCAAGTCTTTGCAGCAACACCCCCGTGGGCCTGAGCCATCCTTCAGGGCCCCTCTGCTCCCACCCCAGCTGTGCGGGCGCTCAGGTTCCGGGCTGACTAGGCGCAATTGGGATCCATTCCTGGTTGTGGGTCTTTCTGCCAAACTGCACCCAGTGCCGTCCTCCCAAGGCGGCGCGGGACCAAGGCGGCCTCTCCAGGGCGCAGAGGCCCGGCAGGGCGACCTCGGTTCCCCTGGGGTATCTGGAGCGCCTGGGGTTTATTCAGGTCCTGCCGTCCTGGGGGCGGGGCCTGGGTGAGACGGACAGGGACACGGAATGGGAGGGTCCGTTGTGGGCGGGGAGGGGCGGGGCCTGGTGGGACCCACAGATGTCGGGCGGGAGTGGGGAGTCCGTTGTGGGCGTGGCCGGAGTGGGCCCCGCGTAGGGCGGGAGGGACCAACCCGGATCACTGCCTGGCGCCCTCTACCTGGCGAGCTGACCCCAGTTAATCAATCGCCATGGAGCTCTGGCCTTGTACTTGCGAGAGTCCCCGAGGCTTTAGAAATGTCAACTATAGTATCTTCACACTCCCTTGAGTCCTGTCCTCGTCTCTGGTTTAGAGACAGGAAGGGTGGCGATCCCCGCGCCCAGCTCCTTCTGCCCTCCTGGATCCCGGAGCCTCTCTCCGGAACACCCCGCACTCCCGCACCAGCCCCCTCGCACTCCGCAGTGAGCCTTCCCCCTGCGGCTTCGCACTTGGGGCCTGGTATCTGGGTCTCACCTCCACCGGCCCCTGTCCTGACCACTACCCTTCGCCCTGGCTGCAGCCCTGCTCACCCCTATCCTTCAGACACGCATGGGCGGGCAGGGTCCACTGGCGATTTTGGAGACTGGCGAGGGGGAGTGGAGTGGGCGCTGGAAGGCCTGTGGTTTTGGCTCAAGTGGTCGGGTGGCAGGTGAGAGGAGTTAGCAGAGAGCTTTGAGGACACGGGATGTGACTTGTGTGGAGGTCTGGGGGGAGGCAGGGCGGGGGGGCGGGGGAGGGCTGTCCACACAGCAGGCCTCACTGGTCCCACCTGGGGAAGGTGGCAGAGGCCCTGACCTTCCTCTGCAGAGGGGACGAGCGCCAGAAGCCCAAGGGCACCAGGGGGAGGCAAGGGCTCTAAAGGTGTCTGATTCTGGCCTTCCTCAGGGTCAGGCTCACGTGGACATGACCTGGCCTCAGATCCCAAGGTTTCCTTAGGCCTGCAGGACACATTCATGCTGCTAAACAGTGGGAATGCTTGCTAAACATGCCGGGCAATCTGCAAATCTGTGAAGGAACAATGCCCGCGACTTCCACTGCTTCGGTAAGTGTGTAAAGGTGAATGTATCACAAGAAACCCCACCCTCCGCCCGCACACCTGCCATCTGGGCGCTGGCCCAAGGTTGAGGGAGGACCGGGACGGCTCTCTGCTCCCTAAGACAGGAAACGGGAACTGGTGAGAACTTAAGGCTGGAGGGAGCAGCAGGGAGACAGAAGTGTCTCTCAGGTGGGGACCTCAGCGGCCGGGTCCCCACCCTGGCGTGACAAGGGAGGACCCGCTCCCTGCAGACCCGAGGACCAGAGGCCCAGCTGGGAGAGGGGTCTCCCCTGCAGGGGCCTGCAGCCAAAGAGGTGGGGGCCGGGGGCCTGGGACCAGCCCAGAGATGACTCAGGAAGCCCCAGGGGCCCATGCAGGCCCCTGGGGCTGGGTGGACGGGGGTGGGGGGGTGCTCGCTCTTGCCTGTGGGGCTTCCCCGGGGCACACCTGCAGGCTTGGTCGTCTGCACCTCCACTGTGGGGCGGCCTCTGCCCCCAGTGGAGAGGGTCTGAGGTGCCCCCCGGGGGAAGTGGGAGGGGAGCCTGCCCCAGGCAGGCAGGGCTCTCTGGCGTTGGAGGAGGGAGGGGAGGGGAGGGAGCAGGGTCCAGGGTCCACAGGGAAGAGCCAGAGGGCCACGTGGGCCGCGACGGAAGACCGAAGTTCTCTGCGGCAGACAGGACAGGGTCGGCCCTGCCCACGGCCGGGCCGCCGGGGCCACCCGCCTCCGTGGGGCTGGCCACACCGTGTGGCGGCTTCTTCTCGGGACACACTCGCGGCAGTAAAGTGAAGTTAGTAATAAAGTGTATGAAAGTGCCTTCTATAGTGTGAGAACGTGAAAACAGCAACCGAAAGGAAGAGAAGCACCCCCCCACGCCCCCGCCCCACCGTCCGCCGTTGGCATGAAAGCCGCACGAACAGCCCGGCTCCAGGCTGCTCTTCCAGCGCGTGCGTGCATCTTAACCCGGGCGAGACCAGCACGGATGCGCGTTTGCAGCCCGCTTTCCACGGAGCGTGAGGCAAGCACTTCCCGTGCTCTCGCCCAGTCGTGGAAGGCCGGCATGTCCACGGCTGCTCACTCCGCGCGAGGGCGGAGCGCGGCGCTCAGACGCTTCCCCAGGGCCGGCCGACCGCCCGCGGGGCTCACAGCCTTCACCTCCGCAGACGCACTCGTCCACCATAGATGCCTTATTCTGGGACTTTTCCTTGGGGCAGTTAACTTTACAAAAAGTTAAATCAGTGGACCAAAGTGTAAACAATTTTAAGGCTTTTGATCCTGACCGCTGAGTTACGTTCCAAAAGGGCTCGTCCTGTTTTCTCTGCAGAGGGGACTCGAGGAGACCTGCCCTTTTTTCATTCCTCCCCCACCCCCACGGGGGCCGGCCTGTGCGCCGCGGGCCCCTCCCCCCGCCCCCTGCGCCCCAGGTCAGAGAGGCCGCAGGAGCGGACCCCTGAGCACCCCACCGCCCGGAAGGTGGGGGTGAGGGCCGTGTGTCCGCGGCAGTGTGGCTGGGTGCGGACAGTAAGGACGTGGGACGGGGACGGGAGGGCAGCGGTGCAGACGCACTGTTTCCGCGGAACGCAAACGCAGACGCACCCGGGCTGAGCGGCAGCCTGGGGGGGTCGGAGTGCCGCGTGGACCCGGAGGAGTTCCGACGAAGCTCCACCCCCCGCTGCCCGTTTCCTGCGCCCGAACTCGGCACGGGAGGCCCTCGGGCCTGTGGCAGAGACCCCGGCTGCCCTCTGTGCCCTTCCGCCTTCTATCTTGGGGACAGTGGTCCCAGGTCTCAGGCTTCCACGCAGCGAGGCGTGGCCGGGAGACGAGTCCCGTGAAGGGAGTGTCTCTCCTTCGCGCCCTCCTTTCCCTGCCGCCTCAAGTGCAGACAGGGTCCCTGGGGCTGGGGCAGCCGTTTGCAGCCAGGTGGTGGCACCCGTTTTTAAAGTGGCAACGCAGCCGTCGGTAGGGCGTCGCGGACCGGGCGCCCGCAGACGCTTCTCCCAGCCACCGCAGGGCGTTTCTGTCGCACCCGTCACGAGGCGCCGTGGGCGAGCCCTCAGAGCGGCGCGGGGTCTCCGCTGCCCCTCCCCCCCCTCGTCTGTGCCACCGTCACAGCCTCGCAGCGCTCAGTCCCGGCCCTGGCCGCTGTCCCAGCCGGCCATGGGTCCCCCAAGCGGAAATGTGGGTGGGGCCGTGAGGTCCTGGGGAACCCAGAGCAAACGTGCCCATCCCAGGTCTGAACCACAAGGCTGCGCATAGGCTGCATGATGAGAACGCACGCACCCCAGCACCCGGTGCCCCCTGCTCCCAGGACGTCCTGGGAGCCACCGCCCCCCCCCCCGTGACGCTGGGTGTGCCCCCAAGCTGCTCAGTGTCCCCAGGCGTCCTCAGCGTTCAGAGCCCGGGTGGTTTCAGAGCCCACCTCCCCATGGGGGCAGCAGGCAGCCCCAGAGCCTTCCCCTTGGCTGTGGGCGCCCACGGAACACAGCAGACATGCTCTGGGGGGGGGGGCGGCTAGCGATGCATCCTTGGACGCCAAGGGCTCCTCGCTGCCCACCCCCCCAGCTGGCTTCCACAAAGCAGCGGCTCTGGGTGGAAGAGACACAGTTTCTCTTGGGGATCTGTTTCATCCTCCATCCTCCATGCCCCAGTTTCTCCTCCAAGGGAACCAACTGACTCTGGACTTAGTGGGTGGAGGGTTGGGTGCTGGAGGGGACCTGGGGTCAGGAACAGTGCAGGCGAGCCACGGAGCTGGGGCACTGGGGCGTGCTCCTGTGCCGCCCCCACCCCCTCCCGCCCCCCTGTGGCGGGGTGTCTTACAGGCGAAACCTTCTCTGCAGGTGAGAGCAGGTGAGAGTGAAGGGACTAGGGGAAGGGTGTGCCCTCCGCCGCCCCCGTGCTGCTGGCTCCTCCCCACTGCCACCGGCGGCCGGGTGGAGGGACCAACCCGGGAGCAGGCAGGAGGCCGGGCGGGAGGAGGGAGGTGAGTCCCACGCGGAAGTCAGGTACCGCCCGGGACACGGCAGTCCCGCCGGTGCGAGAGGCCTCCGCTGGCCGGACTCGGGGACACCGCGGGGTCGCCACCATGCCGGTGAGTTGGCGCCGGGAGGGGCCCACACCAGCGACCCCTCTAGCCAGCCCCTCCAGCCCCATCTGGGGAGTCCCTGCCGGCTCCTGGAGCGGGCGGAGGATCCCAGAGAGTCCTGGGCGGGCGCTTGGCTTCCCATCTCTGAGGCGGGGCAGAGGGGCAGAGCAGCCCCGGGTGGGTGCGGCGACTGCAGGGTGGGGGTCCCCGTGCGTGGGGGCTCGAGTTGGCAGGCATGTCCACCCCCAGTTCCCGAGTCAGGGCGAGAACCCTCAGACTGGGCAGCTTTGCCCTGCAGCTGGGACCAAGGAGGCAGGGCCGGGGTGGGGGGTGGGGGCCTCCAGCGTGGGCTGACCTTGGGTTGGGGAGGCCCAGGGTGGCCAGCTGGGCCCTCTCTGCTCCCTGGGGTCCTGCCCCGGGCACGGTGGAAGCCGGCTGAGGGCTGCCGGGTTCTGATTTGGGGAGCAGAGCAGGAGGCTGTGAGGGGCCCCGGGAAGGTGGGCAGGAGAACAGCCCAGGCAGATACCTGTGTTCCTGGCACCAGGAAGAGGTCGCAGGGCAGGGTCAGCACCTGGGCTGCCAGAAGGAGACCCACGTGAGGTGGAGAGCGAAACCAGCCTCCCACTGGGCCACCAGGGCCCTCCCAGGTGTGGGCCTAGAGGTAGCCTTCGGCCCCACCTCTGCCGTGGCGGGGCGGGGGCGGCTCCTCAGTCCTTCCAGAGCCAGCCCTGGCACCCTGGTATCCTGGCATCCCTCAGCAGGACCCCCAGGCCCCGGCTGGCCCCTTCCTCTCATGCCGGTCAAGTGGTCAAGTCAGGTGGGTCCGTGCTGGGGCGGAGGAGAGGCCTGGGGCTGGCTTAGGGTGGGTGGAAAGGCCGCGCCTGGCCCGGCCGAGGTGAGAGCAACCACCTTCGAAGGGAAGGTTCCGATGCAGACGGCCAGACTCGGCCCCCAGCCAGGTGTGAGCGTGCCCCTTCCCTGCCCACGTCCCTGCCCCCCCGGCTCCCAGGTGCCCCCAGCGGAGGGAAGTCCAAGCCCCTAGATGCCCGCACAGCCCTCCCTGGTCTGCCTCCTGCCAGCCCCCAGCCTCACCGTGTTGCTCTCTGTGCTTCCGAAGTGCTCAGGGCCCTGTCCCCGGCGGGGAGTGACTGACTACCAAGCCTCAGCCGCACCGAGGGCCAGGTCCCCAGGAGTGCGACTCCAGAGTCCCCAGAGGTGCTGAGGGCCGAGTCCCCGGGCGCTGGTCGCACCTGCCCCTCAGGGCCTGTCCACACACCTTTCCCCCTCCCAGGAGCTGCTCCCATTTTTTCGCCTCCTGCCAACCCCTTGCCCCACAAGGCCAAGCTCCAGGCCCCGGTGTCCACTTCCACTGCCCTTGAGGGCTGCGCACAGGGCCGGCCGCCTCCTCAGTGAGGGTCTGGGGTGGGGGGTGGCCGGCACACAGGAGAAGGAACTGACGGATGACACAGCTGGAGAGCTGGAGGGGTGGTGGAGGGGCCGACAACCTGCTCCGGGAGCTGTGAGCAGGCGGATCCAGGTGGGGCATTTGCCCAGGAAAGGTGGTCGGAGGGCATCGGGCTGGGCCAGCCAGGGTGGTGTACACCTTGGTGGGGACAGGCATGTCCCCTCGCTGAGCGGTGACACTGCACCGTGCCTTCGAGGCTGAGCTAGGAGGGCCGGGGTGAGATGTGACCCTCGGGAGTACGGAGGGGGGCCCACAGGTGTCTGCATGCAGGTGGGGCGGTGTCACAAGCGTGCGCTCCACGCAGCCGCCGGGCCAGGCCGGGTGGTGGTCGCTTCTGCACAGCCGTGCCCTGGGTCCCGCCGGCGACCCGGGGCCAGACTGGATGGGAGGGACAGAGGGGGCTCTGTCAGCTGCAACCCTCAGTGTCCCGGCCGGGGGGTTGGGGAGGGTCTCCCGGAGCTGCGCGTCTCAGGAAGCTCCCTCGTCGGAGCCGTGGGTGAGCCTGTCGGGGTGGGGCTGGAAGGGATGTGAAGACCCTCCGGGACAGACCCTGGAGCCGGGCGTCCAGAGTCCAGTTGTGACGTTGGTGACACTAAAGTCCCCGTCCTTTCTGGTCGAGCCTCGACTCTGTTCCCCGGAACAGCGGCACCTCAGCCCTGTTCCTTCCTGAACCCTCGTCTGTGAAAGGCAGGCCTGTCCTCTGGCCCAGGACGGGGGAGCAGTTTCAGGTGCCGCAAGCCACACCTGAGTGCAGGTGTGTGTGGGCCGCTGGTGGGCGGGCAGGGAGTGCCCAGGAGCCTGCAGGGCGGGGGGGGGGGGAGGCCAGGCAGGGAGAGAGCAGATGCTGGAGGAAAGGGGGACAGAGGGCCAGGGTGGGCCCCGTGGCCCACAGGGGTGACAGGCTCAGTGCCTGGGCCGGCACCAGCCCCATCTCTGCGGGACCATGGTGTCCAATGCCATAGCACCTGTGGTTCAGCGGTTTCTGGCTCCTGTGGCTAAACACTGCACATAAACAATTTTTAAAATATTTTTATTTATTTATTTTTAGAGAGAGGGGAGGAAGGGAGGGAGAAAGAGAGGGAGAGAAGCATTGCCTCCCACCCAGGCATGTGCCCTGACTGGGAATCGAACCAGCGACCCTTCAGTTCGAAGGCCAGAGCTCAATCCAGTGAGCCACACCGGCCAGGGCAACAATCTTCCTAGTATAATTACGCCCCATGGTAACAGTTGGGACATACGTACGCGAATGAGGATTGTGTATCTGAAATTCAAATGCGGCTGGTCATCCTGGAGGTCAGACTGGCTGGAGCAGTCCGGGCGGGCTTCCTGGAAGAGGCCTGCGTGAGCTTGGCAGGAATGCGGTTGGAGAAGGGGCAGGCTAGCAGGCGGGGGCCAGCGGGGCCAACGTGCTGGTCGTGGGCGGCTGGAGCGGGGTGTGAGGGCTGTGAGCGGGAAGAGGGGCCAGCACTCCCCAGGGGCAGGAGGCCGGGGCAGAAGCCCAGGGCCATGGGGGAGCGGGAGGTGCCCAGACCTGCCAGCAGTTGGCCTGGGGCGGGTTCTCCTGTGGACACAGCCCCCAGATTGCCCCCTGAGCCCTACACGGGGATGCAGCAGGTGCCTGTCCCCCCGGGATCCTGTGCATCCTTGGGGGGCAGGTGGGGGTCCCAGTTACACACACTGCCAGTGTGCTCAGGCCGTGCTGGGGGCACAGGACGCTGGGTGTGTGGCGTCAAGCCCCGTGGGGCGTCGGGGACAAGACGGGAGGAGGTGGCTGACCTCCCCTGAGGGCGCACAGTGTCGGCGTCCCCTGGCTCTCAGCTCCAAAGCCAGGGTCCTCTCCTGCGTGTCAGCCCAGGGCCCCCTCGAGTGACCTGCTCTGAGAGTCTGCCCTGTCCCCCACCCCTCAGCCACCCGGCTCCCCCAGCGGAGCGGCCCTGGGTCACTTTGTCTCAGCCCTCAGAGCCTGCTCGCTGGGGTAAATGGGCCCCCAGCTGCCCCACCTCGACTCCTGCTCCCGCAGGTTCGGCACACCTGTCAGGGCTAAAAGGGCACCAGCCCTGGCTGGCGTGGCTCAGCGGATTGAGTGCTGCCTGCGAACCGAGGGGTCGCCGGTTCGATTCCCGGTCTGGGGCACAAGCCTGGGTTGCAGGCCAGGTCCCAGCGTGGGGCACACGAGAGGCAGCCACACATGGGTGTTTCTTTCCCGTTCCTTCTCCCTCCCTTCCCCTCTCTCGAAATGAACAGATGAAATATTTTTTAAAAAGAGTGATAGAGAGCGGGGCGCCCTCTGCCCGGCTTCCCCCGAAGTCTTGCCCGTCGCCTGGGGCACTGGTCAGAACTAGGAGCCCACCACAGACGCCTCGAGGTCACCAGCCTCCCCCCTGGGTCCTTTCCTGCCCCAGCCGGTGCAGGGGCCTGTGTGGCATTGGCCCCCTCGCGTCTGGGATGGCCCCTCTGCCCCTCCTTGTCCGCAGCTCAGCTCTGCAGGGGGCCCCGTGACAGGCGGCGGGACCACGGGTTTTAGCGAGGCGACCGCACAGGGTCACAGCACAGTCCCTGAGGGCCCCTCACATCTAAGTGACGTCCCGCAACCTTGACCGTGACGGCCTGGGGGTGGGCGCCTTTTCCACCGGTCACTAAGCGCAGCCTCAGGGTAGGCTGATACTGCACCCGGGGGCCCCCGCCAGTGCCGTGAGGCAGGAGACTCGGGCAGATGGTGGCCGGCATGCAGCCACTTTCTCCTGCGGTGCCGCTCGCTGGTGGCAGCGTCCGTGTGTCTGTCCCAGATGCCCCCGCAGGTCCTCGTCCGAGTGAGTCTCACCGACCGAGGTGCCAGGTCAGGTTTGTCCCCGATGCCCCGTGTGTGTGAGGCCGCGGCCCCTTCGAGTTTCGGGGGTGTGGCCTGCCACCGTGGGAGGGGGAGCACGGTGTCTCCACCCCTCCGCCCGCTGGTGGGAATGCAGGTTCTTTCCACCGTCCGCTGTGAAAACCGTTTGCCCCCGTGCGCCCTGACCGCGTCTCCAGGCGGGGTCAGGCCCGGCCGTGGGAGACCAGCTGTCCTCCCAACTCACACGGCCGAGCGCGCACCAGGGCAGCACGCGGGGGTTCTGCCGGCTCCGGAGCTGCCAGCCCCTTAAAATGTCTGCGACCGAGTAGGTGAAAGGCAGTGCCTCTGGGTCACCTGCCTTGTGTTTCCCGGTCTTCCCGTGTACCTGGCGTACCCGGTCCTCCCCTGTGGGTGCTCCTTGCCTGTGAAACCCCCGTTTGCATCTTGGGGCTTCAGGGGCTCTGGGCCTCTGTCCCCAAACCCGCCTCTGTCCCCGCCCCAGGGCGCGCAGCACCTGCACATCCTGATGAGGAACGAGGGGGAGAGCCTGCCGCTGATGGAGGTCAGCCCTGCCGAGGTGAGTCTCCGCTCCAGCCCCCCTAGGCCCGGCCCCTCCCGCTCTCCCGCGCCGAGCCCAGCCCTGCGCCTGGCCCTTGCCTCCCTCCTGCAGACCGACCAGCCGGACTACATCCTCGTCGCCGACTACCGCACCCAGCGAAACCCCAGGGCAGTCCACAAGCAGTGGAAGTTCCTGGAGGAACTGAAAAGAAAGGGCTTCCAGTACAAGGTGGGCCGGCACAGCGGGCAGGGGTCGTGGGCGCCAGGCGGGTCCGGGGAGGGGTCTGGAGGGGCTTCCCGTGGCCTTGGGCCTGGGGTGAAGGGGCCAGGTCAGCGGCCGTGGGTGGAGGGCGGGAGGGTCCCCAGGTAGAACGGAGAGTCCTGCCCGGCCCGGCCCTGCCCAGGTGAAGAAGGACCAGGAGAAGGTGTTCTTCGCCATCAAAGCCGACAACAGGATCTTCAGCCTGTACCGCACGCTCCTCATGGAGCCCGAGGAGCCGGCGCCCAAAGTGGAGCCGCCCTGGCCGACGCCCATCCCAGCCACCACCAGGTGAGGGGCCCGCCCAGGAGGACCCTGCCCACCGCGCGCATGCCCGGTCCAGGCAGGAGGGGCTCCCAAGGACGGCCTCTGGGCCCTGTGCCACAGTCCCCACCCCTGTGAAAAGGGCGATGACAGTCCTTTTGGTGTGTTCTGGAAGTGACATGGGCAGGTTCAGAGAGGCTCTGAGAGAGACCCCCAGAGCCATCCCTCCTGGCTTTGCGCCCAGATGCGGTCCCCACCTCTCCACTCCAGACCCCATGGCCCTCCGCAGCCACCTGCCCCCGCCTCCCCGGAAACCCCCCCTCCTCTCTCCCCCAGCACCTGCTCCTCCCCCTTACCCTCCAGCCTTGCAAGCTGGTCCACCCGCCTTCCCCACACCCCTCCTCCATCACCTGCCTGCCTCATCCCAGGCCCCCCGAGCTCAGCGGGGCACTGTCAGTGGAAACTGGCAAAGGACCCTCCCGGCACGTGCACTCGAGGCCGTGGAGGGGGCTGCTGGGAACCCAGGGCAGCGGTCTCGGGGAGGAGCAGAGCGAGGACAAGGAGGAGAGGCAGCTTGGTGGGGCCTGGGGGGAGCCGCGGGGGTGAGTGCCCTGGGAAGTCCCGGGGACCACGTCTCATCGGAGGGTGCTCAGGAAGAGTGTGGCTCTGCAGTGAGATGCTCCATCCTGCCACTTCCTAGCTGTGTGGCCCTAGGCAAATTACTCAACCTCTCTGAGCTCTAGTCTTCACATAGGCCAAAGAGCTTCTGTGGATATACAGAGGATTCATGTACACACACACAAAAAAAGAAAAAAAAAAGCCCTGGCTGGTGTGGCTCTGAGGACTGAGCACCGGCCTGTGAGCCAAAGGGTCGCTGGTTCAATTCCCAGTCAGAGCACAGGCCTGGGTTGTGGGCCAGGTCCCCAGCAGGGGGTGCGAGAGAGGCCACCACACACCGATGTTTCTCTCCCTCTCTTTCTTCCCCTCTTCCTCTCTAAAATACATAGATAAAATCTTTCAATAAAAGCGAGAGAAAACAGGATTCATGTTCCTGAAGGCACAGGGTGGGCTCTGGACGTGTGGGGGCTCCAGCGTGCGATTGGCAGTGGGGTGGCCAGGCCAGGCTCCTGGGGCCCTGGAAGGAGAGGGGCCACTCCCGGGGGGGCGGGGCTCTGTCCTGGAGCCACGAGGTGGCTGCACCTGGGAGGACCCAAGGAGGTCAAGGGACGGCTCCTAGATGAGCCCTGGGTCTGGGCTCGGGTCTGGCCGTGAGGCAGGTAGGCTGTGGGGCTCCATACCTGGCCAGAGAGGGGGTGGGCCCCACTGAGGTACCCGGGGCCCCCCTGAACCAGCCCTTGCGTTCCAGAATCCGAATCGTCAACTTCATCCTGAACAGCAAGACGGCGGCTGGTGGTGAGGACGGGAGGGGCGGGTGGCCGAGGCGGTGGCCCACCAGGGGTGTTGAGGTGGGAGGAAGGTGGCGGGGTCCTCCCCCACCTCGCTCCCCTGGGACCCGAGACTCTCTGTGGCCTTAGACACGTTCGGGGACTTGATGAATGACGGGGTCTTCGAGACCAGGTTTCCCTTGCACCAGGTGAGAGGCGGGGTGGCGGGGTGAGGGCTGCCCCGGGGGGGGGGCGGCGGGGCTGGAGGCAGGACACTGACCCTGTGGGTCGCCCGTGCCCAGGGGGAGGAAGAGCTGGAGGTGAAATGGGCCCGGTGGAGAAACTTGTTCCGCAAGCAGCCCATTGACGACATCAGGTAACCCTGACCCCGAAAACCACCTGTGTCCCCCTCACAGACACACCTGTGTGCCACCGTGACCCACCTGTGCACCCACAGACACGCCTGTACCTATAGCAAACGTGTCCGCGCGCCCCGCTTACGCCGTCAGTCCTCTCCCCTCGCCCCCCCGCCCCGTGGTTTGCCCCACCCACCCTGCCCTGGCCCGCACCGTTCCCCCCCACTCCCCCGCGCCCCGTGAGGCGGGGCCCCTGAGAAGGGGCATCTGTGCCCGCAGGTACTACTTCGGCGAGAAGGTGGCCCTGTACTTCGCCTGGCTGGGCTGGTACACCTACATGCTGGTGCCGGCCGCAGTGGTCGGCCTCATCGTCTTCCTCAGCGGCTTCTCGCTGTTCAATGCCAGCCAGATCAGGTGGGCGGGGCGGGCAGGGGGCGGGGCCCGGCTGAGTGGGAGGAGGGGCGGGGCCAGGGGTGGGGGGGAATGCGTGGGGCGGGGTCAGGACGGGGCAGGGGCGGAGCCTTAGGGCGGAGCCTACCAGCGGTCCCTGCACTCGCAGCAAGGAGATCTGTGAAGCCCACCAAGTCTTCATGTGCCCGCGCGGCGACTACCGCCGCAGGTACCAGCGCCTCTCGGACACCTGCACCTTTGCTAAGGTTTGCCGCCGTGGGGGGCACGCCAGGCCCGCTCGCCCCGCGGGAGGGCTGTGCAGGCTTATTCCCGCCCTGGCGAAGCTGGGTGTCATTGGGTGGGGAGGTGGTGGGGGGAGGACACGGCCAGCCCCAGTGTCCCTCCCCCCAGCTCACCCACCTCTTTGACAACGAGGGCACTGTGGTGTTTGCCATCTTCATGGCGCTGTGGGGTGAGTTGCTGTGGGCACCTGGGGGGGCGCAGCCTGGGCTCCAGGGCCACTCCTGCCCCCAGCACCCTGGCCGCCACCGCAGGGACACACGTGACGCCCCTCCCCACTCCCGCTGCAGCCACAGTGTTCCTGGAGCTCTGGAAGCGGCACCGAGCCCGCGTGGTCCTGCACTGGGACCTGTACGGCTGGGACGAGGATCAGGTGCGTGGGGCCGGGCGGCCCCGGGCGGGAGCTGTCTCTCCCCAGGGCCCTGTGCGGCCCGAACGTGGTTCCGCCGAGCCTGACGCACACGCCCCCGCGTCTGAGGCACGTGTCCCCCGCGTCTGACGCACGTGTCCCCCGCGTCTGACGCACGTGTCCCGTGTGTGTCTGAGCCGTGCCTGGCGCCCTCCCCAGGAGGAAGTGGCGCTCGAACTCATTAACTGCCGGGACTACAAGCTGCAGACGCACCAGCACTCCTACTGGAGGAGCACCGTCATCCTGGTCCTGTCCCTGTTCATGGTACTCTTGGGGAGCCCCTGGCGGGCTGTCCGCCGGGCGGGGGGCTGCCCTCGGAGCCCACCGTCCTGGCCACCCGCCCGCAGATCGGCATCATGATCGGCATGGCCCACGTCCTGGTGGTCTACCGCGTCCTGGCCTCCGACATGTTCAGCAACTCCGCCTTGCCCTTCCTGGAGGATCAGGTGACCACCGCCGTGGTGGTGACTGGGGCCCTGGTGCACTACGTGACCATCCTCATCATGACCAAGGTGGGTCGGCAGGGCGGGGAAGGCGGGGGGCGGTGGGGGGAGTCTTCCTGCGGCCCGGAGCGAGCCCTCTGGTCTCCCTTCCCTGCAGATCAACAAGCGTGTGGCCCTGAAGCTTTGTGACTTTGGTGAGAGCAGGGACCCCAAGCCCCGCCCTGGCTTCCGGGGATACTGGGGAGTGGACGTGGGGAGGGGCGGGCCCCTCCTGTGGTCTCCATGGCCTCTCCCAGCAGAGGGCAGGCGCCGCCGCCTGGGACACAGGTGAGGGTTCAGGTGTCCTTGAGCGTCAGAACCGGGACTGACCAGGAGTGGGGGACTGTCACGGGCTGAGGGACGGGCGAGGAACGGCCCGGGCGTTTTTCCAGAGAAGCCCAGGACCTTCTCGGAGAGAGAGAGCAAGTTCACCGTCAAGTTCTTCACCCTGCAGTTCTTTGCGCACTTCTCCTCGCTGGTCTACATCGCCTTCATCCTGGGCAGGTGAGGGCCGCTCTCTGCCCCTTAAAAAGGGGAACGCCTGCTCTTTGTCAGTTTTAAAGTAACGCACGCTCGGATCAGGAGGAGACGCATTCCAGACCGGTGTGGCGGAAGCCCGCAGCTGCCCCAGTCGGCCGGGCTTCCCTGGGCGCCGCCGCCTCGCCGTCCGCGGGTCTGAGCCGGGGACTCCTGCACGCTCACAGGCTCTCTCGTGGGCACGGGCGGTTCTGTCCTGCGGATCATATCTCCCCCCCCCACGCCGGAAGTGTGCTGGGGGCTGCGTCGGGGGCCGCGTGGGTGGGGGCCTCGGTTCACCGTGCGCCAGGAGCGTTCTTTGTGGGGTGCCGCCGGGGCAGTGGGTAGTGTGCGCCTTGTTCCCAGCGCTGAGCTTCGCCAATGAGCCGCACGGGGCTGCCAGGTCACACATGTGCACATGCTTCCCCTTACCTTCCTCCCCAGCACAGTGCCTGTGTCTGCTTCGATCAGTGCACACTCTTTTGTCTTAGATTTTATTTATTTATTTTTAGAGAGGGAAGGGAGGGAGGAAGAGAGAGAGAGAAACATCAGTGTGCAGTTGCTGGGGGCCGTGGCCTGCAACCCAGGCATGTGCCCTGACTGGGAATCGAACCTGCGACGCTTTGGTTCGCAGCCCGCGCTCCATCCACTGAGCTGCGCCAGCCAGGGCGACAGATGCTTTTGTCTTTTCTGGAGAAAATCCTTGCCCCGTCTGCTCAGTGTCTGGTTAACTTTGTCGAGTACACACACGCGGGCAGCTGATCCCAAGCTCCCCCAGAGCTTTGAAGAGCCCCTGCCTCTCCAGTGTGTCCAGAGACGCCAAGGACGGCGTCTGGCGTCTGTCCCCTCCCCTCGGGGCCCTGTGAGCCCCTTCCATCTGCGGAGGCCCCCAGGTCCCCGTGGCCCCCTGAGGAGGGCAGGTGGGAATCAGATGCTCTTCGCTCGTGGGGGCCTCTAAGTGGCGGCCCCTCCCCGGGGCTGGAGGTGCTCGTTTGCGGCTCCGTCCCAGGGGTCCCTGCTACGGCAGTTGTGACTGAACCTCTCCTCCTGTCCCCTGGCTTCTGAATGTCTCTGCTGCGTGTCCGGCAGGTCTTTCTCACGAGCTTCAGTGCTCCGTCCCTGCTCCGCCTGGCTGGCTTTCGTCTCAGACTGTCCCCACTGCCACGCACAGGCTGCCACGCTCCTTTCACAGAGCCCTCCACGGTGACATGCCCCGCCTGCCTCTCCCTCCTCAGTCTCGCTTGCTCCTGTTCCCCTTCTTGTGACTCCAGCCACCAGCGGGGCCCACGCTCCTGGCTCCAGCCCAGACCTCTCCCTGGCGCCAGGCGGACAGGCCTTTCCGGCGGGGTGTCCCGCGGGCTCACCCCCAGCCTCCCCCTTGGCACGGGCTCAGCAAGAACCCTGGTCCCCCGGACTCCTCTTCCCCTCAAGGCCCCGCTGCCCACTCTGCCCCACCTGGCTGCCCTGCACCTGCGTTCCCTGTCTCTCAGGAAGGTGGCTCTGGACAGGGGTGGCACCTGTCCTTTGCTGAGTTCTGGGGACACCAGCAGGCCCGCTGTGTCGGCTCACTGGGCAGGACCTCACAACCTCAGTCCTGAGGAGTTTTTGAGCATCTTGTATCTGTTACCTCTGCTTCCTCTTCTGCAAATCTTTTTTGGAAATTTAATCTTCTGAAGCGGCCACCTAATTTTTGTGGGTTTTTTTCTCTGCTTTTGTTCCAGCTTTTTGGGACTTTTTCTCACTTTGTCGTCCAGCCCTGCAACTGGATGTCTCGCTTCTGCTCATGTCCCAAATGCAAGGCGCTCCTTCTGGCCTCTGCTGCAGCCACCAGCCTCTCCTGTCTGGGGGTGGGGCCTCTTTTTCTCCCACTCTGCCACTGGTTCTGTCCCTTCTGAGTCTCTTGCGCTTTAAAAAATTGTTTTTAAGATTTATTTATTTTTAGAGCAGGGAGGGAAAGAAACATCAATGTGTGGCTGCCTCTCGTGTGCCCCCTACTGGGGACCTGGCCTGCAATTCAGGCATGTGCCCTGACTGGGAATCGAACTGGCGACCCTGTGATTTGCAGGCTGGCGCTCAATCCACTGAGCCACACATGCTAGGGGTGGCTTTTCATTTTCAAGGTGCCTTTTAAAAAAGGTATTAGTGAGAGTCTTTTTTTGACTGTCCTAAATTGTTTACTAGGTAAAAAGGAGAATGCTGCGCCATCTCCAGGCTGCAGGGCAAGAGCTGCCGGGAGTGTGGTGGGATGTGTCTGCAAGGCCATGGCTCGTGCCCCGTGCATGTGGCAGCCCTCGCCGCTCCCTGTGCTTGGGGACCGGTCTGCTGACCCACTGGGTGTCAGGGTTCCTTCCGGCAGCCTCACGGGCACCACCTCAGGGAACATGGCCGTGGGGCCGTCACCCCCCAGGAGAACTCAGGCCCCTCCAGGCCCCACAGGGTCTCCGAGCAAATGCCAGCTGGTCAACGCCATGATGCACGGGCTCACCAAGGGCCGTGCCCTTAGGGACAGGGTGTTTGCGGCCACCGCAGCGCCCACCCATCCGATGGGTGACGTGACCTTGCTTGGCCCGGTGCCCCAGCCTGCGGCTTTATCGGCCGGGTGGGGCGGGGGTGGGGCCGTGCAGCGCACAGAGCCGGCGGTCCTGGCGCGGCCCCCCGAGGCACGGACCACTTCCTCCTCCGTGGCTCCTGGGGGGCCTGTGGCGCCCACCGTGGCTCGTCTGACGGCTGCAGCCGGACCTCTTCCCAGACACTTACTCTTTTTCTCCCTTTTCTCTTCTTTTTTTTCTTTTTACAGCTGCACGGCACTCCCTGACCGTCGCAGTCGCTCTCCTGCACGCTGCTCCTCTCGCCTGCGCCTCGTTGCTGGTCTCTGTGGCGTCTCGGCCGAGCGGTTCCCTTCCACTCGACTCCAGCGGCTTCTTAAAACCGCCGCGTGGTTCGCTTTGCTCTGCCTTTGACCCTCTCTTTGCTGCCCGGCTCTCTGTCTTCCCGGCGTTTCCGATTGCCTTGCATTCCCTGCACGCCCGTCACGCCAAGCTGACCGGCCTCCCGCGGTCACACCGTCCGTGTCACGGGCGCCTCTCTTCCCAGACACCTTCCCTGGGAGCCGAGCTCCCTCCCCGCGCTGGGTGGTGGCGGCTCGGTGGGCCTCCCGTGCCCCTGGGCGGGGACTGTCATCTCCGGGGCTCCCATGCCCTCTCCCCCTGGGTCTTGGCATCTGTTTTTTGCTGAAGGAAGTGAGTCGGAGAGGAGCTTTCCGAGTCCCCGTGAGCCCGGAGACGCCCACGAGTGGACCGCGCAGGGGCGGGCGCTGGGCTTGGGGGTTTTCCTTCCAGGACGCGAGAGGACACGGCTGTGCTGTGTTCGAGCGTGCGGAACCGGTGCCCAGGGAGGTGCAGGGGGTCTGAGTGCTGTTCCTTCCTGGTGGACTGTGTTCTTTCCCTGCTGGAAGTTTGGGGTCTCGTCTTCAAACTGGGGGATGGTTTAGGGCTCCTCTCCCCCTCACGCGGGTAAGCTGCTGGGTCCTTCCTAACCCAACCCTGTTCTGGCTCACCACCTTTTAGTTTTAACCTTCTCCTTGGGTCAAAGCATTCTTTCCCCTCCGCTCTGTCTTTGCGGAACTCTTGTCCTGTGTGGTTTTTTATCTTTTCTCTCACAGCCCCCATTGGTCCTTGGAGTCAACATCAGGAGAGATTTCCTTCACCTTTTTTTTCCTTTTTCAATCACAGCTGACTTTTCCTTCACCTTGTCTTTTTGCCTTTCTTTCTTTTTTTAAGATTTTATTCATTTTATTTTATTTTTAGAGAGGGAAGGGAGGGAGAAAGAGAGAGAGAGAGGGAAACATCCATGTGCGGTTGCTGGGGGTTGTGGCCTGCAACCCAGGCATGTACCCTGACTGGGAATCGAACCTGCGACACTTTGGTTCGCAGCCCGTGCTCAACCCACTGAGCTACGCCAGCCGGGGCTCCACGTGGTTCCTTATGGCGTCCTTTTCCCGGGCTGTAGCCACCTGCCACCCCGATGCAAACGTGTGATTCCCTTGAGATGGGTCCAGTTCCAGCGTTTGGAGCGTCAGGTCTTCGGGGCAGGAGGGGTTCCTGGCGCTGGAGGGCGGAGGAGGGAAGCCCCCGTCTCCACGCCGCCAAATGCCCGGGCCCTGGCTGTGGGCGGTTCCTGGGCTCTGCTTCTCGGAGAGCGGCTGTGACATCATGCTGGGTGTTCGGGCTTCACTGCCGGATGGGCCAGCGTCTGTTTCTCTCCTGGCTTGTCCTTGTCCTTGTCCCCGTGCTGGCGGGTGACCGCTCGGTTCTTCACTCTGGCGAACCTTAGGGTCGCTCCGACAGACGCCATCGACGCTCTGTGAGGTTCGGTCTCAGGCCGCAGGAGGCTTCCGCACCGATGCCGGGGGGCGGGCAGGGGTTCGTGTCCTCCGCGGCCGTCACGAGTGACCCCTGCTGAGAGGCTTTCAGCTACAGGAGTTAACTAGCGTGCGGTCCTGCGGACCAGCCGCCCTGAGCAGACTTCAGGGCTCCGGCCGAGGTGCTGCAGGGCCCAGTCTGTCTGGAAGCCCCGGGGGGTGGGGGGTGGGGGGCGGCGGGGGGGCTCTTCTGCCGCCTCCAGCTCCCAGAGGCCCCTCCCTGCTCCGCCTGCAAAGCCAGCGGCTTGGGGCACACCCCGCTGGTCCTGGATGACGAACGGCCCCCTTTTAAGGCCAGCAGATAGCAACCTGAATGCCCTCTTCTGAGTCAGAGGACCGTCACAGGCTCCAGGGAGGAGGACGTGGAGGTCTTTGGGGGTGGGGGTGGGGCATCCTCCTGTCTACCCCGAAACGCCCCCACCCCGGGCTTCCGACCGACCGGAGAGCAGGTTTTTGTTAATGTTCTTGAGTAACGTTCTCCAGCCTTCTCCACGTGGGGCCCCCAGATGCGACTTTCTCCGTCCTCGTGCGACCACCGTGGGAGGTGTCTGCAGCAGACGCCTCCTGCTCCGGCTCCCGAGGTCTTCGCAGCGTCCAGGGACCCGTGGGAGCCCGCCGTCGGCTGTGTCCCCTCTGGGCCCCTGTCAGCTGGTCATCCAGCCTTTCCGCTGGTTTTGTCCTAGGAACATAGCCACATTTCCCGGAAGAATGATTTTTTTCTTTGTAACTTTACAACTGTTGTAAACTTTGTAACTTTTTTCTTTGTAACTGTGTACCGCAGTTCCGGAACTGCGTCAGTTAAATGGTAGCCGTCCTGCACCGCAGCAGGGGCGCCTGCACCCGCGCCTGCCCTTCGGAGCGGCCCAGGTCACACTGTCTGTTGTCACGCGAGGGAAAGCGGGCCATCTGAACACAGAGTAACCCCATGCCCAGTTTCCAAGGGGGGGGCCGAGGCCCCTCCTAACAGGTTGTGTCTACAGCACGTGACCTCGGGCTTTCTCCGGTGCACCTGTGTGCATGCATGTGGCCCATGTGGGTGTGCGTCTCGCTCACCTGCAGGGGGGGACAGGCTCCTTTCCCTCCTCACCACTGTCCCCACGTCCCCTCGGTCCTCCTGCCCCCCGACCCCCCCCCCACCGGCCAGAGGCAAGCTGTGGTGTCCTCCTAGGATCAACGGTCACCCTGGGAAGTACCTGCGCCTGGCGGGCCTGTGGAAGCTGGAGGAGGTCAGTCTGCCCTGGGTGCCCTGCCACTCCGCTCCCGAGCTGCCCCTCCTGGGCCTGACCGCCGTCCCCCGCTGCCCGCAGTGCCACCTCAGCGGCTGCATGATGGACCTGTTCGTGCAGATGGCCGTCATCATGGGTCTGAAGCAGACGCTCAGCAACTGCATGGAGTACCTGGGCCCGTGAGGACGCCCCTGCCCGCCCCCTGCCCGCCCCCGCCCCCAGCCGGCTGCCCACAGGGACCCTCCACCCCGGCACCTCCCCTGTCTCCTACCTGGTCCCTGTCACCCCCAGGTGGCTGACTCTCAAGTATCGCTCCCTGCGGGGCTGGGAGTCCGAAGACCCCGAGCTGAGGAGCTGGCAGCGCAACTACCGCCTGAACCGGGTGAACACCTTCAGCCTGTTCGACGAGTTCATGGAGATGAGTGCGTGGGCGGGGCGGGGCGGGGGCGTGGCTCTGTGCGGAGGGGGCGGGGCGGGGCGGGCGGGGTGTGGCTCTGCGCGGAGGGGGCGGGGCCTGGGGCCGGAGCTCAGGGCGCTGCTGCCGCCGCCGCCGCCCCGCGCAGTGATCCAGTACGGCTTCACCACCATCTTCGTGGCCGCCTTCCCGCTCGCCCCGCTGCTCGCCTTCTTCAGCAATGTCGTGGAGATCCGCCTGGACGCCATCAAGATGGTCCGGCTGCAGCGGCGCCTGGTGCCACGCAAGGCCAAGGACATCGGTGAGGGGGCCCGCGGGGCTGCCGCGCAGGGCGGGGCGCCCAGCCTGGGGGCGTGGGCGGCGAGGGGGGCTGAGCCCACGCTGATCCCTCTGCCCCCGCAGACACTCCCCCAGGTCTCCGTGGGCGGGAAAAGAGGGGGCTGGGGCTGGGGGTGTGCTCAGGCCCCTTCCAGGAGAGGCACAGCTGGGGCTGGCATGCACTTTGCAGGCCCCTCCGGCCGGACCCGGGATCGGGCTGAAGGGCCTGCAGCCCCCTTCGAGGGCCCAGGCAGAGAAGCTGGACTTGGAGGACAGGGTGCTGAGGGAGGGGGGCGCCCAGCAGCTGGGGCGGGACTGAGGGCAGGTGTCCTCAGCCACCCAGACTGGCCTCACGGAGACGGGCAGGCAGCAGGGACGAACAGAGAGCAAGGAGGGGCCCCTTGGCCTTGGGCCAGGTCCCCTCATCAGTGGCCTGGCCCCACGGCAGCGACGGGGTGCCCTTCCCAGAGGCGTGACGAGGCCCTGGGGCATGGGCAGGTGGAGGTGGGGCGGGGTGGGCTGCACCGAGCGAGGTTCCGGGTCGAGGAACCAGACGACCCTGCTGCTGTGGCCCAGGGACCTGGCTGCAGGTGCTGGAGACCATCGGCGTGCTGGCGGTCATCGCCAACGGGATGGTCATCGCCTTCACCTCCGAGTTCATCCCCCGAGTGGTGTACAAGTACCGCTACGGCCCGTGCCAGCAGGACGCCTCTTCCTCGGTCGAGTACGGGCTGCCACACGGCCCTGGGGGCCCCAGACTGTCCAGAGACCCGTGGAAGCCCGGCCCGACCACAGCCCCGCAAGGGCCGCCCGCAGAAGGGCGCAGGCTGCCAGTCATGGGCCCTGCACTGACCTGCAGACCCTGGGCTGGAGCCCCGAGTGCTCACTGGGGCCCCAGTGTTGGGTGGGGGGGCGGGGCGCAGAACCAGCTGTGTCCTGAGCAGCCCCTGAACACCTGTCTCCCAAAGTCAGAGCCTGGGTGGCCTGCGCCGGCACCAGAGGGCGGGGCAGTGTCCTCGTCCAGCCCCTCCAGCCTTCAAGGGCTCCCACCCTGAGGTTCCCCCTCGGCCCGTGGAGGTGGCTGGTGGCCCCTCTCCCGTACAGGGGGGTGGAGGAGGGGGTCTGCGCTGTGTCCCACCCTGACCGGTGGCCCACCAGACAGGAACTAGCTCCAGGGAAGCACCCCGGAGGCCTGCAAGGGCCGCGCCTGCAGCCCCCTCTCCCCCCGCCCCAGCTGCCTCACGGGTTACGTCAACCACAGCCTGTCCGTGTTCCGCACGGCTGACTTCGAGAACCCAGTCGTGACGGAAGGCTCCGAGAACATCACCGAGTGCAGGTTCGGGCCCCCCCCCCCCGCCCGCCGCCACTGTGCACCACGAGTGCCCTCCGAACTCCTGACCCCTGACCTTAGGCCCTTCCCCGCCCCAGGTACCGGGACTACCGCAACGCTCAGGACTACAACTTGTCGGAGCAGTTCTGGTTCCTCCTGGCCATCCGCCTGGTCTTCCTCATCCTCTTCGAGGTGGGCTGGAACTGGGGGGCCCCCTCCCTGGGCCCCAGTCCCGTCTGTGCGCCCCCCCCCCCCGCTCAGTCCCTGCCTGTCCCCCCAGCACGTGGCCTTGTGCATCAAGCTCGTGGCCGCCTGGTTCGTGCCTGACGTGCCTCAGTCGGTGAAGAACAAGGTTCTGGAAGAAAAGTACCGGATGCTCCGGGAGAAGATGTGGTGTGGGGGGCTGAGGTGGCAGTGCGAGCCCGGCCCGGGGCCTGGAGCCCCCCACAACTGCACTCCTGCTTCCAGCGCCAGTGCCAAGAGCACAGACGTGTAAGGGCCCCGAGGTGTTCGCTGGGCACGAGGAGAGAGACCCCCGCCCGTGGCTGTGTGTGTGTGGGGGGGCTGCGAGAGGGCTCGTGTGCATGTGGGTGTGTATGCAGGGGTGTCCCGGGAAGCCCGTGTTTGGGGGAGGGTCCTGGGACGCCGTGTGTGTGTCTGCGGCACCAGTGAGCAGCGCCCCCATCTGTCCCCATCTGTCTGCTAGGGCTCAGGCTCGCACAACCCTCACCTGAACTCTGGGGGGCCACCCACACAATGGGGGGGGGTGCTCCTCACGCCGTCACGACCTCCCAACACAGGAAAACCAGCCTTTCCCGGGCCTCCCTCTGACTTCTGGGCCCGTCCTGCCCCGCCCACATGCTGGCTGGTCAGAGGGCCCCGACCCTTCCTCTCTGCCCTGCCCCCCACCCAGCAGAACTTTTGATAATAAAATAAAAACCTCTTTGTGTCGACTTCTGGGCCCCTGGTGGCTTGTGTCTGCTCTCGGGGCTAGATGGGAAACTGAGGCCCAGGTGGGGAAAGGTCTGAATGTGGTAGCCTCCTGGCCTTCCACCTGCTGGTTCCCATGGGCTTCCGAGGGAGGGGCACCTTACCGAGGCCCGGGTCCCCGCACCTGGGGTTTCAGGGCTGGAGTCAAGGCAGGCTTCCTGGAGGAAGAAGCCACAAAAGGTGCCCCTGGGGATAGAGGGACCTCCAAGGGGTCCCTCCTGGGATGCAGGGCTCTCAGGGCCCGTTGGTGCGCTTTGGCCACAAGCCCGGCCTGGGGCTCCCGACTGAGGCGCTGAGCCGCCTAACTGTCTTCCCCGCCAGCCTTGGGCGCAAAGCGGGACACTTGGGTCCGCCCTCGGCCCTGGGTGTTGGGCGGGGCTGCACCTGTTGCCGCCGCCGGGGCTGTCGCCGCTGCGCACCTGCCCCAGGTGAGCCGCCCCGCCCCCCCGCGGTCGCTCGCAAGGCCCGCGTCCTGGCAGCAGACGAGTGGCAGTCACGGTTCAGAGCCACCTGGGTGAGTGGAGGTCGCCGAGTCCCAGAAGTCAGATCCAGGCCCGGTACTTGGGGCGGCGGGGGCTGCTTGCCCCGAGGAGCCTCTGCGCGGGCGCGGTCCCGCAGGAAGTAGCTCGGAGTCCGCCTGGCTGCCCGCGTCGCCCGCCCGGAAGCCCGAGCCCGTCGCTTACCCGCCTCTTGGGCCTCCCAGCGGCTCGGGACGCAGGCAGCGGCTTCCTCGTGGCCTCTGCGCAGGAGAGGGAGGGGAGCGGGACACGCTGGGACACCCACCAACGCCCCAATCCCAGACCCCAGACCAGAGGCCTCCCAGGGCTGGGGGAACGACCCGGGAAGAGTGCCGGAGCCGGGGCGCGCCGGTCGCCCGGCAGAGCTGCCGCCACCTGCGCGCTCCAAGCCGCGGCCGGCGCGTGCCCGCCGTCTGTGCGCGCCCCCGGCCGCCTGAGCGGTGCACCTGGACGGTGGAGGCACTCAGTCCGGTCCACCCCAGGGACTGCGGGTCGCAGTGTGTGGGGTGTGAGGTGGGGTAGAAGAGCTGGGCATCGTGGGCTGAGAGGGCAGGATGGAGCCCCAGGGCCTGCGAGGCCACAGCTTTCCACGCAGGTTCCTTCATTCAGGAGAGACGCTCCGGGGGCGCAGCACCGCGCAAGGCGCAGTGGCCGCGCGCCCTGGATGAGACAGACGCTAGGAAACTATGGGGTGCTGAGCCGCAAACCCGGTGGCCGGCTGGGGGCCAGTCCCTTCCTGAGGCTGGGGTAGCAGCCCCACCGCGCAGACCTGAGGGGAAGGAGCCTGGACTTTCCAGAAACCGCGGTTGTGGGGCCCAAGGTGCTGGGTGGTGCAAGGGGGGGCGGGGTTGGTTTCAGAAACACTGTTCTGAGAGCGAGCCTGCGACCATGTGGGTGGTTTTTCTGCTCCCCCCGGAGGTGAGGGCAGATGTTGGTGCAGGAGGGGGCATCCAGGCGCAGCTGGGAGCTGGCGGCACAGATGGGGGCAGCCTGGCGGACGCTCTGAGAGGCAGCGAGGCTGGTGGGGGTCGCTGGGAGAGCTCCACCCTGCTTCCTGCCTGGGCTCCTGGGCCAGGCGCTGGAGGGCCACAGCGAGGCTGGCAGGGCTGGGGCCGGAGGAAGGGGGTTGCAAAGCTGATGCTGCTTCAGAGGTGCCCCGCTGCTGGCCCCCTGTGGGTGAGGGCTGGGGCAGGGACCCTTGTCTATGGACATCAGTACCAGCCACCTGCTGCGGGACCTCCGAGTCCTAGGTCAGTCTGGGGGCGGAGTCAGCAGTGACAACTGGCAAAGCTGGCTGCCCCCAGCACAGAGCTGGGAGCCTCTTCCGAGGCCCCCTGTTTACTTCCTCTCCTGAAAGGGGGGCACCATCCTCACACCCCAGCCTGAAACCAAGGGCCACACTGACACCACAGCCCACTTGTAACTGCTCACTGTTTGGGGTCTACACCTTGGAGGTGGTGGTGGGGGGGGGGCAAACATCCCTGATCAAGGCCCTATTATTGGCAGGAGTTTCCATAGGACCCCTCTCCCCGAGAGGTCAGAGGTTAGAGACACATGGGCCTGCTCACTGTGATGTGGGGGTGGGGGGGCGCGGGAGGACATGGAGAGTCCCCTGCTTTCCCGGGGTGGCATCGTGGGGGGTCTCCAGGAAGCAGGCCACCCTGCCCAGCTGGCCCTCCTCCTGTGTGTGCAGGGTAGCCCCAACCAGGGGTCTCCTTGCCAGAGCCCCTCACCTTGCCCTCGGCTCCAGCCTCTGACACCTCCCCCACACCTCAGGCCTGGCCTCAGGAAGTGCAGCCCCGGTGGGCTGGGGCGGGCCCAGAGGAAGGAGCCCTTGACTCAGAGCTACAGGAAGAGCAGTGGCAGGCGGAGCTGGCGGGGACAGGCGGGGCTGTGAGAACCTCACTGCCCGCCTGCCTGGAGGGGTGGGTGCCGGGGTGGGGTTTCGGTTCAGGAGAGGATGTGACCGCGAGGCCAGGAAACTACGGAAAAGTCCGGATCAAACACCAGAACAAAGCCAGGTCCTCACCCCCTTTGGCGCCGTGTCCAGGGCGGCCTCGGGGCTTCGGGCTGGGCCAGGGGCCCAGCTGGGCAGAATTTGCTCCCAAGCACAGGTCAATGACCTCTGTGACTGCATCCCCTGCTGGAGAAAAGAGCCGGAACCAGGTGACTCGGTGCCCTCCCACGGCGGCCTGCTGCTCGGGCCGCCGTGGGCCTGAACCCTCCTCCTCTGCTGCCTGCCCAGCCCGAGGCCCCTCCACGGCGTCAGGCCTGGCTGAGGGGAGGCCGCAGCATGTGCAGCATGCGTGCTGGTGACAGTGAGGGACAACAGGAGGTGGGTGCGTGGCTCCTGGTGTGGTGGGGCTCTGCCCCTGCAGGGACCGATCCAAGTCTGTGCCGTGCGTGCCTGCGTGTGGACCGGAGTGCTGAGGTGTGGGGTTCGGTGCAGGTGTGTGGGGAGGGGCTGTGTGTGTAGGGGTGGGTGTGCCACACAGAGACTGCAGGGGAGGGGTGTGCAGGGGGAGGCTGTGAAGGAGAGGGTGCCGGAGGGTGTGTGCCCACTCTCCTGCCCTGGCCATCACAGTGGCCCTGGGGCAGGGGAAGGTCCCCCCAGGGCCCCTCCCAGGCCTGTGTGAGGTGCTCCAGCTCCAACACTGTTCTGGGGCTCCGCTGGCATCCAAGGGGCAGCAGGTGCTGTTTGTGGCCAAAGTTACATGTTAACTCATCCTGTTCTTGTTTAACTCGCTCTCTGGGGATGGCGGCAGCCTCTGACCCATCCTGGCGCCCTGACCGACCCGCTGAGAAGACAGAGAGGGAGTCCCGCCCAGCCCTCGGGGTCCGGTCGGCTCAGCTGAGGAGCCCACTCAGCCAGGGCTGGCACCGTGCCCAACCTGCCGGAGGAGGGCCCGGTCAGACCATGGCAGGTAGACGGGTGGCGGGGGTACGCGCCCCACTCTCACCCACCTCCTGAACCTCCCTGGCTCCCGGCTGCCATGTTGCCCGAGCTCTGCTCACCCTCCTTCAGGCCGGTGGGGGTGGGCACAGTCGGGGGGGGGGGGCAGGGAGATGTGGGTGGCTGGGGGACGTGGTATGAGATGAGGGCTGTCTTCTCTGACTGCTTCTAGTGCTCCTCAGCCCGGTTTGAGGATGAGAAAGTCCCGGTCTCAGGGAGGTGGGAAGGTTCGCCCATGGTCTGCTGTGATCCCAGGCTCCGATCCCAGGTGGAAGGTGCCCACGCTCATGGCAACTCCCCCAGGAGGGGGCAGGGCTGAGGCTACAGTGCCTGCCCCTTGACCTGGGGCTCTTGTCCTGGGTGGACGTGCAGCCAGATGCCAGGCCCTGCCCTCCATGAGACCCTGGGACAGACATAGTGTGGCCACCAAGCCACACATGCCTCTGGCCAGCCTGTTCTTCCTGCCCACAGACCACCTGCGGGGAGTGGGAGCCAGGTGCCCTGAGCGCGGCTGACCTGCCGTGTGTCATGTTTCTGCAGATGTCTGCAGCAGGCCCCCCGACTTCCTCTCCCCTTCTGGAGACCAGACACTGGCGCCAGCCCTGGGCAGTGTGGTCACTCTGAACTGCACGGCCTGGGTGGTCTCTCTGCCCCATTGTCCTCTGCCCTCAGTCCAGTGGCTGAAAGACGGGCTGCCACTGGGCAACGGCAGCCACCACGGCCTTCACGAGGACTCCTGGTAAGGGACCCCCGACACGCACACGTCAGGCGGCCTCTCTGACCCACACCTGGTCCGTAACCACCTGGGGAGTGACTCCCCAGACGGGACGTGGGCAGAGTGCCACTCTGGACACAGACTGAGAGTCAGCAACCGCAGGGACAGAGGGCCCTTGCGGACACTCTCCGTACACCACCGTCCAGGGCCACGGGGGCCAGCAGTGTCCTGAGGCCTGAACGAGGCGTGGGCCGTTGGCCCCAGCCTGGGACCCGAGGGCCCCTGGGACCCAGACACAGACCCGGGATCAGGGCGACCGTCGCTGAACAGACCTGCCTTCAGCGGGTTCTGTCACCTCTCTCAGCGTATGGCCTGAGGGCTGCCCCGGGAGGCCCAGCTGCAGCCTCTCGGCGAACCCCAGACAGGTGGGGCTCTGGGGGTCCGCCGATGCCCTCAGGCCCCAGGTGACAGAGCGGGGCCCGGTCTGCCCAGGGTCGAGGCCAACTCGTCCGAGGTGCTCGTATCCAGTGTCCTGGGGGTCAACCTGACGGGTGCTGAGGACTACGGGGCCTTCACCTGCTCTGTCTGGAATGTCAGCTCCTCCTCCTTCACTCTCTGGAGAGCTGGTGAGGGGGATTCAGGGGGACAGGTAGGAGGGGGCCGAGGAGGCTGGGGGCTGGAGGGGGCTGGGTGAGGGCCGCAGCCGCTCAGGCCGCAGCTCTGTCCCCAGGCCCCGCAGGCCACCTGGCGGCCGTGCTGGCCTCGCTGCTGGTCCTGCTGGCCCTGCTTCTGGCGGCCCTGCTCTACGTGAAGTGCCGGCTCAACGTGCAGCTCTGGTACCAAGACAACTACGGGGAGGTGGAGATGAACGGTAGGTGGGCGGGTGGCCTGGCCGGATCGGCCTCCCTCGGCTCCCTCAGGGTGGGGCTGCCCCGGGCAAGCGGAGGGGCTCTGGAGGTGGGCAATAAGGACGCACCAGCCCTGCAGGGCTCCCGTGAGCTTGCATTCCAGGAGAGAGGGACACACGCAGCCCGGGAGGGCAGAGGGTCGGCAGAAAGGGGCCAGGAGGCCAGTCTGCTGTTTCTAGAGCCCCCCTAAGAATCCTGTACTGGGGAGGGGTCGTGGGCGGGGTCTGCGTCTGGGGTGCGGGCCTCGGTCCTGTGCGCCATGTGGGGGAAGGGTGAGGGGGCCCTAAGGGACGGCACCTGGAAGTGGCAGCCGGGCCTGGGAAGGGCCGCGCTGACCCGCCGCCGTCTGCAGACGGGAAGCTCTACGACGCGTACGTCTCCTACAGCGACAGCCCCGAAGATCGAAAGTTCGTGAACTTCATCCTGAAGCCGCAGCTGGAGCGGCATCGGGGCTACAAGCTCTTCCTGGACGACCGCGACCTCCTGCCCCGGGCAGGTACAACAGCACGCGATTCCGGGGCTCCGCCCCCGCGCTGGGCCCCGCCCCTCCTAGACACCCCTTGGCCCCGCCCCTCGGCCCTGGCCCCGCCCCTCGGCCCTGGCCTCGCCTCTCGTTGGGCCCCACCCTCTCTCGCCGTGGACCCTGACCCCCTGGGCCCCAGCCTACCGGCTTTTCGCAGAGCCCTCCGCCGACCTCCTGGTGAACCTGAGCCGCTGCCGGCGCCTCATCGTGGTGCTGTCGGACGCCTTCCTGGGGCGGGCCTGGTGCAGCCACAGCTTCCGGTGGGTGTCGCGCGGGGCCGTGGGGGCGGGGCCCAACCGCGATCTGCTGACGGTCCCGCCCCCGCAGGGAGGGCCTGTGCCGGCTGCTGGAGCTCACGCGCAGACCCATCTTCATCACCTTCGAGGGTCAGCGGCGCGACCCCGAGCATCCTGCGCTGCTCCTGCTGCGCCAACACCGCCACCTGGTGACCCTGCTGCGCTGGAGGCCCGGCTCCGTGGTGCGGAGGGTGGTGCGGGCTTCGGGGTGGGCGGAGTTCCGTGGCGCGCTGCCCGAGCAGCCTCCTTTGAGGCTCCCGGAGCCAGTGCGGGCGCTTCCTGGAGTGTTTGTCTGGGGCCAGGACTTCCAGCGTGGGCCTCCCCCACGTGTCCACACGTGCTCAGAGCCCCACCTTGGCCCCCAGACGCCTTCCTCCGACTTTTGGAAAGAGCTACAGCTGGCGCTGCCGCGGAAGGTGCAGTACCGAACGAGGGAGGGAGACCCGCAGACCCGGCTGCAGGATGACAAGGACCCCATGCTGATTGTGCGAGGCCAGGTTTCCGAGGGTCGGACCCTGGACCCGGAGCTGGACCTGGACCCCGAGGGGGACCTGGGTATGTGCACCCAGCCCCACCCCTGACCCTGAGGAACTCTACCTGGGATGGAAGGGGGGCTCACAGCTTCGAGGAGCTCTGAAAGGGGTTCAGGTGGCCGGGACTCGTCCCTGCAGGCTGTGAATGGGCTTGGCACCCCCAGGACCCCTCACCACACAGCTTCCCCAGAGGCGCGTGGGCCTAAGGCGTGCCCAGAGCTTCTGGGCCCTCGAATGTTACCTCCCAGGAGGGTGAGCAGGGAGGGAGCTCAGCTTCAGGCCTGGTGGTGTCCCCTCCGCAGGTGTGCGAGGCCCTGTCTTTGGGGAGCCACCAGCTCCACCGCATGCAAGTGGGGTCTCGCCGGGAGAGGCCCGGGGCAGCGAGGTGGACGTCTCTGACCTTGGCTCCCGCAACTACAGCGCCCGCACGGACTTCTACTGCCTGGTGTCTGAGGAGGACATGTAACTGGCCCCTCGCCTCCGATGGTGCCGCAGGAGGCCAGGGACAGCTGGGAGTGGGACCCTGAGCCCTGCCTGCCTGGGGCCCTGGGGCCCTGGGACCTGTCCTCATGCCAGAAAAATAAAGTCTTTTTGGACCCTGCTGGGGCCGCATCCTGTCCTCTCCCGGGGCAAGGAGGGGGCACTCAGTGTCCTGGGCGCTGGGCACCCCTCACTTCCGTCTCAGGCTCCTCAGGGCCGTCAACCCCTCCCTTGTTCCACGCTGATGGCCACTCCGCCACAGAATCTGGGCGTCCGCTCCATCCCTCCCTCTCTCCATCCGCTTCCATGCAGAGCCAGCTCAGGCCGGGCTCTGGTGTGGCCTCCTTGGGTCCCTCTGCGGGGCTGGGGGTGGGGGGCAGTGTGGCTGTCGCCAGCCCCCTCTGACGGAGACAGATGCCGGGGGAGTCAACCCCCTTAAGAGACTCCAGGTTCTGAGCTTTGCAGAGGAAGCCCTTTGTTGTTCAGGAAGCCCTGAGAAGATCAGTGAGCGCTTCACCACCAAGGGGCCTGACTCAGGGCGAGGCGGGTGGGGCCCAGAACCTCCTGGGTCCCGAGCCTCAGATGGATAGCAGGACAGTCCCCAGCCAGGATCCCCCAGGGGGCAGGGCAAGGAGAAGTGTTGGGGGCCTTTGTCTCGTGAGCAGGACAGCACCAAAGTCAGGAGTGGTCATGCCCTGTGCCTGAAGTCCCCAGCTCTGCGGCGTCTGGGCCTGGGGTGGCACTGAGGCCGCTGCGGGGTGCCCTGCCTCCGCTGCCCCCCCTGGCCAGCTCTCTTCACTGGACACCCCCTCCCCGAGCCTGAGAGGAGGCCCAGAGGATGGCATGGTTGTGCTTGGGGACACTGGAACACCCAGGGGTCAGAGTGGCCAGAAAACACGCAGGACTGTGGCTGCTGTCGCCATGACCACCTTTATTTACTCCCAGCGCCGGCTGTCCCGAGGCCCCGCCGCGCCCCGCCGGCCCCACCTCCGCCACGGCCACCAGCCCACACACCAGAGCAGCCTCAAGCCCTGCCCCACTCCCTGCCCTGCAGAAGCCAAGTCCCCAGCTGGAAGCCCCCCTGCCCCACCCCACCCCCGTCTCCTCCCTGGTGGCCCAGGCCTTTCCAAGCTGCACGTGGGGCGGCAGCGAGCGGCCCCTGGGCCACCGGCCTTCTCCTGCAGGCCGGCTGGCAGGCGGTGCGGAGCCGAGCCGAGCCTGTCGCTCGGAGGCTGGGTCACGCTGCGTCCTCCTCCTCCAGGAAGGCCTTGCCTAGGGGCCCAGGAAGTCCTCCTTCCGATAACCCTTCTGCAGTTGGGGGCGAGGGGGTGAGTGAGAGGGTGCAAGCCACCTTGCGTCCCGCCCGCCCCCAGGGGCGCTGATGGGGACCCCTCTCCCTGGGTCTGCGGCTCCACCCCGGTCTGCAAGGCCGCCCACGCGCTGCCCCCGGCCCCAGCGCCATCGCCGCTGGAACTTACCGCCCGGAAGTCCCGGTGGAGCTTGTTGTACTGCCACAGATTGGCCAGGAGGCTGGAGGCCGCTCGGGAGGACTTCTCGCTGTCGGGGCTGGGGAGAGCCGGCAGGGTCAGCGGGGGCGGGGCCAGCGGGGGCGGGGCCAGCGGGCGGAGCCGGAAGGCAGGCTGGGCGGCAGGGCGGCCTCACCTGTCGCGCTTCTTCTTGATGAAGACCAGCTTGCGGAGCCCGTCAAAGTACAGCAGGTCTCGGGCCGCGATGGGGCTGACCACCACCAGGTTGTTGAGTATGGCGATGATGTTCACCAGCACGTCCGCCGGGGGGCACTTCTCGCCCACGCTGCCCGGCAGCTTCTCGATCAGGTGGCTCACCACCTTGGTGGCTGGGGGAGGCCAGGCGGTCAGTGTCGGCCCCGCTCGCAGCCCCAGGGAGCTGGCGAGGAGCCAGCCCGGCCGGGCAGCGATTCAGACCGGGTCCAGGGGAGCGCCCGCTGGGCAGCCGAGGGCGGGGCCCCGCACGGCCACTGACTCACACATCTCGTCCTTGTTCCTGGCGTTCCGGGACAGGTTCCGGATGAGGCCGGTCAGCGAGCGCAGCTGGTGGTGGTCGGCCGTGCGGACGCGGTCCAGCAGCGGGTTCAGGATGCGCTCCTGCTCCAGAGCCAGGCGGCTGAGCACGCCCGCCCACTGCAGGTGGGGGAGGGGCTGATGAGAGCAGGTGAAGGCGCCGGTGCCCGCCTGCATCCTCCCGGTCCCCTCGTGGGGAAACTGAGGCAGCACTGGCTCCCATCCCCTGTGCACCCCGGCCAGGACCTCACGGAGCACGGCTCCGGTCAGGCCCCTGCCGGCGTAGGCTTCCCGGGGCACCTCCGCTCAGACCTAGAGCCCAGCCTGAAAGCCCACAGCCCCAAGGGCTGTCCCAGCTGGGACGCTGGCCTCACTCCTGCTGCGCCTCAGACGTCCCTCTTTCCCGCCCCTCCTGCCCAGCCTGAGGCCGACGCTCGCCTGCCTTCTTCCCTCTGTCTGGTCCGCCCACCAGTCTGTGTGTGTCTGCTGCCCCTCCCCCAACAGACTGCAGGCTCCCACCCCCCGTGCGCTCCTCGTGTCCCCGGCAGGTGGCCAGGCGTGGGTCCCCTCGGCCGGGTGCCCGCTCCGGGGCCCCTCACCCTGCGGTCCCCGGCGGTGATGTTCTGCAGGGCCCCTGCGGCCGCCTCCGTCGTGTGCCGGTTGAGCTCACAGCGCTGCAGGAGGCGGTTGTACAGGCCCACGATCTGGGGGCTCCACAGCCACTCAAGGCCCTTGGGGTCCTTGGACACCTCGGCGAAGGTCAGTGCGTCGGCAGTGAGGGGCAGCTGGTCAGCAAGGTGCGGAGGGTCAGCCGAGGTCGGGCCAGGCTCCCCGCCCCTGCCCGCCGGGCCCGAGCCCACCTCTCGAAGCCGCCGGCTCTGCGGCGTGAAGCAGCCCACCACCTCGCCGGGCGGCGCCCCGGCCACGTCCCTGCGGCCCCGGCCCTCGAGACGCTGCAAGGCTGACGGCGGCATCTCGTCGTACAGGCGGTAGGACAGGTTCCTCAGCACACACACGGCATTCTCCACGCTCTGCGACGGGCAGGCGGTGGTCAGAACGGGCCGGCGCCCCCCCACCCCCTCGGCACTGGCCGCCCCTCACCTTGTCCTCGCACTTGCCCACGTCCAGGGCGTGGTTGATGTAGGTGACCAGGGCGTCCACCAGCCCGTGGCACTCCCGCATCTTCTGGCGAGTGGCCTGGGAGGCTGAGCTGAGGTTCCTGTGGGTGGAGGCAGATCAGAGACACCCCCGGGGACCCCCAGGAAGATCCCACCCCCACAGGGACCTGAACCCAAGGGCCGAAGGTCCTTCGGGCACCTCCTGCCCCTGGTCCCCCTGAGACACCGCTGGCCCAGGTGCCACTGCACAGCCATCCCGTTCACACCCCGAAGCGTCCAGAAGAGGTCACGAAGGTCAGATCGAGCCCTGACTTAATGAGCCCTGAGTCTGCTGGCACCACACCTGGCAGCCTCCTGCGCCAGCTCCCAGCCCTGCTTGGTCTCTCTGCTCCCAGCTCCCTGGCCGTCTCTGCCCTGGTGTCAGGCCTCCCGGACTCCCGCTCCTGCCCCATGGCTGCCGCCTCGGCCTCTCCCAGCCCACTGCCCCCTGCCCAGCACTGCCCCCTGCCCAGCGCACCTGAGGAAGCCCGTGGCATTGTAGAAAATCTCGGACTCAGAGGCATTCTGCTGGATGAGGGGTGGGCCCCCGGCCCCCGAGAGGGGGCTCAGCACCAGGTCTGTGAGCTGCTCCAGCGTGTCTCGGGCCAGACGGTCCTTCAGATGGTCGCTGGAGGACAAGTTCCACAGGATCCCTGCGGCAGGTGGGGCCAAAGCCGTGGTCAGGGGCAGCCCGGCAATCCCTCTGGCTCTTCCTTGGATGCTGAGAGGAAGCTTCTAGCCACCCCGCCCCCACCCAGAGCTCACCTGTCACGGTGAGCCTCACCCGAGAGCCCACTGGGGACAGCTGGAGTGTGACCTGCAGGGCCCCGGGGCTGCAGCAGACCCTGGGGACAGGGCCCTGGGCACTGGAGACCTGCCACAAAGGCAGTCACGGGAGCCAGCGAAAGCGACGGGACAGGGGGCGGGCGAGCACAGAGCCGGAGCAGGCGGAGGGCCACAGGCGGCAGGAAGCAGGGGGCGGCGCGGGCACCTGTGACGTTCTTGCGCAGCTCGTCGTCCTGCTCCCGCAGTGTCCGCAGCAGCTCGAAGATGCCGTTCTCCTCCACCAGGGCCAGCTTGTTCTCCGCGTTGTCGTAGATCAGGTTGCGCATGGCGCCCGTGGCGTGGCGCTGCACCTCCTGGTTGGCGTGGTTGAAGAGCTTCACCAGCCGGGGCACAGCCTGGAGGCTGCGGGCCTGCGGGCACAGGTATGCCAGGTTGGCACGTGTGCGTGCACTATGCAGGTGTGCACAGAGGTGTGCAGGTGTGTGCAGGTTGTGCAGGTGTGCAAGTGTGTGCAGAGGTGTGCATAGCACTCCCTCCTGCTCCTCCCCTGCCGGGGATGCTCTGGGCAGGGTGGAATGTGCCCAGTCAGCTGGCAGAGAGGTCAGTGAGAGTTGGGGTCAGCAGGGGCGTTCACAGGGCGGTCACCTGCTTCTTGGCCGCAGCGTCGCTGTAGCACTTGTGCTGGATGTAGGCCGCTCCCAGCACCTGCAAGTTCGGGTCCGAGGCCATGAGGTACTTAACTGCCGACGGCAGGTCAATGTCATTGAAGCTGCAGAAACAGGGGCCAAGGGTCAGGCTGACCCTGGGGACACCTGGGGCCACGGCAGCAGCCCCCTCCCCACGCCAGGCAAAGCTCACCCACTGCTGAGCCTCTGCAGAGTGCGCTGACCGCCGTAGCTGTCCAGCCCACGCACATCCGGCAGGTGGCCGGCTTCGCCCAGGCTGAAGCTGCGCACCGAAGGTGCTCGGGCCACGGGCTCCAGGATGGGCCCCGGCACCGCCCCAGCCCCCGCGCGGCTGCGGTGGCTGCTCTGGAATCGCTGCAGGGTCCGCATGGCGGGGGCACGGATAGTCCGGCTGGGTGGCGGCCCCTCCACAGCCTCCGGCCAGTCCAGGCCGCCTGCCCGACTGGAGCTGGAGCTGGCCTGGCGCTCGTAGGCGAAGGCCCTGTAGGCGGAGGTGGCCGCGGGCTCCAGCTGCTCGGATGCCACGCTGCAGTGGTCATCCAGGCCCCCAGGGCCCAGCCGCAGTGAGCGTAGGGACAAGGTGTCGTAGTCCACCCGGCTGCCTCCGCCACCTCCGCGCTCGTGGAAGGACACAGGCCGGGTGCTGAGGCAGGCGGCGGGCTGGGCTCCTCCGTACCCTGCGACCCCGAAGGCGCCGCCCCCGTTGTGGGCGGAGCTCATCCTCCGACCACAGCTCAGGTCCACCGCCGAGCGCGAGGACCAGGCGGCCGGGCTGTAGGAGGGTTTGGCGAGCTGCCGGTAGGTCTGCGGGCAGGATGGGTGGGGGGCGGTGAGGCAGGGCCGGGGCTCTCCCCCACCCTGGGGACCACAGCCTCCCCCGGAGCGGTTCCCCTGGGACCACGGAGCCCCGACTCTGCGGCTGGAGCAGGTGTCACTCACCGAGGCGCCGTCCCCACTCTGGCCCTGCGAGCGGGAGCTGAAGCCGGCCTGCAGGGTGTGGAACTGGCCCCACGACGAGCCTGCAGACAGGGGCAGTGGGAGCTGGGCCAGGCCGCACGGCAGAGCACCGGTGTCCTGCCTGTCCCCGGGGCCCTGGGCCCAAGGGCAGGGGGTGGGGGGCAGGGGCCTTGGCCCCGGTCCCTGCCATCGCCTCATCCGTCTCCGCTGATGTCAGCCCTGGTGGCCCCTCTGCCACCGCCTCCGTCTCCCCGAGCTGCGCTGGGGGCAGACGCGCTCAACCCGATGACCTGCAGCCCCTCGGGTGGCGTGGCAGGGCCCCTGCGTCAGCGCTCCGATCTCTGCCAGGGCAGGGCGCCGGGCCCCTCCTCCAGGAAGCCTCAGTGACCTCCCGGGAGCCCGTCCCGTGCCGTGGCCACACAGGGCAAGGCTTTGCTCGCCGACAGTGTCCCTGGACCAGTCTGTCCTGAGGGGCGGTCCCCTGCCCCACCTGGCAGAGCCACGCCCGGGCTGCCCAGCCACTCACAAACCGAGGGCCCTGGCGCCGGCCTGACTCTGGTGGGTGAGTGGACAGACGGGGTGGGGCGGGCAGAGGGCGGAGAGATGGGAGATGAGCTGTGGTGAGGATGGGCGGGTGGACAGACGGACAGACTGGAGGATGACTGGGCTTCCAAGCTGGGGGAAGGGAGCCCGGGAGGATGCGGAGCAGACAACTGGGTGCATGGACGGATGGGGGGACACACCAGGGTGGGGCAGTGGGGCGGACTGGGGACGGGTGGGCTTTTTGGACAGGGAGGGGCTGCCTGGGGCATCCGCCCCTGCCAGAGTCCAGCTGGGGCCACACCTGCAGGGGTCGGTCCGGTCTCCCCGGAGGACTCTGGCTGGGGTGAAGGCCAGGGGCCTGGCCTGCCCTCCGGCCTCTGTCTCCGACCTGCCCTGGCTAATGAGGCTTCTGGGCAGGGGCTATTAACCCTTTGACGCTAGCGAGGCTCAGCCTGGGGAACTTACCCCCACCCCAAATTATAATCTTCCTGCCCCTAATTGGCAGGGCAGCCAGGGTGGTAATTAACCCTTCTCTGCTCCACCCTCCACCCCATGACCCCTGGGCGCCACCCAAGCCATCAGGGAGGCCGGGGCCTGGGGGTGGGGGGCAGGGGAGGACCCAGAGACCCAGGCTGCTCTGGTGACCCCTGTACTGGCTGACCTTCACGGGGACCCCTGGGGGCCAAGGTCTCTGCCCCTGCCATCCTGGGAGGCTCGCCTCCCTGACCCTGGCCCCCGCCGCTGTGGCTTGGTGAGTGGGGAAATGGCATTCACAGTCATGGCAGCATACACTCACGCTCACACAGGATGCACACCTGCGTGCACACACACGCGCACACACGTGTGCACACACGCATGCAGTGGAGCCAGGGTTCCTGCACAGGGCGGTCTGCCTGGCCCCGAGCCCCCCGCTGCTGTTGTCACGGAGAGGATCTGGGTCACTGCAGTGGGGCCCCCTGCAGTCCCGCAGGGGGCCCCGGTCGGACGGGCAGGCGGGTGGCGCTGGTCCAGGATCCCCAGACCCGCCCTCACGTCTCTGTCTGCCCGTCCCTGTGGGGCGTGGGGGTGGGGCGGGCACCGGAGCCGGGGCGTCTGCCTCCCTGGCACCGGCGTGCGCGTCCGCCCGTCCCGGGGACCGTGTGTGAGCCTGTCGTGGGGGCGGGACGTGTGCCAGGGGTGCTGCAGGTGTGCCCCTGGAGACGGGCCTGCCGTGTGCCAAGTGCCGGCCGCCCTGTCAGCCCCCTGGGGGGGGTCAGGGATGAGGGGCAGGGGCAGGAGGGCCCAGCCAGGCCTGGCCGAGGGGACCCCCTGGGCCCCGAGGGGTGGTGGGAAGCCCCACCCATGGCTTCTCCCACACCCTCTTGGGCGGGGTGGGTGACTCAGTGCAGGGCCCGGGTGAGTCAGGGAGCTGAACCCTGGAGCCAGCCTCGCCGAGGCCTCTGGCCCGGCACCACCACACCCGCCAAGGCCACCGCTGTCCGCCGCCCCCGCCGCCCCCGCCACCCCCGCCACCCGGCGCCCACCCTGCCAGCCGCCGCCTACCTCTGGCCGCCCCGTCCGGCTCCACCGTCCCATTGTGCCTCGCCTGCTGGCCCAGCTGCAGGAGGCGGGCGCGGACCTGCTCCTGGACCCGGGCGGCGCGCAGCCGCTCGGCCTCCGGCCCCTCGGCGCCCCGGCGGTCCAGCTGCAGGTCGGAGGGCAGCGCCAGGGAGCACACGCCAGCCTGGGGCTGCAGGGCCGACAGCAGGAAGTTGCCGTCTTGCATGGCGGCAGGCGCGCGGGGCCAGGGCCGCCTGGCCTGGGCCGCCGTGGACGCCTCCAGCCTGAACTGTCTTCGGTGCCGTCCCGAGCGGCCCTGTCCCCGAAGTTCCCTCCCCGCTGGCTGGGAGGCGGACGCCCGCCCAGCCCTGAGCTCGGCTGGGGGCGGGGACACCTGGGCCAGGTGGGAGGGAGGGGCCACCGCCCGCTTAAGGTGGAATTTAGGTGGAAGAACAGGCCCAGGTCCAGGCCTGGCTGCCTCCGCCTCCAGCCCCGGCCTGGACCCGGCTGCCGGGTCTGGGCCCGGATTTGCTCCCTGACCGAGAAGGCCTCACGGCCCCTGGGTGTGGGGTTGAGCTAACCGGGCCCTACTGTCCTCTGGCGGCTCCAGGGGCCCCACCTGGAGGCTGAGGTGGGCCTAGGCGGGGGCTGAACGTTTAGAAAAACACAGGGTCACTACCGGGAGTCGGGTCAGTGCTAAGGGTCAGGACTGAGGATGCGGGGCTGCGGCTGGAAGGGGCCCAAGGAGTCCTGGTCACCGTCCTCAGTGGCTGCAAGGCCTCGGAAGCTCACTCTCCGGGGCACAGCCTCCCAGTCCCCGGGTGCTGGAAGCTCCCGCAACACCTCTGCAGAGGCCTCAAGGGCTGGCTGGGCCTCCCTGGCGCCCCTCCCGGGCCCCTGGCCCCAGGGCCATGCGGGTGGGGAGCCGTTCCCAGCACGTGAGTCAGGGCTGTGATGGGACTCGCAGGTGGGGCCACCCCAGGGGGCTGACTCAGAGGAGCCCCTCCCAGCTGCTGGCCAGGACTGGAGGAACAGAACCCAGGAGTCCTGCAAGCCAGGACTCGGTGTCAGAGTGGGGGGTGCCGGAGGCCCGGGGATCTCCCTGAGCCCCTCACCCAGCCCGACCGGCAGCTGCACGGCCTCTCGGTGGGCCTGGCGTGTGTCCGGGAGAGGCCCCTGGTAGACGGAGTGGGAATGAGGGGTGGGAGCCTCATGCACCTTTTGATCCCCCCTCACTCCCCCACAAAGCCCCGTGGGGCCACTCTCACAGCCTCCCTCCCCCAGAGGCTGCCTTTGGCCCCGCCCTGCCCCCCAGGGGTCCCCCCCAGAGATATTTGCCTTACTGTGCAATCAGTCCTGGCAGGGTTGTGGTTCCAGGTGGGAATGGTGTTGGGGGCAGGGGCCTGGCGGGGAGGAAGAGGGGGTTAGTGTGGGGCGGAGGGAGCCGGGCATGGTCAGAGGGCAGAGTGTAGGGGGGTTTATGGGGCAGTGTGGGCATTTAGGGGTCCCTGGAAAGGTCAGGGTGAAGCTGGGGTGGGGCCTCTGGGCTGGAGGAGGTGGTGCGGGGGGGAGACCTACCCTGCTGGTGGCCCACACACTGCCGGGCTCGTGGCTCATCCCAGAAGCTGCTGCTGCCCGCAGAGGGGTCCTGAGCTCCATCCCTGGCCCAGAGAGCTTGTCCCGGGAGGCGCCTCACTGCGGCACAGGGCTGTGGGGGCGCCACAGGGCAGGGAGGGGATGCCCGCACGCCCAGCTCATCGGACCGGTTGCTTCCTGGGGAGACGTGTTCTGGGTGGAAAAATCCCGGGAGACTAGTCTTCACGGCGCAGGGCGCACCCGGAGGCACACGCCTGGGCAGGGCCGGGCCCGCCCTCCGTGGGGGTCCACCTGGGCCCCCGGAGGCCAGCCCGGCGCCTGGTCGGGGGTCCGACGGGCCCGGGGGAGGTCCCGGGGGGAGGGGACTCGGGTGGGGTCCCAGCCACGGGAGGGAGAGGAGGCACCCGGCGTGGGGCGGCCCTGTTTTCAGCAGCTTGTGGGGGCCCGGGACCAGTTCTGAGGAACTTTCCCTCTCCTCTGGGCAGGGAAGGCTGCGGGGGCCCAGGCCGTGACACACCTCCCCGACAGGCAGACCCCTCCCCAGCACGGACCTCGTGCTTCTGTGACTCAGTGTCTGGGGAGAAGCCTGGGGCCCCCGGCGCACTCTCCCTGACTGATGCAGGGCCAGGGGCCCAGCCGTGGCCTGGACCTGTTCCCCCCGCTCTCGACCTCAGGCTGGGGCCAGCCTGACCCCCGGACAGCTTCCTGCTGGTCCTCTTACCCCAGGGCCCAGTGCAAGGGGAGGGAGCACCAGGAGGGTTCCGGGGGGGCTTCCTGGAGGAGGCGGGTCTGTGACAGAGGGAGGGGGTTTGCCCAGGGAGCCTGGGGACCCACATTCAACCCCCCATGTGTGTCGGGTGCATCGCCCGGGTGAGACCCTGGAACCCGGGAGCCTCTGATGGTGAGTGAGCAGCTCTCTTACTGGGCAGGCGGGCGGCGGGGGGCCGGGGAGGGCCTGAAGCCTGCCCAGGGGAGGCTGGTGGGGGGCAGGTCACATTTACACCCCTTCCCCCTGCCGGGTGGAACTGGTGGGCAGGGGACCCACAAACGCTGTGGAGGAGGAGGAGCTGGGGAAAAGAACAGGGGTTCCGGACGACGAGGGGCCTCGGGCTGAGAGCCAGACTGGGGTGCGGTGGAAGGAGGGCCCCTGGAGCCCTCGCGCCCCGGAGGCGGAGGAGGGACACGAGGGAGACCCCTCTGCCTCCCTGCGGTCGGTCGCAGGCTGCAGGGGTTGCCAGCGGCAGAAGTCGGGAGCGCATGAACGCAGAATAGTAGACCAGACAAAGCCAGGAACACGCAGGCGCACAGAGAGGTCGAGTAGCTGCGGGTGGGGGACCTGCAGGGGTGGGACCGGGTTGGCTCAGGGTGGTGGGACCGGAAGGGCGTGGGCGCAGCGCTCCCCGAGGCCCCCGGAGGTGTGGCGCCTCACCTGCAGCCAGGGGCGTCAGGGCGCTTCGCTTCGCGGTGACGTGCCCACGCTCGCAAGTCTCCCCACCTCCTGCGGTCTGGGCTCTCCCTCCAGGCCAGCCCGCCCCCACCTCCTCCGGGGAGCCTGCCTAGATTGTCGTCCTGGGACCTTCTCCTAACCCTAGGTGACCCTGGGCGGGGAACCTGGCCGCCTCTGTGCCCCCACCCCCACCCCGCCTTGGCCTTTGGCGTGGATGGTGCCCTAGGGATACTGGTCCCAGGGGTCGGGTTGTCACCTTTCACCTACGCTCCCCCCCCCACCTATCGCCCGCCCCTCGTTCTGAGCTCTTCCTGTAGCCCTTCCTGTAGCCCGGTGCTTCTAGGAGACAGGCGTGTGTGACCCTGACAGCTGCATCTTTCTGCGGGGGCTGCTGGGGTCCAGGGGGAGTGGACAGTGAGCGGGCAGCGAACCCTGCGGGGACCGCAGGGCAGCCGCAGCCTCCGCGCCTGTCCCTGCTGTCTGGGCAGAGCCCCGGAGAGGAGCCTGTTTGCACTGGAGGGCCCTGCCTGGCGCAGGATGGCGGGAGGCACCGCCAGGTGGGGACGGTAGGAGGAGCCATGGGAATCCCCTGGGCTTCCAGCAGGGGGCGGTGATCAGATTCGTGTCTCAGAAGAGCTTCAGTCTCTGTGGGGAGAGTGAGTTCGAGTGAGCTGGGAGACTGGCGGGGGCCCAGTGGGGGCGGGGGGCTTGGGGGCGGACAGCTGCCTCGCCTCCCCCAGCAGTGAGTCCCCTGTCCCTGGAGGAGAGCGAGCCCACGCTCCCTCGTCGGTCCTGAGAGAACCGGTAGGAGGCAGCCAGGGGCACCGATTCCTTAGGGCGGCCCATGTACCGGGCAGGGTGCTGAAAAAGTTTGTCACTCCCCGTTCTTGACCCTCACGGGAACCTCAGGAAGGCAAAGCCGGGACCCCCTCCTTGCTGCAGTCGGGAAACCGAGGCCCCTTGAGGCGAAGTAGGTCTCCAGAAGTGACATCACAAGCTGGGGGGTGCAGAGAGATGTCTTACCGAGGGACAGCCCGACGGCAGGAGCGGTGCCGGGGGCTGGTGCTGGCTGGTGGCACGGAGGCCTAGGCAGGCACCCGCCCCGGGCTCGCAGCCCCTCGCTCTGGGGCGTGGTGGTCAGCTCCTGGGCGCCAGGAGCCTCTGGCTCGCAGGGCAGCGGGGCGTAATTTGGGGCCGGTCCTTTCTGCCCCTCAGGACTCGGCCGGCGATTTGCTGACCCCCACGGCGGAGGAGCCGGAGTTCGCCTCACCCACGGTGGGCTGGGACCCGCACGCCCGCCCGCCGCCCACGGGTCTTCACCCCAGCCCGGGACTTCCCGCACGTGCGTCTAGGGTCCCATTTTGGCGTCAGCATTTCCAACCGCGCCTCTGGCCTGTGTTTACGCCGACCCACGGCGTTTTCTCCCGCTGTGTCGCTGCCCCCCCGCTCCCGTCCCTGTCTGTCTCCTGGCCGGTCTGTGCCCCGCCCTCTGCCGCCTTCTCGGCCGGCGTCACGTCCAGCTCTTCTCTCCCACCGCGCGTCCTGTGCTTCCCCAGACCCGTCTTCTCTTCTCCACGGGGCCTCCGGCAGCGGCTGCTCTGGTTTGGGGAATTGCTCAAGCGGCCTGTAGTTCTGTTGAGCTCTTATTTTTCTGCGGGGGGGGGGGTAGGATTGAGGGAGGGAGGTGGGTTTGGGGGGGCGGGGGAGAATGGCGGGGTGGGGAATGGAGACAACTGTACTTGAACAGCAATTTAAAAAGAGAAAAGAAAGTTGTATTTTTTTCTACTTTGTCCCTAAGTAGTGTTTTTATCATCGATTTTTTTTAAATTTTATTATTTATTTTTAGAGAGAGAAGAAGGGAGGGAGAAAAAAAGAGAGAGAAACATCAGTGTGTGATTGCCTCTCATGTGTCCCCCTACTGGGGACCTGGCCTGCAACCCAGGCATGTGCCCTGACTGGGAATCAAACCAGCAACCCCTTGGTTCACAGGCCCACACTTAATCCACTAAGCCATGCCAGCCAGGGCTGAATTAAGCTTTAAAAAAAATCTGCCCTGACTGGTGTGGCTCAGTGGATTGAGCACCAGACCATGAACCGAAAGGTCGCTGGTTCAATTCCCAGTTAGGGCATATGCCTGGGTTGCAGGCCAGGTCCCCCACTGGGGGTATGCAAGAGGCAACAGATGGATGTATCCATCACATGGTGATGTTTCTCTCCCTCTCTTTCCCCCTCCCTTCTCCTTGCTCCCAAAGTAAATACATAAAATCTTAAAAAAAAAAATCTTAGGATGCCACACCCTAATATGAGGATCCTGTGAGTTACCTGCCCAGGCAAAAGGAACTCAGTAGATGTGATTAAAACTGGGGAGTAGCCCTGGCTGGTGTGGCTCAGTGGACTGAGCATGGGTCTGTGAATCAAAGAGTCACTGGTTTGATTCCCACTCAAGGCATGTGCCTGGGTTGCAGGTCAGGTCCCCAGTGGGAGGGGCACAGGAGAGGCAACCACACACACAGTTTCTCTCCCTCTCTTGCTCCCTCCCTTCCCCTCTTTCTAAAAACAAATGAATAAAAACTTTAAATAAAATGGTAAAAAAAAAAAACCCACCAGAGAGTTATCCTAGGTGTGCCTAGCCACGACTCCATCTTGGCCGGAAGTCTCCTCTTTCTTTTCTTCTTTTTTTTTTTTTTAAGACTTTATTTATGTATTTTTTAGAGAGGAGAAGGGAGGGAGAGAGGGAAACATCAGTGTGTGGCTGCCTCTCGCACGCCCCCTGCTGGGGACCTGGCCATTATCCCAGGCATGCGCCCTGGCTGGGAATTGAACCAGAGGGTCTTTGGTTCACAGGCCGGCACTCAGTCCATTGAGCCACCCCAGCCAGGGCTCACTGTGGTTTTAACTTGCGTTTCTCTGTTGATTAGTGATGTCGAGCAACCATTTTTTCAAATGCCTGTTTGATATCTGTGTGTCCTCTTGGGAGAAACGTCTATTCAGGGCCTCTGCCCGTCTTTGAGTCAGACGGTCTGGTGTTTCGGTGGGAAGTGGTGTGAGTTTCTCGTGCATTTCGGACGGCGACCCCTCACAGAATGTCAGTCACTGGCGGATGCCCCCCCCCCCCCCGTGCAGCGGGCTGTCGTTCTGTGGGCGGCTCCCTCTGCAGGACTGTCCAGTGGGATGCGGTCTCACGGTTTGCCGCGTCGTCGTCCCCCCGCCCCCCGCCCCGGGGACACGCGGCCGAGAGACAGAGAGAGCCCCGCTGAGGGTGGAGCTGGAGGCTGTGCTGCCTGTCTCCCTCCGGGAGCTTCCCGGTTTCCGGTCTCACGTGGGAGTCCCTCCTCTGCTTCGGGTTTAGCCTTGTGTGTGGTGTAACCGAGTGGTCTAGTGCCCTTTTTTTGCACGTGTCTGTCCAGCTGTCCCGACGCCATGTGTTGAAGTCCGCTCCTCTCCCTCCCCACCCCCGCCCCGTGTGGACTCTTGAGTCCCGAGCGTGTTCTTCCCTCGCCGCGCGGCATCTGCAAGTGCGGACGGCCCGTCCGGGTTGGGTACTCAGGGAGCAGTGGGCAGCGTCAGCTGGGGGCATCAGGGGGCTTCTGAGGGGGCAGGTGGCCGGTCAGCTGTGTGCTCCACCCCGTGGGCACTTGCCCACGTGGGCCAGCGGGACTTACGATGACGCCCGAACGTCACAGGTGACTTGGCATCTCTGAACACCTGCTGGCTGCTGCAGCCGGCAGCCCAGAGCCGAGTGCCTCCCGCTGCTCCTCCAGCAGGGACACCTCTAGGGTGTTCTCGGGGCCACGCGGGAGCGTCTCTCTGGTTCCTTCTATCAAATTCTTCCTGCTGCTTTGTGTCCGTAGGTTACAAATCTGAGTGAGGAGTGCCTTAGGGGCAGGACTTGGGCGCATCCCTGGAGGACTGTTTGGGCCGCCGGGCAGATGCATGGCGGTTTCCCCACTGAGTGCCAGGGAGCAGGTGCCCAGGCCGACAGCGGCAAGGGTCCGCGCCGTAAGCCCTGGGACCCGCGACGGCCGCCTCGCGTGGGGAAGGGGCCTGTGGCTGTGAGTGAGGAAAGGGTGTCGACTGAGATGCGGGGACGACCGTCTGAGCGCCAGGGTCGGAGCGGACGTGAGGACGGGTGCAGGGCTGGGAGGGACACGGAGACACGGGGACATGGGAGGGCGCTGGCTCCAAAGACAGAGCACGAGCCCCGGAGCCCAGAAGTCCAGGCGGCCTCTGGAACGGAAGCGGCTTCCACCCTGCAGCCCCCAGGGGCGCTGCCCTGTCGGACGGCGGTTTCAGGATGTGACCTTCAGAACCGCAAGGTCAGAAACGCCACCGCTTGTGGAAGTTGTGGCAGCGGCTGCACGCGCCTCATGCAGGCGGGCCCCTGGCACCAGGCGGACCACCGCCTCCCTCCCACCGCCGGAACCCAGCTGGAAACTGGGGCTGTGCCCCGGAATAGCTGGTCCTCAGCCTCTGGGCCGATACTCTTTAGTGCCCTGCCGCCCTTGAACTGCCGGCTCCATGAGCAACAGTCGCATGTAGCTGACACACGCCGCGCGCCTGGTCCCAGGTCAGCCCCCACCCAGGGTGCCGCGGGCCCCCACCCCCGAGGAGCGAGGGGCAGGGCTGGCGCTCGGGTCTCCGGGGTCTCGGGTCTCCGGGGTGGGGGACCAAGTGCGTGGCGAGGGCGCTTTGCTCGCAGGTGGGAAGGCCACATGACTCCACGGGCCACGGTGGTGAGGACGGTGTCCGTCTGCGGCCCGTCCCCTCCAGGGCCCCACGCCGAAGTCCAAAGGGAATGGACGGGCAGGGGGCAGGGGACAGTGGACCTGGGGGTGGAGGGCGGGGTCAGCGAGGCCGCTGTGGCTGCGGGTCGGGAAGGTCGCGGGGGGCAGCGGTAGGGCCCAGGGCCACCCACAGGTGCAGGGCCCTCTGGCCGCCACGGGGGCCCATCTCTGTCCTCCCAAGAGAGCCAGGCAGAGGACCAGTCGGAACTAAAAAAAATATTTCATTTCATTCTGAATAAAAAACGGAACAGACGGAACTCTTGGAAATCCTGAAAACAACGTCATCGCTACGGCAAAATTTCACAGAAATTGTCGCACAGCGGGTGGGGGCGAGCCCGGGCCTGACCCGCGGTCAGGGCTGCCTGTCTGGGTGGGGGCCTGAGGGGCAGCAGCCCGGGAGGCCGCGGGGAACAGGCACAGGTGGGGCTGGGCCCCTGCGGCGAGCCCCTGCCCCCCCGCCCCCGACAGCGCTGGGGACTGCAGTGGCACCGGGCAGCGTCGGCTCTTCAAGGCCCCTCCCTGCGGGCGCCCTTCCGGCCGCGGGCGCGTGTGCCCCACATGCCCCGCCGGGAGTGGTAGTAGTGGTAGAAGTGCCTCAGGCGCAGCCGCTCCACCTCCAGCCCCGCCTGCAGGACCCTGGGTGGAGACGGGCGTCAGGGCTGGGGGCTGGGGGCCGCCAGGACCCCGGTCTGGGGGCTACAGGGCAGGGAGCTGGCCAGGGCTTCCACACGGCAGGGCCCGGGGGCCGGTGGGGGCCTGGGGGTGCCCGCCCGTTGGGCCTGCAAGGTCTTGGGGCAGAACTGGTCCCTGGTCTGCAGGACCCCGGGGTGGGGCTGCGGGTCTCTGCAGGCCGCAGGTCCTGGGTGAGGGAGTCTGCCCACACAACGGGGGGAGGGTCACCTGTCCAGCAGCTCCCAGTCCTCGCCGCCCCACTGGTCCCGGAACTCCTCAGTGTTCATGCCCCCGATGCGGTCGAAGTCCGACTTGTAGATCCCAAACAGGCCAAAGCCGTTCACCTCCCAGTACCCTGGGGGGCCGAGGGGGGCTTTCGGACCTTGGCCCCGGGTGGTTTCCCAGTCCCCTGATGGGGCGGGTCCCCTCAGCCGGGGGCTCCCAGGGTCACCCTTCCCTGTGGGTCCTACCCTAGGAACCCCGCACACGACTAGGTAGGGAGGAGGCTCCCAGCGGCGGGGCATGACCTTGGGGTACCCGGGGAGGACGTGTGTACTCTGGGGAGGGGGGGTGTCCTAGACGCTACAGGGCATTACGGGGGCCTTGGTGGGGTGCAGGCCAGCCTCGGGATGGGGGAGGCCCCAGGAGGTCTGGCTGCTGCCCCGGCGTTACCGTGCGGGTCCCCCGGCCAGCTCCCGCAGCCCAGGCGCATGACCACGGGGGCGAAGGCCAGCCGGCCCTCCACGCAGTGCTTGCGGACGGCGTCCAGGATGCCGGGCGGGAAGTGAATGTGCAGGTCGCACAGGAAGACGATGCTGCTGGGGTCCTGGAAGCAGCAGGGGGGTCGGCCAGCGGCCCTCCCCTCGGAAAGGCAGGTCCCGCCTTGCCGCCCGCGGCCTGCCCACCTACCGCCACCGCGTCCACTCCCGCTTGCAGCCCCGCCGAGCGCTCGAAGTTCCCGGTCCGCCGCAGGTACTGGTAGCTGCGGGTGCGCGTGACAGGGAAGGGTTCCTGGGCGCCGGAGAACCCGGTCTCCCCAGGAGGGAGGATGCGCTAGGAACCCCCACCCACCACCGGTGTTGGGGGTGTGCCCCCACCTGGGCAGCCGCGCAGTGCGCAGGGCCCGCTCCACGTCCATGTCCTCGCTCTCGAAGTCCACCAGGACCACGCTGAAGTGCGAGTCCCCGGTGCGTGCGTGCAGCGCAGCCATGTCCGCCAGGAACTGTGCCACCCAGCGGGCCTGGTTCTTCACTAGAGGACGGGGCCACTGAGCCCATCCGACCCCCCCCCACACACACACACCCGCGCGCAGCCCCCACGCCGGCGCCCCTTCCCACAGAGCCTCCTAGACCGTCCCCGTCAAACCGGAGCCCCCCCCCCGCCCCCGCACCTGGCACGATGAAGTGAACCATGACATCCTGGCGCCAGGCCAGGCGCAGCGGCCGGCAGAGCTCGGGGCGGCCGTCGGGGCGCAGGGAGGCGGCGGGCGTGGGCTCCGGACTCTCTCCGTCCCCATCCACGTCCGCAGCGCGGGCGCCGGGCAGGCGCAGGAAGACGTACTCCGACAGGCGCAAGCGGCCGCCCCCGCGCTCCCGCACCTCCAGCTCCAGCAGGAAGCGGCTCCCGCGTGCCGAGTCCCGACGCTTCTCCACGTTCACGATCCGCAGCAGTGCGTAGCGCCTGGGAACCGAGGCCGGATCAGCCCCCAGCCCGGGGAAACGAGGCTCCGCCCATCGCCCCTTGGGGGGGACATCCCCCAAGGCAGACCCAGGCTGCGACCCCCACGCAGGGCAGCTCGCAAGGGGAGGCGGCCAGCTAGCCCAGGCCGGTCCTCTCTGGTCGTCTCCCAGCCGCAACCCTTCCGGCAGGCCCAGAACCACTCAGCGGTGCCCCCTGCACACAGGAGGGGTCTAAAGCAGCCCTCTAAGGCCTCAGCAGTCTCTAGCTGGTGGCCTTGTGTCCCCTCACACTGCACGGGCACATTCCTCGTCCGTCCCCCGGGGTGTCCCTCTGGCAAGCTCCTCCCCTCCCTCCCAGCCCCTCCCAGGCCCTGCGTGGCCCCTCCAAGCCTCTGCCTCCCTGGCACTGACCCAGGGGCTGCCCTGGTCTCTGGGGAGAGGCCCTGGGTCCGCCCTGAGCAGCCCTCTGGTCCCTCCCTGCCCGCTCCCCCTGCAAAGCACCCAGAGGCTTCTCCTCATCTTGGGAAAACAGGACCCTAACCTTGACAAAGGCCCAGCTTCCTCCCGCCGGCCTGTCCTTGCCCCCGCAGTGGGGGCCTGGCTGGCTCCCCAGGGGTCCAGATGCCCCGCTGCCACCCCTGCCATGCCCACACACTTGCCCCAAAGCCAGGGGCTTTCTGCCCCCCATGCCCTGGGTCTGTCTGCACTCTTGTCTTGGGGCCATGGCCACGACCACTCTACTGAGCAGACCCCGTGAGCCCAGGGGACACTCGAGCACAGAGCTGAGGGCAAGCTCGTCCCCTCAGCCTCTAGACCCAAACCTCCCCGACCCCCAGAGGCCAGGATGGCCCATCAGTCACTGCCAAGGTCACGTCAACCCACCCACCAGTCACGGTCCCCATGGGCTCCCCCGCGTCCACTCTCCTCCGCGGCAGCACCATGGCTGCCTCCAGCCCAAACAGGTCACACCCTCCTGCTCAGAGTGCTGTGTCACAAGGCATGGAATCAGCCCTGACTGTGGCTTTCGGGACCCACGACCGGGTTCTGCCCCCCTTCCAGGCACAGCACAGCTCTGCGCAGCCCCCAGCGCCTCCCCGAGGCCAGAGGGGGTGCCCGGAGCCTGGGGCTGACCCCCGAGGGCAGCGGGGCAGGAGCCGGCCTGGGCTAGCCCCTCCCCAGGAGACCCCACTGCGGGGCCCAGGGAGGCTCTGCCGGCAGAGGAGGGGCCTGGGGGCTCTCAGCCTGACCTCGGGGTGCAGCAGTGGCCTGAGCATTCAGAGGCATTGCTGGACCCGGGCCCAAGGGACAGGCTGGGGTTTGGAGGTGCGGGGCAGGGAGTCAGCCCTGCCAGGGGTGGGCGTGGGGTTCCCAGCATCGGACGGGGCCCCAGGCAGTAACGGGTCCAGGAAGGAGAGGACACCCTCCCTGAGGGTCCCAAGGAGGCGGGGTCTCCACCCCCGTGCCCCTCCCCCTACCCGCTGTGGCGGGCGTTCAGCCGCTCCATGTACTGCGCTACCACGTCCACGGCCTCGGCCTCCGGCAGCTGCAGGTTCCCGGACACGTTGCAGCGCAGGTCGTTCCAGTCCGAGCGCAGCAGCTCGAAGTCCACCGCGCCCACGCTGAACGTGCGCCGCCAGTCGATGGCCTCCTCGCGCCAGCGGCTGAGCGTAGGGCCCGCGGCCTCCTCGCTGTCCTCCGAGGCGGCCTCGTCACCCGGCGCCCCGTCGTCCCCTTCCTCCTCCTCCTCCTCCTCCTCCTCCTCCCCGCCAGGCAGCTGCGGCCTGGACACCTGGGACAAGCTGAGGAAGGAGGTCACGGGCTGGGTTTCGGACGACGTATTCAAGTTCTCCGTGGGCGCTGCGTGTACTAGCGGCTGTGACGGGCCCTGCCGGCTCCCCTGGGTGGCCTGCGCCTGGGAGGGAGGCCTCGGCCCTGTGGCCTGGGAGCCTCCGGTCCTATAGCCTCGAGATCGGGGCGGGCGTGGGGGCGCCCGCAGCTGCACCCTGGGCAGAGGTCTCGGGCGCAGGAAGACCCCGGGGAAAGGCGGCCACGGCGGGCCACCTGGGCTGAGCGCCTCCAGGGCCCGAGGGGGCGCCCGCGGGCCCGGCCGCACCCGAGTCACATAGACCTTTGCGGGCTGCTGAGCCGCTGCGGCGCGGGGCGGCGGGGCGCGGCCCAGGAGCAGGGGCAGCGGCCGGGCGGCCCTGGCGGCCCAGCTCAGCGCCCGGGAGCGCCTGGGGATCCGCTGGTGCGTGGGCCCAGGGGGCGTGGGCGGGGTGGGGGTGGCGCCAGCCTCCGTGGGGGCTCTGGCAGCCGCCCGGCGGCGGCCGCTCCTCGTCGGGCCCGCCTCCGTGGGTTCCAGACTGTCCAGCAGCTCCCGGTCGTCCTCTTCGTCCAGGAAGTCTGCGGAGAGCGCTGTTCAGCCCGACCCGCCCGGCGGGCGCCAGCTGGGGGCGTGTGGGCGGGGTGGGGGGGGGGCGCTCACCGCCCGGGTTGAGGAAGAGGAAGGCCCGGCGCTGCACCTGCTCGTCTTCCTCCCCCTCCTCCTCCTGGTCCATCTTCATGTACTTATAGAACCCAAACCTGCGGGGGCGGAGCATCAGAGCCCGCTCGCAGAGGCCCCGCCCCCTGCCTGGCGCCGCCCCACCCACCTTTCCAGGTACAGCGGCGATTCTCGGTAGAAGCACTTGTTCTCCGTCTCCATGTGAGTGAGGCGCGTGTGGTCATTGGGATAAACGAAGGACAGGTACACCTGGGGCGGCGCAGAGGGCTCAGGGCAGGGCTGGGGGCGCTCCGGGGACCCTGGTGGGGAGGGCCCCGGACTCAGGGCCCCGGACCGTCTTGGCCAGCGGCACTTACAAACTGTAGTCCCTGGTATCTCGCGATGGGAAAGTCCTTGACCACGTAGGTGGGCGCGTAGGCGCAGGGCTCCAGCACGTTCTCCAGACGCGAGGGCTCCACGCGGGGAGCTGCGGGAAGGCTGGCCTCAGCCCAGCAGCCCAGAGCCCCCACGGCCTCCCCACCCGGCGGGCCCCCTCTCACTGAGGAAGAAGGTGTCTCGGGGGTCTGGCCTCAGCATGTCGGCCCTGGGCTCCTCCTGCGGCAGGCGCGCCCCCACGTGGCTGGCTGGGGACTGCGGGACGTGGGCCACGTGGTCCATCTTCAGGGCTGACTCCTCTGGGGAAGGAAGGGTGTGCGCGCTGCCCAGAACGCCCCTCCCCCTCCCTGCCCACACCCGGAGGCCACCCCCCACGCACCTGGAGAGGCCCCAGCCCCGTACCTGCGTACAGGGAGATGTGCGCAGAGCCTATGACCTCGAACTTCAGGCCCGGCAGGAAGGCTCGCCACTGGGGGGCGGAGACGGTGGTCACGACCGGAGGGTGGGGTGGGGAGGGGTGGGGACACAGCGGGGACAGAGAGGTGTGGGTCTTCCCTGACCAGACAGCAGGGGATGAGGCGGGGCCGGCCCCTCAAGGACGCAGGAAGCCCCCAGGGGTCCCAGGGAGGGGCTGCAGGAAGCCAGGGGAGGCCCAGAAGGCTGGGCACCCTGCGGGCAGGCAAGGGCCCCCCCGAGCCTGTCCTGGCATCCCAGGTGCTCCCTCACCTGCCCCCGACCCCAGTCTGCAGTCCACTGAGGTCCTGGAGGCCATGGCCCCTCCAAGGGCCAGAGCCCACGCCTCCCCCACCCCCCACTTCTGCAGCTGCTCCCCAGTCCCCTTTGCAGGGGCTGTCCCTCCCCGGCCCCCCTCAAGTTGGGGGTCCCGAGGGCTGCCCCAGGCAGGCCCTCTTCTCTTCCTCACTCATCCTGAGCCCGCCACACCTGGCCTCTGAAAGCTCACCCCAAACCCATATCTCAGCCCCGACCCGCCACCCAGCGAGGTGACACGCCACACACCCGGGGCGCCCCAGAGCTGGGCCGAGCGTCCCCTCGCCCACCACGGTCACCGGCCCACCCTCAGCCGGGCGCAGGCCTCTGTGCTGCCGCTCTCCCAAACCCACCTCCCGTCCGAGACTGCACCAGCACCCCCAGGCTCTCTCCTCCGCACGGCGGCCTCACTCTCGGAAGCCGGAGCGGCCCAGGCCCTGCTGCTCGGGACGGCTCCCGATGCCCCCTCCCCCCACTCCCTCCCCCCAGCCTCTCATCACTCAAGGGCCACCTCCTCCAGGAAGCCTCCCAAAAGTGCTGACGCCTGTCATGTCATGAGACAGGAAGCCCCTGTGGGCAGGGCCCACAGCTGTCTTTCCTTCCACAGGGACGGGGTTGCGGGGGGGGGGGGCGGCGGGGTTGTGGGGGGGCTGGGGCGCACTCACCCCCACTTCCACGTGGTCCGAGCCTCGGTCGTCCTGTTTGTGCAGCAGCTCGAAGTAGTACCTCCGGGAGGCCATGAGCCTGGGGGCACGAGGCATCAGGGGGGCATGCTCTGCTCCGCCCCAAGGACCCCAGAGGAGGTGGGGGGCTCAGGACCCGTCCCTCCGGCCCTCACGCGGGCACTCGTGTGGGCACATGCTCCCTGTCACTCACCGTCTGGGCTTGGACACCTGGGAGCTGAATTTGGTGAACTCTCCAGGCGCCGTCCATTCAGAGCCAGTCTAGGGGGGTGACACGAGGCGGGGGCTCACCCTCTCTGTGGGGGCGCCAGCCCACCCGACCCTGTTCTGAGGAGCTGGAGGAGCTCGGGGACCGCAGCCACAGGGAACCCAGCAAAGAGAGAGGCAGGGGTGGGTGGAGGGCAGGGCTGGGGTCAGGGTACCTTGCCCACAAAGGCCACCAGCCGGGCACCTGCCGGGCTCTCATTGGGGCTCAGCCAGAACTCAGAGTTGTCATCCGAAGCCACAGAGAACTGGACGTCTCCTAGGCCACGAGATGGGGGCTCAGGGGGTTGTGGGCCCTGCAGGGCAGGCCCCCACCCCCCTCGAGGCCCCTTCCACGCACCATCCCTCGCCGGGTGGAGGAAGCCGAAGATGCGGAGCCCGTAGTTCTTCCACTTGGGGGACACGGCCAGCTTCTTCACGGTGGTGCGCATCTGGGCAGGGACTCTGGCGTCAGCCCCCACTCGACCCCTCCCCCCCCAGGGCCAGTGGGGCCCCACCCGGCCCGGCCCCCAGGCACTCACGTGAGGGAACAGAGGGAAGTGCAGGTTCCTCCTCAGGTGGCCCACGGCACCGCCGCACCAGTCCTCGAACACATGCAGGTTGGCCTGCCCCAGGTACTGGGGAGGGAGGAGGCTCTCACCTTCCGCCCAGCCCGCCCGGCCCACCCGGCCCCCCCGGCCCCCAGGCCCCCGCAGGCTCAGAGCTCACCTCCTCCCGCCACGGGGGGGCCCGATGGGTGAGGTTCAGGGGGGGCAGCCTTCCGGTGGCCCCAGGAAGCAGCATGTCTGGGCCCTGGCCGTCGGGCTGCAGGAGAGGAAGCGCACCGGGGCCGAGCTGAGCAACGTGAAGGCGGGGAGGGCCTCTCGGCCCGGGCTCGGCCCCACGCCCACTGGACCTCCAGGCCCGCCTCTGCCTGAGTCTGGGCCGAGAGTGGTGCCGGGCCACCCCCGAGCCACACGCACGGACTCAGGGTCCCCGTGTGTGGGACACGGGGGCCTCTCCCACGGCCCTGCTCACCGCCTGCTCCTCCTCGCGGCTCTCGCTGGAGTCTTCTGCCCTTCCAGTGGACAGCGCCCCCCGGACGCCCCGGCCGTCCGTCACACCGGTCAGCTTCTCACCGTCTGTGGGGGACACGTGGGTGTGACCAGGGCCCAGGATCTCCCCGGGGCCACCGGCCCTGCTGCTGGGGTCAGGCACTGCCATCCCCATGGTCGGACCAGGGCAGGAAGGCCAGCGTCTCCCACTGAGGCCCCTCCGCCCTCAGCTCCCTCGTGCTACCAGGCATCCTGCCCTTCAGCGGGACAGGTGCTGGGGCCTTCTCCCATGTCCCACTGCAGCGGCCTGGAGCCCTGTACCTGGCTCTCCCAGGCCCTGGCGGGTGTGGGGGAGCAGATCAGAGTTATGTGTGTGCACACCCCCCGCATCTGGCTAGCCTCCCCGGGGACTCCACCTCCAGGATGACCCCCAGCACCGCTCTGTGCCCTCAGCTCTCCTCCCGTGTGCCGGGGTGTCTTGCGCCTGCCTCCCTTCCCAGAACCAAGCGCTAAGGGTTGGTTGTTGCTGGAGCTTTTTGTCTTGAGGCTGAGCCACCCCCGCTGTGGTTGCACCACCTCCTGCCCTTGAGACGGGGGCCAGGGACCAAAGGAGCCCGGGCACTGCCCCCCCCAGCAGAGGAGGGACAGGCACGCTGCTCTGGCTCAGAACCCGTCCCAGGTCCGTCTGTGCACGTGGTAACCCCAGCCTCCTAGCCCGGGGCAGACCACCTCTGGACCCCCAACACCCAGGCCTCCTTCCTGAACATCTCCCACCACTGGGAGTCCAAACCTGGGTCTAGGCCTCTGAGGGGAGGCCTCACTGCACCCCACCTCTGCCCTCCAGGACCCCCTCCCAGAAACACCCAACCCAGGATCTCCCCTCTGTCCCAGGGCCAGGCCTGGGCTGTGATATCCGTGCCCATCCCGGGGGAGCCTTCTGGAATAGGACCCCAGCCCAGGCTGCTACCGTGGTCCTACGGGGCTCAGCCCCAGCACGGCGAGGTCTGGACAGGCTCCCTGGCTCCCACCCCTCCTCCCTGGGGGACCTCTGACTGCACAGGATGCTGGACACTGGGAAGATACTGCTGCCCCGTCCCAAGGTGGCCTCCCTGCTGGAGGTGAAGGCATCACGGACCCACAGTCAGGATGGCCGCAGGCATGTCCAGCTCCTGCCCTGGCTGGGGCACAGGCGCCTGAGCAGGAGGAGGGGCTGCAGCCTGGGGGCGGGGGCCGCCCCTGGAGGGTGCCATGTGAGGCTTGGTCTTCCAGGACCCTGAACAGCTCCTGCCCGGCGTCACAGGCCCCAGGAGTGGAGTTCCCACACCTCCTCCCACTCCGCTTTGCTGAGCTAGGCTTCCCCGCTGCTCAGGAAGTCAGGTTGGGGAGGACTGTGGCTGCTCCGAAAACCACACAGCTGTGTGAGGAGCGGGCTGGTGTTGCCCAGTCCTGGCTCATGCTCCGGGGTCCTGCCTTATTCGCTGATAGGTGGCGGGGTGGAGGGGAGGCCGGGGGAGGGTGCTCCTTTTGGGGGCTGAGCCTTGCTGGAGGCCTCTTGAAGGTGAGGTGTCTGTGAGGGGCATGGCTTGGGGGTGGGGGTGGCGTCAAGGCCAGACCCCTGGCCTGGGGTCCATGGGGCCAGGCATCCGGCACACCGCAGGGAGGGGGAGGGGCTTCGGTGAGCGGGGGAGGGAATGGGGCCCAGCCGGGAGGTCTGGACCCCTCAGTGGATGGGCCCCAGAGGCGGTGAGTCAGAGTCATTGTTGGGACTCTCGCCGCCACCCCCCAAGGATACCCCACCTCCTGGAGAGGCATGGGGCAGCCTGGCTGGGATGTTTCCGGCCTGAGGAGGTTCCCTCTCCCCTGTTCTCTTGTCGGGGCCCGGCGCTCTGTCCTTCCTCCTCACGGCACTCGGTTGCCATGCTGTTCCTGCCGTTGGAGCGCCCTTCCCCCAAAGGTTGCGTCAAGGGCCTTCCAGGGCCCCCTCCTCTGGCTCGCCCACCGAGCTCACCAGGGCCCCAGGTGTCTCCCGGGGGCGCTGTCTGTCCCCACTGGAGGGTCAGCGCCAGCAGCCCGCGCGAGTTCACCCCGCGATGGCTCCGCCGCCAAGTCTTCCCCCATCACACGGCCCGGGGCACAGGTGCACCTGGGGCGCGCGCTCCGGGACGCCTTCCCGCGGCTCTCTGCGCCCCCCGCCCGCCACCCCCACCCCCCAGCGGATGGGGAATCCGGGGCTGTGCTAAGTGCACAGACCAGCGGTGGAGGCAGCAGCTGGGCTCCGCTTCTGGAACTCCCAGCGCGCCCGGGGAGATCCCTGTTAACCCTGTCACCGCCGGGCCCGGCCAAAGCCCGGTCTGCCCAGGTTCCGGGACGTTCCCAAGAGGGTCGCGCTCGCTCGCCACTGATGACGTCACTGGGTGTCCTGGACCGGCCAAACTGCGCCCCCTGCCCCAATCCAGCCGCTCTGGGAAGGGCGGACGAGGGCTGCGGGTGGGTCTGGCCCGCGTCGGGAGCCGGGCGCCGGGAGGGCTGGGACCAACCCTGCTCAGGGCCCTCACCGCCCCCTCCCCAGGGCGCGCGCCCCCTCCCGTACCTCGCCCGTAGCCCAGCCGCTGGCGCAGCGCGCGGCCCTGGCGCACCAGGCTCAGGTGCACGTACGTGAGCCACGCGGCGCAGGTGAGCAGCACCAGCAGGAGTAGCAGCTTTATCTGCTTGCGGATCTTCTTCACCGGGAACCACGGCATCGCGGCCGGTCCCGCCCCGCCCCGGGCCGCGCTCAGCGGCTCCCGCGCGCTCCGCGCCGCATCCCTCGGCCCTGCATGGCCCTTTGTCCGCCGCCCGCAACCAAAGGCTGCGGCCGCGACCCTAGGATGCCCTTGGCCGCGGGCCCGGGGACGGCGGCGGAGCGGCTCAGGCGGTGCCCCCGCCCGGCCCCGCCCGGGCGCTGGGGCTCCAAGCTCCTGGGGGCCGCGGCGGGACTGAGCAGCATCCACGATGCGGTGCTACCCACCGTGAAACGGGCCCGGCCTGCGCGCGGCGCGAGCCAATCGGGTCCCGCCAGCCCGCGGGAAGCCAATCCGCGGCGCGGGAGGCGGGCCGGCGTGCTAGGGTGTGCCGGGCGCCTGTCTCCACGCAACGCGCGCGCATCCACCTGGGCGCGCCGGCCTGTGCGGCGCGGGGGCGCTGGCGTCCGGGATGGGACGAGAGCCGAGGAAGGGACGGGGATGCGGGACGCGGGGACAAGGGAATGCGAAGGGCGGCGGCAGACGCCGGACAGGGCGCGGGGCTGGGGGTGGGGAGGCGGTGTGGGGAGGTGCGGGGACGCGGGGCTCGGGGCACGGGTCGGAGATGCACAGGGGATGGGGAGGTGCGAAGAAGGGGAGGTGCGGAGGACCGGGAGACTCGGGGACGCGGGGGTCGGAACGCAGGGCGGAGCACCCGGGTGTGCAGGGAGGGAGCGCGAGGCGAGGTGCGGGCTGTGGGTGGGGGGCGACGGCGGGGACACCGGGGGCTTCATGCGTGTGGGGGGCAGCCTGGCCTTGGAGTTGGAACAAGCCCCCTGCAAACAGCCAACCGGGAGTGGGGCTCAAGGTGGAGGGAGAGAGGAAGTTTGGGGAACAGACACGCGTGGGTAGGTGAGGGGGCTGGGGCGTGATGGAGGCGGGGCTGAGGAGGCCCAAAGTTTATATTTTTCTTTTCTTTTTTTGTTTGAAGAACACTTCTCCTTTTTAAAACAATATTTATCTATTTTTAGAGAGTAGGGAAGTGAGGGAAAAGAGAGGGAGAAAAACATCAGTGTGTGGTTGCCTTTCGCACCCCCCCCCCACTGGGGACCTGGCCCCCAACCCAGGCAAGTGACCTGACTGGGAATTGAACTAGCAACCCGTTGGCTTGCTCAATGCACTGAGCAAGGCGGGGCAGAGTTTATGTTTTTCCAAGCAGAGGCAAAAACGGGCACAAGTCACAGGTTCAGATCCTGGTAAGTGCTGCAAAGGACGTACAGGGCAACGGGTAGATGGGTTGGAGGGGAGGGTCTCTTCGGGCAGGGTGGTCCCGCTTGGGGGAGTGACAGCTGATCCGAGAAGTAGACAAACCATAGCAGGCAGGCGCTGGAAACCAGCAGGTGGCCGGAGGGTGGGAGACACCTCTGTGCCTCCTGCAGCCACCCCAGGCGCAGCAACCCCCCCCCCCCACCTCTCCGACCTCCAGCTCCCGCGAGCTGACGGCACCCCCTGCCCTGGCAGGTACCCCTCCCGACGGCCCGGCACGCACACGCAATTTCCCCAAACCTGTCCAGCCTCCAAGTAAACGCAAGGGTGGGATCGAGCTTCGGCTTCATCTGGTGCCGCTGCCCCAGCCCAAGCAGGGCATTTCCCCCGGGGAGATGGAAGGAAGGTTCCCCGTCACTCTCTCCACCTTCGGGTGACGCTGACTCTGAGTCACGTGCACTCTAAGGATGGGATTCGTGCAGATGTTTCCGGACACGGGGCAAACTCTGAGATGTAAGGTCACTGTAGATGGAAGGGGAGGGAGAGGACGGGGGGAACCTGCGAGTGCCGTGTGAGCGTTGGTCCCTGGGGGTGTCCCTGAGGTCACGCGTGTGTCGCTGGTCTCTGTCCCCACCCCCACGCCCTGGCCCATGTTCCCTCTGTGCCCCGCCGGTGGGGCAACTCGGGGTCCCGGTGGTTCTCGTTCCCCACCCACCTCCCGCTGCCCCGACCTTGCCCTCCTCATCCCTGTTCCGCAGCGAAAGCCCCGCTTTCCATCAGGGGACCCCTCACCCCAGCCGGCTCAGGGTCGCTCCCCCAGGCAGAAGTGGCAGACTCACCTCCCTGTCCCGTGTGTCTGCTGGGGAACGTCCCCTGGGGCCGGCCCAGGACAGAGAGGCCTCGGGTGTGGGACTTTCGGTGCCAGGGCCATGGTCGTGGTCACCCTAAAGCCGCTCCCTTTCCAAATCGAGGAGCCTGGCCCCGCGGGGGCCTGCGTGCCTGGCCAGGAAGCAGGTGTCTCACCAGAGGACGGACCGTCCAGGATCACAACACCGCCACCGCCACGGCCACCTCCGCACACCCGGGCCTGGAGCCCGTGGCAGGGCCGTGCCTCGCTGACTCAGCCTCTGCCGCAGCCCAGGGCCCGCTGCCAGCTCCACAGCGTAGCCACCAGCTGGTGCCTCACGTTTCCCAGGGCCCGTCCCACCCCCACCCCCGTTCCGTCAGCCCGGCTGCCTCTGGGCGATGGGAGTATGGTGGGAGTGCCACCAGCACGGCCCAGCCGCCGTCCCGGTGAGGACCAGCGTGTCGCTGCGCACGCCGGACCTCAGGGCTGCAGGCGCTCGCTGCGTGGGATAGCGGCCCCCCACCCCTGTGACCCGTGTCCTGGTCAGCGTGGCCGCGGACACGCGCTCTCACTTGGGGTCCTGACGCAGCACTGCCCCTCCTGTGCTGCTCCGACCGCCCCAGCTCTGGCCACTGAGGACAGCCCCTTGGCTGTGTCTCCTTTGGTGAGGTATCTGTCCAGATCTATTGCCCATTTTGAAGATATTTTTTAATAAAGATTTTATTTATTTACTTTTAGAGAGGGGAAAGGAGGGAGAAAGAGAGGGAGAGAAACATCCATGTGTGGTTGCCTCTCACACGCCCCCTACTGGGAACCTGGCCCACAACCCAGGCATGTGTCCTGACTGGGGATTGAACCGGCGACCCTTTGGTTCAGACTGGCACTTGGTCCACTGAGCCACATGAGCCAGGGCATTATTTTTCTTTCTTAGCTTGTAGATGTGAAATACATTAATTAACTTTTAAAATATTCAAACAGCTTTGCACACCTGGAATCAGTCCTACCTGGTAGAGGCATAGAATTCTTTTTGTGGAGTGCAATTCATTGTTGGATTTGATTGGCTCATTTTTTGCTGAGGGTTTTTGCATGCATGCATGAGAGGTATTGGCCTGTAGTGATCTGTGGATTCTTTTTCCTTTTTATGTCTTTGTCTGGTTTTGGCTTCCTTAGGGTCATACTGGCCTCAAAATGAGGTAAGAAGCATTTTTTCCTGTTTCTATTTCCTGGAAAAGATTATAGACAATGGATAATATTTGTTCCTTAAAAATTTAATACAATTCAGCTCTGGCTGCTGTGGCTCAGTGGATTGAGTGCCGGCCTGCAAACCGAAGGGTCGCTAGTTCAGTTCCCAGTCAGGGCAAATGCCTGGGTTGCAGGCCAGGACCCCAGTAGGGGGCACACGAGAAGCAACCACACAGTGATGTTTCTTTTCTTCTCTTTCTCCTTCCTTTCCCCTTTCTCTAAAAATAAATAAATAAAATCTTTAAAAAATGAATTAAATCGCCCAAATTATATATATATATATATATATATATAAGTTTAATACAATTCAGCTCTGGCTGCTGTGGCTCAGTGGATTGAGTGCCAGACTGCGAACCAAAGGGTTGCCGGTTCGATTTCCAGTCAGGGCACGTGGCCGGGTTGCTGGCAGGGGCCCCTGGTGGGTGAGAGAAAACCACACACTGATGTTTCTCTCCCTCTCCTTCTCCTTGCCTTCCCCTCTCTCCAAAGATAAATAAAAAAAATCTTTTTAAAAGTTTAAGACCATTCACCAGTGGAAATAAATTTCTGGGCCCAGTGCTCTCTTGTTTGGAAGGTTATTAATTATTGCTTCAATTGATTAAAAAAATTTTTTTAAAGACTTTATTTATAGACAGAAGGGAAGGGAGGGAGAAAAAAAGGGAGAGAAACATCAGTGTGTGGTTGCCTCCCTCACGCCTCCCACTGGGGACCTGGCCTGCAAGCCAGGCACGTGCCCTGACCGGGAATTGAACCCGTGACCTTCTGGTTCACAGGCCAGTGACAATCCACCGAGCTACACCAGCCAGGCACAACTGATTTTATAAATACAGGCCTATTTTATTTATCTTTTTTTCCTTGTGTGAGTGTGGGTACGGGTCCATTTAGGGATGGGCGTTTCAGGGATCGGTCCCTTCCACCTCAGTTGTCAAACCTGTGGGCACGCAGTTGCCCTGAGCGTCCTCGTGGTCCCCGCCCTGTGCACAGGCACAGCAGGGGCTGCCGCTCGCTTCTCCTGGCAGGGACTTCTCTCTGTGTTTCTGGTCACCTGGCCGTGGGAGTTTCAGTCCTCCTGACGTCCCCCGGCCCGCCCCCAAAGAACCAGCTTGGGTTTCACTGTTTTAAAAAAATCACTTTCCTCTTTTCAGTGTCACCGACTTCTGTTCCGGTTTCGTGTTTATGTTCTCCTGTTCCTTTTAGGTTCACGTCGGGCAGTGCGGACTTCCTTCCGAGCGCCGCCTTTGCTGCCTTCCCAGCCTTCGGGGAAAATAAGTTGTTTTGCACTTTATAATTTCTTTTATTTCTCTTGGGACTTATTTTCTTCATTTGTGCCCAAGTGGGGTTTTGGGTTCTGCCATGTACGGTGGCGGAGGCTGCAAATGCTCAGTGGCATTGCTTCCGTGGCTTAAGCAACCGATGAACCGGTGATCCGGACCGAGTTCAACTGGGGTTGCGTGCTGAGGTGTGGAGAGGGCGGGCCCCCCCACCCCTAACGATTGCCGCCGAACCCCCAGACCTAGTCCTCTGCCTGGACCGCCAGGTTGTCCCGGTGCGGGACAGACGCCTGGCCTCAGGCAGCAGGGTGAGGACCGGCTCCAGGTGGTGGGGGCCGTGCCCAGGGCCAACGGTCCGGACCCCACCTGCCAGGCGGCACGGATGGCAGAGCCCTGCGGCCAGCGGCTTCGACCCAGCACCTGTGTGGGTCACAAGGGGCAGCACACAGCCTGGAAGCCTCCGTGCTGAGTGGGGAGCCCCTCTGGCTGTTCTGGGGGCTTTGTCACTGGCAGGCCCTCAGAAAGGCACCCCCCCGACTCGTGCTCTGACTCAGGGCCCCGGGAGCGAGGCAGAGGTCGGCTCTGCGGGTCACCTCACCCTGCGAGTGGATGGACAGAGCACGCACAGGACAACGTGAGCGTGTGTGCCCCCAGCCCACCAGCGTGTCAGGCCTGTGGCCACCCGAGTTCAGCTGAGGGTAGGACTGTTGGGGGGGTCCTGCATGTCCTCGCTGAGTGGCCAGACCACAGGGCCAACTGTCCAAGCTGGGGAGGACTCTGTGGCCTTTGGCAAGTGAAGGGGCCTCAGTGTGACCACCATCAGCTGCTCGCTCCCGGGGGGCGGGTACTGGTGGGGAGGCTGCTGGCCCCAGACCCTGGGCCCTCCAGCTGTGACCTGACCTACTGTGTGTACAGCCTGTCGTGGCAACCCTGGCACTGCCGACAGAGGCCAAATGCTGTGATCCTGCTCTTCCCTGGCCATCCTGGCACCTGTGGAGTGGGGCCCGGTGACACCCAGCACCTCAGCAACACATCCCCCACGTGCGATGCGACCCAGCTCCAGACCAACAAAACACAGACCACGCCACTGCCCTGGGTCCAGACCCGACTCTGACCACTGCCCCTCCGGATCCCCTCACCCAGCAGAAGACAGCCCTGGCGCAGCCCAGGGCCTTCCTGAGGCCTCCCCCCCACCTCGTCCCCGGCCTGGGCTCTCACCCCCCTCCTCCTGGCAGGGTCCTTGGCACGGCCTCCCCTCGCCTCAGTTCAGACAGCTTCCCCGCCTCACAGGCTCTGAAAGCACCCTGCTTCCCTCTTCCTCCCTCTTTACCCTGCCGCACCTGAAGCTCCCTGGGGACTCAGCCTGCACCTTCCTGCCTGCGTGTCCCCAGCCCTTGTGGGGACTCACCCAACCTCCTCTTCAAGGGGGTGGGTGGCAGCGGAGGGGTCCGCCTGAACTCTCGGCACCTGCTCCCGCCCTGCTGGCCGCCGGCTGTTCAACAACGGCAGGCTGTTGTTGGGGGTATGTGTCCTGCAGCTCTCAGACACGGGTGTCCTGGGGGACTGATGGGCAGCGCTGGAGGACCCCAGGCAAAGGCAGCGATCCCTCCCTAGGGACGCTGGCCCTGACCTCAGGCCGCCAGGGGCAGGTCCAGGACTGACCTCCGCCATCTCTGTGGGTCGTCCCCAGTGCCTGGGGTCAACAGCCACAGGTTAAACCAAGAACCACCACGTTTGGGTCCAGCCACTCACCTCCGGGCCCCTAGTTAAAGCGGGTCCTAATTTGGACTTCAGTCTCATCACAAACGCGGTGGGGACCACTCTGGGACAGCATCCGGATGAAGTCAGAATTCGGGCCTTGCGGGGTCTAACGCCCCTCCCTGTCTTTGGGCCCGGGGAACTGACGGCACCGATCTGGTGACGTCTCCCCGCGGGGATCCCACTCCGCGCCCCCTCGCGTTGCATCGCACAGGCCCTGCGGTCGTTGTCTGCCCGGACGCCGCCAGGGGGCAGCGCAGGACCACGCGTGGCTGGCGGCCTCGCTGCTCCGGGTGCGCACGTGCCCCCGCGGGCGGCCGACCGGGCCTGAGCCACCCGAGAGCTGGTGTTGTGTGTCGGGAGGGGGCCCCGTTTCCCGGCGCGCCACGGAGGCCGTGCACAAGGTCCCCGGGACCAGACCAGACCCTGTACTTGCGGCCGGGGCTGGGTCACGGTGGTCCAGAAGGTGCCGGAGAAACCGCGTGCTTTAGACCCGGGACGCTCCAGGCCGCGGGGGGATGCGGCTGGGGCGCCGCACCAGAGGACGGGAGAGGATCCCGAGGGGCAGGGGCGCGGGTCAAGGAGCTGCGTTGGGGGCAGGACGGGGGCTTCTGTGGTTGGGCGGGGCCGGTGCCAGGGGCTGGACCAGGTTCACCAGGTGGGCCCGGCTGGCCTGGAGGGCTGCGAGCGTGGAGGGGAGACCGCGCGAGGAGGGGGCGGGGGCTCGGGGTACGCGCGGCAGGGAGGGGGCGGGGTGGAGGCGGGGGGCGTGGCCAGGACTGGGGCGCGGCGGTTCGGTCCAAGTCGCCCCGCCTTCCCCCGGAGCTGTTTTCTGTTTCCCCGAAGTGACGTGCGCGGGGTGGGTTTGGGGAGGGAGCGGCGGACTTGCGGTTCCTAGGGGGGCATGGAGAGCGCGCTGGCTCTGGGAATGGTGGGCCCCTCCTCCCCGTCGTCGTAATTCACCTGGCAGCTGCCGGGACAGCGAGAGACCAAGCGGCGGCGGACTGGAGGGTGGGGAGGCGAGGAGGACCCGGCAGCGGCCAGACGGACCTGTCCTCGCGGCCCAGGGACGGCGGGGGCAGCTTTTGCTTCCGTCTCCCCGGACGTGGACGAGCTCAGTGTTCGCCAGAGGAGCTCCAGCTGGTCCGGCCCCCGCGGCCTCCAGCGGAGCCGCCGCCAGCTCGCGCCTCAGCGGGTGGGGGCGCTGGAAAGGGGGGACCACCGGGGTGCAGCGCACAGACGGTCCCCGCGGAGGCTGAGCCAGCAGCAGCTCAGATCCCGGGCTGGGAACAGAAGCCCCTTCCCCGTATGCGCTGTCTGGGGAGAGTTTACTGTGCAAATCAAGACCCGCGTGGGCGGGGCTGAAGGGATAGCAGTCCATACCCTTGCGAAGGCTGTCTACAGGGGACACCTCAAACACACAGACACACACAGCGCTGACCCCTGGGGCTCAGGTGGTTGAAGGTCCTGCAAAGCTAAAGGTCATGGGTTCCACCCCTGCCCACGCCCTCTCGGGGCCCAGGCCTGCCTTGTGGGTTCAGTCCCAGTGGGTCCCGGTCCAGAGGCAACCCCTGATGCTTTGAAACCAGAGAAGACACTTCCGTTTGGGCCACCGTCACTGCCAAACCTAAGGCGCAGACACAGGGATTGAATCTTTCTGGGCACTTTACTCAGATGGCCAGCGACCTGAGAAGACAGTGGGTTCACACCCTGACAGACCATCTTATATTTCCTTTCCAGGCCAGACTTATCACAGAGGACCAAGTGTGCTGAGGGGTTTCGAAAAGCAGGGGGTGGAAAAAAACAGTGCTATTCTTGCCCCGGGCAGTTAGCTGTTCCCAGGGGCTGGTGCTGGTCTGACTGTCTCCGGGACACAAGGGCGCAGATGTCTCCACTTGACCACAGGCGGAAGTCTCTAGCGGTACCCCCAGGAGGCCGCAGTCTCCCCGGAGACAGGGTGGGCCTTATCTATCTGTGGTTTCTGAAACAAAAGCTTTTTTAAATTTTTAAATTTTATTTTAATCACTATTGAACTACAGTTTTCTGCCTTTTACTCCCATTCCAGGCCACCCACCCATGAAACAAAAGCTTTAACATATGCATGACTCACTAGGCTTATAACTATTTCCCTTAAGCTAAAATGTTCCAACTCTTGAGTCCTCCATTAGTTTCTCTCTCACATCCGTTTCACTGTGTCTCTCCTTTCCCCTCCTTTCCCCTCCCTCTAACAGTGAATCACTAAAATCTTTTAAAAAATAGACATACACAGACTGAAGGAAAAGAGTGGAAAAACATATTTCATGACATTGGGAACAGACAAAAAAAGCTGGGGTACCAATACTCGTGCCACAGGAAATGCACTGTATCTCAGACGGTGACAAGAGGCAAAGAAGGACCCGGCAGTTCCACTGCTGACGATCAGGCTGGAGGAACGCATTCGACGAGACCTAGGCACCACGTGTCCGCTGCAGCGCTTAAACAGCCCCTAGAAGGGAGCAAGCAGGCTGCCCGGGGCAGAGGAGAGCGTGCGAAGCGGAGCAGACAGACCACGGACGGGGCTCGGCCCTGCAGAAAGGGGAAACCAGTTGCGAGAGCCCAGATGGACCCAGAGGGCATCAGGCCATGCAAAATACGCCCGAGAAGGACCAAAGTCACGCGAGCCCATTTGTGGGGGAGTCTAACAAGGAGAAGAGAAGAGGACCGCAGATACGGGGAGAGGGGCAGGGTTGGGGGCCGCTGAGAAAGGTGAGGGGACCGGAAGCACTGGTCGGGATGACAAACAGTCCCGGGGTGTCAGGCGCGGCCCAGGGAACACAGTCAGTCCCATGGGCACCAAGGATGGTGTCGCTGGGCACTGAGTCTCTGGGGTGCTCGCTCAGTTCTGCCGATCACACTGGGGTGCACGCCCGAGACTAATACAACGTTGTCTGGCAACTCCAGTGCAGAAAATAAAGGATCTTTTCCCTCAACGAGCTGAGAGTCAAAGAACCTGGGCTCCAATTCTTGAGTTCAAGTCCAGGAAGTTGCAGGAGTGGGAAGGGAAACAATCCCAAACGAGGGGAAAACAGAACTTTGTCCGGGAAAGCAAAGGAGCTGCTTCTGATCAGAGGCCCAGGTGACTCCCGGCTGTGTGCTGGGCGGGCTGGCAGACTGAGGGTGGCTGGGCCTGGAATGGGTGCCTGCCCTGGGGACCCGCGCTGACAAGGACCAGGCCTTGGAGATGTGCTGGTCCCTGGCAGTGGAGCTTTGCTTTGACGATCAAACAACGTTGTTTGCTTCCAAATCTTTCTCCAGGTCTTCAGAGGCTGCTCCTGGAGGGACCCAGGAGAGGCCCCCAGTTCCCCTATCCCTCTCTGCCAGGCCTTCCCCTCGTGGCCTGGGGGTGGTGAGGCCCCGGACTGAAGTCAGCTGGGCCCAGAGCCTCTCCTGGAAAAAGGCCCAGAGTGGCCCTGGCCCGTGTGGCTCAGTTGTTGGAATTCCCGGTCAGGGCGCCTGGGTAGGTTGTGGGTTCCACGTCCTCTCGGGGCTTGGGTGGGAAGGCAACTATCAGTGTTTCTCTCTCTCTCTCTCTGCAAACACAATGAACAAACGTTCTTGAGTGCTGATAAAACACTGAAAAGACCCAGGGTCTCTGGATGAGTAAGATGTTCACGTTGGAACCAAAAAGCCAGCCTTCGAGTTGCCGGTCACCTGCCAGACCCAATGAGCAGACACAGGGGTGGGGTCTCCGGGTGCTCTATTCAACTGGGTGGGGTCAGAGGAGGCCCAGGGTTTGTGCCCTGACACAGTGCCCCACCTTCCTTCCAAGCCAACCTCTTAGAACGGAGACCAAAGTGTGGTGAGGGGTGTCCAATTCAGGGAAGACTGGATGGAAGCAAAGTGCAGGGTTCTTGCTCCGAGCCATGGGCTGGGGCCCGGGCAGTCCTCTGTCTGTCCCTGGCACCCCAGGGCTGGGAAACCACCTGGATGGCTCCAGGTCTCTCCTGGAGGACAAAGGTCAATGGCTGTGCTCTCCTCACCACAGGCTGGGTCCTACCTGCAGTTCCTGAAACAACAGCTTTTCACAGTTGTTACCTAGTAGGCTTCTTGATGTTCCCACTCCTGAGCGCCCGCCCCATCCACACCACAGTGGGTCTACCCTCACTTTTCAGGCACAGATTTCTCCACTTCCCAGAGATCTTCAGACAGAGACCCAGGGCTCCCCAGGAATGCAGACTGGGGGCATCCCAGGAAGAAAGGAGAGACAGGAGGGACCACTCTGGTCACACAAATGACAGACAGCTCAGGCCAATGCTCCCTCCTCCAAGAATCCAGGGGGAAGGGGGAGGAGAGGCTGGGTCCCTGGGCCTCTGTGCCTGCCCCTGGCTGGAAGCTCTGGGGAGGAAGCTGCTCTCCCTGTGACCTTGTGTGGTCCCGCTGCAGGGAAGTGGTTTCCCCTCCACCCGCTGCCACCCCGGCCCCCCGAGACGCTCCCTCGCCCTCTCTGGTCCCATGGAGGAGGGCAGGACAGCGGAAGAGGGACAGTGAGACAGGCAGTCCAACGAGCACTTTGCAGCCATTTGGGAAATGCCACCTCCCTCCAGCAAGTGTTACGGAAAAGAACACTCAGACGGCCTCGGAGTTTTCGAAGTGGGGCTTGTTCACGCATTCGGACCCAGAGGAGATAAAAAATCTGAATTCTGGGCCATGAGCTCAAGCTGGAGCTTCCTTTATGTGCTTGTTACAAGGCAAAAATGGAGGGGGGAGCAACTGCTAAAAGCAAGCACACAGAAGCAGAAGCGAAGGTCAGTGTTTCGCCCTTGTGAGCGAGCACAAGACTGCTTCCCGGGGAAAGGCTGCTGTCCGGGAACAGCGGCCGGTCAGCGCCTACCTGACAACGGCTGCTGTTCAGCTATGTCCCGTCACAGGAGGACACTTAGGAGTCAATGGTTTACCCTTCACCCCAACCGTAACCAGAAAAGACACCGGCGTTTGGGCTGCCTGTCACTGCCAAATCCAATAATCAATGCCAGCGAATGAATCTTTTACGGGGCTTTATTCAGATGGCCGGCGGTCTGAGAAGATGGCGGGTTCAGACCCTAACAACCCATCTTCCCTTCTCTTTCCTGGCCAGATCTTTTGTAAGGGGGTGGGGGAGGACACACAAGGTGGGGTGAGGGCTTCGAGATTCAGAAGCTGCAGCATTCCTGTCCTGGGCAGTTAGCTGCTCCCAAGGGGTGGGGTGGTCCTCTGCTCTCCCTGGAACAAAGGTTCCGATGTCCCCAGGCCTTAATCTTCCTCAGTGCCCCCAGGAGGTGGGCTGTTTTCCCCAGGAGCCAGGATGGGCCTTATGTGTAGTTTCTCAAACAAAAGTTTAACATACACAGTACATGCTAGACTTACAGCTTTTTACCTTAAGCTAAAATTTTCCAAGTCTTGAGTCCCCTGTCACACCCACAGGGCCAACAGCTCCCACCGCCCACTCGGGGAGACAAGAGCAGAAATCCAATCAGTGCCATTTGCTGACCACGCCCAGCACACAGGAAGTGCAGGGAGTGATCTCATGCTGGCACATCTGCATAAAGATGGCCAGTCTGCTATTGCCACCCTGCCTGAGCCTCCTCTAACCCCCAGCCTTCATTTTCTCTGTTGATATTCTATGCACTTACTTTACCAGAGAGGGGAAGGGAGGGAGAGAAACATCACAGCCAGCTGGGGACCCAGCCTGCAACCCAGGCCTGTGCCCTGACTGGGAATCAAACTGGCGGCTGTCGGGTTCGCAGGCCGTGGGGATCAACCCACGGAGCCACAGCAGCCAAGGCTAAACGCCCAGCCTTCAAAAACCCTCACCACACAGCTCTCTGCCCGCCTGCCCTCACTCCCACAAGCACGCCCACGCCCTTCCTCCCCCAGCAGCGAGCATCTCCTAAACCCTCAGGGTCCCCAGGAGACTCGCAGCCAGGGGGGCAGTGAGCAGCAGCGGCTCTGGCGGGGCTCACCCCCGACCCTGTCCCCAAGGCCCCGTTGCTCTGACTCAGAGCCTAGGTCACGCTGCCCATGCTCACACGCACGGAGCCAACCAGCACCGTGGAGCGTCAGGACTGGGGAGCGTTCCAGACAGAGGGCCGCCTAATGGAGGGAGCCAGGGCTCCAGGGGACCCGCTCCCGAGGGCGGGCAGGACGGGCGCCCTGGACGCGGTGCCGGCGGACCCGAGCACGCAGCTCCTGCCTGGCCTCACGCGGGGACGTCTCCTGGGACTGGGGTCCGGGGACCCTGACGCTCCAAGGGAACTGAGCAGACGCGCCTGTCTCTGTGACGAGAGCGGGACTTGTCCCTGCTGAGAAAGGCACTGGGTCCTGTAGGGCTGGGCGGCCATCCCCAGGGGCCGCCGGGGGGTGTGGCCCTCCATGTAGGTCCGGCACAAGGTGCGGACACGTGCGTGTGCCCGGCTAGTACAGGCACGTGCACTGCCCTCTGCGGAGGGGCCTCGGAGCTTCGACAGCAGGCAAGCAGCCCCCCAGGGCCCCGGTTGCCCTCCCCAGGCCCTTCCTCCAGCACAGGACCAGGGCCCCTGGGAGCAATGGCTGTGCCCGCTGGGCAGGAGGAGTCTAGGAGGGGCCTGGGGGGTCCTGCAGCCCCAGAATCTGAAGAACTGGACAGGGTGGCGAGAGGAGTAGTACCACCACCACCACGGGGGTGGGGATGGGGGTGGGGGTGGGGGTGGGGGTGGGGATGGGGGTGTGGGTGGGGGCGCCTCGGAGCACTGGAGTCTGGAGTGGCTGGAGCAGCAGCTGGTGCGAGGCCTGGACTCTCCGCCCAGGGGTAGAGGATGGTCCTCGCTGCTCTGAACGGGTCACTGCTGGCACCCTCCCCCCCGGGGGAGGGACAGCCCGTCGGCACGGGCACTCCGGTCAGCACGTGAGGGAGGACAGAGGAAGTGGAAAATCACCTCTGGGCAAAGGGCACCGGAGTAACCCTAGACAACCCCCCCAACCATGGACTGGGTTTGTGGGCCACAGCTTGGGAGGCCCGAGCGTCGTCGCACAGCCTCCAGGTGTCTGTGCAATCACTCCCACGGGCCACGAAAACCGGGGTTCTACAGGGGGACACCCCACAGACCCGCCCCTGCCCAGTGCTCAAGGTCACGTCGCCATGGAGAGAGTCACGGAGCGCAGCTCCCCGAGAGGGGCGCTGACAAGGCCCAGCTCCATTTCTGCAACACTGTTGCCAGAGGTGCGCAGCCTCAGGCCGCCCCTCCCCCGGCCCCCGGCACAGCACGGAGAGCCGGGCTCTGGGAAGCCGCAGGGGTGCTCTCGCTGGGGCCACCACCATCACGAGGAGCCAGCACACGTGGAAGGGCTGCCACCAGCGGGACCGGGGACCCTCCCTGGGAAGACCCCAGTGACACACTGGGGACAGCGGCTGAGGCGTTTTCCCTTCAAGGCAAGTGCTGGTCTGGGTCGCGGGGGCGGGGGCTGAGAAAAGGCGTCAACAGGAAGTTCTGGGCAGGGGGAGGGGGCCCCGAGTTCTCTGATCTGTCTCTCAAAACCTTCCTGAGTCTCGGTTTGCGTCCGAATACAGAGCTAGACAGCCACTGTGGAGAGGAGCACAGCAAAGGGGGCAGAGGGGCTGGGGCCAGGCCCGCTCTGCTGCTCTGAGGCTGTGCGACCAGGGGCAGGTGGTGAACGTCCCCTGCGTCTCCGATCCCTGTCCCATGATGCGGGAAACAGCAGCACTTACCGCCTTCCCGAGGGCATTAGCTCTATTAGGGCATGCACAGCATACAGAGCTTGGGACGCACCAAGTGGCCTGGGAGTGCCTGCTTCTGTCGCCAGGAAGCCCCAGGATGCGTCCCTCCCAGACAGGTGCACTGGAGGAGGAACTGAAAGAGGAGGAAACCAGGCCCAGAATGGCCGGAGCCATGGTGGGGTCAGGGTCCCACCCAGGCCGGTGTCCCAAGAACAAGCCACCCCCCACAGAAGGGAGGAGCAGGGCTCCAGCACGGAGGCAGGGCTGCCACGCCGGCCCCCAGCAGCTGCTGGGGTGGCTGGTCCAGCGGGGTGGGGGACAGAGGGGACCCAGAGGGAACCCCAGAGCAGTGAGGGCCAGGCCCCAGCCCTCAGACGGGGCGGCGGGGGGGGACGGGACAGGTGGACAGGTGAGCCTGGGGCCACCACGCCCCTCAGGCCGGCCACGCGTCCTCCCCCTGCAGCCGCTCCTTCCCGAGTCCGGGCTCACTCAGCAAGTCCCTGCTGGATGCACGAATGAATGGAACTTTTCCTAAAAGCTGTAAGATGAAAAAGGTCCACCCGTGAACATCAACGAAGATCAGAAAAAACACTTGTGCAAATACTAAATATGAAAAGCATGAAAGAATTAAGTCTGAACAAAGAAATTCATGGAATGAGTATGAACTTACAGGAGGAGGTGCAGCAGGAGATACAACGTAAGAAATCGTCCAGAGACACAGGGCCATCTCAGCCTCGGATCGCCCGTGGGTGAGTCCTGCGCCCTCGGACCCCGGAGGAGCCTTTCGGGGGGTGTGGCCCAGGCCTGCACCCACCTGCCCGCCCGGCACCCGGGGCACAGGAACAGGTGGCTGAGGATCTGCGGAACCTCGGGCGACAGATGCGCTGGACCCTGGCATTTCCCGGTGAGACGCTGCCGAGCGGTGACCTCCTGGAGGTCAATGGTAAGTGTGCACGGTCCAGTACAGAAGGGGACACGGTGACACGTGCCGTTGGGGATCTGCCCAGGAACCGGCCAGCCACCCTGGAAGTGCCCGAGCCCTGAGCAAGGGGCACACTCAGGGGCACACTCGGGGGCGGGGGCGGACGCGGGGTCCCGCCGACACCCAGGGTCTGGTCCCTGTGCAGCCGCCCCCCAGCCCCACTCCGAGGACGCGCACGAGGAACAACCCTCCTGCCAGCAGCGCCCAGGCCGAGGGGCAGACACGGGCGGGCGAGTGTGAGGACGCGATGGAGGGAGGGCTCCACTCCCGCACCCTGGGGTCCGGAAGGGCAGGGCGTGGGCAGTGAGGGAGGCTCAGATGTGAAAATGCACTGGATGAGAATCTCCCAAGACCCAGGGAGACAGGAACGCACAGACCCGAGGAACCCAGCATTCTCCACCAGAATAAAGAGGGGCGAACCCACGCTCAGCACATCCCGGTGGAACCCCAGCAAAGCAAACACAAGATCCAAGTGACAAAGAGCCTGACGGGGTGACACTCGGCTGGCAGCTGGCGTCACAGCAACTGTGGACTCAGGGGACCCTGAGACGGGCCACCGCAGCCGCCTGAAAATCCCGCTCCCAGTGGACAGGCTGTCTGGGCACAGAGCAGACAGGGGCTGTTTTCAGGGAGACAACGCACAGGGCTCGGGTCACAGCAAGCCCTGAAGGGGACCCCTCACACGGAGGGGCTCTGTGGGGACACCCTGTGGAGCCAGGAGCTGCGTGCATGTGCCCAGGGACACGACAGTCAGCGGCCCCGGCTGTGACCATGGCAGCTCCCGTGGGAGACGACAGACACCCACAGGCTCTGCCACCAGGGTGGGTCGGGAGGTGGTCGGCAGACCCGGGACCCCGAGGTCCCAGGTCACCGTTGGGCAGGACGGGTGCCGGGTGGTCTCGATGAACAGGGACCTCGGGGTTGCGTCACAGCTGCAAAGGGGACCGCTGTGGGGCAGGCACGGAGCCAGGAGGAGCCGCCCATTCAGAGGAGATGGTGGCACAGAGACACAGCAGAGGTGTTGCTAGACTTGGTAAGAGGGCTGGGGGAGGTCTCCGGGTGCAAAGCTCATGTCCACACAGTGGTGGTTCCTGTAGCCAGCAGGTGGCCATTGCTGACAAGGAAGGGGCCCTTCCTCAGGGGCTGATTGGAGAAGTACCCCAAGTCCTCGTCCCTAAAACATTTTCCATTTTGTGCCCCCAGCTGGAGGCCAGGTGCAGGTAAGGGCTGAGGACAAGCTCCTCCCCAGCCCCAGGGCAGCAAGCAGGTGCCACAGAGTGCAGGCTGGGCTCTGCATCTGGACAGACTGGGACTCTCACAGGACCCCCCCCCCACCAGGTGAGAGCACAGGGTTGTCAGGTGCATGTCCTTTATTGCACTCGGTTGTGGACACGTGTGCATGAACAGCTGTGAAGAGGTGACAGCCTCAGTCTATGGGCAGCCACCAGAAGCCTCCTCACTCTTGGTGACATCAAAGTTTCTTCCACATTATCAGTGAGCCAGTCAAGTAACAGAAATGATAGCACGGGTGATGGCAGCAGTGATGACACCAAATATGATGAGGAGGCCCAGGACCAGGGCCGCGATGTTCAGGGACTTGGCGGTGGACGCGTAGCTCCGGGCCCCCGTCATGTCGCCCACCATCTTCCGGTCCCTGGACTGGGGGAGAAGAGACGGTCAGGGGGGCCTGGAGCAGAGCTGGGGAGAGCCAGCGGCTCTGACCCAGGTCCTGCCCTGATGGTCCCCGCCCAGAGCCCTCCCCCTGCCCTTCAGGCAGATCAGGACCCTCCTCTGCCTGTTCCCTGGAGCCCGAGCAGGTCCGGGCCAGGGGGTCCCTCCCTCAGAGCCTCTCAGCCTCTCCAGGGGTCCCCGGGCACCTACTCCCCCTGCCCTGGTCCCTCTGCTGGCCTCACCCCACAGGAAGTCAGGGTGTGGGAGTCCTTTGCTTTTTCCAAGAGAGCTAATTTCTGGCATGGTCAGTAGGGAATTGCTTGGAGTCCTGGAGACCAGGGCTGACCCTGCCACCCCCATGTCCCCGGCACAGACTCACTGTGACTTGTACACGCCCATGTGCACACACACGTGCAACGGCTCCCCAGTCCCCGGGGCCCTGTGGGCAGCAGGAGCCCTGGGGGCCCACACACGCACCCACCCACCTTCACGGAGTAGGCGAACGCCACGAAGCCCAGGCAGCAGACGTTGAAGAAGAGCGTGTTGAACAGGGACCAGACGATGTGGTCGGGCACGGCCGTCTCAGGCTGGATGTTGACCACGGTGGACACCACGGGCGCTGAGATCTGGGGAGCCCCCAGCACGGCCACCTCGTGCTCCTCCTTGAGCATCTCGTAGGACGCGGGGACTCCGGCGTGGGGGCCGGCGAACAAGCGCTGGGAAGTGCGGCTCATGGTCCCTACACAGAGCGGATTCCTCAGGCCCCGGGGACGCTGTGTGCTCCGTGGGTGCTTCCCGTCCTCGCTACTTTCAGTTTCCCCAAAGTTTCCTTTCCCTGGCGTTTGCGAAATTCAGGATTGGCTGTGCCTCTGGAGGGCAGCCATTGTGGAGTGTCGGGTTACACAGGCGGAAGGGCGGGGGGCACGCCGGGCCTGGAGGCTTCCAGTCCCTGATGGTGGAGTCAGGCCTGGGCCCTGGAACACTGGTTCCTCCTCTGGAGTGTGATGGGCCCCGGGGCCGTGTCTGCAGTTCAGGGTCACCCACCGGAAGGGGAGCAGTTTCACTAGGAAGTAGGCTTGTTTTCTTTGATTTAAAAATATTAATTCGCCCTGGCTGGCATAGCTCAGTGGATTGAGCGCGGGCTGGGAACCAAAGTATCCCAGGTTCGATTCCCAGCCAGGGTACATACCTGGGTTGCAGGTCATAACCCCCAGCAACCGCACATTGATGTTTCTCTCTCTCTCTCTCTCTCTCTCTCTCTCTCTCTCCCTCCCTAAAAATAAATAAATAAAATCTTTAAAAAATATATTAATTCATTTAAAAACAACAATTGTAGCCCTGGCTGGTGTGGCTTAGTGGATTGAGCGCCAACCTGAGAACTGAAGGGTCGCTGGTTCAGTTCCAGGTCAGGGCAAGTGCCTGGGGTGCTGGCCAGGTACCCTGGATGGGGGTTTGGGAGACACAGGCAGGCATGACACCTTCCCCCGCCGGCGGGCTCCCACTACTCCGCGCCTGGGATCCTGAGGACGCCAGCAGCACCTGCAGCCTCTCCCATGGAAGGGCCGGGCCTGCTGTGCACACCGGGGGGGTCGCAGGGGGGGCCTGCCAGCACTCACTGGGCAAAGCTGGCCTTTCCGTGCCCTTGAACCCTGCGTGCACAGGACCCTGTCCCCAGCCCTGACCCCTCCCGCTCAGGCCACAGGCATGCAGACCACCTCCAGTGGGGCCACAGCAACCTGAATGCTTCAGGCAAGTGTCCCAGGAGGGTAGGTGCAGCTGCACCCCGGTGATGGTTGCAGGGCAGCCCAGCTGGGATGTGCACCACGTGGCCGGCCACAGCGGTGACAGGGTGACAACAGGTGCCTCCCTCCTGCCCGTGGGGACTGGCTCCAGCGGCAGCAGGCGTCCCAGGGAGCCGAGACCGACGTCCCCGGGCTGTGCGCACGCCACCCGCCAGGGCCCTCTGACTCTGTGCTGGGGCCACGGAGCGGGCCCTCGATGTTCTCTGCGCCCAGCATGAGGAGGCCAGCACCCATGGTGCCTGGGGCTGTCCCGCCAATGCCACGGCCTCTCCCAGGCCTCCCCACCCCGCACTGCCAGCAGCAAATGAGCAGTGCCCCCCACCTTGTGCTGCAGAAGAAGCCCAGACAGGTCCCAGGTGGGGTTTTTGAAGATTTCATTTATTTATTCTTAGAGAGAGGAGGGGAGAGCAAGAGAAACCCGGATCAGTTGCTTCTCATAGGCGTCCCGACCAGGCTTGACTCTGACTCACAGCCCAGGCTCCTGCCCTGAGCGGGGATTGAACCGGCTACCTTAGGTTTTACTAGTGACACACGACCTAGAGCCACTGGCCCCGGACAGAACCGGGAGAGCTTTTCACAAGTGCCAGTACCCCCACCCGCACCCCGTCCAGCCACACCATCGACCCCTCCCCCCGTCATGACCCTGAGGGAGCGTGTTGCTGCCCGGTTTACAGGCAATCACCTGGTGGGAGCCCTGCTCCCCCTCCTGCCCTCTGAAGCTGGCCTGGTTCCCTTAGAGAAGGGAACTGGCCTACCTGGGCCCTCAGCTGCCAGTGCCCAGTGCCCTGGGTCTTCAGGACAGGGAGGGGCCCGGCCCCTGCATTCCCAAAGGCCCGCCCACAGAAGGCTTCAGCTCACAGCCACCCACCCCAGGCTGCAGTGCTCACCTGTCTGCAAGTCCCTCTGGAGCCCCACCCACCACCCTGCCCAAGCCTGGGGGCCTGGAGGGGAGAAGGGCCAGTGTCAGCCCTGGTGGGGACACCCCAGGACCCCCCCAGTGGAAGGGGTCCTTTTCCTCCTGACTACCCTGAGGCCCGTGAACTCCCCTAAGCATTTGTGGATGCTCCAGTCCCTACCATAAGGCCGGCATTTTGGTCCTTTCTGCCCCTGGGAAGGGACGCTGCAGGCACCTTTCCTACAAAAAGAGAAAGAACACAACAGACAAGGAAATGCCTGTCCCCTGTGGGAAAGAAGGCCAGTGGCAGGTGCCTGGGGGCCACCTGCATGGGAAGCCCTCTGCTCAGCCACCCCCTCCCACCTTTATCTAAGCCCTCTGCACGGCCTTTGCTTAGAAAACACAAGTGTTTGCTTTGCAAGAAGAGTCTGGACAGAGGCAGAGTTGTGACAGACACTGCTGTCCAGGTGTCAGGGAGCCTGGGTCATCCTCTGGGTGGCAGGGTGGGCAGAGACGGCCCCTCACGTGGAACCTACAGGCTTGGCCTGGCCACTTGGCCCTGGGCCTTGGCAGGGTGGGTGTCAGTGTCTGGGGCCCTTAGGAGGTGTGGGTGAGGGTGGGGGGCCCACAGCTGGGGCCCAGGACACAGGAAGTAAGGGGGAGGCTGGGCCGGCCAGGCTCCCAACCCTCCTGCCCCACTGCTTGTGGGCTGGGTCTGCCCTGGCCACCCCTTAGTGCCCGACATCTGGAAGCCTTGAGAGACCCAGGTTCGGAGCTGACTTCCAGCTCAGGGAGCTTACGTCCAGGTCGGGGCTGGATTTCTCTTCCACCTGAAGAGCAGGGAAACCCGGGGCTGTCTTGCCAGGTGGCCTGTGGACTCCGGGAGTCACGCCCCCTGCAGCCTTCTGGGGCTGATGGGGGTGTTCAGGGCTGAGGGTGCTCTGGAGCAGGGCCTCTGTGCCTCAGATGCTCCCACTGGGTCAGGGCTCAGACCTCTGGGAAGGAGGGACCCCACCCCTAAACTTACTGCTTTCATTGCTCCCAGCTGGGAGGCAGGTGAAAATCAGGCCTGAGCACAAGCTATGCTCCTGGAGTTGGTACTCATCTGGCCCCCTCCAGCTGGTCCTGTGACCACCCCCCGCACCTGGGCTCCACTGAGGGGCAGCAGGGCGCAGCAGACAGGGGCTTGCACAGCCTGACGCCCTGCGCTTCCAGGCCACCGCCAAATGCCCCGTCCCACCCCAGCTGCCTCCTCGTGTCCCCACGTGTCCTCGGTCACGGGGACCCTGCTGACCCCCTGGGCGGACAGGCCACAGGGGCTGGTTCCCGGGCTGCACCCACGAGGCACCCAACTCCACCTGGAGCCTGGACGTCAGAGAGGGGCATGTGACAGTGGAGGAGGGGTGGGCTGTGGGGGCCGGGCTGCCCCTGGGCTGGAGGGGGTCTGTGTGACCACGTGCAGGGGCCCTGCATGGGGACAGTGAGGCCTGCACAAGGGCTCGGGAGGGGGCCGGGAGGGGGGCCCCCAGGCAGGAGAAAGCCCCAGGACCCACCGCAGCCCCGAATGAGCCACAAGAGCCGTCCTGAGTGAAGGGGCAGGAAGCAGCCGTTACCCTGCAGGCTGCCCTGCACTCTGTTCTCCTGTCAGCTGACACTCGTGGGTTTTTCCGCCTTCTGGTACCCAGTGAAATCAACAATTTTGAAAACCCTAGGAAATAGACACTCCTGAGAAATCAGAACTACCCCAAAGAGGGAGGGGCCCCGAGCACTGCCCCAGCACCTAAAACCACGCTGCTCAGGGCTCCGCTTCAGGAAGCTTCCAGCTTCTTCCCTTGAGACCACAGCTGCTCCCCAAAGCCAGAGATGATCAAGGAGGAACACGAGGTGGCCATCATGGGAGCACCCCAGGGCCCAGGACCCGTGGTGTCCACCGTGGTCAACATCCAGACAGAGCCCCCCGTGCATGACCACATCACGTGGTCCCTGCTCAGCTCCATCTACTTCAACGTCTGCTGCCTGGGCTTGGCGGCGTTCTACCAGTCCATAAAGGTGGGTGGGTGTGTGTGGGCCCCCAGGGGTCCTCCTGCCCACAGGGCTCTGGGATGGGGAGCCCTTGGGTGTGTGCACATGGGCGTGTACAAGTCACAGTGAGTCTGTGCCGGGGACATGGGGGTGGCAGGGTCAGCCCTGGTCCCCAGGACTCCAAGTAATTCCCTACTGACCATGTCAGAAATTAGCTCTCTCAGTAAGAATAAAGGGGCTCCGACGCCCTGACCGCCTGTGGGGTGAGGCCAGCAGAGGGGCCAGGGCAGGGGGAAGAGGTGCCCCGGGACCCCAGAGAGGCTGAGAGGCTCTAAGGGAGGGACCCCCTGGCCCGGACCTGCTCAGGCTCCAGGGAACAGGCAGAGGGGGTTCCTGATCTGCCTGAAGGGCAGAGGGAGGGCTCTGGGCGGGGACCAGCAGGGCAGGACCTGAGTCAGAGCCGCTGGCTCTCCCCAGCTCCGCTCCAGGCCCCCCTGACCGTCTCTCCCCCCCCAGTCCAGGGACCGGAAGATGGTGGGCGACGTGACGGGGGCCCGGAGCTACGCGTCCACCGCCAAGTGCCTCAACGTCTGTGCCCTGGTATTGAGCGTCATTCTGTTCATTGTCATTGTAATTCCCACGAGGATCTTGGTGTAACTTCAGCACAGCTGTTACCAGATGTCACTGAAGAGTGAGGAGGCTTCTGGTGGCTGCCCATAGCCTGAGGCTGTCACCTCTTCACAGCTGTTCATACCCACGTGCGTCCCCGACCGAATGCAATAAAGGACATGCACCTGACAACCCTGTGCTCTCACCTGGGGAGGGGTCCCGTGAGAGCCCCAGCCTGTCCTAAGCCTGAGCCCACCCCACACCCGGTCCCACCTGCTTGCTGCCCTGGCAGTGGGGTGGCGCTTGTCCTCAGGCCTTACCTGCACCTGGGCTCCAGCTGGGGCAACAAAGGGAAAACTTAGGGGTGGGGTCCCTCCTTCCCAGAGGTCTGAGCCCTGACCCAGTGGGAGCATCTGAGGCACAGAGGCCCTGCTTCAGAGCACCCTCAGCCCTGAACACCCCCATCAGCCCCAGAAGGCAGCAGGGGGCGTGACTCCGGGAGTCCACAGGTCACCTGGCAAGACAGCCCTGCATTTCCCTGCTCTTCAGGTGGAAGAGAAACCCAGCCCCAACCTGGACGTAAGCTCCCTGAGCTGGAAGTCAGCTCCGAACCTGGGTCTCTCAAGGCTTCCAGATGTCGGGCACTAAGGGATGGCCAGGGCAGACCCAGCGGATACCAGCGGGACAGCAGGGTTGGGAGCTGGGCCCGCCCGGACTGCCACTTCCTCCCTGTGCCCAGGGCCCCAGCTGTGGACGCTGCACACCCTCACCCCCACCTCCTTTCTGCCCGCAACAGCAGCGCACTAACGCTCCGGGGGCCGGGCCGGCTGGGGACCTGAGGATAAGCCATAGGATCTCAGGCTGTCCCCCGCGGCCCCACGTCTGAGCAGGACAGGGGTCAGGTCAGGGAAGATGGTCCTGCACAGGGGACGCTGGCAGACCAGCCTCTCTGTGTCCCGAAAACACTGGCATAGACGTGGGAGGGGCTCGCCCGACAGGAGAGGAGAGGGGAGGAGAGGAGAGCGCCGCAGCGACACTTGTGAATCCCTCCGCCTAGGTCTGGCCCCGCCCACACGCGTGCACCGCCCCTTTCTGTTCGCCCGCAGGCTAGGCCCCGCCCCTTCTGGCCCACCGTCGGGTCCCACAGCCCTCTGAACCCAGGCTGGAGACCACCCCGCCTACCATCCTGGAAAACGCCCACCTGGGTGAAGGTGACCCTCGTCCACCCACATTCCAGGCGGAGATGCTGGGGCGGCTCCCAGGACTCGGGGCTGTGGGCTGAGCCGTGGGGAGCCCAACGGACCGCACTCAGCCCCTTCGGACGGGCCTGCACTGCGCCTGCGTGAAGCCTCAGGCGCCCGCGCAATTTTCCCCAAAGCTCCAGAGCGCGGGCTGGTCTGCGGGCCGCCGCAGAAGGTCTCCGGCCTAGCGGCGTCTTTGTCCCAAGTCGCAGCCGCTCAGATGCGGGCTGCTGCAGTGCTGAGTGCACGTCCCGACCGGTGCCCCGCAGAAGACGTACTACCAACCCGGGGGTCGGGGGGGGGGTGGGGAGCGGGGTCGCAGCCACGTGAGGGCGCCCCTCCCTTGTCCTTCCCTGGGCCTGACCCCCCTCCTGCTCATTCGTGGGACCCCTGGGGACAGGGGCGCCCTCCTGATAGGCAAGGCCTATTGCAGACACGCACAGCCCTCTTTAGGCCCCAGACTCAGGGCTCCACACGGGCTGGAACAGGGTGTGGGGAAGGGGACCAGGGTCAGGATCTTCCTAGTGTGCGTGCGCCAGGACCCAACAAGACCACAGGGGGAAGAGATGCTGCCCCCAGACCACAGCTAGCAGGACTGACCTCACCCCACAGCTGGAGCCCCAGTGAACCCAGGTCCCCAAAGGGCAAGGCTCACGGGGAGACGGGTTCATCCCCCAACACCAGCCTGTGGCCCCCGACTTCCCCAGCCTCTCCGTGGTGGCTGCAGGGTCTGCCGGCAGGGAATGGGTCAAGCTGAGGACAGCCCCAGGCCCCATGTGCATCAGTGGCCCTGGAAAAAGCTCCCAGCCCACGCCTGGGGGTCCCCAAAGGCTGGGGTACCCTTCCGGGACACTGGCAGAGGCTCCAGCCAGCAGGCCCAGCCTGTTTGGTGGGAGGATTTGGTCCTTCCTCTCAGGGTTTCTGTCCCTCAGGGCTGCCTGCTCCGTCCCTCCCTGGTGCCAGCACACCTCTGCTGCTGTCCCCCTGAGGGGGGGAGCAAGGACAGAGCTGGTGGGCTGGGGGGAAGCACAGCCATGGCGGGACCACCCAGGAGGGGCTATGGGGCCGGGCTCCACCCTGCACCGGACCTGCAAACACCATGGCCTCCCAGGGCACCAGTCTGCAGCACTCACCCCTGCTCCCGGCCAGCCCGGGGTCAGGGAGGCTTGTCCTCAGGGCCCAGGATGAACTGGACCCAGCCCCCCTCAGATCAGGGCTCAGATACTGGGAAGGACCAAGCCCCTCCCTAGGGCCCTGTCCCAGCTGCTGCTCCCCGCAGCGGGAGACCAGAAACCAGGAACATCTGAGAAAGAGCTGGGCCCCCCTCAGAGCAGCAAGCAGGTGGGCCAGGGTGTGGGTGGTGGGCTCAGTCAGGGGCAGGCTGGGCACTCAGCAGGGGCAGCGGCCCAGGAAACGTCGGCATCATCACATCCAAGGGCACTTTATTGGGTTCAGTGGGGACAGCTATGTCCGTGCACAGCGCTGTGTGGAGGGGTGGGCGGCGGGGGCAGGGCCGGGAGGGGTGGGGAGGACGTGGTCCCCCGGCCAAGGGCAGCACCTAGGAGCCTCCGCGGTTTTGCTGGGCCTGCATAGTTGAATATCTGAATATCGGCAACACCACCACCACCAGAAGAACAATGCATCCTATGGTCCCGAGGAGGCCCAGGACCAGGGCCGCGATGTTCAGGGACTTGGCGGTGGACGCGTAGCTCTGGGCCCCAATCACGTCGCCCACCATCTTCCGGTCCCTGGACTGGGGGGGGGGAGACGGTCAGGGGGGCCTGGAGCGGAGCTGGGGAGAGCCAGCGGCTCTGACTCAGGTCCTGCCCTGCTGGTCCCCGCCCAGAGCCCCCCCCCTGCCCTTCAGGCAGATCAGGACCCCCCTCTGCCTGTTCCCTGGAGCCTGAGCAAGTCGGGGCCAGGGGGTCCCTCTGTCAGAGCCCCTCAACCTCTCCTGGGGTCCTGGGGCACCTCCTCCCCCTGCCCTGGCCCCTCTGCTGGCCACATCCCACCAGGGGTCAGCGTCTCTGAGGATCTTTTCCTCTTTCTGGACCGGACATGAGGTCTGGGTCTGCTGTGTGAAGGACCTGATTTCTCCAACTGGGATGGAAAGGAGAGGCCCTGGGCACGGTGCAGACCCTCCCAAAGGCAGGCGTGTGCGTGTAGCCCCCTCACACTATCACGGAGAAGGAGCCCCCACGTGACTCACACTCAGAAAACTGCTCCTGCTACGGGTCCACCCTCCTGTGGGCAGCAGGACCCCTGGGGGCCCACACACGCACCCACCCACCTTCACAGAGTAGGCGAACGCCACGAAGCCCAGGCAGCAGTAGTTGAAGAAGAGCGTGTTGAACAGGGACCAGACGATGTGGTCGGGCACGGCGGTCTCAGGCTGGATGTTGACCACGGTGGACACCACGGGTCCTGGGCTCTGGGGAGTCCCCCAGTTCGCCATCTCCTGTTCCCCCTTGATCATCTCTGGAACTGGGGAGCCGGTGAGGTCTCAAGTGAAATAGGTAGAAGCTTCCTGAAGCAGAGCCCAGAGCAGGGTGGTTTTATGTGCAGGGACAGAGCTCCGGGCCCCTCCCTCTCCGGGGTAGTTCTGATTTCTTGGAAGTGTCTATTTCCTGCAGTTTGTGCTTTGGTAAAGGGGGTGGTACCCGGGAGTGTGGAGGAAAGGAGTGTCTGGTAGACGTTTATGGGCCCAATTCTCCAGGGTGGACCCAGCCTGAGCGTTGCTCTGCTCCAGGTCCTGCAAGGGGCCCCTCCCAGGTGAGCAAACAGGTGCCCTGGGTTCCATCTTCGCAGGGAGATCTGGTGAGCTTGTACTTAATCAGATTGGATAGGTAGACTGCCTTTGTCTTATTTTTAATTTTAACTTTAAATGTTACTTTTTTCCTTGGCGGAGGTCGTCACAGCAGGTCCGTGACGGGCACTGTCGCCAGCACCAGGTGGGGCCTCATCACCGCTGCTGGGTCCCTACCGCAGACCTGGGTCGGGGCGCGGGCCTGCAGCCCGGCGTCTGCCCTGGGGACAGCCTGCAGGCGGCTGGGACGCTCCGGTCTGGAACCTCCGACCACGGTCGGCGTGCGTGGCTGCGTCCCCGTGGGCTCGGAGCCACGGGCGAGGGGCGCAGGGCAGGGGCCCTGTGTCTGAGGAGCCGGGCCCCGGAGGGCTGCGGGGCTGGCGGCGCTGCCCCGGGGCACTGTGCTCTGACCTGGGGTGTCGTCCCCGCTCGGGCACGTGGTCCCCAGAGCGCGGGGAGAGCCTCACTGTGGGGGTCTCGTTATGGCCATTTTCAAGTTCTTCTGAGACCTCAGAAGATTATCTTCAAAAAAAGGGAAACAGATGGTTTAGTGAGGATGTCAGGAGCAGGCTGTGGGGATGGGGGTGCTGCGCTGTGTCATCCAAGCGCCCCCACTCCCGCCGCCAGGCCCGTGTGGGGCCACCGCTGCCAAGGGTCCCCACACCCAGACCGTGACAGCCTCTGTGTGGACTCAGGCGGGGCCTTCCCGCCCCACGTGAGATGCCGCCAGCCGGCTCCGGGAGTCGCTGCGGAGGACCGGCTCACACAGACCTTGTGGGGCCAGGTCCGGGGTGGGGGTGGGGTCCTTCGCAGCTTCAGCGCCCGCAGGGTCACACTGCTGTGGGCCGAGGACGGTGGCCGTGGTCAGCAGCCCAGGCCCCGTCTCTTTGGGGTGTTGACCTGGGAGCAGACCCGCCGGCCCCACAGTCCACATTTCTCCCCCTGGCATGGATGTCCGTGCTGTCCTCCCGCAGGGCTCATGGCCACGCTGTGCCGTGGGCCAGGGCGAGGCGGCTGCCCAGATCCTGGGGCGGCACCTCCCGTGGGCCGACTGTGGGCCCCTGACTGCCGCACGCTGAGCCCAGCCTGTCCCGTCAGCCACTCGGGGTTGGTTCCTCCTCCATGAGGTTCCCGGTCAAGCTCTCTGACCCACTGTTCTGACCAGGCTGTGGCCCATCGTCCTGTCCTCACCGCTCCAGACACCGCGGCTCTGCCAGCTCCCTGGGCTGCCCCCGTCACTGTCCCGCGGCTGGGTTCACTCTGACCAGTGTCGCTGGTTCAGAGACCGCTTAGTGTGCACGGCATGGTCAGGCTCTCCCGTGAGGGGGTGGTGCTTTTTGCGTCTTGCTGGAGAAGTGTTTCCCCGGTCCAGAGCAGGGGCCCAGCCTTCGGTGGCGTCTCCTGGCCTGCTGGCAGTGCTTCCCGGCCCCTCAGGGTGAGGCCGGGCCTCGCTCCTGCAGCGTGAGTGACACTCCACTCCCCCACACAGGTGCTGACGTGTGCAGCGACAGCCGGGCGGCCCACGGAGCGCGCGTCCACAGCTCTGCCAAACTGCCTGCCTGTTCCCGCAAGGGGTCTGCAGCGCCGCCGGGCCGTCCCCCCGGCGCTGTCGCCTGTGAGGGGGACCGTTTGGCTTCCTCGTTGCAAACCTGACCGGCTCACCGGCCACACTCGGGCCGCCTTCCCGGGGCGGTCCTGGGGCGCCCCGGGTCCTCGCCCTCCCAGCCTCTCCCGAGAACACACGACTGCCCTGGGCCTGGCAGGGGCTCCCCGCAGAGGAACCCTGCTCCCTCCTCTTTCGGAGCAGCTGAGCCAGGTTCCTGAGGACAGACCATGCGTTTTCGGGGACGCTTCTCCCGCGTCTGTTGGCATGATCGCGCGCATCTGCATTTGTTAACGGGGTAACGCGTGAACGTTCCTTGGGAAAGGAACTTGTGGTTCTGGGAGGAGGAACACAATTTACTGCCGGGAACGGAGGGGCCAGAGGAATGAGGCCCCCAGCTCACCCTCCCCACACCCCCCCCCCGCCCCCAGCGGGCTCCCCCTCGGCCCGCCCTCTCTCCGGTCCTCTGCGCGTCCACTTGGCCTCCTCGCGTCATACGGCCAAACCACAGCCCACCTGGTTCGCACCCCCGTGATGCTCAGGCCACAGTCCCGCCACCACCTTACGCAGCACAGCTCCACGATGTTTCCCAGGCCCCGCCACCCCAGGGCCCGGTGCCAGATGGGAGCACAGCCCCTGTGCCCGAGCCTCCTGGGATTACTCCAACCAGCCCATCCCCAGCGATTTCTCCCACCTGCCTGTCCTTCCCCTCCTCCTGCCCCCCAACCCAGCCGGCCCCACCTTCCCCTGGCCCTGGCCCTGCGGGACCCGCCGGGCGCTCCTTCCCAGGGCCCTGGGAGTGGCACTGAACTTGTCACTCGGTGGCAGTGACTTCCGTGTCCTCACTCGGTCACCTTCACGCGTGAAGATCAGGCACAAAGCGTGCCTCTGGCGCAGAGCTGACGGCGCAGGTGCAGGCCCCCTGGGGGATGGGTGCGGCCCTGCGGCAGGGAGGGGCCGGGCGGGGGCAGAGCCGGGGCCCTCGCTGGGCCCCCGCCAGCCCGAGAAAGTGCTGCCGACCGCACACGGCACACGATTCGAAGTTACTTTGAAACACGAACCTTGTGCGTGAACCGCTGCCCTCCTGCTGTGCGGCCGGCCCCTAACAGCCCACAGACTGGGCCTGGGTCCTCGGCCCGGGGGGTGGGGACCCCTGCTCCAGTCCTTCTGGGGGACACGGTGTCGATTGTCGCACACGGAGGTCACCTCCGAGGAAGCGGCCAAACAAGGCAGGAACCCGTATTATGGGATGGCTCGGGCAGCTGATGAATGAAAACATGTTGTTCTCCACACTTTGTGTGTTCATGGGATTTCTCCGAGTTTTAAACTTATAATTTGTCCTCTTTTCCCTCACTCTGAGTAAACACTCCCTTTTACACCAACTTGGTTTCTGTGAGTTTGTGCTCTCTTCTGCACAGAGCGAAGGACGAGGTAAGCTTGGCCCCCCCCACACCCCCGGGCCCCCCGGGACAACTGGGACAGGCTGGTCCCTGCCCTGGCCTGCCTCCCTGCCTGGGCGATGGGGCTGGGCGGTGGCCCAGAGTCCAAGGTCAGCCACAACAGGGAGGAGCCCTGGCAAGTGGCTGTAACCCGGGAGCTGGGTAGGCCTGCGGGTCACGGGGGAGGGGCTCCCGGGTGGAGTGGGGGAGGGGCATTTGGGTTGGTGGGGGGCGGAACCCAGGAGTAAATGTGCGGGGGGGGGGGGGGGGCGGGGTGCTGTGCAGAGGATCAGGATGAAGGGGGCGGGCCCAGGAGGGGGTTTGGGGACAGGACGCAGGCGCTGTGACTGAGCGGGCTGGGGGGCGGGGTGGGTGAGAGGGTGGGGTTTGGGGCGCGGTGGGACCGTCTTGGTCCACATGCTTGCTGCTTGCCGGAGAGCTGTTTTGCTTTCCCGGAGTCCCAGGGTTGGTGGCTTTGGGGCAAAGAGCTCGCTTGCCCCTGGGATGGTGGCCCCGCCCCTGTGCGTGGACCTTCCTGTGGCAGCCACGGTGACAGTGAGAGACAAATACAGCCCACTTGTGGGGGAGTCTAACAAGGAGAAGAGAAGAGGACCGCAGATACGGGGAGAGGGGCAGGGTTGGGGGCCGCGGAGAAAGGTGAGGGGACCGGAAGCACTGGTCGGGATGACAAACAGTCCCGGGCGTGTCAGGCGCGGCCCAGGGAACACAGTCAGTCCCATGGGCACCAAGGATGGTGTCGCTGGGCACTGAGTCTCTGGGGGTGCTCGCTCAGTTCTGCCGATCACACTGGGGTGCACGCCCGAGACTAATACAACGTTGTCTGGCAACTCCAGTGCAGAAAATAAAGGATCTTTTCCCTCAACGAGCTGAGAGTCAAAGAACCTGGGCTCCAATTCTTGAGTTCAAGTCCAGGAAGTTGCAGGAGTGGGAAGGGAAACAATCCCAAACGAGGGGAAAACAGAACTTTGTCCGGGAAAGCAAAGGAGCTGTTTCTGACCAGAGGCCCACGTGACTCCTGGCTGTGTGCTGGGCGGGCTGGCAGGCTGAGGGTGGCTGGGCCTGGAATGGGTGCCTGCCCTGGGGACCCGCGCTGACAAGGACCAGGCCTTGGAGATGTGCTGGTCCCTGGCAGTGGAGCTTTGCTTTGACGATCAAACAACGTTGTTTGCTTCCAAATCTTTCTCCAGGTCTTCAGAGGCTGCTCCTGGAGGGACCCAGGAGAGGCCCCCAGTTCCCCTATCCCTCTCTGCCAGGCCTTCCCCTCGTGGCCTGGGGGTGGTGAGGCCCCGGACTGAAGTCAGCTGGGCCCAGAGCCTCTCCTGGAAAAAGGCCCAGAGTGGCCCTGGCCCGTGTGGCTCAGTTGTTGGAATTCCCGGTCAGGGCGCCTGGGTAGGTTGTGGGTTCCACGTCCTCTCGGGGCTTGGGTGGGAAGGCAGCAATCAGTGGTTCTCTCTCTCTCTCTCTCTGCAAACGCAATGATCGAGCTTTCTCGGGTGCAGATGAAACTCTGAAAAGACCCAGAGTCTCTGGGTGAGTAAGATGTTCGCAGTGGAAGGGAAGGCGCCCGTCCTTGGACCTGGCAGACTTTTCGTTGCAGGGCAGTGCCCCTCCCGGCCCCGGGCCCTGGGACGCTCCCTCCCCCTCTCTGGTCCCACGCAGGAAGGCAGGAGGTGGAAGAGGGACAGTGAGACAGACAGTCCAAGGAGCACTTTGCAGCTATCTAGGAAATGCCATCTCCCCTCCAGCAAGGACACTTAGGAGTAAATGGTTTGCCCTTCCCCCCAACCACAGGGCCAACAGCTCACACCACCCACTCGGGGAGACAGAGAGCAGAAATCCAATCAGTGCCATTTGCTGACCACGCCCAGCACACAGGAAGTGCAGGGAGTGATCTCATGCTGGCACATCTGCATAAAGGTGGTGAATCTGCTATTGCCACCCTGCCTGAGCCTCCTCTAACCCCCAGCCTTCATTTTCTCCGTTGATATTCTATGCACTTACTTTACCAGAGAGGGGAAGGGAGGGAGAGAAACATCACAGCCAGCTGGGGACCCAGCCTGCAACCCAGGCCTGTGCCCTGACTGGGAATCAAACTGGCGGCTGTCGGGTTTGCAGGCCGGGGCTCAACCCACGGAGCCACAGCAGCCAAGGCTAAACGCCCAGCCTTCAAAAACCCGCACAACAGAGTCCGATCAGCCTGCTCGTTCCCTCCAACATGCCCAGCTGGGCCCTTCCTCAGGGGCTGATGCATAAGTGGCCCCAAGTCCCAGTCCCCAGGGCAGGGCCTGGAAGTGGGCCCAGCTCTCGGAGGAGAGCCCACGCCCCGACCAGGTGGGTCCCCCAGTCCCCGCAGGAGAGCCAGACTCTGAGGAGGCTCCCAGCACAGCCTCGCTCCACGGCGCTGGCCCCCAGCAGCAGTGCCGCCCGCCCCTGGAGACCACCAGCCCCTGCAGGGTGGGTGCGGCGTGGGCACAGAGCGGTGCTCACAGCGCAGCCCTCGGGCCGGCCACTCCGTGGGGCCAGGGCACTCAGCTCCTGGTGCTCACAGGAAGTCAGGACCGGGCTGACCCCCGAGGGGGGGGAGCTCGGTGCCCAGAGCGTGGCAGCTGCCCCTGGGACTGGGGCACGTGCTCTCAGGGGACTCAGGAGCCCATCTGGTGGGGGTCACAGGTTAGCCGTGGGCGAGGTGCTACTGTTGTGGCCTGTGCGCCTCTCTGTCAGGGTGTCCCATTTCCCAGGAGGAGGGGCTCCAGGTGTCCCACACAGACTCGGGAGCCCCAGGCTACAGCCAGCGGAAATGCTGGGGACGTGACTCATCAGACTTTGTTTCTGAAATCGCCTGGTCCTGCCAGGAAAAGTTTCCAGGAAGGAGGGGAGCTGGGCTGGAGGCTCTGGCCCCAGGACGCCCAGGGAGGGGGCGGCTTTCAGGGCAGGTGGGCCAGGCTGCCAGCACAGCCGGGACACGCAGGTCCAGGAAGGTCACCGGGGGGCTCTGCTCCCCACAGCCAGGCAGGGTCCTGGCAGCAGGGGACACCCTCCCAGGCCCCCTGCTGGGCAGAGCAAGGACAGGTGGGGAGCGCAGGCCTGACTCAGCCACTCAGACACCTGGCCCTGAAAGTGTGGGAGCCACCCTGCCCGGCCCCTCCCGGACCTGCCCCAGGTCTCCTGCGGCCACCAGAGCTCAGAAGGGACCCGAGGGGCAGAGGGCGCCTGGTGGTGTCTCCTCTGGGGCAGATCTCTCAGCTGCCCCACCCCTAGCACCCAGTCCTGGGGCAGGGGCAGCGAGCAGCACCCCCTGAGGAGCACAGGGCCGCCCCCAAGTCCTGCTGACAGTTCTGAAGCCCCTCCGCGTGTCCCCACCCCCACCCTGAGCACCCCTGACCCCTGACCCCAGGGTGTGCATGCCTGGCCCGCCCCTGGCGTGTGCTCCTAGTGGTACCGGGTCCCCGTGGGCCTCGGCAGCTCCCTGGTCGCCCCTCACCACCCTGCCATCTAGCCCCTGTGCAGACCTGCTTTTTCCTTTCGATGCCAGCTGGTGACCTCCCAGAGCCTGGACTCCACAGGAGGAAGACCCGGCCTCCAGCTCCTTGACCGGCCCCAAGTCTGCTGGGACAGGGTGTTCCTCTGAGGGCGTTCACAGGAACGCTGGCCCTGGACCCGCGGCCCCGCCGGAGGCTCTGAGTTCCAAGAACGCCCCAGGCTCACCCCTCCTTTCTGGCCACGGGTCCTCGGGAATTCATGGCAGAACGGCTTGGACACCCCGACACGTCACACGGGTGCTGTGGGTCACCCAGGAACCCCTCCAGGGGACCCGAGGGTGTTCCCTCCAGGTGGGGGGCAGGGGAGGGGCAGGGCGTCGGGCGGCCCCCGCCACCTGCTGTGCAGGGACCCGGGGCTGGAGTCAGGCTGAGGGAGAGCCCGCCCCCTCGCAGCCCCGGGGCACAGGCCGGCCACCTCTCGGCTCGGGGACCCTCCTGGTTCGCCCTGGACGCCTCCCCGGGTTTGTCAGGTCACCCCCGCAAGGGCCAGGTCCCCTTCTCTGTCCCACCAAGCACCTCGATGTGCGTGTAGCCTGGCGTGCGCGGCCCGCCCTTGGAGCTACTCCAGCTGCCACGCTGGACAGAAGCCAAAGGAACCGGGGGAGGGTCGTGTCAACGGTCCCCTGGATCGGAAGCAAGGTATCCAAAACAGCATCTCCACATATAGTCTTATGATACTGTTGATGAAGTGTTTTTCATCCCACCAGAAAGATCCTGTTTTTGGTACCGAGCCTTCGAGGTCTGAGGACACTTCTCCACTGGGATGAGCCACCTTCCGGGGGCTCGAGGGCCACAGTGTCCCAGTGGAGCAGCGCAGGCCTGGAGGCGGTGAGAGGAATGGGAGGCGGCAGGGAGGACCCCGGCAGGGCCACCGAGTGCAGCGCCAACAAGGCAGGGGAAGGCAGGAGGGAGGGGTGGTGGCCCTGCTCTGCCTCGCCTGGCAATCTCTCAGGGGGTGAGGAGGGCAGGGGGCAGGGTCCTGGCAGGCTGCACCCAGGAGGCACCCAACCGCACCCGGACCCTGGACATCGCGCAGGAGGCCTGTGACAGCGGAGGGGTGGGCTGTGGGGGCGGGGTTCCCCCCGGGCTGGAGGGGATCCATGTGACTGCTCGCAGGGGCCCTGCCTGGGGACAGTGAGGCCTGCAAAGCCCCGGGCCTGGGGAGGGGGCGGTGTGTGTGTCCAAGTTGGGAAAGGTCCCCAGGGCCCACCAGAGCTCTGTCGGCTGAGAAACGTCCAAACTTGCAGGAATTTTTGTGAGTTTACTTGCGCCAAACAGCAGTTGCCTGGAGGCAAAATCTCAGATGACGGGAGAAGTGCTCAGGGAAGCGGCAGACCTCATACACGACAACCAAAAGGGGAGGCGTAAGGGGGTTGGTTACCTGAAATCCGCCGGTGACGCATCAGCGGGAGAAGGCGACTCAGGCGGGGAACCTGTGGGTCTGGGTGTAAAAGGTGCAGTGACGGACGTGACTTCTTGCATGCGAGTGGGGGCAGGGGAGCCACCAGCTAACGGTTAACAGGACGACAGCAATGCGGAGGGGGTCTCAGGGGCCGGTGCCCTGCCTCTGCTTGGTTGGGCCCAGCAAAAGGAAACCTGATATTCAGAGATGTGTCAGCACGGAAGCCAAAAACAACAGACAGGCCCCCGTAAGAAAAAGATGGACCCTTGTCATGGAAAAACACCAGCCTGGGGCGGGAGGACCTGGTGTGAACAGCTCCTGCTGGCGAAGTTTTCAGTTCAGACCCTTCTATGGGGTTCCTTTCTGTCTCTGAGTAAGGCCCCAGGCCGGCCTCCCCGGAGCTGCAGGGTTCACTGTGTGACCAGCCCCTCCAAGCGCCTGGGGAGGGGGCAAGTCCCGCCTCAGGCAAGGACAGGAAACAGAGACCACGTGCCTCCTCCCACCCCCGTCCAGGGTGACGGGTCACTCAGTCCTGTGTCCCACCCACCTGAGGCACAGCCAGATCGCCAGTCTTGAAATCTCCCGGGAACGGACACTCCTGAGAAACCGGAACTACCCCGGAGAAGGAGCCCGCCGCCCCAGCGCTCACCCAGCACCTGAAACCACGCTGCTCAGGGCTCGGCTTCAGGAAGCTTCCAGCTTCTTCACCTGAGACCCCGCCTGCTCCCCAAAGCCAGAGATGACCAAGGAGGAGCACGAGGTGGCCGTGCTGGGAGCGCCCCAGGGCCCAGGACCCGTGGTGTCCACCGTGGTCAACATCCAGACAGAGACGGCCGTGCCCGACCACATCGTGTGGTCCCTGTTCAACACGCTCTTCTTCAACGTCTGCTGCCTGGGCTTCATGGCGTTCGCCTACTCCGTGAAGGTGGGTGGGTGCGTGTGTGGGCCCCCCCCAGGGGTCCTCCTGCCCACAGGGCCCCGGGGACTGGCGAGCAGTTTCGAGTGTGTGCACACATGTGTATACATGTGTGTAGGTGTGTGTGTTCAGGTCAGGATGAGTCTGTACCGGGCGCGTGGGGGTGGCAGGGTCAGCCTTTTTCACCAGGTCTCCAAGCAATTTCTTCCTGATCATCTCAGAAATTAGCTCTCCCAGAAAGAACAAAGGGGCTCCCACACCCTGACCACTGGTGAGGTGAGGGGAAGGGAAGGAGGAGCCCCAGGACCCCAGGAGAGGCTGAGGGGCTCTGAGGGAGGGACCCCCTGGCCCCGACCTGCTCAGGCTCCAGGGAACAGGCAGAGGAGGGTCCTGATCTGCCTGAAGGGCAGGGGGAGGGCTCTGGGCGGGGACCAGCAGGGCAGGACCTGAGTCAGAGCCGCTGGCTCTCCCCAGCTCCGCTCCAGGCCCCCCTGACCGTCTCTCCCCCCCCCAGTCCAGGGACCGGAAGTTGGTGAAGGACGTGATTGGGGCCCGGAGCTACGCGTCCACCGCCAAGTGCCTGAACATCGCGGCCCTGGTCCTGGGCCTCCTCGGGACCATAGGATGCATTGTTCTTCTGGTGTTTCTGCTCCCTGCAGTCTATTATTCCGTAGGGCAGAGCATGTGGGGCCGCAGAGGCTACTAGTCTCTGCCCCTGGCAGAGGGACCACCCCCTCCCGGCCCTGCCCCCGCCGCCCACCCCTCCACACAGCGCTGTGCTCCGACGTGGCTGTCCCCACTGAACCCAATAAAGTGCCCTTGGATGTGACGATGCCGCCGCCTCTGTCGCACGCGGAATCTAGGGAACTAGCCGAACTAGCAGGAGATAAGGACAGACTCTCGGAGAGCAGGCTGCCGGCTCCGGGGGGCGGTCCGGGGTGGGCAGAGGTGGAAGAGGGCGGGAGGGTGGCGAATGGTAAGGGGGGAGCACAAAGAAAACGAAATGCCGAAAACAGATTTCAGTGAAGCACACATGAAGGATGGGGGGGAGGCCGGCCCCGCTCCCGGTCCTCGCCCCGCGGGGGACGCCCCGAGGCCAGGCCGCAGGCGCTCTCACCCCTGACCCAGGGTGGTGTCGGGACACCTCCGACCCTCGTTTGGGCGGGCGCAGCCGAGCGCGGGCTGTGCGGCAGGCTCGCTCCGGGGCTGCCAGCGAGGTCTCTGCGACAACCAGGAGGGCCCTGCGTGGGGCCAGCGACACGCACAGAGCCGGGCCGTCCGATTTCACGGGCCGCCGAGGGCATTTCCGAGGGAGCCGACCGTGACCTCAGCCGTGACCTGCGGCCACACCGTGCGCCCGCGCGCACAGGGCCAGGACCCGGGGCGGGGCTGGACTCGGGCGGCGCCACTCCGAGAAGCGGAGGGTCTTCCGTCCGGGCGGGTCCCAGGCGGACGCCCAGACACGGAAGGGCCACGCCGCAAAGCCCTGCGGCGATGACACGCCCGCGCCCGTTCCCACCCGCTTAGCACCCCGAAGCTCCTCCGGTGAGCAGGGCAGCGCCGCACACTCTCGGCCTCCCAGCGTCTCGGCGCCGCCCGCTCCGGCCGGGAGACTTCCCCAGCGCCAGACTCTGCTCGTGTGAGATTCGGCCTTTCAGAGCGTCAGGCACGCGAACATGGATCCCTTCAGCCTTGGCAAGCTCTGGGCTGGGACAGGCCTGTGTCGGAGGCAGATTAACAGCAGGGGGCACGAGTGTAATGACTTGGTGCCTCCTGCACACACCCCAGAGGCCCAGAAAACCGGCAGTCCCAGGGAGGTGGCAGCCGCCACCCTGAACGGCATCGCCAGGGAAACCCACGGCGTGACTGGCGGGCGCGGGGGCGGGCACTGGAGGCCAGGTGTGGGAAGTGGCCGCGGAAAGCGCAGGAAACAAGGGCTGTCAGCCCCAGCGACTGTCTCGTCTTCTGCACTGACAGCCGCTCCCTGGTCCGGGCGGAGACTCCCTGAAAGTGTCAAGATTTCTACTTGGGGCATTTCCACTTCCTTTCAGAGCTCCTGGCTTTTTAACAACAATTAGCCTAAAATAATCCTTTTGTTAAAGAAGCGTACTTCCTAGTGAAACTGCTCCCCTTCAGGAGGGTGACCCTGAACTGCAGACACGTTCCGGGGCCCATCGCACTGCACACGAGGGACCAGTGTACCAGGGCCCAGGCCCGACTCCAGTGGTGAGGACAGGAAGCCCCCTGGCCCCGGCGGTCCCCGCCCGCCCTCCGCTTGTGTAACCCGACACTCAACCCGGGCCGCCCTCATGAGGCACAGCCAATCCTGAATTTCGCAAACGCCAGGGAAAGGAAACTTTGGGGAAACCGAAAGTAGCGAGGACGGGAAGCACCCACGGAGCACACAGCGTCCCCGGGGCCTGAGGAATCCGCTCTGTGTAGGGACCATGAGCCGCACTTCCCAGCGCTTCTTCGCTGGCCCCCACGCCGGAGTCCCCGCGTCCTACCAGATGCTCAAGGAGGAGCACGAGGTGGCCGTGCTGGGGGCTCCCCAGATCTCAGCGCCCGTGGTGTCCACCGTGGTCAACATCCAGCCTGAGACGGCCGTGCCCGACCACATCGTCTGGTCCCTGTTCAACACGCTCTTCTTCAACGTCTGCTGCCTGGGCTTCGTGGCGTTCGCCTACTCCGTGAAGGTGGGTGGGTGCGTGTGTAGGCCCCCAGGGGTCCTGCTGCCCACAGGGCCCCGGGGACTGGGGAGCTGTTGCACGTGTGTGTGCACATGGGCGTGTACAAGTCACAGTGAGTCTGTGCCGGGGACATGGGGGTGGCAGGGTCAGCCCTGGTCTCCAGGACTCCAAGCAATTCCCTACTGACCATGCCAGAAATTAGCTCTCTTGGAAAAAGCAAAGGACTCCCACACCCTGACCGCCTGTGGGGTGAGGCCAGCAGAGGGGCCAGGGCAAGGGGAAGAGGTGCCCGGGGACCCCTGGAGAGGCTGAGAGGCTCTGAGGGAGGGACCCCCTGGCCCGGACCTGCTCAGGCTCCAGGGAACAGGCAGAGGGGGGTCCTGATCTGCCTGAAGGGCAGGGGGAGGGCTCTGGGTGGGGACCAGCAGGGCAGGACCTGAGTCAGAGCCGCTGGCTCTCCCCAGCTCCGCTCCAGGCCCCCCTGACTGTCTCTTCTCCCCCAGTCCAGGGACCGGAAGATGGTGGGCGACGTGATTGGGGCCCGGAGCTACGCGTCCACCGCCAAGTGCCTCAACGTCTGTGCCCTGGTCCTGGGCCTCCTCGGGACCATAGGATGCATTGTTCTTCTGGTGTTTCTGGTGCCGGCAGTCTACCGTGCAGTAGTGCAGGCCACAGTGGGCCACACAGGCTACTAGTGGCCGCCCACGGCTGGTGACCCTCCTCCTCCCCACCCACTGGCCTTGGGCCTCCCTGTTAAATATGCTGGAATCATCCCTGCCATCACCATTTCCGCCATTTTGATAGGGGACTTTAAGAGTTGGAAAATTTTAGTTTAAGGTAAAAAGTTATGGGCCTAGTGAGTCATGCATATGTTAAAGCTTCTGTTTCAGAGCCTACAGATCAATAAGGCCCATCCTGGCTCCTGGGAAAGCAGCCGACCTCCTGGGGCCCCGCTAAAGAGCACCGCCTGGGGACAAGTGGGGGCATCCGGGCCTTTGTCCTTCAGGGAGGGGCAGACGACCACCCGCCACTGAGAACAGCTAACTGCACAGGAGAGGAACGTTGCAGTTTCTTTTACCCAATCCACCTTGACTTTCAAACCCCTCACCGCATCTTGTGTATTCCCTGCTATAAAAACCTTGGCCTGGAAAGAAAAGACAAGACGGTCTGTTAGGCTGTGAACCCGCCATCTTCTCAGACCGCCGGCTGTCTGAATAAAGTGCTTGTAAAGAATTCAATCGCTGTCATTGCTTATTTGGTTTGGCAGCGACAGGCAGCCCGAATGCCTGTCGGTGTCTTTCCCGGTTTTAATTTGACTGGCTCGCTGATGATATGGAAGAAACTTTGATGTCACCAAGAGTGAGGAGGCTTCTGGTGGCTGCCCATAGGCTGAGGCTGTCACCTCTTCACAGCTGTTCATACCCACGTGCGTCCCCGACCGAATGCAATAAAGGACATGCACCTGACAACATTGTGCTCTCACCTGGGGAGGGGTCCCGTGAGAGCCCCAGCCTGCCCCTGAGGCTGAGCCCACCCCACACCCGGTCCCACCTACTTGCTGCCCTGGCAGTGGGTGGAGCTTGTCCTCAGGCCTTACCTGCACCTGGGCCCCAGCTGGGGAAACAAAGGGAAAACTTAGGGGTGGGGTCCCTCCTTCCCAGAGGTCTGAGCCCTGACCCAGGATGGGAGCATCTGAGGCACAGAGGCCCTGGTCCAGAGCACCCTCAGCCCTGAACACCCCCATCAGCCCCAGAAGGCTGCAGGGGGCATGACTCTGGGAGTCCACAGGTCTCCTGGCAAGACAGCCCCGGATTTCCCTGCTCTTCAGGTGGAAGAGAAATCCAGCCCCGACCTGGACATAAGCTCCCTGAGCTGGAAGTCAGCTCTGAACCTGGGTCTCTCAAGGCTTCCAGATGTCGGGCACTAAGGGGTGGCCAGGGCAGACCCAGCCCACAGGCAGTGGGGCAGGAGGGTTGGGAGCCTGGCCGGCCCAGCCTCCCCCCTTACTTCCTGTGTCCTGGGCCCCCAGCTGTGGGCCCCCCCACCCTCACCCACACCTCCTGAGGGCCCCCAGACACTGACACCCACCCTGCCAAGGCCCAGGGCCAACTGGCCAGGCCAAGCCTGTAGGTTCCACGTGAGGGGCCGTCTCTGCCCACCCTGCCACCCAGAGGGTGACCCAGGCTCCCTGACACCTGGACAGCAGTGTCTGTCACAACTCTGCCTCTGTCCAGACTCATCTTGCAAAGCAAACACTTGTGTTTTCTAAGCAAAGGCCGTGCAGAGAGCTTAGATAAAGGTGGGAGGGGGTGGCTGAGCAGAGGGCTTCCCATGCAGGTGGCCCCCAGGGACCTGCCACTGGCCTTCTTTCCCACAGGGGACAGGCATTTCCTTGTCTGTTGTGTTCTTTCTCTTTTGTAGGAAAGGTGCCTGCAGGGTCCCTTCCCAGGGGCAGAAAGGACCAAAATGCCGGCCTTATGGTAGGGACTGGAGCATCCACAAATGCTTAGGGGAGTTCACGGGCCTCAGGGTAGTCAGGAGGAAAAGGACCCCTTCCACTGGGGGTCCTGGGAGTGTCCCCCACCAGGGCTGACACTGGCCCTTCTCCCCTGCAGGCCCCCAGGCTTGGGCAGGGTGGTGGGTGGGGCTCCAGAGGGACTTGCAGACAGGTGAGCACTGCAGCCCTGGTGGGTGGCTGTGAGCTGAAGCCTTCTGTGGGCGGGCCTTTGGGAATGCAGGGGCCGGGCCCCTCCCTGTCCTGAAGACCCAGGCCACTGGGCACTGGCAGCTGAGGGCCCAGGTAGGCCAGTTCCCTTAGAGGTTAAACCAGGTCAGCTTCAGAGGGCAGGAGGGGGAGCAGGGCTCCCACCAGGTGATTGCCTGTAAACCGGGCAGCAACACGCTCCCTCAGGGTCATGACGGGGGGAGGGGTCGATGGTGTGGCTGGACGGGGGTGCGGGTGGGGGTACTGGCACTTGTGAAAAGCTCTCCCGGTTCTGCCCGGAGCCAGTGGCTCTAGGTCGTGTGTCACTAGTAAAACCTAAGGTAGCCGGTTCAATCCCGGCTCAGGGCAGGAGCCTGGGCTGTGAGTCAGAGTCAAGCCTGGTCGGGACGCCTATGAGAAGCAACTGATCTGGGTTTCTCTTGCTCTCCCCTCCCCTCTCTAAGAATAAATAAATGAAATCTTCAAAAACCCCCACCTGGGACCTGTCTGGGCTTCTTCTGCAGCACAAGGTGGGGGGGGGGCACTGCTCATTTGCTGCTGGCAGTGCGGGGTGGGGAGGCCTGGGAGAGGCCGTGGCATTGGCGGGACAGCCCCAGGCACCATGGGTGCTGGCCTCCTCATGCTGGGCGCAGAGAACACCGAGGGCCCGCTCCGTGGCCCCAGCACAGAGTCAGGGGCCCTGGCGGGTGGCGTGCGCACAGCCCGGGGACGTCGGTCTCGGCTCCCTGGGACGCCTGCTGCCGCTGGAGCCAATCCCCACGGGCAGGAGGGAGGCACCTGTTGTCACCCTGTCACCGCTGTGGCCGGCCACGTGATGCACATCCCAGCTGGGTTGCCCTGCAACCATCTCCGGGGTGCAGGAGGGGGGTGCAGCTGCACCTCCCCTCCTGGGACACTTGCCTGAAGCATTCAGGTTGCTGTGGCCCCACTGGAGGTGGTCTGCATGCCTGTGGCCTGAGCGGGAGGGGTCAGGGCTGGGGACAGGGTCCTGTGCACGCAGGGTTCAAGGGCACGGAAAGGCCAGCTTTGCCCAGTGAGTGCTGGCAGGCCCCCCCTGCCACCCACCTGGGTGTGCACAGCAGGCCCGGCCCTTCCATGGGAGAGGCTGCAGGTGCTGCTGGCGTCCTCAGGATCCCAGGTGTTGGGAACAAGAAAATTAAGAACTAAATGTGACCTTAGTAAACAGAAACGGCATCGTAGCCAAAAGGAACTAACAAGGGAGACAGTGTGTAGGATGTAGTTGAGCAAACGTCCTGTGTCGTGCAGATATTCTCCCCTGGGGCTGCTAGATAAGCAATGCTTTGTTTAGTTTTAAAAATTTGAATTTTACCCTGTTCCCGCGCACGGTCTCTGTAAGCAAATAGCTAACTGCCACATCAGCTTCTGTAAAACGCTTGCTTGCTTGGCCGCGCCAACCCCTATATAAGAACCTAGCTGTGAGGGCTCGAGGCGACTCTCTCAACTGCAGCCCCCGTGGGTACCGTGTCTCCGGACACTTTGAGAGTTCGCCCCTGCGCAGGTTAAACTTGGCCAATAAAGCAACATCTTTGATACCCTGAAAGTCTCCAACATTTGTTCTCGAGTTTGCTCAATGCAACACCAGGCACCGAGTAGTGGGAGCCCGCCGGGGGTGGGGGTGTCATGCCTGCCTGCGTCTCCCAAACTCCCAGCCAGTGCCCCGGCCACAGCCCAGGCACTTGCCCTGACCTGGAACTGAACAAGTGACCCTTCCGTTCTCAGGTTTGGCACTCAATCCACTGAGCCACACCAGCCAGGGATACAATTGTTGTTTTTAAGTGGATTAATACATATTTTAAAAATTAAAACAAGAAGCATACTTGCTAGTGAAAGCCCTGCTCCCCTTCAGGAGAGTGACTCCCACTCTGCACAGTCATCCCCATCACCCTGCAGAGGAGGAACCAGTGTGCCTGGGGCAAGGCCTGTCTGCAGTGATAGAGACACAAAGTCCCCCTCCCCCAGGCCCTCAGCCTCCCCCGCCCCCCACCTGTGTAACCTGATACTGTACTGTGGCGGTCCTCCTCGGGCACAGCCAATCAATTCCCAAGAAACTACAAGAGGAAACTTTGGAGATTTCGAAAGTACCAAGGAGAGGAAGCACCCACTGAGCTCTCATCACCCCCGGGTCCGGAGGAATCCGCTCTGTGTAGGGACCATGAACCGCACTTTGCAGCAGTTCTTCGCTGGCCCCCAGGCCGGAGTCCCCCCATCCTTTGATGTGGTCAAGGAGGAGCACGAGGTGGCCGTGCTGGGGGCTCCCCAGATCTCAGCGCCCGTGGTGTCCACCGTGGTCAACATCCAGCCTGAGACCGCCGTGCCCGACCACATCGTCTGGTCCCTGTTCAACACGATCTTCTTCAACGTCTGCTGCCTGGGCTTCGTGGCGTTCGCCTACTCCGTGAAGGTGGGTGGGTGCGTGTGTGGGCCCCCCCCAGGGGTCCTGCTGCCCACAGGGCCCCGGGGACTGGGGAGCCGTTGCACGTGTGTGTGCACATGGGCGTGTACAAGTCACAGTGAGTCTGTGCCGGGGACATGGGGGTGGCAGGGTCAGCCCTGGTCTCCAGGACTCCAAGCAATTCCCTACTGACCATGCCAGAAATTAGCTCTCTTGGAAAAAGCAAAGGACTCCCACACCCTGACCGCCTGTGGGGTGAGGCCAGCAGAGGGGCCAGGGCAAGGGGAAGAGGTGCCCCGGGACCCCAGGAGAGGCTGAGGGGCTCTGAGGGAGGGACCCCCTGGCCCGGACCTGCTCAGGCTCCAGGGAACAGGCAGAGGGGGGTCCTGATCTGCCTGAAGGGCAGGGGGAGGGCTCTGGGCGGGGACCAGCAGGGCAGGACCTGAGTCAGAGCCGCTGGCTCTCCCCAGCTCCACTCCAGGCCCCCCTGACTGTCTCTTCTCCCCCAGTCCAGGGACCGGAAGATGATGGGCGACGTGATTGGGGCCCAGAGCTACGCGTCCACCGCCAAGTCCCTGAACATCGCGGCCCTGGTCCTGGCCCTCCTCGGGACCATAGGATCCATTGTTCTTGTGTTGTTTCTAATGCCGGCAGTCTATCGTTTAATAGCACTAGGCAGGCAGGGTGGAGAAGGCTATTAGTTATCATCTCCGTCATGGTAATTTTCATCATTGACTGGCTCACTGATAATGTGGAAGAAATTTTGATGTCATGAGGAGTTATGAGGCTTCTGGTGGCTGCCCATAGCCTGAGGCTGTCACCTCTACACAGCTGTTCATACCCACATGCGCCCCCAACCGAATGCAATAAAGGACATGCACCTGACAACATTGTGCTCTCACCTGGGGAGGGGTCCCGTGAGAGTCCCTGCCTGTCCCTGAGGCTGAGCCCACCCCACACCCGGTCCCACCTGCTTGCTGCCCTGGCAGTGGGTGGAGCTTGTCCTCAGGCCTTACCTGCACCTGGGCCCCAGCTGTGGGCAAGAGATGGAAAGTGTTAGGGGTGGGGTCCCTCTTTCCCAGAGGTCTGAGCCCTAATGCAATATGGGAGCATTTGAGGCATGCAGGCCCTGGTCCAGAATGCCCTCGGCCCCCATCAGCTCCGGAAGGCTGCAGTGGGCGTGACTCCGGAAGTCCATAGGCCACCTGGAAAGACAGCCCTGGGTTTCCTTGCTCTTCAGGTGGAAGACAAACCCAGGCCTTAGCTGAAAATAGTGTGGTTAGCTCAGTGGATTGACTGCAGGTCTGAAAGCAGAGAGTCACCGGTTTGATTCCCAGTCACGGCACATGCCTGGGTTGCAGGCCAGGTACCTGGTGAGGGGCAAAAAAGAGACACATACACATTGGTGTTTATCCCTTATCCTTTCCTTCCCTCTAACATCTTTTGAAAATGGTCACTTGCCAGCCTTTTGGGTAAGATGAAGTGTAGTATCTGTTCTTATCAGTTTAAAATACTAAAAGTATAAGCTCTTTACCGGTTTCTCAAGGCTTCCAGATGTCAGGCACTAAGGGGTGGCCAGGGCAGACCCAGCCCACAAGCAGTGGGGCAGGAGGGTTGGGAGCCTGGCCGGCCCAGCTTCCCCCTTACTTCCTGTGTCCTGGGCCCCAGCTGTGGGCCCCCCACCCTCACCCACACCTCCTGAGGGCCCCAGACACTGACACCCACCCTGCCAAGGCCCAGGGCCAACTGGCCAGGCCAAGCCTGTAGGTTCCACGTGAGGGGCCGTCTCTGCCCACCCTGCCACCCAGAGGGTGACCCAGGCTCCCTGACACCTGGACAGCAGTGTCTGTCACAACTCTGCCTCTGTCCAGACTCATCTTGCAAAGCAAACACTTGTGTTTTCTAAGCAAAGGCCATGCAGAGAGCTTAGATAAAGGTGGGAGGGGGTGGCTGAGCAGAGGGCTTCCCACGCAGGTGGCCCCCAGGCACCTGCCACTGGCCTTCTTTCCCACAGGGGACAGGCATTTCCTTGTCTGTTGTGTTCTTTCTCTTTTTTGTAGGAAAGGTGCCTGCAGGGTCCCTTCCCAGGGGCAGAAAGGACCAAAATGCCGGCCTTATGGTAGGGACTGGAGCATCCACAAATGCTTAGGGGAGTTCACGGGCCTCAGGGTAGTCAGGAGGAAAAGGACCCCTTCCACTGGGGGTCCTGGGGTGTCCCCACCAGGGCTGACACTGGCCCTTCTCCCCTCCAGGCCCCCAGGCTTGGGCAGGGTGGTGGGTGGGGCTCCAGAGGGACTTGCAGACAGGTGAGCACTGCAGCCTGGGGTGGGTGGCTGTGAGCTGAAGCCTTCTGTGGGCGGGCCTTTGGGAATGCAGGGGCCGGGCCCCTCCCTGTCCTGAAGACCCAGGCCACTGGGCACTGGCAGCTGAGGGCCCAGGTAGGCCAGTTCCCTTAGAGGTTAAACCAGGTCAGCTTCAGAGGGCAGGAGGGGGACCAGGGCTCCCACCTGGTGATTACATGTAAACTGGGGCAGCAACATGGGGTCATGACTGTTGCTGGGTGCTGCCAGAAGTGGGTGGCCTTGGACACTTTGATGACAGGAGAGACCTGGTTCTTCTTACTGATGCATACAAAGAATTGTATAGATCAGCAAAGCTATCGGTGTGCAATCAGTTTATTAGTGATCTGTGCCCATGGAAGAGAACAGGCCTAGCCAGTGTGAGGGGTGAGGGCGTAGTTTCAGGGCAAAGCAGCCTGGTAAAATTACTGGTGGTTGAAGGCGAGCATGCGAAATCCCTGGGTGGCCAGGGCCTTGGTAACCTGAGGCCTGGTGGCTTGAAAGGGAGGAGCCAAGAGGGTGCATCCTTTGTTCTGAGGACTCACACAGTTGGCGGGAGGGAGTAACAGTTACACATCGATGGACAGATAAGTGCGGTGCTGGCTTTCCCGGGGAGGGGGGCGCAGCAGCGGGAACCTGAGTACCCCAACTCAGGTGTGTGTAGGGGGGTCTCTGAGCTCGGACCCTTTTCTTGCTCCAGACTCGTTTGTTCGTTGTCAGACAGACACGGGACGGGGCAGTTCATCCAACCTGGGGCCTGGACTCAGGGTGACCTGGGGGCTGCTGCTTCGGGCGCGGTGGCCCCTGTTCCGCACTCCAGGCCCTGGGATGAAAGCACAGTTTGTCTCCCCTAGACGGTGGGGACGATACACGGAATTCCAGGGGCTCCCTCCCCCGGGGGGGGGGCTGGCACAGTGTTTCCTGGGATGCCGGACAGCTGGCGGTGTGAGCCGGCCGGGCACAGGGCTGCTGAGTGGGTGGGTGAGACCCGTCCCCCTCCTCCTCCCTGCCTGGGTGTGCTACTCACCCCACCTGAGCGCTAAGAGGCGTTTCCTGGCAACCAGGAAGCTAAATGCAGGAGGGTCTGAGTTCTTTCCGTGCATGCCTCACTTTCACTCAGGGTGCAGGAGGGTGGGGGTGCAGCTCCACCTCCCCTCCTGGGACACTTGCCTGAAGCACTCAGGCTGTTGTGACCCGGAGGTGGTAGTCTGAATCCCTGTGCACTGGTAGGGGTGAGGACAGGTCCTATGCAGGGCTGAGGGGCCAGAATGTCCAGCTTTCCCCAGGGAGTACTCCCAGGCACCCCCACCCACCCACCTGGGTCTGGACAGCAGGCATGGCCCTTCCATGGGAGCTGCTGGCGTCCTGACAATCCCAGGCACCGAGTAGTGGGAGCCCGCCGGGGGTGGGGGTGTCATGCCTGCCTGCGTCTCCCAAACTCCCAGCCAGTGCCCCGGCCACAGCCCAGGCACTTGCCCTGACCTGGAACTGAACAAGTGACCCTTCCGTTCTCAGGTTGGCACTCAATCCACTGAGCCACACCAGCCAGGGATACAATTGTTGTTTTTAAGTGGATTAATAAATATTTTAAAATTAAAACAAGAAGCATACTTGCTAGTGAAAGCGCTGCTCCCCTTCAGGAGAGTGACTCCCACTCTGCACAGTCATCCCCATCATCCTGCAGAGGAGGAACCAGTGTGCCTGGGGCAAGGCCTGTCTGCAGCGGTGGGGACACAAAGTCCCCCTCCCCCAGGCCCTCAGCCTCCCCCGCCCCCCACCTGTGTAACCTGACACTCTACTGTGGCGGTCCTCCTCGTGCACAGCCAATCAATTCCCAAGAAGCTACAAGAGGAAACTTTGGAGAAATCGAAAGTACCAAGGAGAGGAAGCACTCACTGAGCTCTCATCACCCCCGGGGCCGGAGGAATCCGCTCTGTGTAGGGACCATGAACCGCACTTCGCAGCAGTTCTTCGCTGGCCCCCACGCCGGAGTCCCCCCGTCCTATGATGTGGTCAAGGAGGAGCACGAGGTGGCCGTGCTGGGGGCTCCCCAGATCTCAGCGCCCGTGGTGTCCACCGTGGTCAACATCCAGCCTGAGACCGCCGTGCCCGACCACATCGTCTGGTCCCTGTTCAACACGCTCTTCTTCAACGTCTGCTGCCTGGGCTTCGTGGCGTTCGCCTACTCCGTGAAGGTGGGTGGGTGCGTGTGTGGTCCTGTGAGGAAAGTGGGTGTGAGCTCCGGGGTCTGCTGCTCAGATGGCCCGTGATGGGGACACCCTTCTGCTTGTGCATGTGGGTGTGCAGGTCACAGGGAGGCTGCCAGCTTTTCCCTACTGACTGGCCCAGGAACACATCCCTCAGACTCACTCGTAATCCCAGGGCTCTGTCAGAAAGGACAAAGGGACTCCCACACCCCGACCCCTGGTTGGATGTGGCCAGCAGAGGGGCCAGGGCAGGGGCAGGAGGTGGCCTGAGACCCTGGAGAGGCTGAGGGGCTCTGAGGGAGGGACCCCCTGGCCCAGACCAACCCAGATTCCAGGGCACAGGCAGAGGGGGGGTCCTGATCTGGCTGAAGGGCAGGGGGAGGGCTCTGGGCGGGGACCAGCAGGGCAGGACCTGAGTCGCAGAAGCTGGCTCTCCCCAGCTCCACTCCAGGCCCCCCTCACTGTCTCTCCTCCCCCAGTCCAGGGACCGGAAGATGGTGGGCGACGTGATTGGGGCCCAGAGCTACGCGTCCACCGCCAAGTCCCTGAACATCTGTGCCCTGGTCCTGGGCCTCCTCGGGACCATAGGATCCATTGTTCTTCTGGTGTTTCTAATGCCGGCAGTCTATCATGCAATAGTGCAGGCCATGCAGGGCGGAAGAGGCTATTAGTTATCATCTCCGTCATTGTAATTTTCATCATTTGTCTTGCTTGCTGATGATATAGAAGGAATTTTGACGTCATGAAGACTTAGGAGGCTTCTGGTGGTTGCCCATAGCCTGAGGCTGTCACCCTTCCCACAGCTGTTTATAAGTGCGTGTGTCCACAACTGAATTCAATAAAGGACAAGCATGTACACTGTTGTGTTTTTACCTGGGGAGGGGACCTGTGGGAGTCCCGGCCTGCCCGTGCGACTGTGCACACACCCTCATCAGTCCCGAAGGGCCGCGGTCCGCCGGGCAAAGCGGCGGGGCCACCCCCTGCGCAGGAACATTGTCCTGCTCGGAGACCGCTCGGCCCAAGGGCTGTACCCGGGCTGGGTAGCGTCCGCAGTACCCCGGCCTCCCCGTCTCCCTCCAGGTCTCCGTGCTGGTGCAAGGGGAAGAGAACATTCTCCGAAGGCCGCCCAGGCAAACACCAGCAACGCCTCCACCTTTCAGCCGCCCCCGCCGATCCCCTTCTGCCCTGCCCACACTTCCGTCCCCACGCGCCCCTCCCATTTGGCCCTTCACTAGATTCGGTTCCCGGACCCCTCTCCAGCCACGCCCACCTGCGCCCACCCTTGCTCCTCTGCCGCCTACTACTGGGTGCCCGCCGATCCGACCAGCCGGTGCTCCGCCCACGCCTGGCCCCGCCCACCAGACACCGGGTCCTCACTCGGACCGGCCACGCCCACTCGCCCTCGCCCAAACTCCCGGCGCAGCCGCGCGCTGCTCCGCCCCTCTCCTGCCACGACCACCTGCCAGGTTCGGCGCCGCAGTCGGGTTCTGAGAACTCTCTGAACTCGGGCCTGCAGTCCGCCCCGCCCACCGTCCTGGCAACGCCCACCCTGCTGTAGGTGACGCCTCGTCCACCCACATTCCACTTGAAGCTGCTGGGGCGGTTCCCAGGGCTCCGGGAGCTCCGGGCTGAGCCCTCGGGAGCCCAGCGACCACCACTCGACCTTTCGACGGGCCTGCACTGCGCCTGCGTGAAGCCTCAGGCGCTCGTGTGGTTTTCCCAGGTCTCCCGAGCGCGGCTGGTCTGCTGGCTGCGCGAGAAGGTCTCCGCCTAGCGGCTCCTTTGTCCCAAGTCACAGCCGCTCAGATGCGGGCCGTTGCGGGTCGTTGCAGTGCTGAGCGCACGTCCAGACCGGTACTGGGCAGAGGATGTACCACCGGCCCTGGGCACCCGGGCGGGGATCGCGGTCACGTGACGGCGCCCCTCCCGTGTCCCCCTAGGAGCAAATTCTTCTCTGACCCACAAGGACAGGTCCGCCAGCATCCCCTCCTGCAGGACCCCTTCCCTGGGCCTGACCCCCTCATGCTCAGACGTGGGACCCCTGGATATAGGGGTGCCCTCGCGCTAGGCATCGCCCAGCGCAAACAAAGCACAGTCTGCATTTGGCCTGGGAGTCAGGGTGCCACAGGGGCTGCCAGGGGGAGGGACGGGAGAGTTAGGTGCTGAGACCAAACAAGAACCCAGCAGGAGCACCTGCTGACCACAGACCAGAGCCCACAGCTGCAGCCCGGGCACACCCAGTTCCCCAAAGGACAAGGCTCATGTGGAGATGGGTTCACGTCCCAGACACAATCCTGTGCCCCCAGGGACTCCCCCAGTCTCTCCGTGGTGACGTTCAGGGTGTGCGGGGAGGGAGCCGGGCGGGCTGAGGGCAGCCCCAGGCCCCGTGGGCATCCTCGGCCCTGGCAAAGGCTCCCACGGCAGCGTGACACCTGTGGCTTATTCTGGAGATCCCAACACGCAGCCGACTCCTGGAGTCAGTGCGCCGCTGTGGGGAGCAGAAAGGAGGTGTGGGGTCAGGGTGTGCGGCGTCCACAGCTGGGGCCCAGGACACAGGAAGTAAGGGGGAGGCTGGGCCGGCCAGGCTCCCAACCCTCCTGCCCCACTGCTTGTGGGCTGGGTCTGCCCTGGCCACCCCTTAGTGCCTGACATCTGGAAGCCTTGAGAGACCCAGGTTCAGAGCTGACTTCCAGCTCAGGGAGCTTACGTCCAGGTTGGGGCTGGGTTTCTCTTCCACCTGAAGAGCAGGGAAATCCAGGGCTGTCTTGCCAGGAGACCTGTGGACTCCTGGAGTCATGCCCCCTGCAGCCTTCTGGAGCTGATGGGGACCTTGGGGGTCGAGGGTGCTCTGGAGCAGGGCCTGTGTGCCTCAGATGCTCCCATCCTGGGTCAGGGCTCAGACCTCTGGGAAGGAGAGGCCCCCACCCCTAAGTTTTCCCTTTGTTGCCCCAGCTGGGGCCCAGGTGCAGGTAAGGCCTGAGGACAAGCTCCACCCCACTGCCAGGGCAGCAAGCAGGTGGGACCGGGTGTGGGGTGGGCTCAGCCTCAGGGACAGGCTGGGGCTCTCACGGGGCCCCTCCCCAGGTGAGAGCACAACATTGTCAGGTGCATGTCCTTTATTGCATTCGGTCGGGGACGCATGTGGGTATGAACAGCTGTGAAGAGGTGACAGCCTCAGGCTATGGGCAGCCACCAGAAGCCTCCTAACTCTTGGTGACATCAAAGTTTCTTCCATATCATCAGCGAGCCAGTCAATGATAAAAATTACCATGACGGAGATGATAACTAATAGCCTCCTCTACCCTGCATGCCCGGTGGTATTGCATGGTAGGCTGCCGGCAACACCAACACCACAAGAACAATGGATCCTATGGTCCCGAGGAGGCCCAGGACCAGGGCCGCGATGTTCAGGGACTTGGCGGTGGACGCGTAGCTCTGGGCCCCAATCACGTCGTTCACCATCTTCCGGTCCCTGGACTGGGGGAGGAGAGACAGTGAGGGGGGCCTGGAGTGGAGCTGGGGAGAGCCAGCTTCTGTGACTCAGGTCCTGCCCTGCTGGTCCCCGCCCAGAGCCCTCCCCCTGCCCTTCAGCCAGATCAGGACCCCCCTCTGCCTGTTCCCTGCAGCCTGAGCAGGTCAGGGCCAGGGGGTCCCTCCCTTCAGAGCCCCTCAGCCTCTCCAGGTTTTCCAGGGCACCTCCTCCCCCTGCCCTGGTCCCTCTGCTGGCCTCACCCCACCAGGGGTCAGGGCGTCGGAGCCCCTTTATTCTTACTGAGAGAGCTAATTTCTGGCATGGTCAGTAGGGAATTACTTGGAGTCCTGGGGACCAGGGCTGACCCTGCCACCCCCATGTCCCCGGCACAGACTCACTGTGACTTGTACACGCCCATGTGCACACACACGTGCAACAGCTCCCCAGTCCCCGGGGCCCTGTGGGCAGGAGGACCCCTGGGGGCCCACACACGCACCCACCCACCTTCACAGAGTAGGCGAACGCCACGAAGCCCAGGCAGCAGACGTTGAAGAAGAGCGTGTTGAACAGGGACCAGACGATGTGGTCGGGCACGGCCGTCTCTGTCTGGATGTTGACCACGGTGGACACCACGGGTCCTGGGCCCTGGGGCGCCCCCATGATGGCCACCTCGTGTTCCTCCTTGATCATCTCTGGCTTTGGGGAGCAGGTGTGGTCTCAAGGGAAGAAGATGGAAGCTTCCTGAAGCGGAGCCCTGAGCAGCGTGGTTTTAGGTGCTGGGGCAGTGCTCGGGGCCCCTCCCTTTCCGGGGTAGTTCTGATTTCTCAGGAGTTTCTATTTCCTAGGGTTTTCAAAATTGTTGATTTCACTGGGTGCGAGAAGGCGGAAAAACCCACGAGTGTCAGCTGACAGGAGAACAGAGTGCAGGGCAGCCTGCAGGGTAACGGCTGCTTCCTGCCCCTTCACTCAGGACGGCTCTTGTGGCTCATTCGGGGCTGCAGTGGGTCCTGGGGCTTTCTCCTGCCCGGAGGCCCCCTCCCGGCCCCCTCCCCAGCCCTTGTGCAGGCCTCACTATCCCCATGCAGGGCCCCTGCACGTGGTCACACAGACCCCCTCCAGCCCAGGGCCAGCCCAGCCCCCACAGCCCACCCCTCCTCCACTGTCACATGCCCCTCTCTGACGTCCAGGCTCCAGGTGGAGTTGGGTGCCTCGTGGGAGCCGGACGCTGCTCCGTGGGGATAGGAGGGTGGAGTTGTGCTGGTCGCGGTCCGCAGGTCTCTCCTGCATGGAGGAGGGTGCGGGGTGCTGGTGGCCCAGGCCTGGATTGCCCCTGGGGACCCTGGCCCTCACCCTGCAGCCCAGCTGGGTCAAGGCTCCAGACCCGCACCCCGGCGCCCCAGGGCTCCCTGGGGGCCCAGATCCTGGAGTCTCCAGCGCCGGGCCCTCCTGCAGCTTCCGGGCTGTGGTCCCGCGAGCATCTGCCCTGTGTCCCCTCACAGGTGTCAGCTGCCGCCCGTCCCCAGGAATGCCGTCCTGTGGCAGGAGCCGGCGTGGCTCTGAGTTCCCCTGGACCGGCCGAGCAGAGGCTGCCCCTACTGTGGGAGCCGCGGGGCACCGGCAGCCCTGGGCGTGGAGAGTGAGCCCGGCCCTGGTGGGCCTGGTCTGGGGAGACCTCCCGGGGCCTGGGACAGAGCTGCCAGGGTCCTGCTGGGCTGGCAGCACAGGCCTATGCCTGGGGGCATCCCTCCCACCTGGATGTGAAGGCAGACCCCGAGTGCCCTGGCTGCTGCTCCGCCTGGTGCTGCTGTTCAGCCGGTGGCCACTAAAGGGGCAGGAGTGGCCTTGGAGCAGGGGAGGGGGGTGTGTGGTGAAGGAGTGGCGTGTTTGAGGAGGTTTTACTTGTGTTAGTGTGACTTACATAACGTACAGATTATGATTTAGTGTCTTTTCATGAACAGCAGTATTCCTGAGGGCCAGCCCAGTGAACAGGAGACAGGGGGACAAGGGTTGAGCAACACTGAGGTTGGGGTGGAGTCCAGCCTTTTCCGGCCAGACCTGCCTGTGACCAGTTCCCAGTCAGCCCCTGGCCCCTGGAAGAGTGTCTGGGGAGCCACGAGGGTGACGGGGAGGACAGGTGTGCACCCGGGCCCGCAGGCCTGGGTGCAGCCCAGCTTGTGAGGGCACCCAGCCTGTGTGGGGGCCTGCGTGTGTGGGTGCCCGGGCTTCTGCTGGGTCCGTGTCGGGGACGGGAGTGGGTGCCGGCCCGTGCATGGCGCTCCAGTCCGCGCCCGACAAGCACTTAGCCGACGTGTACCTGCTCTTCTCCCAGGTGGGCAAGAGAAAGGGGAGCTGTCTGATCCCTGCGGCCTGTGGGAAGCAGGGGCTTAGAGGTGTCCCTGCCCTGACACTGACTCTGCCCTGTGTGGTGCAGCAGCGGGACACTCCCGGCCACCTGTGTGGCAGCCTCAGCTTCGAGGGGAGGCGGGAGCCGTGTGTCCCACGGAGCGGCCTCACCTGTGACGGCAAGGACACTGAGGGACACCTGCAGGGGAGAGCCCACGGGTTCTGGGGGTGGGGCCCGGGCCCACCCCGCACCTTCTGACCCTGTTGTCACTGCAGTGTGTGAGCCACCTTGACCCTGTGACCCAGAACCCTGACCCAGGAAGAGCTCATCCCCACCCTGGCCATGAAAGAGGCCACTGGCGGGTGCAGGGCCCTGGGGACAGGACGAGGAGGAGGCCTACCCGTCCCACATCGCCCGGCCCAGCAGGTCTTAGGGCAGCAGTGCCCAGACCCTGTACATAGTTTGTGTTCCTGGACCCCGACTCTGGTGTCCGCCTCCCATCTGCCATCAGGCCAGGATGTGAGCCCTCCCACTCCCCGGGGCCCGGGGCCCTTCTGGCCCGGAAACAGCAGGCCAGGGTGGCCAGACCGGGGCCAGCTGCCCTCTAGGGCCCGCTGAGGAAGGGGCAGATGGAGACCTTGGCGTCGAGGCGGAACACAGCCTGCCACCATCGCTCGCCAGCCAGGTGCTGCGTCCCAAGGCCCACGGAGATGGTGCCAGGGCTGGGTGGTGTCCTGGGGCCGGGCCAGGGCCGTCCTGTTGGGGTGAGACTCACGTGTGTTCTAGGGTCATGGGAACCAGCGCTTGCGTCTGCAGATGCTCCTGAGAGCCCTGGCCCGGGCCCGTGGAAGGGCGCCCTGGGGACGGTTCCTGTGAGCCCACGTGCGTGGGTGTGGGGTGCCGTGCCCGAAAGGGTGGTGCCCGTTCAGTGAAGTTGTCCCCAAAGAAGAAGAGGGTGTCATGCCCAGGGAGGTGGGGTCTCCGGGGTGCAGCTGCTGTTCCACCTCCCCCTGGAGGAGCGGGTGCACTCGCTGGTGGGAGCAGGTGTCGGCAGGTTTCAGGCATCCACGCGGCTCCGGATGGAGGCCAGCAGCCCTTCAGGGGAGTGCAGAGGCCAGCGTCCCTCTGTGTGGTGTGCCTCTCCCCCCCAGCCTCCAGCCCCAGGCCAAGGCCAGTGCCGGTGTGGCTGCCGCTGCCTGTGGGCACCGCCGGTCAACGGCAACCGTCAACGGCCCGGCTGCCTCATCCCCAGCCTCCTGGTGCCACTCACTGCGCTCCATCACCCTCCTCTCCGGAGTCCGCAGGGCAGGAGCCGTCAGCATCCAGAGAGCAGCGGCGAGAAAGGATGCACCCTCAGTGTCACGAGCCAGCTGCCCCAATTTAATTATTTTAAAAGATTTTATTTATTCTTTGAGAGAGGGAAAGGGAGGGAGAAAGAGAGGGAGAGAAATATTGCTGTGAGAGAGAAACATTGATTGGGTGCCTCCCATATGCCCGCCCCCCCCCCCCAACACGGATTGAACCTGCCACACAGCCATGTGCCCCGACCGGGAATCAAACCGGCGACCCTTCACTCTGCAGGACGATGCCCAGCCCACTGCGCCACACAGTCAGGGCACGACTTAGTTCTTCAGCCCGTGAACACCGCACCACACCGACCCCGCCAGTGCCAATGCGCCACCGAGTGGCTGTCGGAGCGCGCCCGTGCTGTGTCCGCCTTCGGGGGCGCCAGCCAGGCGTTCGGGCCCTCGACCACCAGCCTGCTCCTTGATTTGGGGGCGTTTTGTACGAGTGGAGTCACACAGCGCGTGGCCTTGTGCTCTCCTCGTGTGTCCCCGAGCGTCACATTTTCAAAGCGCATCCGTGGGGCAGCTGGGGGAGGCCCGTGTCCTTTCACGCCTGGCCGGCCCTGGGTGGCAAGGACACGCCCACTGAGCTTTACGCCCCGCCCTCCCCCAGCCCCCCCCCCGCCCCCCGCGAGCGTCCGTTCGCCCGCGCGCGGGCGGGCTTCTCCCACGTTCGGGGACCAGGCACGATGCTGCTAGAGGCGTTCCAGCGCGAGCTTTTGCCGGGACGCGCGTTTTACTTCTCCGCCCCTCACATCTGGCAGCGGCGTTAAGGGGCCACGCGGGGAGCCCGTGTCTGACTCTTGGAGGGACTGCGGGCTGCTGCCCACGGCAGGTGCGCCGCCGCGTACACCCCCGCCCGCAGCCGCGAGGGTTTCGGTTCCGCCTCGTCCTCGCCGCACTCCAGCCGCCCCTCACTGCCCGGGTTTCTCGTGCCTTTGCCCGGCCACCCGCGGAGCTGAGCTCCTTCAGGGCGCTCGCTGGCCGCTGCGCAAATGGGGACCCTCGGCTCCGGGCCTCCGCGGCCCGTCTCCTCCTGGGCCGTCGCGGTCCTGGTTGTCGCGCTGCCGAGGTCGGCTCCCGGTCCGACCCCCAGACCCTGCCGCACCCGCGAACCGCACAGCTCCTCGCTCGCTCTCGGCAGTGACCTCCCAGGCTCACCCGCCTCTAACTTGCCGAGGCGCAAGTCCCCTCCTGTTGCTGCCGCCGCAAAGCAGAAGCCGCTGCCTGGTCCCCGGCCACACAGGGCCACACAGGGCCACACCTGCATTTCTTTCTATCCGTTTCAGTTCTTCTATTAGGTCCGTGATCCACTCCGAGGTAGTTGCGGCAGGGTGTGTAAGGCAGCAGCCCCGCATCCTGCCCCTCCGTGCGGATGTCCAGCGCCTCAGCGCCGTTTCTGAACGTCTCGGCTGGCCCCTCGTGGGGAACGAGCTGAGCCTGGCAGCGTGGACTCACTCCTGGGCCCCAGATCCGTCCCGTCCGGGGGCCCCTGCCTGTGCTCAGGCCCGGCGCTGCGGCTGTGAGGTCAGGGGGTCAGGGCCCAGCCCCGTCCTTCCCCGGGTGGTTTCCGCCTGACATTCCCTGTGCGTGTTGGGGTCAGCTTTTCCGTTTCCTTCTCTCTTCTAATGAGTTCTGCTTGTTTATTTGTAGGGAGAGGGGGAGGACGGGAGAAGGAGAGGGGGAAATACATCGAGGTGTGAGAAAAATGCCATGGGGTGCCTCTCCCAGGCACCCCAGCTGGGGACCTGCCCCACAACTCGGACCTGTGCCCTGACGCAGAATCAAACCCATGACTTGTCACCTCGCAGGGTGGCGCCCGGCCCACCCAGCCAGCGGCTCCTCCGTTCCTGAAAGCAAAGGCGGCGGGAAGTCCGACGGTGGCGGGGCCCCTCGCTACGAAGGGTGAGCACCTGATGTGTGGGTCACCTGCCAGCAGTGATCACGGAACGCTGCGGATGGCTCGTCGAAACGTGAGAAAAAAACATGCACAGAGACAGACCAGTTTCTGTGCAGAAGTAGGAATGGAATGGACACCTCCTGTAGTGGGGAGCGTGCCAATTTACCGACCAAACCGGTTTTTATTGGGTTCGTTTTGCATAAGAATTCAGGTAAAGCACATTACTCATTGCAAGGAAGTAAGGATCAAACTATAGGTAATAAGGAGCTCTGAGGGTCTATTTTGAGTTGGGGTCAAAGAGCTGTAAGACTTTAAGGAACAAACTAACTTCCTCCTTGGACCCTTCTCATTCAACTGAGAGCATTCTAAACCAAGAAGTTTTCACAGGAATTTACATGTTCTTTCTTAGGCCTGATCGCCCGGGGAACCCGCCCTTTCCAGCACAGGGTGGCACCACCCTGTCATTGTTTCAGGCTAGGTGGAGCGAAGGGAAGTAAGGCACCCAGGAGATTAGGAGATTTTCTTGCAGAGCAGGAGGACTCAGGCTTTGTCAAAGCCAAAGGGCGAGAGTCCATCACCCCCTTTTGCTGTAGCCCCTAAAGTCCTTCTTTTGGGGGCCTCCCACGTGATCATGCCTGTCTTAGGTCGTTCCCCTTTGGGGAATCTTACCCGTCATTGGCTAACTGACCCAGCATTGGGTTCCAGGCCGGGTGAGGTATGAAGGAGCAGAAGCAGTGCCCTCCTGTCAGGGAGATAAGCTTGTCTCCTTGCTGGCTTATGGTTTCAAGGGTGTTCCCTTAGCCTTAGCCTGGGGGGGGGGGGCGGTTTACAGCTTCTAATGCCAGGCAGGGCGGTTCCCAACAGGCACCTATGCAAGACATCCGTCTGGGCCTCTCGCTGTGCCCTGTGGGTCTCAGTGCCCACAGGGTTCAGCGTCTTCCTAGCTTTCTCTCCCGATGCCGTGACCAACGACGCTTCTTCCTTCAGGACGTCACTGGGCTGCTTCTGGCCAGTGCTTTGCACGTGCAACTTTGTCACCTGCCACACTCGTGGGTTCCGATCCAGGGGACCGTTGACACGACCCTCCCCCGGTTCCTTTGGCTTCTGTCCAGCGTGGCAGCTGGGGTAGCTCCAAGGGCGGGCCGCGCACGCCAGGCTACACGCACATCGAGGTGCTCGGTGGGACAGAGAAGGGGACCTGGCCCTTGCGGGGGTGACCTGACAAACCCGGGGAGGCGTCCAGGGCGAACCAGGAGGGTCCCCGAGCCGAGAGGTGGCCGGCCTGTGCCCCGGGGCTGCGAGGGGGCGGGCTCTCCCTCAGCCTGACTCCAGCCCCGGGTCCCTGCACAGCAGGTGGCGGGGCCGCCCGACGCCCTGCCCCTCCCCTGCCCCCCACCTGGAGGGAACACCCTCGGGTCCCCTGGAAGGGTTCCTGGGTGACCCACAGCACCCGTGTGACGTGTCGGGGTGTCCAAGCCGTTCTGCCATGAATTCCCGAGGACCCGTGGCCAGAAAGGAGGGGGTGAGCCTGGGGCGTTCTTGGAACTCAGAGCCTCCGGCGGGGCCGCGGGTCCAGGGCCAGCGTTCCTGTGAACGCCCTCAGAGGAACACCCTGTCCCAGCAGACTTGGGGCCGGTCAAGGAGCTGGAGGCCGGGTCTTCCTCCTGTGGAGTCCAGGCTCTGGGAGGTCACCAGCTGGCATCGAAAGGAAAAAGCAGGTCTGCACAGGGGCTAGATGGCAGGGTGGTGAGGGGCGACCAGGGAGCTGCCGAGGCCCACGGGGACCCGGTACCACTAGGAGCACACGCCAGGGCGGGCCAGGCATGCACACCCTGGGGTCAGGGGTGCTCAGGGTGGGGGTGGGGACACGCGGAGGGGCTTCAGAACTGTCAGCAGGACTTGGGGGCGGCCCTGTGCTCCTCAGGGGGTGCTGCTCGCTGCCCCTGCCCCAGGACTGGGTGCTAGGGGGTAGGGGCAGCTGAGAGATCTGCCCCAGAGGAGACACCACCAGGCGCCCTCTGCCCCTCGGGTCCCTTCTGAGCTCTGGTGGCCGCAGGAGACCTGGGGCAGGTCCGGGAGGGGCCGGGCAGGGTGGCTCCCACACTTTCAGGGCCAGGTGTCTGAGTGGCTGAGTCAGGCCTGCGCTCCCCACCTGTCCTTGCTCTGCCCAGCAGGGGGCCTGGGAGGGTGTCCCCTGCTGCCAGGACCCTGCCTGGCTGTGGGGAGCAGAGCCCCCCGGTGACCTTCCTGGACCTGCGTGTCCCGGCTGTGCTGGCGGCCTGACCCACCTGCCCTGAAAGCCGCCCCCTCCCTGGGCGTCCTGGGGCAGAGTCTTCAGCCCAGCTCCCCTCCTTCCTGGAAACTTTTCTTGGCAGGACCAGGCGATTTCAGAAACAAAGTCTGATGAGTCACGTTCCCAGCATTTCTGCTGGCTGTAGCCTGGGGCTCCCGAGTCTGTGTGGGGCACCTGGAGCCCGTCCTCCTGGGAAATGGGACACCCTGACAGAGAGGCGCACAGGGGACTGGGACTTGGGGCCACTACTGCATCAGCCCCTGAGGAAGGGCCCCTTCCTTGCCTCCGATGGCCACCTGCTGGCTACAGGAACCACCACTGTGTGGACATGAGCCTTGCACCCAGAGACCTCCCCCAGCCCTCTTACCAAGTCTAGCAACACCTCTGCTGTGTCTCTGTGCCACCATCTCCTCTGAATGGGCGGCTCCTCCTGGCTCCGTGCCTCCCCCACAGCGGTCCCCTTTGCAGCTGTGACGCAACCCCGAGGTCCCTGTTCATCGAGACCACCCGGCACCTGTCCTGCCCAATGGTGACCTGGGACCTCGGGGTCCCGGGTCTGCCGACCACCTCCCGACCCACCCTGGTGGCAGAGCCTGTGGGTGTTTGTCATCTCCCACGGGAGCTGCCATGGTCACAGCCGGTGCCGCTGACTGTCGTGTCCCTGGGCACATGCGCCCAGCTCCTGGCTCCGCAGGGTGTCCCCACAGAGCCCCTCCGTGTGAGGGGTCCCCTTCAGGGCTTGCTGTGACCCGAGCCCTGTGCGTTGTCTCCCTGAAAACAGCCCCTGTCTGCTCTGTGCCCAGACAGCCTGTCCACTGGGAGCGGGATTTTCAGGCGGCTGCGGTGGCCCGTCTCAGGGTCCCCTGAGTCCACAGTTGCTGTGACGCCAGCTGCCAGCCGAGTGTCACCCCGTCAGGCTCTTTGTCACTTGGATCTTGTGTTTGCTTTGCTGGGGTTCCACCGGGATGTGCTGAGCGTGGGTTCGCCCCTCTTTATTCTGGTGGAGAATGCTGGGTTCCTCGGGTCTGTGCGTTCCTGTCTCCCTGGGTCTTGGGAGATTCTCATCCAGTGCATTTTCACATCTGAGCCTCCCTCACTGCCCACGCCCTGCCCTTCCGGACCCCAGGGTGCGGGAGTGGAGCCCTCCCTCCATCGCGTCCTCACACTCGCCCGCCCGTGTCTGCCCCTCGGCCTGGGCGCTGCTGGCAGGAGGGTTGTTCCTCGTGCGCGTCCTCGGAGTGGGGCTGGGGGGCGGCTGCACAGGGACCAGACCCTGGGTGTCGGCGGGACCCCGCGTCCGCCCCCGCCCCCGAGTGTGCCCCTGAGTGTGCCCCTTGCTCAGGGCTCGGGCACTTCCAGGGTGGCTGGCCGGTTCCTGGGCAGATCCGCAACGGCACGTGTCACCGTGTCCCCTTCTGTACTGGACCGTGCACACTTACCATTGACCTCCAGGAGGTCACCGCTCGGCCGGCGTCTCACTGGGAAATGCCAGGGTCCAGCGCATCTGTCGCCTGAGGTTCCGCAGATCCTCAGCCACCTGTTCCTGTGCCCCGGGTGCCGGGCGGGCAGGTGGGTGCAGGCCTGGGCCACACCCCCCGAAAGGCTCCTCCGGGGTCCGAGGGCGCAGGACTCACCCACGGGCGATCCGAGGCTGAGATGGCCCTGTGTCTCTGGACGATTTCTTACGTTGTATCTCCTGCTGCACCTCCTCCTGCAAGTTCATACTCATTCCATGAATTTCTTTGTTCAGACTTAATTCTTCCATGCTTTTCATATTTAGTATTTGCACAAGTGTTTTTTCTGTTCTTCGTTGATGTTCACGGGTGGACCTTTTTCATCTTACAGCTTTTAGGAAAAGTTCCATTCATTCGTGCATCCAGCAGGGACTTGCTGAGTGAGCCCGGACTCGGGAAGGAGCGGCTGCAGGGGAGGACGCGTGGCCGGCCTGAGGGGCGTGGCGGCCCCAGGCTCACCTGTCCACCTGTCCCGTCCCCCCCCCCCCGCCCCGTCTGAGGGCTGGGGCCTGGCCCCACTGCTCTGGGGTTCCCTCTGGGTCCCCTCTGTCCCCCACCCCGCTGGACCAGCCACCCCAGCAGCTGCTGGGGGCCGGCGTGGCAGCCCTGCCTCCGTGCTGGAGCCCTGCTCCTCCCTTCTGTGGGGGGTGGCTTGTTCTTGGGACACCGGCCTGGGTGGGACCCTGACCCCGCCGTGGCTCCGGCCATTCTGGGCCTGGTTTCCTCCTCTTTCAGTTCCTTCTCCAGTGCACCTGTCTGGGAGGGACGCATCCTGGGGCTTTCTGGCGACAGAAGCAGGCACTCCCAGGCCACTTGGTGCGTCCCAAGCTCTGTATACTGTGCATGCCCTAATAGAGCTAATGCCCTCGGGAAGGCGGTAAGTGCTGCTGTTTCCCGCATCATGGGACAGGGAACGGAGACGCAGGGACGTTCACCACCTGCCCCTGGTCGCACAGCCTCAGAGCAGCAGAGCGGGCCTGGCCCCAGCCCCTCTGCCCCCTTTGCTGTGCTCCTCTCCACAGTGGCTCTCTAGCTCTGTATTCGGACGCAAACGAGACTCAGGAAGGTTTTGAGAGACAGATCAGAGAACTCGGGGCCCCCCTCCCCCCTGCCCAGAACTTCCTGTTGACGCCTTTTCTCAGCCCCCCGCCCCCGCGACCCAGACCAGCACTTGCCTTGAAGGGAAAACGCCTCAGCCGCTGTCCCCAGTGCGTCACTGGGGTCTTCCCAGGGAGGGTCCCCGGTCCCGCTGGTGGCAGCCCTTCCACGTGTGCTGGCTCCTCGTGATGGTGGTGGCCCCAGCGAGAGCACCCCTGCGGCTTCCCAGAGCCCGGCTCTCCGTGCAGTGCCGGGGGCCGGGGGAGGGGCGGCCTGAGGCTGCGCACCTCTGGCAACAGTGTTGCAGAAATGGAGCTGGGCCTTGTCAGCGCCCCTCTCGGGGAGCTGTGCTCCGTGACTCTCTCCATGGCGACGTGACCTTGAGCACCGGGCAGGGGTGGGTCTGTGGGGTGTCCCCCTGTAGAACCCCGGTTTTCGTGGCCCGTGGGAGTGATTGCACAGACACCTGGAGGCTGTGCGATGACGCTCGGGCCTCCCAAGCTGTGGCCCACAAACCCAGCCCGTGGTGGGGGGGGTTGTCTAGGGTTACTCCGGTGCCCTTTGCCCAGAGGTGATTTTCCACTTCCTCTGTCCTCCCTCACGTGCTGACGGGAGTGCGCTGTGCCCACGGGCTGTCCCTCCCCGGGGGTGTGCCAGCAGTGACCCGTTCAGAGCAGCGAGGACCATCCTCTACCCCTGGGCGGAGAGTCCAGGCCTCGCACCAGCTGCTGCTCCAGCCACTCCAGACTCCAGTGCTCCGAGGCGCCCCCCGCCCCCCACCCCCCACCCCCCACCCCCACCCCCACCCCCGTGGTGGTGGTGGTACTACTCCTCCCGCCACCCTGTCCAGTTCTTCAGATTCTGGGGCTGCAGGACGCCCCAGGCCCCTCCTGGACTCCTCCTGCCCAGCGGGCACAGCCATTGCTCCCAGGGGCCCTGGGCCTGTGCTGGAGGAAGGGCCTGGGGAGGGCAACCGGGGCCCTGGGGGGCTGCTTGCCTGCTGTCGAAGCTCCGAGGCCCCTCCGCAGAGGGCAGTGCACGTGCCTGTACTAGCCGGGCACACGCACGTGTCGCTGTCCTTGTGCCGGACCTACGTGGAGGGCCACACCCCCCGGCGGCCCCTGGGGATGGCCGCCCAGCCCTACAGGACCCAGTGCCTTTCTCAGCAGGGACAAGTCCCGCTCTCGTCACAGAGACGGGCGCGTCTGCTCAGTTCCCGTGCACATCTCGGAGCGTCAGGGTCCCGGGAGATGTCCCTGCGCGAGGCCAGGCGGGAGCTGCGTGCTCGGGTCCGCCGGCACCGCGTCCAGGGCGCCCGTCCTGCCCGCCCTCGGGAGCGGGTCCCCTGGAGCCCTGGCTCCCTCCATTAGGCAGCCCTCTGGGACGCTCCCCAGTCCTGACGCTCCACGGTGCTGGTTGGCTCCGTGCGTGTGAGCATGGGCAGCGTGACCTAGGCTCTGAGTCAGAGCAACGGGGCCTTGGGGACAGGGTCGGGGGTGAGCCCCGCCAGAGCCGCTGCTGCTCACTGCCCCCCTGGCTGCGAGTCTCCTGGGGACCCTGAGGTTTAGGAGATGCTCGCTGCTGGGGGAGGAAGGGCGTGGGCGTGCTTGTGGGAGTGAGGGCAGGCGGGCAGAGAGCTGTGTGGTGAGGGTTTTTTGAAGGCTGGGCGTTTAGCCTTGGCTGCTGTGGCTCCGTGGGTTGATCCCCACGGCCTGCAAACCCGACAGCCGCCAGTTTGATTCCCAGTCAGGGCACAGGCCTGGGTTGCAGGCTGGGTCCCCAGCTGGCTGTGATGTTTCTCTCCCTCCCTTCCCCTCTCTGGTAAAGTAAGTGCATAGAATATTGTTGGGAACCGCCCTGACTGGTATCAGAGACTGAAACCCCCACGTAGCTAAGGCTAAGGGAACGCCCTTGGAACCGTAAGCCAGCAAGGAGATAAAAGCTAATCTTCCTGGCAGGAATGCTGCTTCTGCTGCTTTATTCATGACTGAACCCCAAAAAGCTTGGTCGGTTAGCCAAAGACGGGTAAGATTCCCCACGGGGGAAACGACCTAAGCCAGGCACGATCACTTTGGGAGGCCCCCCCCAAAAGAAGGACTTGGGGGGCTGCAGCAAAAGGGGGTGATGGACCCTCGCTCCTCGGCTCTGACATAGCCTGAGTTTTCAGCGTCTGGGAGAAAATCTCCTTATCTCTTGGTTGCCTTAGTTCCCTTGCTCCACCTAAGCCTGAAACAATAACAGGGTGGTGCAGCTCGGTACTGAGAAGTGCGGATTTCCCGGGGTGATCAGGCCTAAGAAAGAACATGTAAATTACTGTGAAACCTTCTTTGTTTAGAATGCTCTCAGTTGAATGAGAAGGGTCCAAGGAGGAAGTTAGTTTGTTCCTCAGTCTTACAGCTCTTTGACCCCCAACTAAATAGACCGGCAGAGTTCTTTGTTTTCTATAGTTCCTTACTTCCCCTGGTGAGTGCTGTACTTTACCTGAATTATTATGCAAAATGAGCCCAATAAAAGCAGGTATGGACGGTAAATCAGCGCGCTCCCCACTAGGGGGGGTGGCCATTTCTGTCCCTACTTCCCCACAGAAACTAGTTTGTCTCTGTGCATGTGTTGTTTTTTCTCGCGTGTTTATTGTCGAGCCATCCACAGCGCTCCGTGGTCACTGCTGGCCGGTGACCCACGCGCAACAGAATATCAACGGAGAAAATGAAGGCTGGGGGTTAGAGGAGGCTCAGGCAGGGTGGCAATAGCAGACTGGCCATCTTTATGCAGATGTGCCAGCATGAGATCACTCCCTGCACTTCCTGTGTGCTGGGCGTGGTCAGCAAATGGCACTGATTGGATTTCTGCTCTTGTCTCCCCGAGTGGGCGGTGGGAGCTGTTGGCCCTGTGGGTGTGACAGGGGACTCAAGACTTGGAAAATTTTAGCTTAAGGTAAAAAGCTGTAAGTCTAGCACGTACTGTGTATGTTAAACTTTTGTTTGAGAAACTACACATAAGGCCCATCCTGGCTCCTGGGGAAAACAGCCCACCTCCTGGGGACACTGAGGAAGATTAAGGCCTGGGGACATCGGAACCTTTGTTCCAGGGAGAGCAGAGGACCACCCCACCCCTTGGGAGCAGCTAACTGCCCAGGACAGGAATGCTGCAGCTTCTGAATCTCGAAGCCCTCACCCCCACCTTGTGTGTCCTCCCCCACCCCCTTACAAAAGATCTGGCCAGGAAAGAGAAGGGAAGATGGGTTGTTAGGGTCTGAACCCGCCATCTTCTCAGACCGCTGGCCATCTGAATAAAGCCCCGTAAAAGATTCATTCACTGGCATTGATTATTGGCTTTGGCAGTGACAGGCGGCCCAAACGCCGGTGTCTTTTCTGGTTACGGTTGGGGTGAAGGGTAAACCATTGACTCCTAAGTGTCCTCCTGTGACGGGACATAGCTGAACAGCAGCCGTTGTCAGGTAGGCGCTGACCGGCCGCTGTTCCCGGACAGCAGCCTTTCCCCGGGAAGCAGTCTCGTGCTCACAAGGGCGAAACACTGACCTTCGCTTCTGCTTCTGTGTGCTTGCTTTTAGCAGTTGCTCCCCCTCCATTTTTGCCTTGTAACAAGCACATAAAGGAAGCTCCAGCTTGAGCTCATGGCCCAGAATTCAGATTTTTTATCTCCTCTGGGTCCGAATGCGTGAACAAGCCCCACTTCGAAAACTCCGAGGCCGTCTGAGTGTTCTTTTCCGTAACACTTGCTGGAGGGGAGGTGGCATTTCCCAAATGGCTGCAAAGTGCTCGTTGGACTGCCTGTCTCACTGTCCCTCTTCCGCTGTCCTGCCCTCCTCCATGGGACCAGAGAGGGCGAGGGAGCGTCTCGGGGGCCGGGGTGGCAGCGGGTGGAGGGGAAACCACTTCCCTGCAGCGGGACCACACAAGGTCACAGGGAGAGCAGCTTCCTCCCCAGAGCTTCCAGCCAGGGGCAGGCACAGAGGCCCAGGGACCTAGCCTCTCCTCCCCCTCCCCCTGGATTCTTGGAGGAGGGAGCATTGGCCTGAGCTGTCTGTCATTTGTGTGACCAGAGTGGTCCCTCCTGTCTCTCCATTCTTCCTGGGATGCCCCCAGTCTGCATTCCTGGTGAGCCCTGGGTCTCTGTCTGAAGATCTCTGGGAAGTGGAGAAATCTGTGCCTGAAAAGTGAGGGTAGACCCACTGTGGTGTGGATGGGGCGGGCGCTCAGGAGTGGGAACATCAAGAAGCCTACTAGGTAACAACTGTGAAAAGCTGTTGTTTCAGGAACTGCAGGTAGGACCCAACCTGTGGTGAGGAGAGCACAGCCATTGACCTTTGTCCTCCAGGAGAGACCTGGAGCCATCCAGGTGGTTTCCCAGCCCTGGGGTGCCAGGGACAGACAGAGGACTGCCCGGGCCCCAGCCCATGGCTCGGAGCAAGAACCCTGCACTTTGCTTTCATCCAGTCTTCCCTGAATTGGACACCCCTCACCACACTTTGGTCTCCATTCTAAGAGGTTGGCTTGGAAGGAAGGTGGGCAGTGTGTCAGGGCACAAACCCTGGGCCTCCTCTGACCCCAGCCAGTTGAATAGAGCACCCGGAGACCCCACCCCTGTCTCTGCTCATTGGTTCTGGCAGGTGACCGGCAACTCGAAGGCTGGCTTTTTGGTTCCAACGTGAACATCTTACTCATCCAGAGACCCTGGGTCTTTCCATTTCCTTATCAGCACTCGAGAACGTTTGTTCATTGCATTTGCGGGGAGAGAGAGAGAGAGAGAGAGAGAACCACTGATTGCTGCCTTCCCACCCAAGCCCCGAGAGGACGTGGAACCCACAACCTACCCAGGCGCCCTGACCGGGAATTCCAACAAACTGAGCCACACGGGCCAGGGCCACTCTGGGCCTTTTTCCAGGAGAGGCTCTGGGCCCAGCTGACTTCAGTCCGGGGCCTCACCACCCCTAGGCCATGAGGGGAAGGCCTGCCAGAGAGGGATAGGGGAACTGGGGGCCTCTCCTGGGTCCCTCCAGGAGCAGCCTCTGAAGACCTGGAGAAAGATTTGGAAGCAAACAAGGTTGTTTGATCGTCAAAGCAAAGCTCCACTGCCAGGGACCAGCACATCTCCAAGGCCTGGTCCTTGTCAGCGCGGGTCCCCAGGGCAGGCACCCATTCCAGGCCCAGCCACCCTCAGCCTGCCAGCCCGCCCAGCACACAGCCGGGAGTCACGTGGGCCTCTGGTCAGAAACAGCTCCTTTGCTTTCCTGGACAAAGTTCTGTTTTCCCCTCGTTTGGGATTGTTTCCCTTCCCACTCCTGCAACTTCCTGGACTTGAACTCAAGAATTGGAGCCCAGGTTCTTTGACTCTCAGCTCGTTGAGGGAAAAGATCCTTTATTTTCTGCACTGGAGTTGCCAGACAACGTTGTATTAGTCTCGGGCGTGCACCCCAGTGTGATCGGCAGAACTGAGCGAGCACCCCCAGAGACCCAGTGCCCAGCGACACCATCCTTGGTGCCCATGGGACTGACTGTGTTCCCTGGGCCGCACCTGACACCCCGGGACTGTTTGTCATCCCGACCAGTGCTTCCGGTCCCCTCACCTTTCTCAGCGGCCCCGAACCCTGCCCCTCTCCCCGTATCTGCGGTCCTCTTCTCTTCTCCTTGTTAGACTCCCCCACAAATGGGCTCGTGTGACTTTGGTCCTTCTCGGGCGTATTTTGCATGGCCTGATGCCCTCTGGGTCCATCTGGGCTCTCGCAACTGGTTTCCCCTTTCTGCAGGGCCGAGCCCCGTCCGTGGTCTGTCTGCTCCGCTTCGCACGCTCTCCTCTGCCCCGGGCAGCCTGCTTGCTCCCTTCTGGGGGCTGTTTAAGCGCTGCAGCGCACACGTGGTGCCTAGGTCTCCTCGAATGCGTTCCTCCAGCCTGATCGTCAGCAGTGGAACTGCCGGGTCCTTCTTTGCCTCTTGTCACCGTCTGAGATACAGTGCATTTCCTGTGGCACGAGTATTGGTACCCCAGCTTTTTTTTTGTCTGTTCCCAATGTCATGAAATATGTTTTTCCACTCTTTTCCTTCAGTCTGTGTATGTCTATTTTTTAAAAGATTTTAGTTATTCACTGTTAGAGGGAGGGGAAAGGAGGGGAAAGGAGAGACACAGTGAAACACGGATGTGAGAGAGAAACTGATGGAGGACTCAAGAGTTGGAACATTTTAGCTTAAGGGAAATAGTTATAAGCCTAGTGAGTCATGCATATGTTAAAGCTTTTGTTTCATGGGTGGGTGGCCTGGAATGGGAGTAAAAGGCAGAAAACTGTAGTTCAATAGTGATGAAAATAAAATTTAAAAATTTAAAAAAGCTTTTGTTTCAGAAACCACAGATAGATAAGGCCCACCCTGTCTCCGGGGAGACTGCGGCCTCCTGGGGTACCGCTAGAGACTTCCGCCTGTGGTCAAGTGGAGACATCTGCGCCCTTGTGTCCCGGAGACAGTCAGACCAGCACCAGCCCCTGGGAACAGCTAACTGCCCGGGGCAAGAATAGCACTGTTTTTTTCCCACCCCCTGCTTTTCGAAACCCCTCAGCACACTTGGTCCTCTGTGATAAGTCTGGCCTGGAAAGAAAATATAAGATGGTCTGTCAGGGTGTGAACCCACTGTCTTCTCAGGTCGCTGGCCATCTGAGTAAAGTGCCCAGAAAGATTCAATCCCTGTGTCTGTGCCTTAGGTTTGGCAGTGACGGTGGCCCAAACGGAAGTGTCTTCTCTGGTTTCAAAGCATCAGGGGTTGCCTCTGGACCAGGACCCACTGGGACTGAACCCACAAGGCAGGCCTGGGCCCCGAGAGGGCGTGGGCAGGGTGGAACCCATGACCTTTAGCTTTGCAGGACCTTCAACCACCTGAGCCCCAGGGGTCAGCGCTGTGTGTGTCTGTGTGTTTGAGGTGTCCCCTGTAGACAGCCTTCGCAAGGGTATGGACTGCTATCCCTTCAGCCCCCGCCCACGCGGGTCTTGATTTGCACAGTAAACTCTCCCCAGACAGCGCATACGGGGAAGGGGCTTCTGTTCCCAGCCCGGGATCTGAGCTGCTGCTGGCTCAGCCTCCGCGGGGACCGTCTGTGCGCTGCATCCCGGTGGTCCCCCCTTTCCAGCGCCCCACCCGCTGCGGCGCGAGCTGGCGGCGGCTCCGCTGGAGGCCGCGGGGGCCGGACCAGCTGGAGCTCCTCTGGCGAACACTGAGCTCGTCCACGTCCGGGGAGACGGAAGCAAAAGCTGCCCCCGCCGTCCCTGGGCCGCGAGGACAGGTCCGTCTGGCCGCTGCCGGGTCCTCCTCGCCTCCCCACCCTCCAGTCCGCCGCCGCTTTGTCTCTCGCTGTCCCGGCAGCTGCCAGGTGAATTACGACGACGGGGAGGAGGGGCCCACCATTCCCGGAGCCAGCGCGCTCTCCACGCCCCCCTAGGAACCGCAAGTCCGCCGCTCCCTCCCCAAACCCACCCCGCGCACGTCACTTCGGGGAAACAGAAAACAGCTCCGGGGGAAGGCGGGGCGACTCGGACCGAACAGCCGCGCCCCAGTCCTGGCCACGCCCCCCCGCCTCCACCCCCGCCCCCTTCCCTGCCGCGCGTACCCCGAGCCCCCGCCCCCTCCTCGCGCGGTCTCCCCTCCACGCTCGCAGCCCTCCAGGCCAGCCGGGCCCACCTGGTGAACCTGGTCCAGCCCCTGGCACCGGCCCCGCCCAACCACAGAAGCCCCCGTCCTGCCCCCAACCCAGCTCCTTGACCCGCGCCCCTGCCCCCCGGGATCCTCTCCCGTCCTCGGGTGCGGCGCCCCAGCCGCATCCCCCCCGCGGCCTGGAGCGTCCCGGGTCTAAAGCACGCGGTTTCTCCGGCACCTTCTGGACCACCGTGACCCAGCCCCGGCCGCAAGTACAGGGTCTGGTCTGGTCCCGGGGACTTCTGCACGGCCTCCGTGGCGCGCCGGGAAACGGGGCCCCCTCCCGGCACACAACACCAGCTCTCGGGTGGCTCAGGCCCGGTCGGCCGCCCGCGGGGGCACGTGCGCACCCGGAGCAGCGAGGCCGCCAGCCACGCGTGGTCCTGCGCTGCCCCCTGGCGGCGTCCGGGCAGACAACGACCGCAGGGCCTGTGCGATGCAACGCGAGGGGGCGCGGAGTGGGATCCCCGCGGGGAGACGTCACCAGATCGGTGCCGTCAGTTCCCCGGTCCCAAAGACAGGGAGGGGCGTTAGACCCCGCAAGGCCCGAATTCTGACTTCATCCGGATGCTGTCCCAGAGTGGTCCCCACCGCGTTTGTGATGAGACTGAAGTCCAAATTAGGACCCGCTTTAACTAGGGCCCGGAAGACGAGTGGCTGGACCCAAACGTGGTGGTTCTTGGTTTAACCTGTGGCTGTTGACCCCAGGCACTGGGGACGACCCACAGAGATGGCGGAGGTCAGTCCTGGACCTGCCCCTGGCGGCCTGAGGTCAGGGCCAGCGTCCCTAGGGAGGGATCGCTGCCTTTGCCTGGGGTCCTCCAGCGCTGCCCATCAGTCCCCCAGGACACCCGCGTCTGAGAGCTGCAGGACACATACCCCCAAGAACAGCCTGCCTTTGTTGAACAGCCAGCGGCCAGCAGGGCGGGAGCAGGTGCCGAGAGTTCAGGCGGACCCCTCCGCTGCCACCCACCCCCTTGAAGAGGAGGTTGGGTGAGTCCCCACAAGGGCTGGGAACACGCAGGCAGGAAGGTGCAGGCTGAGTCCCCAGGGAGCTTTAGGTGAGGCAGGGTAAAGAGGGAGGAAGAGGGAAGCAGGGTGCTTTCAGAGCCTGTGAGGCGGGGAAGCTGTCTGAACTGAGGCGAGGGGAGGCCGTGCCAAGGACCCTGCCAGGAGGAGGGGGGTGAGAGCCCAGGCCGGGGACGAGGTAGGGGGAGAGGCGTAGGACCGTCTCCAGTCCCTCCCAGTAGCAGCTTGAGACACGCCCTTCCCTGGCTGGCGGGGAGGAGCGGCTGGGCGCAGGGACAGAGGCAGCCCTTGGGCCACTTCGGGGCCCCGTGGCTCTCACGGCTGTCCCTCAGGACACACTCGGCCGCAGAGCTCTGGGGTCCTCTAAGGCCCGAGGAGAAGGCGTGGTGGGAGGTTCTGGATCGAGGTCCCCCCGGACAGGGTGGGTCGACTTGCACCCAGATGCCTTTCTCTCCTGTTCGGGGAGAGCTTTTCCTGGGTGGGACGGGCTGACGGTTGTTCCGGCTGGGAGACGAGGGTGCAGGGCGACTCCTGCGGCACCCACGCCCTGCCCCTCACACACGTGGTGAAAGCAGGTGCGACCTCCGACCTCCTCAGCAGCCTGGCCGGGACACTCAGCGAGGCCACCTCATGGAAAACAAGCAGGGCCCGAGACCTCGTGGGGAAATCTTTCTTTCTTTTTTTTTTTTTTTTAAGATTTTATTTATTTGTTTTTAGAGAGGGAAGGGAGGGAGATAGAGAAAAACAGAGAAACTTCAATGTGCGGTTGCTGGGGGCCATGGCCTGCAACCCAGGTATGTGGCCTGACTGGGAATCGAACCTGGGACACTTTGGTTCTCAGCCCATGCTCAATCCACTGAGCTACGCCAGCCAGGGCTGGGAAATCTTTCTAATTAGCTCAGTGATAATCCCTTGGAGATCCCCAAGCTCCTTTGCGCCTTGAGCCTGAATTGTGCCGGACAGTTTGGAAGGTCCCCAGGACCTGGAATTCTTGACTCAGATAAGGTCAGGGGCCCTGGGGGCCGGGGTCCAGGGAGGTGGCGGAAGGCCGGTGCTCTGGAGTCACCAGGAAAACGCAGGAACTGGGGGCCAGCCTGTGGCTTTGTGCTGCCCTGGCCCAGTGTCTGTGCAACGGGGGAGAGTGAGTGCCTTTCCTTCCGAAGGCTGGGGAGGGCTGACAGGACAAAGAAAGACCACGCTTCCGGAAGGGAGAAGCCCCTGGCCCTCGGAAGCGTTCCGCACGCTGAGCGGTGGCGCTGGCCCGGCAGCCCCCGTGCACACCGTCCTCCAGCACCCAGTCCCTGTTCTGTGACACGGGGACAGACGCCCTGCCCGCCGCGCTGGTGCTGCAGGGGCCCCGCAAGCCCAGACCGCCGGGCCAGGCGCCTCCCAGCGCGCCCTGTCTGCCGGCCCCAGGGTAACCGCCTGGCGCTACCAATGTTTGGGGCTGGCTGGCCTCTGTGGGGCGCTGTCCCAGGCACTGTGGGAACCCAGAAACATCGCTACCCTCCACCCCAACATGTTGGGGACATTCCCCCACCCGACTGTGACCACCACCTCGTCTCCAGCCACGGCCAGCTGTCCCCGTGGGGACAGCCAAAGACCCAGAGCCCAGCCTGTGCTTGGCACTGTGTCTGGCTCCTTCCCCAGAAGGGGGCGCCTCGGGCTCAGCCCTGACGAGCTGGGCTCTTCCTGTCCTGTCCTGCACCCAGCTGGGCCGCCCTGCGTGAGGGCTAGCCAACCCTTCCTGAAGGAATGAGCGAGCCCACGGACCTTGGGGTGTGAGGCCCAGCAGCAACTTTGTGGAGCGGGCCCGCGGGGTGCCAGGCGCTGGGTGCCGAGGGCGGCCACCTCCAGGTGGGATCCTATGAGACTCTGTCAACCTCCCACACTGGACGGGAGCCCCTCCCCCGTGACCCGCAGGCCTACCCAGCTCCCGGGTTACAGCCACTTGCCAGGGCTCCTCCCTGTTGTGGCTGACCTTGGACTCTGGGCCACCGCCCAGCCCCATCGCCCAGGCGGGAGGCAGGCCAGGGCAGGGACCAGTCTGTCCCAGTTGTCCCGGGGGGCCCGGGGGTGTGGGGGGGGCCAAGCTTACCTCGTCCTTCACTCTGTGCAGAAGAGAGCACAAACTCACAGAAACCAAGTTGGTGTAAAAGGGAGTGTTTACTCAGAGTGAGGGAAAAGAGGACAAATTATAAGTTTAAAACTCGGAGAAATCCCACAAACACACAAAGTGTGGAGAACAACATAATGTTTTCATTCATCAGCTGCCCGAGCCATCCCATAATACCGGTTCCTGCCTTGTTTGGCCGCTTCCTCGGAGGTGACCTCCGTGTGCGACAATCGACACCGTGTCCCCCAGAAGGACTGGAGCAGGGGTCCCCACCCCCCGGGCCGAGGACCCAGGCCCAGTCTGTGGGCTGTTAGGGGCCGGCCGCACAGCAGGAGGGCAGCGGCGGGAAGGCGAGGGAAGCTCTGCTCCATTAGGGCCTGAGCGCCACCTGCAGTCCCCCGCCGCACCCCCGTCCGTCCGCGGAAAACTGCCTACCCTGGAGCCGGTCCCTGCTGCCGGCAAGGCCGGGCCGGCCGCTGGAGGCCTTTCCTCCGGCAGAGTTGACTGGGATCTGCTTTCCTTCAGCCGCGGGGACCGCCCGCACTGCTCAGGGCACACGGGAAGCTTCCTGCGCTCAGAGCAGCAGGACATGGTATCAAGTCCAACACACAAGGTTCGTGTTTCAAAGTAACTTCGAATCCTGTGCCGTGTGCGGTCGGCAGCACTTTCTCGGGCTGGCGGGGCCCCGGCGGGGGCCCCGGCTCTGCCCCCGCCGGGCCCCTCCCTGCCGCAGGGCCGCACCCATCCCCCAGGGGGCCTGCACCTGCACCGTCAGCTCTGCGCCAGAGGCACGCTTTGTGCCTGATCTTCACGCGTGAAGGTGACCGAGTGAGGACACGGAAGTCACTGCCACCGAGTGACAAGTTCAGTGACAGGTTCCTCTGCGGGGAGCCCCTGCCAGGCCCAGGGCAGTCGTGTGTTCTCGGGAGAGGCTGGGAGGGCGAGGACCGGGGCGTCCCAGCACCGCCCCGGGAAGGCGACCCGAGTGTGGCCGGTGAGCCGGTCAGGTTTGCAACGAGGAAGCCAAACGGTCCCCCCTCACAGGCGACAGCGCCGGGGGACGGCCCGGCGGCGCTGCAGACCCCCTTTGCGGGAACAGGCAGGCAGTTTGGCAGAGCTGTGGGACGCGCGCTCCGTGGGCCGCTCGGCTGTCGCTGCACACGTCAGCACCTGTGTGGGGGAGTGGAGTGTCACTCACGCTGCAGGAGCGAGGCCCGGCCTCACCCTGAGGGGCCGGGAAGCACTGCCAGCAGGCCAGGAGACGCCACCGAAGGCTGGGCCCCTGCTCTGGACGTGGGGAAACAGTTCTCCAGCAAGACGCAAAAAGCACCACCCCCTCACGGGAGAGCCTGACCATGCCGTGCACACTAAGCGGTCTCTGCACCAGCGACACTGGTCAGAGTGAACCCAGCCGCGGGACAGTGACGGGGGCAGCCCAGGGAGCTGGCAGAGCCACGGTGTCTGGAGCGGTGAGGACAGGACGATGGGCCACAGCCTGGTCAGAACAGTGGGTCAGAGAGCTTGACCGGGAACCTCATGGAGGAGGAACCAACCCCGAGTGGCTGACGGGACAGGCTGGGCTCAGCGTGCGGCAGTCAGGGGCCCACAGTCGGCCCACGGGAGGTGCCGCCCCAGGATCTGGGCAGCCGCCTCGCCCTGGCCCACGGCACAGCGTGGCCATGAGCCCCGCGGGAGGACAGCACGGACATCCACGCCAGGGGGAGAAATGTGGACTGCGGGGCCAGCGGGTCTGCTCCCAGGTCAACACCCCAAAGAGACGGGGCCTGGGCTGCTGACCACGGCCACCGTCCTCGGCCCACAGCAGTGTGACCCTGCGGGCGCTGAAGCTGCGAAGGACCCCACCCCCACCCCGGACCTGGCCCCACAAGGTCTGTGTGAGCCGGTCCTCCGCAGCGACTCCCGGAGCCGGCTGGCGGCATCTCACGTGGGGCGGGAAGGCCCCGCCTGAGTCCACACAGAGGCTGTCACGGTCTGGGTGTGGGGACCCTTGGCAGCGGTGGCCCCACACGGGCCTGGCGGCGGGAGTGGGGGCGCTTGGATGACACAGCGCAGCACCCCATCCCCACAGCCTGCTCCTGACATCCTCACTAAACCATCTGTTTCCTTTTTTTGAAGATAATCTTCTGAGGTCTCAGAAGAACTTGAAAATGGCCATAACGAGACCCCCACAGTGAGGCTCTCCCCGCGCTCTGGGGACCACGTGCCCGAGCGGGGACGACACCCCAGGTCAGAGCACAGTGCCCCGGGGCAGCGCCGCCAGCCCCGCAGCCCTCCGGGGCCCGGCTCCTCAGACACAGGGCCCCTGCCCTGCGCCCCTCGCCCGTGGCTCCGAGCCCACGGGGACGCAGCCACGCACGCCGACCGTGGTCGGAGGTTCCAGACCGGAGCGTCCCAGCCGCCTGCAGGCTGTCCCCAGGGCAGACGCCGGGCTGCAGGCCCACGCCCCGACCCGGGTCTGCGGCAGGGACCCAGCAGCTGTGATGAGGCCCCACCTGGTGCTGGCGACAGTGCCAGTCACGGACCTGCTGTGACGACCTCCGCCAAGGAAAAACGTAACATTTAAAGTTAAAATTAAAAATAAGACAAAGGCAGTCTACCTATCCAATCTGATTAAGTACAAGCTCACCAGATCTCCCCGCGAAGATGGAACCCAGGGCACCTGTTTGCTCACCTGGGAGGGGCCCCTTGCAGGACCTGGAGCAGAGCAACGCTCAGGCTGGGTCCACCCTGGAGGATTGGGCCCATAAACGTCTACCAGACACTCCTTTCCTCCACACTCCCGGGTACCACCCCCTTTACCAATGCACAAACTGCAGGAAATAGGCACTTCCGAGAAATCAGAATTACCCCGGAGAGGGAGGGGCCCGGAGCTCTGTCCCTGCACATAAAACCACCCTGCTCTGGGCTCTGCTTCAGGAGGCTTCTACCTATTTCACTTGAGACCTCACCGGCTCCCCAGTTCCAGAGATGATCAAGGGGGAACAGGAGATGGCGAACTGGGGGACTCCCCAGGGCCCAGGACCCGTGGTGTCCACCGTGGTCAACATCCAGACTGAGACCGCCGTGCCCGACCACATCGTCTGGTCCCTGTTCAACACGATCTACTTCAACGTCTGCTGCCTGGGCTTCGTGGCGTTAGCCTACTCTGTGAAGGTGGGTGGGTGCGTGTGGGCCCCCAGGGGTCCTGCTGCCCACAGGAGGGTGGACCCATAGCAGGAGCAGTTTTCTGAGTGTGAGTCAGGTGGGGGCTCCTTCTCCGTGATAGTGTGAGGGGGCTACACGCACACGCCTGCCTTTGGGAGGGTCTGCACCGTGCCCAGGGCCTCTCCTTTCCATCCCAGTTGGAGAAATCAGGTCCTTCACACAGCAGACCCAGACCTCATGTCCGGTCCAGAAACAGAAAACAGTCCTCATTGGGCAGGGGGAGGGCTCTGGGCGGGGACCAGCAGGGCAGGACCTGGGTCAGAGCCGCTGGCTCTCCCCAGCTCCGCTCCAGGCCCCTCTGACCGTCTCTCCTCCCCCAGTCCAGGGACCGGAAGATGGTGGGCGACGTGATGGGGGCCCGGAGCTACGCGTCCACCGCCAAGTCCCTGAACATCGCGGCCCTGGTCCTGGGCCTCATTGTGGTCGTAGTGGGCATTGTTGTTTTGGTGTTGCAGGCAGTCACCTTGGCAGCAATGCTGGCCAGGCAGAACCACAGAGGCCACTCCTAGGTGCTGCCCTTGGCCGGGGGACCACGTCCTCCCCACCCCTCCCGGCCTTGCCCCCGCCGCCCACCCCTCCACACAGCGCTGTGCACGGATGTAGCTGTCCCCACTGAACCCAATAAAGTGCCCTTGGATGTGATGATGCCGACGTTTCCTGGGCCGCTGCCCCTGCTGAGTGCCCAGCCTGCCCCTGAGACTGAGCCCACCACCCACACCCTGGCCCACCTGCTTGCTGCTCTGAGGGGGGCCCAGCTCTTTCTCAGATGTTCCTGGTTTCTGGTCTCCGGCTGGGAGCAGCAGCTGGGACAGGGCCCTAGGGAGGGGCTTGGTCCTTCCCAGTATCTGAGCCCTGATCTGAGGGGGGCTGGGTCCAGTTCACCCTGGGCCCTGAGGACAAGCCTCCCTGACCCCGGGCTGGCCGGGAGCAGGGGTGAGTGCTGCAGACTGGTGCCCTGGGAGGCCATGGTGTTTGCAGGTCCGGTGCAGGGTGGAGCCCGGCCCCATAGCCCCCTCCTGGGTGGTCCCGCCATGGCTGTGCTTCCCCCAGCCCACCAGCTCTGTCCTTGCTCCCCCTCAGGGGACAGCAGCAGTGGTGTGCTGGCACCAGGGAGGGACGGAGCAGGCAGCCCTGAGGGACAGAAACCCTGAGAGGAAGGACCAAATCCTCCCACCAAACAGGCTGGGCCTGCTGGCTGGAGCCTCTGCCAGTGTCCCAGAAGGGCCCCGCAGCCTTTGGGGACCCCCAGGCGTGGGCTGGGAGCTTTTTCCAGGGCCACTGATGCACATGGGGCCTGGGGCTGTCCTCAGCTTGACCCATTCCCTGCCGGCAGACCCTGCAGCCACCACGGAGAGGCTGGGGAAGTCGGGGGGCCACAGGCTGGTGTTGGGGGATGAACCCGTCTCCCCGTGAGCCTTGCCCTTTGGGGACCTGGGTTCACTGGGGCTCCAGCTGTGGGGTGAGGTCAGTCCTGCTAGCTGTGGTCTGGGGGCAGCATCTCTTCCCCCTGTGGTCTTGTTGGGTCCTGCCGCACGCACACTAGGAAGATCCTGACCCTGGTCCCCTTCCCCACACCCTGTTCCAGCCCGTGTGGAGCCCTGAGTCTGGGGCCTAAAGAGGGCTGTGCGTGTCTGCAATAGGCCTTGCCTATCAGGAGGGCGCCCCTGTCCCCAGGGGTCCCACGAATGAGCAGGAGGGGGGTCAGGCCCAGGGAAGGACAAGGGAGGGGCGCCCTCACGTGGCTGCGACCCCGCTCCCCCCCCCCCCGACCCCCGGGTTGGTAGTACGTCTTCTGCGGGGCACCGGTCGGGACGTGCACTCAGCACTGCAGCAGCCCGCATCTGAGCGGCTGCGACTTGGGACAAAGACGCCGCTAGGCCGGAGACCTTCTGCCGCGGCCCGCAGACCAGCCGCGCTCTGGAGCTTTGGGAAAATTGCGCGGGCGCCTGAGGCTTCACGCAGGCGCAGTGCAGGCCCGTCCGAAGGGGCTGAGTGCGGTCCGTTGGGCTCCCCACGGCTCAGCCCACAGCCCCGAGTCCTGGGAGCCGCCCCAGCATCTCCGCCTGGAATGTGGGTGGACGAGGGTCACCTTCACCCAGGTGGGCGTTTCCAGGATGGTAGGCGGGGTGGTCTCCAGCCTGGGTTCAGAGGGCTGTGGGACCCGACGGTGGGCCAGAAGGGGCGGGGCCTAGCCTGCGGGCGAACAGAAAGGGGCGGTGCACGCGTGTGGGCGGGGCCAGACCTAGGCGGAGGGATTCACAAGTGTCCCTGCGGCGCTCTCCTCTCCTCTCCTCTCCTCTCCTGTCGGGCGAGCCCCTCCCACGTCTATGCCAGTGTTTTCGGGACACAGAGAGGCTGGTCTGCCAGCGTCCCCTGTGCAGGACCATCTTCCCTGACCTGACCCCTGTCCTGCTCAGACGTGGGGCCGCGGGGGACAGCCTGAGATCCTATGGCTTATCCTCAGGTCCCCAGCCGGCCCGGCCCCGGAGCGTTAGTGCGCTGCTGTTGCGGGCAGAAAGGAGGTGGGGGTGAGGGTGTGCAGCGTCCACAGCTGGGGCCCTGGGCACAGGGAGGAAGTGGCAGTCCGGGCGGGCCCAGCTCCCAACCCTGCTGTCCCGCTGGTATCCGCTGGGTCTGCCCTGGCCATCCCTTAGTGCCCGACATCTGGAAGCCTTGAGAGACCCAGGTTCGGAGCTGACTTCCAGCTCAGGGAGCTTATGTCCAGGTTGGGGCTGGGTTTCTCTTCCACCTGAAGAGCAGGGAAATGCAGGGCTGTCTTGCCAGGTGACCTGTGGACTCCCGGAGTCACGCCCCCTGCTGCCTTCTGGGGCTGATGGGGGTGTTCAGGGCTGAGGGTGCTCTGAAGCAGGGCCTCTGTGCCTCAGATGCTCCCACTGGGTCAGGGCTCAGACCTCTGGGAAGGAGGGACCCCACCCCTAAGTTTTCCCTTTTGTTGCCCCAGCTGGAGCCCAGGTGCAGGTAAGGCCTGAGGACAAGCGCCACCCCACTGCCAGGGCAGCAAGCAGGTGGGACCGGGTGTGGGGTGGGCTCAGGCTTAGGACAGGCTGGGGCTCTCACGGGACCCCTCCCCAGGTGAGACCACAACATTGTCAGGTGCATGTCCTTTATTGCATTCGGTCGGGGACACACGTGGGTATGAACAGCTGTGAAGAGGTGACAGCCTCAGGCTATGGGCAGCCACCAGAAGCCTCCTCACTCTTCGTGACGTTGTAACAACTGTGTTGAGTAGTTACAGCCGGGTAGTTGCCTTAATTATAATGAAAATGATGAACAGAATGAGACCACAGACCAGGGCCGCAATGTTCAGTTTCTTGGCGGTGGACGCATACTCCTGGGCCCCAACCATGTCACGCACCCTCTTCCGGTCCCTGGACTGGGGGAGAAGAGACAGTCAGGGGGGCCTGGAGTGGAGCTGGGGAGAGCCAGCGGCTCTGACTCAGGTCCTGCCCTGCTGGTCCCCGCCCAGAGCCCTCCCCCTGCCCTTCAGGCAGATCAGGACCCCCCTCTGCCTGTTCCCTGGAGCCCGAGCAGGTCCGAGCCAGGGGTTCCCTCCCTCAGAGCCCCTCAGCCTCTCCAGGTTTTCCGGGGCACCTCCTCCCCCTGCCCTGGCCCCTCTGCTGGCCTCACCCCACCAGGGGTCAGGGCGTCGGAGCCCCTTTATTCTTACTGAGAGAGCTAATTTCTGGCATGGTCAGTAGGGAATTACTTGGAGTCCTGGGGACCAGGGCTGACCCTGCCACCCCCATGTCCCCGGCACAGACTCACTGTGACTTGTACTCGCCCATGTGCACACACCCAAGGGCTCCCCATCCCAGAGCCCTGTGGGCAGGGGGACCCCTGGGGGCCCACACACACCCACCCACCTTTATGGAGTAGGAGAACGCCACCAAGCCCAGGCAGAAGACGTTGAAGTAGATGGAGCTGAGCAGGGACCACACGATGTGGTCGGGCACAGCGGGCTCTGTCTGGATGTTGACCACGGTGGACACCACGGGTCCTGGGCCCTGGGGCGCCCCTGTGATGACCACCTCGTGTTCCTCCTTGATCATCTCTGGCTTTGGGGAGCAGGTGTGGTCTCAAGGGAAGAAGATGGAAGCTTCCTGAAGCTGAGGCCTGAGCAGCGTGGTTTTAGGTGCTGGGGCAGTGCTTGGGGCCCCTCCCTCTTTGGGGTAGTTCAGATTTTTCGGAAGTGTCTATTTCCTAAGGTTTTCAAAATTGTTGATTTCACTGGGTGCGAGAAGGCGGAAAAACCCACGAGTGTCAGCTGACAGGAGAACAGAGTGCAGGGCAGCCTGCAGGGTAACGGCTGCTTCCTGCCCCTTCACTCAGGACGGCTCTTGTGGCTCATTCGGGGCTGCAGTGGGTCCTGGGGCTTTCTCCTGCCCGGAGGCCCCCTCCCGGCCCCCTCCCCAGCCCTTGTGCAGGCCTCACTGTCCCCATGCAGGGCCCCTGCACGTGGTCACACAGACCCCCTCCAGCCCAGGGCCAGCCCAGCCCCCACAGCCCACCCCTCCTCCACTGTCACATGCCCCTCTCTGACGTCCAGGCTCCAGGTGGAGTTGGGTGCCTCGTGGGTGCAGCCCAGGAACCAGCCCCTGTGGCCTGTCCCCCCAGGGGGTCAGCAGGGTCCCCGTGACCGAGGACACGTGGGGACACGAGGAGGCAGCTGGGGTGGGACGGGGCATTTGGCGGTGGCCTGGAAGTGCAGGGCGGCAGGCTGTGCAAGCCCCTGTCTGCTGCGCCCTGCTGCCCCTCAGTGGAGCCCAGGTGCGGGGGGTGGTCACAGGACCAGCTGGAGGGGGCAGGACGAGTCTCGACTCTGGCCAGGACCCCTTCTCCAGGAGAGGACGGTGCCTCGTGGGAGCCGGATGCTGCTCCGTGGGGATGGGAGGGTGGAGTTGTGCTGGTCGCGGTCCGCAGGTCTCTCCTGCGTGGAGGAGGGTGCGGGGTGCTGGTGGCCCAGGCCTGGATTGCCCCCGGGGACCCTGGCCCTCACCCTGCAGCCCAGCTGGGTCAAGGCTCCAGACCCGCACCCCGGCACCCCAGGGCTCCCTGGGGGCCCAGATCCTGGAGTCTCCAGCGCCCGGCCCTCCTGCAGCTTCCGGGCTGTGGTCCCGCGAGCATCTGCCCTGTGTCCCCTCACAGGTGTCAGCTGCCGCCCGTCCCCAGGTGACGCCGTCCTGTGGCAGGAGCCGGCGTGGCTCTGAGTTCCCCTGGACCGGCCGAGCAGAGGCTGCCCTGACTGTGGGAGCCTCGGGCACTGGCAGCCCTGGGCATGGAGAGTGGGCCCGGCCCTGGTGGGCCTGGTCTGGGGAGACCTCCCGGGGCCTGGGACAGAGCTGTCAGCGTCCTGCTGGGCCGCAGGCGCCATCCTGCCTGGCCCTGGTCGGTCATCGCGTGCTTCTGTCTGCATCTCGGTTAGGTTCTGCACTCTCACACGTGTGGAACCGTGTGGTGCTTTATGACCGGCTTGTGCCGTGTGGAAGGACGTTTTCAGGCCCACGCTGGGGGCCTGTATCAGTGCTTCTTTCCTTTTCGTGGCCCATAACCGCCCGTCACGTGGGATGTCAGTCTTTTCATCAGTGGCATCTTCGGGGACGTCTGAGCTGTTTCCGCCGTTCGTCTGCCCCCCCCCCCGTGTGGCTCGCCCGTGAGCACAGTTTCACGTGAGCAGGTGTCACTACTCGAGGGGTGGATTCCGGGCCTCCTGGGTGTCTGTGTTCAATCTTTCCAGAACTGCTACACAGTTTTCCTCGGCGCTGACCCAGCTCCTCAGCCCTGGCCCTTGGGCCCATTCAGGAGCCCCATGGGTGTGGCCAGGCTGTGGGGAGAGGGGCCCACCGCCCGGGGTTAGGCCCCACTTCCTCTCAAACCTGCCCTGGCCTTGGCTGTTCCCTTTCCACAGAGGTGACCCAGGACAGCTCAGGGGCCGCAGGGGCTGTTTCCCTCTCCGCCGCTGGCTGTGCTCTTTGGTGAGGCCAGGCCTTTGCTAAGAACAGCAAAGCACCTTTGGGTTCTTCCATTTCTTTCCCCGCCGGGTGGCCGCGCTGCGAGAGCCTGCTGGGCTCTTGGAGATAAAACTGGCGGACAGAAGTGTGGGGCGCCCTCAAGCGGGGCCCCAGCAGCTCCAGACCCTGGAGTCAGCCTCCACCCCTTGTCCCGCACAGAGCCTGTGCAGTGGGCCCCGCCCCCCCGACCGTGGCTCCGCCCCTTCTGGGTTTGTAGTTGGCGTCCTCTCGACCTCACTTCTCTGACGGAGCTCACGGGAGGGGGTGGCGCTCGGCATCTCCATCTTTTTTCTTGTTGTAAGGATGGGAGTCGCAACTTCCAGCAACTGTACTGGAGACCAGGAGTTTGTATCCAATTTAATTTTAAAAAAGATTTCTAGAGAGAGGGGAAGGGAGGGAGAAGGAGAGGAGGAGAAACAGGGACGTGCACCAGTTGCCTCTCACGCGCCCCCTAGCGGGGACCTGGCCTGCGACCCGGGCGGGTGCCCTGACTGGGAATCGAACCAGCGACCCTTTGGAAACTGAGCCACACCAGCCAGGACTCGTTTGTTTTGTTAAGTGATTCATTTCTTCTTATTCATATTCTCTATCTTAAGTGGCGTTATCCTCATAGCCTCCTTTCTCGTGTGAGCACGTCTCTAACGGCTGGTTCGAATTCTTTTCCTGCGAAAGCCGACAGGCAATCGGGCTCCCACGCAGACTCCGTGGCTGGCTCTCTTCTGCGGGAGGGTCCTGCGTGTAGGTTTCTCCGCGCCTCCTAAGTTTCTGGTGGAAACCACACATTGTAGATGGTATGTGTCGTCACTGTGGGCGCCAGTCTCTCCCTCTCGGGGCTTGCGGTCGCTGTTTGCGAATGTGTTCAGCGACCACGGGGTCATTTTGTCAGCGCGGGGGCGGGGGCGCGGGTGTGCGGACGGCCTCCGGCTGCTCACCCGCTGGCTGCGCGGATCGCTGCGCGCCCCCGCGGCCCCCTGGCGCAGCGGCCGCTCTGCCTGCGGACTCCCTGAGGTCCTGGCTCCTGCGAAGGAGTCGCTTCTGATGTCAGGGCCGACAGCTCTTCCGACCCCCGGCGGGGTCGCGTCCGTGAGACTCCTCCTCCCGATGGCCTTGCCCGCAGCCTCCGCTGGTCACGGGCCTCCTGCTCTGTTGCGAATGCAGACGGTTCCCTTGGGGAGAGATGGGGAGCCACCTGCTTGGCGGGCAGCCGGACCTCTCTGCCAGGACCTCTGCCCAGTGCTCTGCGGCTGCAGGGGGGCCCGTGGCAAGCTTCTCCGCGAGCGGCCCGGCAGTGGGAGCCCGCAGGGGAGGAGGGCAGCCTGGAGTCCTCCCAGCCCACCTTTGCTGGCGTGGAGAGCCACCAAGCCATGAGCCGAAGCCTGGACAGCCAGACCTGCCCTCGGGAGGCAGAGCCTCTGTTCTGTGAGCAGGGTCCCCTCGGGACCGCAGCCACCTGGGCCCGGGCCCCGGCCCCGGCCTCGGTCTCGGCCTCGGCCTCAGGAGCAGAGCTGGGAACTGGGAGAGGCAGCCGGCTGCAGCCACCCCCTCCCGCGGCGGGCTCTGCGCCGGCTCTCAGCGCTCCCTGGGAGCCGGCAGCGCTGGCGGGGGGCTGACTGGTTCCAGGCGTCCGACCTCCGTGCCCACAGGGGCTCACCGCTCAGGGCACAGCCGGACCCCGGGCCCTTCCCCGCACCACACGGGGGGCTTCGTCTTCCGGTTTGCCTCCCGGGCTCTCTGGGACTCCGACCTCGTCCAGGACGCCGCGGGCGCTTGGTGTCGTCTGGTGGTTGCCGCTCCCCGTGAGTGTCCCAGCTATTTCCAGAGTGGGTGACTTGTACGGGGAGACCGACGCTTGTCACAGCTGGCTATTTCGTTCGTCCGTTCTAAGGCGTCCTGTCCCGAGGGAAGCCGGTGGGGACGGGTCCCAGTGGTGAAACCCTCGCCCGCCTTCTCGTCCACCTGTGCTGCTCGGGGCGCCCCACACGCCGGCGGTCCCGTGTGTCCCGGATGCGCCAGCCCGAGGGGACGGGGCGGGCAGGTGCTCTGGAGTCCCCGGCACCCCCGTCACCCTGGCGGGCAGCCCCTTCTGCAGAGGCGCACCCAGCACCCAGCGGCCCCCGCCGCTGGGCCCCGTCGCTGCCCCAGGCACAGCCGCGTCGCGCCGCCCCGTGGCGTGGCCCCTGCACAGCCCCTGCCCGGGCGGGCAGGACCCACAGAGCCCGGGGCCAGAGCCCGGGGAAGCGCGTCCCGTTGGGGCCTTGGGTTTTCGCTGGACTCACTTGCCCGTTAGTCATTTCCGTTTGTTCATTTAGTGTTTCACATATTTGCCTCGGTCTCCCTCAGGACAGCGGAGCGTATCGTTACGTCACACCACGTTGCTGACTAGCCATGTGTTTCTCAGGCTCCCCTGGAAACCCCTCGGAGGAGGAAGTGAAAAATGAGTCAGGCTGCAACCCCCCCCCCCCAACAGAGCCCATTCCAAACGTCCAGTTTCAAGGTCAAATTGTTGGCTGGCCAAGCGGACAGAGGGGAAATGCCCGTGACCGACCGTGCTCGAAGGAGCCCGGGCCTCAGGTGAAGGCTGTGTGTGTGTGTGTGTGAGAGAGAGAGAGAGAGAGAGAGAAGAGAAAGGGGTCATCTCACAGACCGCCTCTCCCTACTCCAGACCTTGTGGTGGTGGGCCTCCAGGTGAAGACTCCCAATGCCCCAAAGCAACGGGACCCATGTCTCACAGGTGAAGGGGAAGCATGAGAACAGCGCTGACTAAACACAGACCACCAAGAAAGAGAGGGAAACGTTTCAGAGGAGCCAGGTAAACATCCTGAAGCTGAAAAGCACGACACACGACACGAGAAATTCCCGGGGCGAGAGCGTGCTTGCCCGCCCAGAGAAGCAAGGGATGAGTCCGAGGACAGGCCACGGGGGGTGTCCAGCCTGCAGAGCGGACGGACAGACGGACCATCAGGAGAAGGGAATCGGCCCTCGAGACGTGTGTCACGGGGGCGGCCAGAGCAGAGGAGAGGGCGCGCAGAGCGCCCATGTGGAGAGAGAGTGTCTGACCCCCCCCCCCAGATGTGAGGGAAGTCCACACTAACGCACACGCCCAAGAAGCCCGACAGACCCCAGGAAGGACGGCCTGGAGAGATACCCAGATGCCTCTCGGGCCGGCCGGCCGGCGGGCCGCAGCCGCTGCTCGCCCCCGCCCTCCGCCCCCGCCCCGTGGAGAGTGGCCTCGCCGTGCGGGCCCTCCGCGCGTTGCGGCCGAGACTGCGGTGCTGGCGCCGGTCTTCAGGGCTGCTGGCGCTCCCGGTCTCCCCCGCAGAAGGTCTCCCCGAACCCTTTGCCGTCTCCACCTGGGGCGCTCGTGTCCCTACGGTCGAGCTCTGCCGTCTGTCCGTGCGTGCCTGCTGCAGTCGCTTTTGTGGGCACTCGCCCGTTTCCTCTGGCTCATCCAGCGGGCTGGCGCACGGCCCTCCCTAGCGCTCTCTTACAATTCTCTTGCTTCCGAATATTGGGTTATTGTCCCCGCTTGCGTCTGATTTTAGAAATTTGAGTTTTTTCCTCTTTTTTTTTTTCAGTCATTCTGGCTAAAGGCTGGTGGTCAATTTTATTGATTTTTTTAAAAGAACCAACTATTGGTTTTGTTGATTCTCCATCTTGTTTTCCTGGTTTTGATTTTGGTTTTTTTTTAATGTTTTATTGATCACGCTATTAAAGTTGTCTCATCGCCCACCATTCCCCTCCACCCTGCACACCCTCTCCCACCTGTATCCCACCCCTCCCCCTTAGTTCATGTCCATGGGTCGCACATACAAGTTCTTCAGCTTCTCCATTTCCTACACTATTCCTAGCCTCCCCCTGTCTATTCTGTACCTACCATCTATGCTTCTTAGTCCCTGTACCTTTTTGCCCATTCCTCCCTCTCCCACTCCCCACGGATAACCCTCCCTGTGATCTCCATTTCTGTGATTCTGTTCCTGTTCTAGTTGTTTGTTTAGTTTTTTTTTTTTTTAAGGTTTGGTTGTTGATAGTTGTGAGTTTCTTGTCATTTTATTGTTCATATTTTTTATCTTCTTTTTCTTAGATAAGTTCCTCTAACATTTCATATAATAAGGGCTTGGTGGTGATGAACTCCTTGAACTTGACCTTATCTGGGAAGCACTTTGTCTGTCCTTCCATTCTAAATGAAAGCTTTGCTGGATAGAGCAATCTGGGATGTAGGTCCTTGCTTTTCATGACTTGGAATGCTTCTTTCCAGCCCCTTCTTGCCTGCAAGGTCTCTTTGGAGAAATCAGCTGACAGTCTTATGGGAACTCCTTTGTAGGTAACTGTCTCCTTTTCTCTCACTGCTTTTAAGATTCTCTCCTTCTCTTTAATCTTGGGTAACTTAATTATGATGTGCCTTGGTGTGTGCTTCCTTGAGTGCAACTTCTTAGGGACTCTGAGCTTTCTGTAGTTCCTGTAAGTCTATTTCCTTCGCCAGATTGGGGAAGTTCTAGTTCATTATGTTTTCAAATAGGTTTTCAATTTCTTGCTCTTCCTCTTTCCCTTCTGGTACCCGTTTAATTTGGATGTTGGAACACTTAAAGTTGTCCTGGAGGTTCCTAAGCCTCTCCTTATTTTGTTGAATTCTTGTTTCTTCATTCTGTTCTGGTTGAATGTTTATTTCTTCCTTCTGCTCCAAACTGTTGATTTGAGTCCCGATTTCCTTCCCATCACTGTTGGTTCCCTGTTCATTTTCCTTTATTTCACTTTTCATAGCCTTCACTTTTTCCTCTATTTTGCGACCATGCTCAATCATTTCTGGAAGCATCCTGATGACCAGTGTTTTGAACTCTGCATCTGATAGGTTGGCTATCTCTTGGTTGCTTAGTTGTATTTTTTCTGGAGCTTTGATCTGTTCTTTCATTAGGGCTATTTTGTGTGTGTGTCTCGGTGCACCTGCTACATACTAAGAGGCAGAGCCTTAGGTATTTGCCAGGGCGGGGCTGCCCACATGGCTCCGCTGTGGTGCTGTCTGTGGGGGAGGGGTCCAAGAGGGAATATGCTGCTTCTCCAGCTCTCAGCTGGATTTCAGCCACTCCCTCCGCTGCCCACAAGCAGATTGGGCCTTTCTGGTGCTGATTCCCAGGAAGGTGGGTTTGTGTACGTCTAGGACCCTGTGGGTCTCTCCAACGAACTCTGCTGTGAGGCTGGGAGTTTCTCCCACTGCCACAACCCCCACAGGTTCTTACAGTCAGAGGTTTTGAGGCTTTGATTCCCCGGGCTGGAACCCTGGGTTGTGTGATCTGTCTCACCCCCAGTTGTCCTCCTGGTTTAAGCACATGTGAATGTCAGACCGCCAGCTCCGCCAGCTGCCACCTCACCCTCTCGGGTCCTCCAGCTGCCACCTGGCCACAGGTCCTCTCCACCCGGCTGCCCGTCTCCGCCCCTCCTACCGGTCTGAGTGAATGTTTCTTCTTTAACTCCTTGGTTGTCGGACTTCCATACAGTTTGATTTTCTGGCAGTTCTGGTTGCTTTTTGGCTTTTAAATTTGTTGCTGTCCCAGTTTTAGTTGTGTAAGGAGGCACAGCGTGTCTACCTATGCCTCTGTCTTGGCCAGAAGTCCAGGATGCATGGAACTTGTCTCCACCAGAATGTGAGTGTCTTGAGGGCTCTCACGTTTATTGCTATGTCTCCACTGCTGCGCCAGAGTTCAGACCAGTCACGTGTCAAGCATCGAACAGCTACACGATGCTTGGCCCTCACGAAATGGCCTCGTGTCCAACACACGTGGCTCTTGTGTTGGACAGCCCACATCTATCCGATTTTCTTTATATTTGCTCTAAACTTATGATTTCTTTCTTCTACAAGCTTCAGGTTTTTAAAAAAATTCCTCACCCAACCTGATGACATGCTCATTGATTTGTTTTTGTTTGTTTGTTTGTTTGTTTAGACAGAGGGGAAGGGAGAGAGAGGGAAAGAGAGGGAGAGGGAGAGAAACATCAATGTGTGGTTGCCCCTCACATGCGCCCAACTGGGGACCTGGCCCACAACCCAGGCATGTGCCCTGAGTGGGAATCAAACCGGTGACCCTTTGGTTGGCAGGCTGGTGCTCAATCCACTGAGCCACACCAGCCAGGGCTTTTTTCTAGTTTCTTAAGGTGAAGACTTAGGTATTGTCATCTCGACACTGGTGTCACCTGTACGTGTCCCTTCTGGTGCTGTTTTCGGGGCATGCAGGTCTGCCCGTCCCCTTCCCCGTCGGCCTGTCTGTGTGGTCAGAGCGGGTCGTCGTGTGGAGACGGGGAACGTCGGGACCGAGTTTTCCTCCCGACGCCCCCTACGCCCCGTCTCTCGCCTGTCTGCCCCTCTCACATGTAACCCAGTTACCGCGGAGGCGAACGTGTGTCTTCAGTTTGCCATTTTCATGGGTTGTGCCTTAGTCTCTAGGTTCTCTCCCTCAACAACTGCCTTCTTTGTATTAAATAGATCATTTGCATTTTAATGTCTTTTACTACACTTTGTGCAAGTTGCTTTCTTAGTGGTTGCCTGGGCATCCACCTCAACGATTAAACTTGCAACGACGCGGTTCGGGTGGATCTCAACCTGACCCCAGCGACGCGCGGCGCGCCTGCCCCGCTGGCCGCGCCCGGCCTCGGCCGTGCCAGGCGCCTCCGCCGACTGTCTGTGTGTGTGGTCTTCCGGCGATTTCTATCTCCGGCTCGCGCCTTCGTTCGCCGCGTGTGAAGGCACACTGTGTGCGTGCCGGCCGCGTAACCTGTCTCAAGGCACGTGACCTTTCACGCAGACGGGAGAGAGAAGCCGGACCCGTGTACAGCGTGCCTGGAATGTTCCCAGAGACAGTCGCCTTGACCGGTGCTGGCGTTTCGCCACCGCGCTTCGAGCCACTGCCCACCGCCCTCCGCTTCAGCCTGGAGAGGCCCGCTCCGTGCCCAGAACCCTTCCGGCCTCGCTCACCTGGGAACGCCTGACTCCCCTTCATTTCGTGAGGCCGGTTGAGCCGGACACAGAATTCTTGAATGACAGCCCTTCCCTCTCAGCTTGGCGGGGCCTGACCCCCCGGTCCCTCGGAAGGGCCTGACCCCCGGTCCCGCGGAGGGGCCGCCGCCCGACAGTGCTGCGCTCTCCAAGCTTTGAGGTCTCTGCCCGCCGTTTCCTCCAGCGGCCCGGTTACCTCGGCCTGGGTTGGGGGTCTTCGCATCATCCTTCTGGGGGGGAACCTCTTGGACGTGCGGAGTGCAGCTTCTCGCCACGTCTGTGGGGCTTCCCCCCTCTCCGCCTCAGACACCACGGTTCTCGCCCCTGGGCCACGACCCTCTTCCCTCCCCCGGAGCACCGGCGTCCGTGTGTCCAGTGTCTCACGCAGCCCCGGGCCCCCGCAGCCGAGTTCCCTTCTCTCTCCCTCTCGTCTCTGCTCCTCGCCCTGAGTGGGCTCGCCTGGCCTCCCCTCCAGTCTGCAGGCCCCTTCCCTTCTGTCTCGGACGGGCCGCCCGGCTCCTCCGTGAGACTCCGTGGCTCGTGCATCTGCACCTCCGCTGACTGTCTGTGTGTGGTCTTCCGGCGATTTCTATCTTTTCACTGATGTTTCGTGTGTGGGGAGACATTCTTGTCGTGCGTGTCTTTGGGTTGTTGGTTTTCTTTTTTTTTCTTTTTTTTCAAGATTTTATTTATTTATTTTTAGAGAGGGAAGGGAGGGAGATAGAGAGAGAGAGAGAGAGAGAAACATCCATGTGCGGTTGCTGGGGGCCACAGCCTGCAACCCAGGCATGTGCCCTGGCTGGGAATCGAACCTGCAACACTTTGGTTCCCAGCGCACGCTCAATCCACTGAGCTGTGCCAGCCAGGGCGGGTTGTTGGTTTTCTTTGTGTCCTTGAACATATTTCAGATAAGAGAGTTAGAGTCCGTTTCTAGTGATTACAGTGTCTGTGCTTCCTCAGAGACAACTTCTGTTGCCTGCACTTTTCTCCTGTGTGTGGGCCCTAGTTCTTGTTTATTTGCATTTCTCGTAATTCTTTGGTTGAAAACTGGGCTTACAAAATGTGGCCACCTGAAAATCGAAAGCCAGATTCACCCCGGGGCGGGGGGCGCTGTTTCCCCGCTCTGCCGCTGCTCCCGCCCGCTCCGGGCCCTGAAGCAACGCCGCTGCGTCTGCCCTTCCTCCTGTGTGGCCGCAGAGGGCCCTGATGCAATCTGCGGTGAGCTAATGTTTGCACAGAAATTACTTAAACACCTGAAACCCGTAAGTCCCACGTTTTTTGCCAAGGGCTTCAGGGAATGTGTCGGGGCGCGCTTGCGACACGCAGCCAGGCAGGCCCCGCGGGCCCTTCCCGGGCGGGAGCGTCTTCCCGCTCGCGTGCCCGGCCTCGGAGGACGGCCGCGTTGCAGACAGGTGACCTTTCAAAACTGCGCAGTCGCGGCATTTACCGAATTCACAGCGTTGTGCAACCCCCACCTGCCTCTCCTTCCGACTCTTTTCGCCCCAGAAAAACATCCTGTGTCCGTTAGGTAACCGCCCCCCACTTCCTGGTGCTCCGGTCCCCCCGTGACGGGCGACCTGCTGCCCGTCTCCGGGAATCGCCCGTTCCGGGAGCACCTGCCGTTTCGAGGGACCCCCCGGTGTGCGACTTCTGAGTGTGTCTTCTTCCTCTGGGCGGGGGGCGCCCGAGGCCCGGGCGAGCTGCGGTGGGTGAGGGCCGCCCCGCGCGTGGCCGGGTGGTGGCTGGCAGGCCCGCACACTCGCCGCCGCCGCCGCCGGGCCTCTGGGTTCCGTGCGCCCCCCGCCGGCCGCCTGCGCGCCGTGACCGCCGCGGGTGCGCTTCTGTGCGGACGCACGTTCCGCGTCTCCGCAGACCCCGGGTGGGCGCGCCCGTCACGTCCCCCTCCGCCGTTTCTGTTCATCTGCGCCCACACTCTCACCTCCTGGCGAGTTGCTGGCAGCCGCCCTGCTGGGTGTGAAGTGGTTCTCGTCGCGGTGGGACTTGGGTTTCTTCGTGATCACGACGCTGAAGGTCTTTCCACGTGCTTGTGGGCCACTTGCGTGTCTTCTTGGGAGAGATGCGACTCTGGTCCTTGGTCCATTTAAAAATCCCTGCGGCCAGCCCTGGCTGGCGCAGCTCAGTGGATTGAGCGCGGGCTGGGAACCAAAGTGTCCCAGGTTCGATTCCCAGTCAGGGTACATGCGGGGGTTGCAGGCCATAACCCCCAGCAACCGCACATTGAAGTTTCTCTGTCTCTCTCTCTCTATCTCTCCCCCCCTTCCCTCTCTAAAAATAAATAAATAAAATCTTAAAAAAAGATAAAAAAATAAAAAATAATCACTCCGGCCTACGTGAACAACAGCAACCAAAAGGATGGGGGGAGAAGACCAAGAAAAAGATTTCCCTTAAATCAGCGACACACAGCACTTTTGTGTGCACAGAGGCCTTCTGTCGGAAGAACGAGGGTAGGACAGGCACGTGGACCACTGCCCTCCCCCTCCCTCTCCCTCTCCCTCTCCGTGGAAGTCACGAAATCTGTGGCCAGCGCAGCTGATAGGTGGCAGACTTCGAGGCAAATGAGAACTTCTGTTCAACCTCCTGTGGAAACAAACTGATTTTTACCAAAAAAATCAGTGACAGCACATTACTACCATGGAATGTATGTAGTCAGGCAACGAAATGAAACAGGTCTGGATGAATAAATAAGGTATAGAACAGCAGGTAGAAAAACACACACAGAGTGGAAGAGAAAACAAGAGAATGTTCGTTCCTGCCACTTACTTCTCAGGAGGGATTAGGAAGAACTATTTGAAATGTTCGGTTTACTGCTAAAATCAAAGCAAGGAAAGAAGTTATGATATTTCCATAAGCTTATTCTTATTTAAGTGAGGATTAGCACTGGGAGATGAAAAGAACAGGCAAATATTAAGAATATCAGATGAACTGACAGTAACCAGAGGGGAGGCGGAAGGGGGGTAGTGGGGGGGGGGGGGGTAATGGGGTTTCGGGAGCACCTGTGAAAGGCACGTGGACAACGCCAAAGGGGGCGGGGTCCGGAGTGGGAAGTGGGGACAGCCTGGGTGGGGTGGGGTGGGGTGGGGTGGGGGGCGGTGGGGGGAGGAGGGGGGAAATGGACACCACTGTACTTGAACCACAGTAAATAAGTAAATAAAAGGGAAGCAAGAGCGGCAGAGAGGAACCAACTTTGATTAAACAAGTGAAGGGCACAAGCATAAAAGAGTCACCTTGGCGGCTTCTCTCTAAGGCCCCTGGGGCCATGTCAGCCCCCAGCTTTCCCTCCACGGCTTTCTGATCAGCTTATCGCCCCCGCCCCCTCACCGCCCCCCCGGGATGAACGATGGTCCTGCTGCTGCCCATTCTGAACAATGTCCCTGGAGGGGGGGCAGCTCTGAGTCCGGCCGGAGAGGAGAGAACGTGGGCAGCGTCCCCAGGCGTCCTCACAGACCTGTAAGCGCGATAGTTCTGGGGGCGGGGCCTTCAGCCTGACAGGCCCCCGCCCCACCGGGGTTGTGGGCTGTGGGTCTCAGGTCCCCAAAGGCGGATGACAGTGGCTGAGGAGAATGTGGGAAGTTGCGGTGCCGAAAGGCTCCTGCCCACGCAAAGGTCAGGTGCTCGCCTTGAACCACACCCAGGCTGGCGCAGGGCCTCTATAAGCCCCGGAGTTCGGACAGGTCCCATTCTTACACGCGTTGCCGGAGTTGCCATCGCTCTCGTGGCAGAGAGGGTTCGGGGTGGGGGGGGTGCCACTGGACCACTGTTGCTGAGGTCGCCCCACCTACGTTTTTAGGTGAGAGCCCTGCCTTCGGGTGACACGTCGAGCCTCGCCGGCCGCACAGGGAACCAAGAACAGGCACGGCCCGGCCCTCCCTACGCCAGACGCGGCAAGAACCAGAGACATTGTCGCGTAACCTCACAGTCACTCTTCATTCTCACTCAGTTAGAAGGTAGAAACAGAACAGTTTCTTTCCCCTCCACGTATCCCTCCTCTAATGCATCGCCTGTCTTTATGGGGGTCCGGGTGTCTCAGTGCAGTTTCATTTCTGCCTGGAGAACTTCTTCTTCTTCTTCTTTTTAAGAATTTTATTTATTTATTTTTAGAGAGGGGAAGGGAGGGAGAAAGAGGGAGAGAAACATCACTGTGTGGCTGCCTCTCAAGTGCCCCCTGCTGGGGACCTGGCCTGCAACCCAGGCACGTGCCCTGACTGGGAATCGAACTGGTGACAGTGTGGTTCGCAGGCCAGCGCTCAATCCACTGAGCCACACCTGTCAGGACGAGAACTTCTTTTAACTTTTCTTACAGGAGCGGTGTGCTGGCATACACATTCCCTGACCTCGTTCATTTGAGAAAATCCATTTCTCCTCCACTCCTGAGGAATAATTTCACTAGACAGAGAATTGCACGTAGGGGGGTTGTTTCCTGTATCAGTGTCTGGTGGGCACCTTGCCTCCTTCTCGCCGAATTCTTTCAGCCCCGGCATTCGGTGCGATTCCTGTCTTTGATTTTACCATAGATAAGGTGTATTGTGTGTTTAATCTTTTTTCGATGTTGTTGCAGTTTGAGTATAAGATGCCTTGGTGTGGGATTTGGTTTTTTTTTTCACTGTGAAATATGCCATTGGTAAGGATTTTTCCCTAAAAGTCTACACTGTTCAGTAGTAATATAAATGCAAAACAACCTCTTGGTTAATATTTCATGCTGTATATTTTTTTTGTTTTATAAAATTCAAACGTTTCTAGCCTTTTCTCAAAATTTGTGTCTTACAAGAAGCATACAAATTTATTTAAAATTTTAAATCAGCGTTAGCAAACAATGAATCTAATTTGAATAAATTAAAAAATCTTACCATTTGGCCCTGGCTGTTGTGGCTCAGTGGATTGAGTCCCTGTGTGGGGGGCTCCACCCGGCCCCCCCCCCCCCGCCCACTGCTGTCCACCATGGATGAGAATAAGTCTACCAAGACATGATTTGCTTGGGGAGGAAAGGTGGCCGATCTCTCTAAGGAGAAGGACCAGGAGCCGGTTCTTCAGTGAGCTTTTACTGGGTTTAATTTGCATAGAAATACAGGTAAAGCTCATCAATCATTGTCAAGCTGTCATGATCAAACCATAGATAACATTCAAAGAAATCTGAGGCTTATTCTGCGTCAGGGTCAGATAGCTAAAGGGCCATAAAACTTTGGGGAAACAAACTCCTTCTATTCTTGGACCCTTATCATTTAAATGGAGGGTATTAGCAAAGCAGGTTTCATAGGGTCTTATGCTTTCCTTCTCAGGCCTGATCACCCCGGGGAATCCGCCCTTTCCAGCACAGGGCTGCACCCACCTCTGGCATTGTTTCAGGCTTAAGTGTAAGGCAGCCGAGACATTAGAAGACTTCTCGCAGACAGAATGAGGACTCAGGCTATGTCAAAGTTGTGGGGTGAGGGTCTATCACCCCCTTTTTCTATAGCCCCCAGGTCCTTCCCTGAGCGCCCCTTCGCAACCGTGTCTGTCTTAGGTCATCCCTCCTTTGAGGAATCTTACCCGTCATTGGCTAACCAGTCATCCTCCTGGGGCCAAGCAGGGTGAAGAGAAAGGGGGCAGAGGTGGCACCCCAGCCAGGGAGATAAGCTTTGTCTCCTTAGTGGCTTAGGGTCCCAAGGTCCTTTACTCGGCCTTAGCCATTGGGGGGTGGGGGTTACAGCTTCTGAAGCCAGGCAGGGTGGTTCCCAACAAGTCCTGGCCTGTGAACCAATAGGTCACCAGTTCAATTCCCAGTGAGGGCACGTGCCTGCGTTGCAGGCCAGGTCCCCAGTGTGTGAGTGGGAGTGTGTGAGAGGCAACTGATCAATGTATCTCTTTTACATGATATTTCTCTCCCTCTCGTGCTCCCTCCCTTCCTCTCTTTCTAAAAATACATAAAATCTTTAAAAAAATACCTTTCAAAAAATAAAAACAAAACCTTGCCATTCGATTTAACTTTCTTTTTTCTATTGTGCGTTCATTTTACCCTCTCTCTTAGTTTCTTTACTGGAGAATTCACTATTCAACTTTTGTTTTATTGAAGATATTTGTGCATATCTCGTCATTCAAATTTATTAAATGCCAACGTATATTAATAGTTACTTATATAAATATACCCTGGGCAATGGGAGGACTGCAGAAGTTCAGTCCTTGTCACCTGCTGTGCTCCCCCTTTCTCTTTGCACTCTGACCCCACTGGCACACCTGGTGTCCCCGCTCAGCTGCTGTGCGGCTTCAGCGTTCGAGGCTCCCTTTCCCGTTTCCTACCTGATGCTGGGCACTGAGTGACGCCCTGCTGTGCTTCTCTGTCCCCACTGAGTCACCTTTCATGAGCAGCGCCCGCACTCCCCCCACTGTCACCGGGGGACTTACGGTGAATTTGAACACGTTTCACATCTGTTCACACTGAGGGCAATTGCACAACTTCTGTGAACCTTTGAAACCCGGGCCGTGTTTATCACACTCACACCCACGGGCACGGGCCGAGCCGTGCAGGCATGGGACACTCGGCACACCCACGTGGAGCGCGGTGTCAGGGCGCCGCGGGAGAGGATGGTGACGATGTTGTTGCCGCCCCGCGCCGTCACCGCAGCCAACACTGTTGTTCCAGTCAGAGTGGTCCGATGGGCGGCTCGGGCCTTGCGCTGGAGGCGCACGGCGGGGCTGTGTTCGCAGGGACTGGCACAGGCGTTTGTCTCACGCGGTGCTGACGACACCATGGGTGACCGTCCCCACCTTCACGGCGCCCGGTCTGCGATCCCTGTCTATCGCCTTCTCCGCCCCTCCTGGCCCAGGGTCCCGTGCAGCTCCGGCAAGATGCCGCCGGCAGCACGGCCGGCCGGCCCGGGCGTGGGACCGGGTCGGGGCTCTGCCTCAGACGCGCCGCCGGCTGCTGGCGAGCCCCTTCGTGCGGCCCGGCCGCGGCGGCGCCGGCGCGGCAGGCAAGCCCGGCTCAAGCGCGTCACCTCGCCGGGTTTTCCGCGGGACGTGCGCTCGCCAGGCGCTCAGGCCCCGGGGCTGGGGCCTCGGCTCCCAGGTCACAGGGACTCCCAGCGCCCTCGTGCCTTCTGCCGGCCCCCGCGGCCTGGTCGCGCTCGGCGCCTCTGCGGGCAGGAACGCCTGTGCGCTGGGAGCGGTGGAGGCTCAGTCGGAAGCACGGCCCCGGGTCGGGAGACAGACGCGAGCTCCCCGGTGCGGCGAGTCGGGCCTCGGCGTGCGGGCCGGTTGGGGAGTGCTTTGTCCCCTTCTTCCCGTCTGCCAGCACCGACCGCCACGGAGACCACGGACCCTGAGCAGCAGGGACACCACACGCGCGCGTGTCCTTGCACATCTGTGTCTTTCTGTTCTCGAATCGGCACGAGGGGCGCACCCGCACCGGAGTCCCGCTGGAGGACCCGCAGCACCCTTGCCCCCCCACTCCCCCCACCCCCCATGAGACACCCCGCGAGGTGGCTGCTCCCATCCTCCCGCCAGAGCAGCCCTTCCCGTCGCCAGGCGCCTGTGTGCGGGTGGTGGGGCGTCTTCCCAGGATCGGGGACCCCCGAAGCACCCCCCCACCCCTGGCCAGCCGGATCAGAAGGAGCACGTGCAGACTCTGGAGAGTGTTAGAAGCTCGCAGAATCCAGCGGAATGCTGCGGGAAGAGAAAACAGACCATCTCAGCACAGAGCTTCCCCCACCCTGGCTGGATCGGGGTCTGTGTGGCCGCTGGCAGGGGCCCTGCAGGGGGCAGTCCAGAGCCTGGGGTGGGGTGAGTGCAGGCTGGGCAGGGTCTCCAGGGCCCACCTCAGCCCTCAGTGAGGAGGGGGGGTGCCTGGAGGGGGAAGTGCCTCTCTTTCACGCCTACCTCCGTGTTGTTCCAGTGTAACTGGACCCCAGTGGTGTGACCCACCCTCCTAGGGCCCAGCCAGGTGCCCAACTTACAACACACCAGGAAACAGAACGGATAAATCAGAACTGCGCCAGGGCGGGAGGGGCCCCAGTGCTCACCAGCACCTAACACCACCCTGCTCTGGGCTCTGCTTCAGGAAGCTTCCAGCTTCTTCACTTGAGACCTCACCGGCTCCCCAGTTCCAGAGATGATCAAGAGGGAACAGCAGATGGTGAACTGGGGGACTCCCCAGGGCCCAGGACCCGGGGTGTCCACCGTGGTCAACATCCAGACTGAGACCACCGTGCCCGACCACATCGTCTGGTCCCTGTTCAACACGATCTACTTCAACTACTGCTGCCTGGGCTTCGTGGCGTTCGCCTACTCCGTGAAGGTGGGTGGGTGCATGTGTGGGCCCCCAGGGGTCCTCCTGCCCACAGGAGGGTGGACCCGTAGCAGGAGCAGTTTTCTGAGTGTGAGTCACGTGGGGGGCTCCTTCTCCGTGATAGTGTGAGGGGGCTACACGCACACGCCTGCCTTTGGGAGGGTCTGCACCGTGCCCAGGGCCTCTCCTTTCCATCCCAGTTGGAGAAATCAGGTCCTTCACACAGCAGACCCAGACCTCATGTCCGGTCCAGAAAGAGGAAAAGATCCTCAGAGATGCTGACCCCTGGTGGGATGTGGCCAGCAGAGGGGCCAGGGCAGGGGGAGGAGGTGCCCCGGGACCCCAGGAGAGGCTGAGGGGCTCTGACAGAGGGACCCCCTGGCCCCGACTTGCTCAGGCTCCAGGGAACAGGCAGAGGGGGGTCCTGATCTGGCTGAAGGGCAGGGGGGGGGCTCTGGGCGGGGACCAGCAGGGCAGGACCTGAGTCACAGAAGCTGGCTCTCCCCAGCTCCACTCCAGGCCCCCCTCACCGTCTCTTCTCCCCCAGTCCAGGGACCGGAAATTGGTGGGTGACGTGATTGGGGCCCAGGAGTATGCGTCCACCGCCAAGTGCCTGAACATCGTGGCCCTGGTCCTGGGCCTCCTCGGGACCATAGGATGCATTGTTCTTCTGGTGGTGGTGTTGCCGGCAGCCTACCATGCAGTGGTGCAGAGCATGCAGCACTTTGGCGGAGGCTCCTAGGTGCTGCCCTTGGCCAGGGGACCACGTCCTCCCCACCCCTCCCGGCCCTGCCCCCACCGCCCACCCCTCCACACAGCGCTGTGCACGGACATAGCTGTCCCCACTGAACCCAATAAAGTGCCCTTGGATGTGATGATGCCGATGTTTCCTGGGCCGCTGCCCCTGCTGAGTGCCCAGCCTGCCCCTGAGACTGAGCCCACCACCCACACCCTGGCCCACCTGCTTGCTGCTCTGAGGGGGGCCCAGCTCTTTCTCAGATGTTCCTGGTTTCTGGTCTCCCGCTGGGAGCAGCAGCTGGGACAGGGCCCTAGGGAGGGGCTTGGTCCTTCCCAGTATCTGAGCCCTGATCTGAGGGGGGCTGGGTCCAGTTCACCCTGGGCCCTGAGGACAAGCCTCCCTGACCCCGGGCTGGCCGGGAGCAGGGGTGAGTGCTGCAGACTGGTGCCCTGGGAGGCCATGGTGTTTGCAGGTCCGGTGCAGGGTGGAGCCCGGCCCCACAGCCCCTCCTGGGTGGTCCCGCCATGGCTGTGCTTCCCCCAGCCCACCAGCTCTGTCCTTGCTCCCCCTCAGGGGACAGCAGCAGAGGTGTGCTGGCACCAGGGAGGGACGGAGCAGGCAGCCCTGAGGGACAGAAACCCTGAGAGGAAGGACCAAATCCTCCCACCAAACAGGCTGGGCCTGCTGGCTGGAGCCTCTGCCAGTGTCCCGGAAGGGCCCCCCAGCCTTTGGGGACCCCAGGCGTGGGGTGGGAGCTTTTTCCAGGGCCACTGATGCACATGGGGCCTGGGGCTGTCCTCAGCTTGACCCATTCCCTGCCGGCAGACCCTGCAGCCACCACGGAGAGGCTGGGGAAGTCGGGGGGGGGGCACAGGCTGGTGTTGGGGGATGAACCCGTCTCCCCGTGAGCCTTGCCCTTTGGGGACCTGGGTTCATTGGGGCTCCAGCTGTGGGGTGAGGTCAGTCCTGCTAGCTGTGGTCTGGGGGCAGCATCTCTTCCCCCTGTGGTCTTGTTGGGTCCTGGCGCACGTGTGATCCTGACCCTGGCCCCCTTCCCCCCACACCCTGTTCCAGCCCGTGTGGCGCCCTGAGTCTGGGGCCTAAAGAGGGCTGTGCTGTGTCTGCAATAGGCCTTGCCTATCAGGAGGGCACCCCTGTACCCAGGGGACCCAGGGCTGAGCAGGAGGGGGTCAGGCCCAGGGAAGGGGTCCTGCAGGAGAGGACGCTGGCAATGAGTTTGTTCTCCCCAGGCGGGGCCCTGGTGTCTGGACGGTGGTTCGGGCAGTCTGCCCGCTGGGCACTGGAGATGGAGGGGCAGTGGTTTCCGTAGCCCTGGCCTGAGGCTGTCCTGAAGCCGAGGTGCCCTTGTCCCCGCCAGGGCTCGGAGGCGGCCCCTCTGACCCTCTGCTGCAGGGGAGGAGCTGTGGTGGGCGGTCCGCATCCCCTGTCCGTCCCAGCAGCCGCCGCCGCCGCTGGAGATCAGGGAACAGGGTGCACAGAGGGGGGACCTCTGGAGGGCGCTGTGCGGCTGCCGCAGGGCCCTCCATGGTCGGGGGCACTCTGGGCGGGGTCCCAGGACCCCTGCTGTTCTGGGCGCATGCGGCGGGGGCGATGGGCGGGCGGGGCGCGGCGCTCGGGGGCTGGGACTTCGGGCTGTTATTTGTCGTTATATTTAGCGGCGGCACCGGGCCGGCGGGCGGCGGCGGGTATAAGCGGCCCTGGGCGCCCCTCATAGCGGGAGTGGAGCGCGCGGCGGCGACGGCGCTGGAACCCATGGACACCGCATACCCCCGCGAGGACTCCGGGGCCCCGGCGCCCCGCACGGCTGCCAGCGCCGCCCACACAGCCGTGGCGCTGGGGCCGCCGCGCGCTCCGCCTCGAGACCACTTGATCTGGTCGGTGTTCAGCACCCTCTACCTGAACCTGTGCTGCCTGGGCTTCCTGGCGCTGGCCTACTCCATCAAGGTGGGCGCGGGGCCTGCGCGCCAACGGGGGGAGGGAGGGGCTCGGGTGGGGGGCCGCCGGCGGGCAGCCAGAGGGGCTCCTAAGTTCCCAAACTGTCCACCAAGGCGGGGGCGCTCCTCATAAACGACGCCCCACCCACCGAGGGTCCCTGGAGGCTTGCACTGGCCGACCAGGAGGCAGGGGGCCCTCCCAGCCTCAGCTCAGGTGGGGCGCCCCCTTCAGGACCGTACCCGGCTGTCTGCTGGTGGCGGTTTGGGGAGGGGGCAATGTCCCCTCAGGCCACATCCCAGCCCTCAGACTCGAGGTTCAGCTCGGCGCTCCGAGGTGTGGATGGACCTAGTGCTGCCGGGGGTGGAGGGGCCCCCTCCCAGCCCCCGGCCCAGGCAGGGACCTGACCCTGCTGCCCTCCGCAGGCCAGAGACCAGAAGGTGGCCGGAGACCTGGAGGAGGCCCGGCGCCTGGGCTCCAGGGCCAAGTGCTACAACATCCTGGCCGCCATGTGGGCCGTGGTGCCGCCCCTGCTGCTGCTGGCGCTGGTGGTGACCGGCGCCCTGCACCTGTCCCGGCTGGCCCGGGACTCCGCCGCTTTCTTCAGCACCAAGTTCGAGGACTCGGACTATGACTGAGCGGCTGGGCTGCCCCCTGACCTGATGCCCACACCCGGCTGACCGACCTCGGAGGTCTGCCTGTGGGACCCCAGGGACCTCACCCTAACCTCGACGGTCCCTGGTCCCCGCCCCAGCCGGACGCCCCACCCCCCACTCACCAGGCCCCGCCTGGGTTTCACGATTAAAAGTGCTTGGTTCCAGGAGGTGCCCGCCGGGCCTGGTTCCTGGCCGGGGCGCGGGTGGGTGTCCTCCCGAGGGGGACAGCCCTGGGGTCGCCCCAGCCGGACCCCAGCAGGACGGTGGGCTGGCTCGTCCCAGATGTTCTGCCATTGGCCGTGGTCTCTGACTCTCCCCGAGGCACAGCGTGGCCTGTGGCTTCTGGGCGGAGGCGCCCGAGTATTTTGGAATCCGATTCGGGAACCCAAGCCTTTCATCTGCCTGCCCTGCTGGGCACCGCGGTTCAGTGGCCTGCCTCCCGGAACATGTGTGGCATGCCTCCCAGGTTCCACGTGTGCCCGCCCTGCCTGCATGGGCTCGCGTGTCTGCACGCAAGGCCAGCGAGGTCTCTCTCGCGTGTTCCTGTCTGGGGATCAGGTGGGTGCCCATCTCCTTCTCTGGGTCACGGGGTCAGTGGGACTGGGCACAAAGACACACACACACACCCAGGCACGCTCACGCCGTCACCCGTGCACACACGCCACATGCTCATGCACAGATGGGACCACACCCCCACCACGAGGCTGTGCAGAGGGGACATTGGGGAGTGAGGATATTTTCTGAGCATCTTGGGTGCCATATGCGTGTCCTCACCTTCCCCCGCCTTGTGCACACCCTGGACCAGCGGTCCGGCCGGGGGGAGGGTACGAAACACATGCACACACCCTGTGTGGCCGGGGGGAGGTCCCCTGGGCTTCGCTGTGGGCAGGCCAATGACAGGGCAGGCTAATTGCAGGGGCCATAAGCACAGGGCAGCTCAGTGTTGTCAGCGCCCCACCCCGGGCCCCTCCGTCCCCAGGGAGCCCCCTTTGCCTGCCCACTCTGCCTGGGTTGGGGGCGGAGGTCTGTCGGCTGTCCTTGGAGTCCCCAAAGCCTCCCCCACCCTCGGTGACCCCAGCAGCTGGCCCCGCTGTCTCCAGTGTGGAGGCACAGAGCCCTGGCCCTAGCCCAGGGGTGTGGTGTGTGCTGGGCCGAGCCGGCACCAGGCCTGGGGATGGAGACACAGTGCTGTGCCAGGCACAGGTCCCACACTGGACCAGAGACCAGGGCTACGGACCAGTGTGTGGTCCAGGATGGAGACTGCCTGCCGACCCTGAGCTCCAGGTTTGGCTCAAGAAGGCGCCGACCTGCTGGACAGAGAGGCTGGGAGCGGGGGTCAGCCTGTGTGTGGCTGGGGGTGGGTCCCCAGCATGGGATGGGATGGGCTGGCGGTCAGGTGGGGGGTGAAGATTGTCCAGCCCATGCCCAGGTGCTGTGGCAGTGTGCGGTCAAGCCAAGTAGGGGGAAGGCCACTAGCACCTGGCTGTGTCCTGGGCAGGCTGAGGGACCCTGGTCCAGTGTGGGCCGCTGGCTGCCGTGGGCCCTCAGCCCAGCCCATGCACATTGCCGCCCGCTGTCCTTTCGAGGGTCGCCCTGCTGTCGACACAGGTGGCCACACACAGGTGGTATGCGCATGCAGCAGGACCACGCTGGGTCAGAGTGGCCCCCTGCCCTGGCTCCAGGGCTGCAGCCCTGGACCCCCTCAGCTGCTGTGGCAGACTTGCGGGGGCCTCACTGGGGAGGGAGAGCCTGTGAGCGCCCGAGGGCCCCGCCAAGGACCTCCGGCGCCGGTGCTGGCACGGGTGATGGGCTGCAGCTCGGCCGCCCCCTCGGAGGCCACTCCGTGCTGTGTGCTGCCCCTGCCCCGCCCTGCAGCCACAGACAGTCAGGCCTGGGATCCCCCTCGCCTCCCCCCACCCCTGCCCGCCGCAGTTCACCTGCTCAGTGTCTGCTTCTTGGAGAGCTGGGACCCCCCCACCGCTAGAACGCACGTGGCCACAGGGAGGAGAGTGGGGGGGCCGATGTCGGGACCCAGCCAGGAGCACCGAGCACCGAGCGAGCGAGTTCCCCACCTCGCGCCCACACTCCTCACAGCAGACAGGGCCTGTCCCGGCCCCGACTTTAATTGGGCAGCGCCCCCGAGAGGGCAGCCTGCCCGGGACGGGTGGGCCCAGGGCCACAGCTTTGAACCCATGCGCACTGGGCTCAGTCCTCCCAGCCCGTTGAAGAGAAGATACGGGGTCTTGCCCCACACCCGACTCGGCTGAGGAAGGGCGTGTGGTGGCCCGGCATCAAGGGCGGAGGACGCTGAGCCCCCACGACAGCCAGAGGGCGCCTGGGCCCGGGCAACATGGCCCTCGGTGCCGTCCGTGGGGCGGAGAGTCCTCTGGCGCGGCTGCGGGGGCCGTGTCCGAGAGATGCAGCAGGGCGAGTCCCCGCACGGCCCGCACCCTGCCTCTGCCTCTGCCTCTGCAGCAGGGTGCCCGTGCTCCCCACCCCTCCCGGGGGTCACGGCAGGTGCGGGCGTCAGCCCCAAGGAGCGGGCCGGACCTGCTGGCGCGGGAGGCCACGGGGAAGCCCCCCGTCTGTGGGGTATCAGCAGAGTCTTTCATGCAGGCCACAGAACCCAGACGTTGCCTGGAGCCCAGGAAGGTGGCTGCCAAGTGGAGGGAGGGAGGGAGGGTGGGTGTCGGACGGTGGGCTGGGACTGCGTCCATGAAGCGCGGGTGCAGCCCGCTGGGGGCCCTGCCCAGGAAGCACCCCAGAGGTGTCCCTGAAGCCCCCAGCACCGCTGGGGCAGGGGCAGGACCTCAGGGCCCGTGAGGGACTCTGTGGGTCCAGAGGGCCCAGGGGTCCCGGAGGGGCTGCGCTGGGCTCCAGTATCTGCAACGACCTCTCCCGGGGTTTCTTGGAGCAGGGCCTGCTGCCACCGTGTCTTACGAGACCGAACTTTGTATCCGGCCGGCACAGCAGGGGAAGGAGACCTTGTGTCCTGCGGGGAGAGGGGCCAGCCGAGGGTGAGGGCACGCACCTGGGGTCACGGGCCCTGGCGTGGGTCGGGGGCAGCGGCCTACCTGGGGGCAGGGGCAGCCGGTCCTGTGACGGCCACAGCTCCACCTCCAGCAGAGGCGCCCGGGGCCCCGCCCGGGCCCTGACCTCGACCGTCACGGAGTCCTCGGAGAAGGAGAAGTCTAGCTTGTTCCCCAGGTAGGAGACGCCAGAGACGCGCACGCCGGAGACCTCCGCCAGACACGTGGGGTCAAAGGTCAGGCCAGCCCCGGTGATCCTGGAGGGAGGCGGCTGCTCTGGGTGCTGGGCGGGCAGGGCGGGGGGCCGCCCCCTGCCAGTCGGCCTGCTCACCTGAACCCTGTGAACCCGAAGAGTGCCGCCTGCAGGAAGCCCCCCATGCCCGTGAGGAAGTTCACGGCCCCGGACCCGTCCGCATTCTCCGTCCACACCTGCAGGGTCAAGGTCGTCAGGGCCAGGGCCACCAGGACACAGGTCTCCTGAGGCCACCGTCCCTATCCCCGGAAGGTTGGGGGTGGGGGGAATGGCCAGGGCGGTGGCCCCCGAAGCTGGGCTCCCACCCCCGCCGCCCAGGGGACCCGAGGACGGGCCGGTGTGGCCGGGGGCGGGGCTGGCCTTGAAGGGCTCTGTGATGTTGGCGAAGCTCCTCTGCAGGAGGTCCCACGCCCGCCGGGGCTCCTTCAGCTCCATCCAGCCCACAGCAAACATGCCCTGGGGTCAGAGGTCAGAGGACGCGCTGAGGTGGGGTGCAGCGCACGGGGAGGGGAGGCTGAGGCGGGCGGGGCGGGGCCGTGGGGACCGCCACCCGTCTTACCCAGGTCATGGCGGGGCCCCGGGGAGACGTCACGGCCTCGTACACCTCCAGGTTGTTCCTGCGAACTTGAGGACTCACAGGGAAGGGGACGGGGTACCCCAGGAGCACGACATCTGCCTGCTTCACCTCCTCTCCTGGGGGGGGCACGGGAGCTGCTGACGAGGCAGCAGCCAGGGACTCGGGGTCGGGAAAGGGGCCTCAAAGGGGCCCCAGGTCCACTCACCGAGTTCATACCCGTCAAACTCGGGGTGGAAGTTCCGCGTCGGGTCAAAGGGCACCTTGATCTTATCAGCCACCTCCAGCCACCGGCGGGGGACGGGCTGACCCAGGTCCTGGGCCAGGGCGGCAGCAAAGCGCAGGCTGGGACAGAGGTGGGGAGAGGGGCTGCAGAACGGCTCGCCCGGCGGCCCCTGCGTGCGGGGCGGGGCGGGGCTGGGGTCTGACCTGCTCTGGGCCAGGACGTTGGTGTACACGGAGTTGGTGACTGCTGAGTGGTACTCGTCGGGGGGCATGACTCCTGGACGCCGAGGGTGGGACGGTGCTCAGTGCGGGGTCCCGGGGTCCCAGAGACCCGCCTGACACCACCGGCCAGTGCGGGCTGTTGGCCGCCGCAGGCACCGCAGGTCACACACGGAACCGAACGGAGAAGCGTCCCCCTGCCACGCCCCATGACCACCCGCCCTCCCCCACGCCCGCACCACTCAGGTGGTACTTCTCCTCTGTGGGGTTCCACTCGACTCGGCTGCACCAAAACTCCGCCACGGCACTGACCACGTCCCAGCCACCAGCCTCTCGGAAGAGCTGCAGGTCCTGGGGCGGGGGGCACAGGGCGGAGCGGGGCCGTGAGACCCCCAGTTCTGGCCCCCAGTGGTTGCTGCACTTCTCGCCAGTGCCCATCCGCTCCAGTGCCCTGGCCTGAAGGCCGGGCCGTGGACGGGCGGCCCCACGAGGCGGGCGCAGCTGGGCCCACGGCGACGGCTCACCTGGGTGCTGTGCTGGTACAGCTGGAAGGCCAGCGCCACGGCCCCGTTGACGTGGACTTCCTGGACCGCGTAAATGTCCTCCGGGCAGACCTCCAGGCCGGACACGGCGCTCTCCCAGGCGAACTTGGCCCCCTGACAGTTGGGGTGACTGTTCTCAGGGGGCCTGGCGGGGCGCAGCCCACACATTTCCCAGAGGGCGGAGGCGGGGGCACCACCTCCCTGGGTGCCCCTGGGGGCGCCTGTGGGCTCTGAGTGCCCACTGCCTGTCCCCTGTGTGGGCCTCGTGGCCTTTGCCCGGTTTCTGCTGTGTGCGTGCTGCCCCTGTGCAGGGCAGTGAGGGGCCCCAGCTGGGGCCCAGCCGGGCTGTAGCCCCGCCCCTACAATGCAGGCTGTGAGAAGGCAGGACGCCCTGGCCCCTCCGGGAAAGGGGCCCCGTGGGAGTGTGCTCAGGCCCCCTTACCTCGTAGCCCAGGTTCTGGGCATTGAGCAGGGCCCCACCCAGTGTCTGGATGCGGTACTGCAGGAGAGCCCTGGCGGCCTCCGGCTGGAACAGGAGGACATTCGGGAACATCCAGAGATCCTGAGGGCACAGCCAAAGGGTCCCTCGTCCTGGAGCTCTGCTGGCCTTCTCCCCCACACTTGTTCTGCCCTGGCGGGCCCCAGAGACAGCCAGCACCTTGCCGCCGCTGGGCCTGCCCACCACACTCACCCGCCCTTCTACAGCTCAGACCCCCGGGTCCCCACCCCAGCGCTTCGCCTCCCCCGTGGGCATCTGGGCCTGGCCTGCCGCTCAGGCCAGAAGCCGGGTGTGGGCAGCCTGGAGGGGAAGCTGCCCCGCAGGGAACGGCTCAGCCTCCCCCAGCCCTGCAGCGACGTGGGGGCCACAGCCCCCGCTCTCTGGACCCCCCCATGTCCACCGGTCACCAAGCCCCAGCTGCTCCTCGCCCCCCTCCATCCACGCTCCCTCAGCTGCTGCGAGAGCCTTTCCAGGACACACACCTGCCCGTGCCGCTCAGTGTCCACGGCTCCTGCAGCCGCCTCTCCCACTGCCCTTCCTGCCCCTGTGAGCGCCCCCCCGCCCCCCGCCCCGGCCAGACGCCATGCACCCTCCCGGCTCTGGGACTTCGTGCCCCCGGTCCCCTTGCCTGAGTCACTTTTCCATCAAGTGCCCACACATCCTTGTCTGAGACACCACCTCCTCCGGGAAGCCTTCCCTTCTGCCTTGGCCCCCAGGCTCCCCCAAGCACAGCCCTGCCCCAGGCGGGCAGAGGCAGCAGCATGCTTGTGCCCTTGGCCACAGGACCCTCTATGCCCGTGTGCCGCCCACCCTGTGGCAGGTGCGAGTTGGGGTGGGCGGTGCGCACCTGGTCCCAGAACACGTGGCCCCAGTAGCATTCCTCGCGGCTCCCGTTGGAGAGCCCCCCGGGGCTGAGTCCGTGGCAGGCCTGTCCTGGGGCCCCGGGCTCAGGCAGGGCACTGAGCAGGTAGTATAGGGCGCCTCGCAGGGCCTGGCGCAGGGGGAGGGGCCCCACCACATCCAGGCCACAGCTGTCCCAGAGCCGGGCCCAGGCCTGGGCGTGGACGGCGTACAGGGTGCCGCTGGCCTGCAGCTGCAGCGCCTCAGCGAGGCAGGCCTGGGCCTCGGCCTGGCTGCCGCCCACCACGGCCAGGAACTCCCAGGTCCCGTGCTGCTGGCCCTCCCCCAGGGTCAGGGCCGGGGGCGCTGGTGTCCACAGCATGTGCACCTCCTGCCGCGGCGCCCCCGGGTGCTCAGGAGTGAGCGTGTGACCGTACAGGTACCTGCGGGAGCACGGCTGTGTCTCAGGGACAGGCTTCCCCCCGGGCCCCCTGGCGGCCCCCCGGGGCCCTCCTCACCGTGCTCCCCGGAAGTCAGGCCCCAGATGCAGGGCCAAGTCCGGGCTTTCTGGGGAGAAGGCGGACCGCAGCATCACAGTGATGGGCTGGCCCCCGGGGCCCAGGCGGGCGAGGGACACGCCGCAGGCCAGCACGTGCGGCAGCGTGCGGTGGGCATAGATGCGCTGGGAGGCCCGGAAGCTGGGCCCCTCCAGGGTGTGCAGAAAGGAGCCTGGGGGGGTGGGGGGCGGGGGGGGACAGGCAAGTGGCGGGCCTGCCCCACTGAGGGCCAGCGAGCACAGTCACTAGCTCCTGGCCTTCCTGCGCTGGAAGTGGCGTCCACCTCCCCCCAGTGAGGGGGACCCCCCTCTGCAGCCCACCTGCCCTGGACAGGACATGGCAGCCGTGCCGGGACCGCAGGCCAGGTCAGACCAGGAGCCCCACCCCCGGCTCTCCTTTCCCTGGGCGGGGCAGGCCGAGTCAGGCATGCCAGAGAGAGGTTCCTATGCCCCCACCCCCGCTAACCTGGAACAGTGGCTGGGGATGGGGCCCGGTCAGGCGGCGGCTACCTGTGTTAGTGTCCAGGACGAAGGTTGTGGTCAGCTGCTCTCCTGTCCCCTCGGGGGCCTCCAGCTGGATATTGAGGGGACTGGGCAGGACGGCTCGGTGCGTGTCCCCCAAGGCCCCATTGTATATGCCACTCACGTGCAGTGTGTCGTGGTAGACACGCGTGCCCAAGTAGGCGTTGGTCACACTGGCCCAGAGCCGGCGGTCACTGGGCAGAGAGTGGGCAGTGAACAGGGTGGGGTCTTCACCTGCGTCCGCCATGGAAAGGCCTGGAAAAGGGTGGGGTCGGGGACCTCCAACTGGCTGGGTCTCTGTCTTCCGAGGCTGCTAACCCAAAGCCCCCTCCTCGGAGCTGGGCCGATGCCCCCAACAGATGGTGGGAGGAGTGTGGACCCACCAGCCCCGGTTCTCAGAGCCCCGACTTTGCAGCTGCCCCAGGAAAAGCCCTGGACCCCTCACGCTGATCTCCAGGGACCCAGCTGAGTCCCCAGACTCCGGCCGACCAACGGGCCCTTTTCAAGCCGCACCCCCAGAACCCCGCCCCGCGCATGGAAGTGAAAGTGAGGAGGCTTCCGCCCGGAACCCTGCTCCTCAAGGCAGCGGGGTGGGGTGCAGGGAGTGCCGTCCCGGGTGCTGGGAGCGAGGGGCCAGGCTGGAGCCCTATCAGGGGTCGCCGCTGTCTCCGGGCTCACCGCAGCCCTGCCCAGTCGCTCGGCTTTAGCCGGGCGGGCGCTGCCGCTCCGGGACCCAAGGGCCAGGTCGCCTGTGGCTGCCTTTTCGGCCGGAAGGCCCCTCAGTCCCCGCCCCCGGGGCAGCCCAGGGAGGGCGGGACTGGCCGGCGGTCCCCGCCCTCGGGGTGGCCCTGGGCGGGCGGGCCGCTGGGCCGAGGCCCCGCTCGGGCTGGAGGCGGGGCTGCAGGGCGGTGGGTGGGGCTGCACCCAGTCCCCACCCAAGGCTGCGGCCCGTCTGCGGCCCGGGCGCGACGGGTGCGGAGATGGGGCTCCAGGGAGCCTGCGAGAGGAACACAGTGTCAGCTCCGCCCTCGAACACTTCTCCCAGGTTGAACCCTAGACGTGCGGGGGCCTCTCGCGGTGCTGTCCTCCCCCCGCCCGCCCTCTAGGGGGCGTCCAGGCGTCCTCCTGCACAGGCGTCCTTCTCGCTCCCAGGCGTCCGCTCCCGGCTCCGAGCAGCCTCTGCTCTCGGCCTCCCTCTCCCGCCCGCCCCCTGGGCTCCCGGGCTCCGCCCCCCGCCCCCCGCCCCCCGCCCCCCCGCGCCCGTCCGTCCGGTCCTGTGAGCCTAGTGAGGCAGGCGCTCTGAGCCCTCAGCCGGGCGGAGACACCCAGATGCAACAGGTCCCCGAAACCGCTCTTCCCGCCACCTCCCCCAGCACAGGCCAAGGCCACACTGCTGACGCAGCTGCCCTGGCCACCTGTGTCCCTCCACGCGTGTCCACCCACGAGGCCCCCCGTCCAGGCCGGCCCGCCCTCCCTGTCCCCTGCCCTGTGGCCCCCTGGGCTGGCGCACCCCACGCTTCTTGCGCCTGCCCTGCCCTTCCTCCCCAGCAGTGCTGAGGTCAGGCCACCCCTTCTACTCCGGAGCGCGCCGTGGCGCCCCCTCGCCAGGGGGAAAAGGCACCCAGGCCCCCTCCCCGACCGACCGCACTCCGCAAGCTGGCTCCCTCCTGCCTCTGGGGCATCCAGACTTGCTGAGCACGCTCCCCGCTGCGGACTGAATGGGTGTGTCCCCCGAATTTGTCCGTCCGCTGACGTCTAATCTGCAGCGGTCGGCGTGTGGGGGTGGGGCCTCTCGGGAGCCTTCGGGTCAAGAACCGCCAAGAATGGGACACGTGCCCTTGGAAGAGGCTGGGGAGCAGGCAAGACCCCTGCGACCTGAAGACGACTCGAGGACAGCCCCCTGCGGCCAGAAACAGGGTCCTGACCAGACCCCGAGTGGACGGCACCTCGACCTTGGACTTCGCAGCCTCCAGGACTGTGGGGAATAAAGCCCCGTGGCCCGTGCCCCGCCAGAGTCTGTGTTTTGCCACAGCAGCCCCAGCGCACAGAGATGCGCCCTTCGCGGCCTGGGCGCCAGCCCGCTTGTCCGTGGCCGGGAACACTCTCTCGGGGTGTCCTGGGGGCCCCTGTCCCCCTTAGGCTTCCCCAGGCCCCTCCAGTCACAGGAGACCCTCCTCCTCCCTCCTGTGCCTTTGCTCTGCATTCCTCGCTGCCACCGCGCTGGCCGGCCCCGGCTGCGCGGGTTTGCTGCCTGTCCTCCTGCCCGAAGGCCAGCGCCGGGGGATGGGGGTTTTGTCTGGCGTGGGTGGGGAACCAGTGACCGGGTGTGAGAGGGACTGGGCGGGGGCGGGCCCCCTGGGGAGTGGGGCAGAGGACGCCGGAGGACCTGAGAGCTGTCCACTGCTGGCCTGCCCCCCGAGCCTCAGGGCTTCCTGCTGCCGGCCGCCCCCTCGGGTCTCGGTTCTCCTGCCCCCGAAATGGGGGCTTGGGCCCCGCCCCTCGAGGATGGGTCAGACACCACGGGAGGCAGAACCCAGCACAATGGGAGCCGACAGATAAGGGCAGACAAGGCCGCCCTGGCTGGCACGGCTCCGTGGGTGGAGCCGGACCAAAGGGTTGCGGGCTCCGTTCCCAGTCGGGACACACGCCTGGGCTGCGGGCCGGGTCCCTGGTAGGGGGCCCGAGAGAGGCAAACTCACACTGATGTTTTACTCCCTCTCTCCCACCCTCTCTAAAAAAAGTAAACACAATCCTAAAAATAATGCAAAGGAGACTTTATCTTCAACGGACACCGCCTGACCCCATGCCCTCCCAGAGTTGGGCCGCCGCCCTCTCCACTCTGGCCTGGCCTTGGTTCCGGAAGGCCTCCCGCAGCCCGTGGGCCCCGCGGGCCCAGCCCTGCCGCCTCGGGGACGGCTTCCCTCCTGCTGCCAAGACCCCAGCTCCAGGGGAGGCACGGCGACCGGCCGCCTTCTGCTCGAGGGGCAGCCCCTGCCTGAGCCTCAGTGGCCGGGGACAGAACCGTGGGTCCGTGGGGCTGGTACCGCAGACGGCGACAGCGTCGGTGCGGGTGTCACTCCGTGCCCAGCACACAGGGAAAGGTCCACCCAGGGCAGGTACTCAGTCCCTGGGGGTCTCGGCACTGTGACTGCTGCCAGGGACACCGGCAGGGGGGTGGCTGCAGGGCCCCAGCAGGGGGAGTGGGTGGGGACAACGTGGAGGTGAGGGGAGGAGTGGTCGTCTCCGACCGTCCCCAGGGCGTGCCCTGCACCCCATCCAGGACCATGAGAGGGACCCTGTCCATCTGGGTTTCCCCTCAGCACGGAGAGACTGACTTCGTAGGGCTGGCGGCAGCCCTCCTGGCCGCGCTGGCCTTCGGGGCCTCAGAAGGCTGTGCTGTATCCCTTGGAAGGCTCAGGGTGGCTGTCCAGCGCTGGGTGTGTGATGACCAGGCCTGGCTTCGCTGTCCTCACAGCCCGCAGCTCCTCCAGCGACTGCTCACCCAGCTCCACGGAGGTCAGACTGCAGCCATGGACACAGGACGAGGGGGGCGTTGGTTGGGAGGGAAGAGGAGTCCCAGGTGGGGGTAGGTGGTGTCAGGAGAGCAACAGGGGGCAGCCACGGTGCACGGTGACAGCAGGTGGCCAGTCAGGGGCCGCTGGAGGCTGGGCAGAGGGGTGGGAGCTGGGAGCCAAGTCTTTGGGGAGCGAGAGGGTGCTGGCTCATCGAGCCAGACTGGCCACGGGCACCAGACCCCACGTGGACATTTGGTCTGGCGGAGTGTCTAGGTAAGGGCTGGGCCAGGGCTTTGGAGGCTGTGTCTCCAGACACTCAGGGGGACCCTGGGAGGGGCTCTTCTCCAAAGTCGAGGGGAAGCCCCCAGGTGCCCACCCCGACCTGGGCTTCAGAGGTGTGTCCCCACACCCTTCCTGCACCTGAGGGTCTGCAGGCGGCATCCTGGGTGCTGCAGGGCCGCACACAGGTAGGTCACCATGGGCTCCGACAGCTGGCAGCCGCTAAGATCCAGGGTGGTCAGCGCGGGGCTGTGCCGGAGCAGGGCGACCACGTGCTGGAGGGCTTCCTGGAGGCCGGGCTGCTGCAGCCTGGGGGACGGTTGAGCTCAGGAGCCGCTGGGGGGGGGCGCCCCGCCCCGCCCTGCCCCGCCCCGCCCCCTCCCTAAGCCCCTCTCAGACCCGGCCTCACCTGAGTGTCTGCACCCGGCACCTGGGCCAAGCCAGGCCGTCGCTCAGCACGCGCAGGCCCTCCTCGCTGAGCCCGCTGTGGAGGAGGCTCAGCTCGGTCAGGGCGGGGGCCAGCCTCAGGGCCTGGGACAGGTCTCGGCAGGCCGAGTCTGGGAGTCTGCAGCGGGACAGCCTGGGGGCCGGGAGCACAGGGTCTGTCTCAGGCCCCTCCGCCGCCACACGGCACCCCCGCTGGCAGCACGGCCTCCCTGCCCCCGTCCCCGCGGGGTCCCTGGGGGCAGGGCCGCACGCCAGGCTCCCCCGGGACACCCTGGCGCGCGAGCGTCAGGAGGAGCCCACGCAGACCCTCCCCCACCGCCGCGCGTCACCTCCACGCACTCGTCCCCCTGGTCAGGGCGACCCTAGTTGGGCGGCCTGGTGCCCAGCGGCCAGGCAGGGAGTGGCTTCTGCTCCTTCTGCCGCTCTGAGCAAACGCTGTGGGGCAGGTGTGCCGGCCGATCGCCGCTGGGGTCCCCGTGTGTGCTCACTGGAAACACCCCGTTTGAGCGGAGCTGCCGCGTCCCGTGACACACGGACCGCCCTCCCCATCCGGCCGGGTGCCCGCTGGCTCCCAGGGCGCCCCGGCTCGCCTGCCGGGTGCCCACCGACAGGGAACGCCAGGACGCACTGAGCGCCGTGCTGGGGACCTGGCTGACGCGACGCTCCCGGCAGCCCTCTGGGGCCGACCTCCGGCTCTGTTTCCCGCTGGGGGGCGGGGGGGCTGAAGCTTGGACGGACTGGCCTGCCCAAGGGGGCAGAGCACAGCCTGGCCTCCTCTGCTGCCCCCGAGGGTCCAGAGGGGCCGCCCAGCAGTTGCACAAGGTGCAGGGCAGCCCCCCTGGGATGGGAGACACACTCCCCCCATTCCCCCCACCCCAGTGCTCAGCGGCTCCCTGCGTCTGGCTGGAGCCTGGCCAACCCCCTTCCTAACCAGCACCTGAGCCCGTGGGGGACCCGGCCCCTCCGCTCTTCTGCCCCCCGTGGCCAGAGCCTGTGGACCTCGGGGCAGGAGACCAGGGGCTCCAGGCCCTCGGCTGTCTCCTCAGCCCTTCCCAGACGGGGACACACCTCTGTCCTCCCCAGGGCACCCTGCTCTGTGTCCCTTCCGGGGAGGGGCTGGCGGCGTGGTCACTCACGTCAGGCTGGTCAGGCCGCACTGCTGGTCAGTCAGGGCCTCGCAGAGCGGGTGCAGTGAGGACGGCTGGGGTTTTCTCGTGCTGCCTTGAGAACTGCGGGGGGAGAGAGAGGTGAAGCCGCGGCCCCTCCCAGCCCCTCCCCGCTCCCCGTGGTCCTCAGGTGTCTGGCCTGCCTGCGTCCTCACCCCAAGCCCAAAGTGAGCCCTCTCACCCGCGGCCCCACGTGCCTCGCCGCTGCCGCCTGCCGGGCGGGGCTGTGGGGCCCGGTCACCCGCGTTCCCAGTGGGGGGCCAAGCGGGCCCCTGCCACGGCGCCCCCGCCCCTGTCAGGGCCCTGACGCCTGTTCTCTCAGCAGATGCTGAGCTGCGGGTGGGGCCTGGGTGCCAGACACAAGGACCCCGGCCTCGCCCTGGGGTCGCGGAGGGTCTGGTGAAGGAGACAGGCGCGGGCAGCCGTCCTGACACACAGTGCACTTGGGGGTGGGCGTGGGGTGGGGGAGAGCAGGCTCCCCACGCCCAGACAGGTCTTGGGGTGGGCAGGCGGTGAGGCCCCGCACACCGCGCGGGCCCGGGAGAGGGACCCGTCCCCGAGACTCACGAGCCGCCGCTCAGGCTGTTCTGCAGCCGCTTCACCAGGTTCTTCTTCTTCTTCTTCTTCTGCGGGGCGGGCAGCGCGCAGCTCACCAGCCGCAGCGCCTGTCCGGCCGGGCAGCATCGCAAGCAGTAGCTCAGGACAGCCAGGTCCATGCGGCTCAAGCGCAGGTGCTCCAGCGCCAGCTCTGGGTGGCCGCGCAGGGCCTGGTGCACGAAGGCGCTCTCCTGCGTCTCATACAGGCAGTACAGCAGCGCCATCGAGAAGTTGAACGCGCCCCCTTCCTCCTCGTCCTCCTCCTCGTCCTCCTCCTCCTCCGACTTGGACTCTGACCTCTCAGGGCCCTCCAGCAAGTTGGCGTCCTCGGCCCCCTCTGGCAACACCCTAGGGCGACGCTGGCCCTGCTCCTGCACCCACGCCAGCACGTCCTGCTTCAGGCGCTCCGAAACCACGCAGCCGAAGTGGCGCTCGAGGTCGCGCGTCCTCTCCGCACTCAGCAGTCCGAAGAGGAAGCGCGTCGTGAGCGCCAGGTGGTGGCGCAGCGCCGGGTCGCCCCGCAGAAGCTCTGCTACTCCGCCCGCCGGCGCCCCGGGCGGCCCCTCCCCCTCCTCCAGCACGTAGGAGAGCGCCGCGAAGAACTCCTGGAAGCTCTGGTCGATGAACTGGTAGCTGACCTCGGCCTGGAGCACGCCGGGCAGCTCTTTCTTGCTGAGAAACAGCGTCTGCACCTTGGAGCCACGAAGCTGCAGCCTTTCCAGATCCTTCTCCGTGAAATGCGCCCTGCGCCCCAGAACGCCTTCGCGGGCCAGGCGGCACAGCTTGCGCAGCTCTCCTTGCAGCCCGGACCGGTCCGCGGCGGGCTCCGGGCTGAGGACGCTGACGATGAAAAGCAGGTACACGGACGTGGTCGTCTTGGAGGTGCGCGACAGGTCCTGGCCGAGCTCCAGCTGCTGGCGCAGAACCGTGCACACGATCCAGCACACGAAGGGCACGAAGCACAGCGCGAACAGCGTCTCGTTCTCTTTCACGAAGCGGTAGGCGCGCTCCGCCTTCCAGTCGTCCTGGAAGTACTTGTAGAAGTACTTCTTCTTGTCCTTGTCGGAGAAGCCGCGCACCTCGGCGCACTGCGGCGAGCACAGGCGGCCCTGCAGCCTGCCCGGGTCGGCGGTGCGCGTGGTCACCAGCAGGCGGGCCTGGGGCAGGAGCGCCTTGCTCAGGAGACCGCCCAGGACCCGCGCGCCGCCTGCGGCCTCGAAGGGGTCGGTGCAGGGCGCGGTCTCCGCCAGCCCGGACGCCGGCAGCTCATCCGCGCCGTCCAGGATGAAGAGCAGCCTCTCCGACTTCTGGAGCATCTGCCGCACCGGGGCGCTGCGGTCCGGGCACTGGTCCAGGATCAGGTCGGCCAGGCTGCACGTGCCGGGCCGCTCCAGCAGCTCCGCGCAGGGCAGGAAGAAGGCGAAGTCCACCTTGCCCTGGTACAGCTTGCCCGCCGCCCAGTCGTACAGGATTTTCTTGGCGGCCATGGTCTTGCCGATGCCCGCCGGTCCCTGCAGCACCACGGTCAGCGGCCGCTGGCCCTCCTCGTCGCGGCTGAACAGGCGGTTGAAGGTGTGGGTGTCTGAGCGCCGGGCGCGCTCCGGCTCCGGCTCCTCCGCGGGCCCCGCGGCCTCGCACTCCGGGGCGGCGCTCTCGGGCGCGATGAGCAGCTTGGTGAAGCGCTTGGAGATCTTCACCGAGCGGGCGTTCCTCTCCTTCACCTTGGCGTGCTGCCGCAGCACGTGCTCACGGTACTTCTTCTTGTACTCTGGGGGCGGGGGGGGGGCGGGGCCGGGGATGGGGCGGGCTGCGTCAGCGGACCCCCGGTGCCCGCTGCGCTCCCCACCCGGCTCCAGGCTCGACTTCCCAGGCTGCGCCACGACCCCCCAGCCCGCTGGCCCTCCCGCACCCGCTGCTCTCTGGGAGCAGCTGTTGGGGCCAGACTGGCTGGAAGGCACCTGTGTTCCAGCCCAGGACAGCCCAGGGCCTGCGCCTCCCACGCGGAGACCTACCGGACACGGAGAGCTGCGCCGCGGAGCTGGGGCCGAGCCCTGAAAGAAAGGCCTGCCGTGAGGCCACGGGCACTCGCGGGGGGGGGGAGGCAGGGGCGCAATGGGGGGTCGTGGCCACCCCCAGGGGCACCCGGGGATCCCAGCCTCGGTCCCGGGAACCTGTGGCCGAAGCCTGCGCGGGCGAGGGGTGCGCCCGGCTTTCCTGGGGAAGTGGAAAGGAGGGCGGCTGCGTGCCGGACTCCGCCCAGATGGCAGGGAATGGAGGGGCAGGCACTCGGCGACCCCCGCCCCGCGCTCACGCTGCAGCCGCTGCTCCTTGAGCCAAGCCGCGACGTCGCGCGCGTCCGCCCTCTTCAGGGTCTTGCGGGCCACGTCCAGCGCGGGCTCCGGCCCGTAGAACTGGGTCAGCTGGTCGGCGAGGTCCACGGCGTCCGCCCGCTCCAAACGGCCCCACGGGATGCTGCGGCCGTCCGCCGGCGCGTCCCGCAGCTTGTGCCGGAAGCGCTTCAGCTGCTCCTGGCTGAGGTCCTCCAGCGCAGCGAGAAGCAGCTCGCGGGCCGCAGCGGCGCGGGGCTGCGCGCTGCGGGCAAGCGGGCGGGCGGGCGGATCAGCACGTGGGCCCCGGCCGGAAACCCCCCCCACCCGGCCGCACCCCTGACCCGGAGCCCCGGTGCCCACGATGGGCAGGGACTCAGGCGCGCGGGGGTCTCCCCAGGTGGCTCCAGGCCGACACTGTGCCCGGAGGAGAGTCCTCCCCTCCCAGGACCCAGGTGGGGTTTTGCTCCCAGGCGTTCCCACACTTTGCCTGTGAAGGTGTCCTGGCCTGGTGGTGAGGTGGGTGCACTCCAGGGTGGGCACCGGCCACTTAGGGGTGCCTCTCTGCTTCCCTCCTCCCCTCCCCGCGCGCGGTGACTTTCACAGGTCTGGCCTGGCCAGGCCAGACGCCCCGCCGAGGTGGTGAGGAAGGCTGTGCCCTCTGCCTCCCTGCCCTCCCCCCTCCCCCGGGGCCTGGGGCGGCACAGGCTGTGTTCCTGACTCCCAACCGCACCGCACCCACCCCCAGCCCGGATCCTTGTGCCCAGGTCGGCGGGGTCTGCGTCTGAGCACCCAGTGGGAACAGGCCCTGGGAGGGTCTGTTCCTAGAGTCCGGAGCCTGGGGCCCTGGGGGAGGGTGTGGGTAGGGGCTGTGGAGCCCCGGGAGCCAGCAGGGTGAGGCCCCTGACCCAGAGACCCAGACCGGCCAGTTCCCGAGTGGCTGCTCCGAGGGGCCGCACTCACCTGGAGCGGGGAGCCTCCGGCTCCTCCATGGCCACTGGCCCCCAGGTCCAGGTGACCCCTCAGCACCGTGACTCGAGCCAAGCGCTAAGGGGGCCGTCCAGCCCCGTCCATGCCCCAGGCCCCGGGGCTTTAGCTTGGCCGGTGCTCAGCCCCCGCACACCTGTGTGCCGCCGGCCTCCTTCAGAGCTCTGCCCGGTGACCTTTGAGCCTCTCCGCCCTTTTATTCGGTTACTGTTCCCCAAGGACCCGTAGGGTGTGGCAGTGAGGCTTGGCTGTGAGCAGGTAACTGTGCAGATCAGGGTGGACTGCATGGAGGAGGTGGCTGGCTCGGAGCTAGGTTGAATCCTGAAGGCAGGGCGGAGGAAGGGCTTCCGCAGTGGAGGGGGACAGAACAGAGAGGGGGCTGGCAGGGTTTCCAGGGAGAGGAAGGCTGCCCCGGGGGCCAGGAGACAATGGGACAGGGAGGACCCTGGCTTCCTCCTTGAGCCTCCTTGAGCCTCCAGCCAGCCCACCAGGCCCGGGCATGCTGATGGGGAGCGGCCTGGGTGTGCGGAGGGTGTGGGGCTGGTGGGGACCCCATGGGGCCATGTGAGTGTGGGGCTCTCCTGCCGGTGCCCGCCTGTGTGCGCACGTCAGTGCCTGTGTGGCCGTGCCGGGGGCTGGCTCCGTGTCTGGGGGCGGCGGGGGGCCCTCACTCTGGCCCCTGGGAATGTTTCCTTCCTCCCCTGTCACAGGGACTTCGCCGATGAGACTAAATTCAAGATCTTGAGGCGGCCTGACTGTCCCGGGCCATCCCGGTGGGCCCTGCGCGTCCTCGGGCCTCACAGAGGGAGGGGGCAAAGTGACGGGCGGGGAGGCTGCTGGCTTCCCTTCCGGAAGAAGGGCCCCCGGAAGAAGGAGCTGAGAAAGGCCCGCTCTCCCCAGAGCCTCTGGGGAAAGTGCGGCCGGGCCCCGCCCGGGTCCCCGCCCAGCGAAACGCGCTGTGGACTCCTGACCTCCGGGCTGGGGCGGAAGAAACGTGGGCTGGTTGAAGCTGCTGCACTTGCAGTTCCAGCAGCCACGGAGCGGAGCCAGGGTGTGCGAGAGCACGTGTGAGAGAGCGTGTGTGTGTGCGCGCGAGAGAGAGTGCACGTGTGCGAGAGCGCTGGACCGCGCGCATCTGCAGGACGGGTGCCTGCCTGCGGGGCCGCTGCCTTCCTGGCCCCGTCGCCTGCAGGCCCCAGGTCCCCCCCGCGATCCGTCCTGCTTCCGCCAGGACTTGGGGCAGAACCGAGTCCTGGGCGTCTCTGTCCCGCTGCCCCGCCACAGGAAGGGGCCTGAACAGGGGCCCCTTCTCCCCGTGATTGTTTTCTGTTTAAGACAAATAGGCCCCAGTTGGCCCCAAGGGGCGCTCAGCCTGTCCGAGGTGCTGTGTGGCCGCACTCACATCGACCCCCTGTAGCCTGCTCGCTCTCTCATGCGGGGCCCCACCCGCTGGCCCGGTCGCCCTGCACACGGGCAGCTGGGGGCAGGGGACGCTGTGTGCTTTCCAGGGACCCATCTCCCCTGTCCCCACGTGGCCCCGCCCCCAGAGCACGGTGTGGGCGTCGCCCGGGAAGCAGAGCAGCGCGCGGGCCTCCCGGCGGCAGGGTCCTGGGGACGCTGTCCGAGCAGAGGCTGCCACAGCTGCCTGGGGCGGCGCCTGCCACGCGGGGACGCTGAGGGGTCCCTGCCTCGGCTGCCCCGACACGCTGGCGCTCCGCCGCGGGCCCCCTGCGGGATGGCGAGTGCAGACGCCGCGGAGCTGGCTCTGCCGACTCTGGACCTGGCGCTGCCCCGCAGGCAGCGGCGGGGGAGGCGGGGCCTGCCGCACCCTCACCCGGGGTGCGGTCGCACGCACGGACGGACCACACGGGCCGCCGGCACACACGCGTGCGTTCCCTCTGTGCACCGCACACGTCCGTGCAGCCAGCTCCCCAACTGGCCCGCCCTCCTCGCCACTTCAGACGGGACGTGTCGCCGTCGCAGGCACAGCCTCCTGCGCCAGACGGTCCGGGGTCACATCCGGCTGCACTGCCTGGCGGCTGGGGGGCCTCGGACACGCTCCGCAGCCTCTGGGCGGCGCTGCCTCGCCTGCGCCCCCCAGAGGGCAGCGTGGAGAGGAGCAGAGCTGGCGCGCGCAGGCCCCTGCTCCAGGCGCTCGTCGCTGTCACCATCCCCGGCCTGTGAGCGGCCCCTCCCTCGCCAGACAGCTGTGCTGCCCGGGGTCACCGAGAGCGGCCCAGGTTCCACACCCACTTCAGTCTGGCTCCACGTCACTTAACCCTGTGGACCGTGACCTCTTCCTTTTGCCAAGGAGCCCAGGGGTGCAGGCCAGAGACAGCCCTGAGCCTCAACAGGGGCCCAGGGGGTGTCGCCTCTGCTCTGACACAAGTGGCACAGGCCGGTCCCAAGGCCTGGGCCGAGATGGACCCTCCTGGAGTGGACTGTGTCCCCCATAAACTCTCCCCACCTGCTGATAACAGCCCCGGGAGCGGCTTTGATAACCGGCTGGCATTCCTGAGAACCGGGAGGGCAGCCAGGCAGGTGGAGCCACGTAGGGTGAGGGCGGCGGGGCTGGGGGTGGGGGTGAGAGGCAGTGAACGGGGGAGAGGAAGACAGGGCGAGGAGCGGGTGGGAGTCAGTGCTGGGCAAGGCCAGTTCCCTCCGGATTTCTGTCACCTCCAGGCTTAGCTTCCGGGCTAAATCTGTCACGAAGAATTCACACTGCATTTCTGATTTCCTCCCGCGTCTGCAACCATGTCCAGAACCAGCAGTGCTGCTCTGGGCCCCTGCTTCTCCCCCGCCCCAGGAGCTCGCCGGTTGCAGGGCAGCGCTCCCCTTGAAGAGACGTGCCGCCCCCCCGGCTCATGGCAGTGGCTAGAACTTGCCCTCAGCTCCTCCTGCGACTCCCCGGCCTCCTGTCCGCAGACCCCCAGCGACGGGCGGGCGCCCACCCACCTCCTCTGCCGCCCCCAGCGTTCCAGTGCCCGCACCGCGGTCCTGCGGGCCTGGCCCCCGTCTCTCCTGGGCAGCAGCGTCGGAGCCCCCGTGGCGGCAGCCCCTCTCGCGCTCGACTGGCCCAGGGCCTCCAGGGCCCCGGAGTGTCCTGCCTGCTGCCTCGCCCACCGCATGCTATGAGCCTGACCTTCCGGGAGGGGGCCTTGGCACCCCCGCCTTGTCCTGGGAGGACAGGACATGGGGCCCCGAGGGCTAGGAGGCTGTGCGTGAGAAGGTGGGAACCACTTCCCGAGGCCGGGGCGGCTCGGAGCCGCCGCCTCCAGTGCCCTGGGTGGGGGGACTGTGAACCCAGGGGTGTCTGTCCCAGGCAGTGCTCAATGATGCCCCTCCCTGCGGCCACTCCTGCCCTCGGGCCCTCGGGAAGGCCCTGCCCTCCCCGCCATAGATGGGTGTTAGGGGGCTCCCGCACGTGCAGGCCAAACTCCGTTGTCTTGTAACAGGAGACCAAGAGAAGAACTTGAGGCCGTGTGCTGCGTTAGCCAGCCACAGAAGGACTGACCCTGCGTGACCCCTCTCGGCAGGGCCCCGGAGGAGTCGGATGGATTTGCTCTCGAAACAGAAAGCAGACCTGGGGCCGGGGCTGGGGCGGGCGGGGAGCGAGTGTTCCGTGGGGACGCAGCGTCAGCGGGGAGACGGAAGGTTCTGGAGACGACGGAGTGAGGGCCACATGGCAGTGTGTTTGACGCCGCTGGGCCGTGCACTTAGCAGTGGTTGAACTGGCACATTGTGAGTTACGTGTGTGCAGCTCAGCTTACAAACATGAGACCAGAGAGTCGATGTGTCCGTAACCTGATGAATTATTAGCTCGGGAGTCCTCTGCAGACAGGCTGCAGACCCAGGAAGGGGCCCGAGCGGGACCTTGGAGATAGCGATGCTCTGTCCCTACCAGATGACGGGGCCCATAAAGTTTTATCAGGCTTATCGCGCACTCACGCTGGCCACCTGCGGCGCCTGGGCCCCCCCGCAGAGCTGGGCCGGGCCGGCCCCTGCCACCCCGTGAGGCTGCAGGAATCGTCGCCTTGATGGCTACTGGCAAGGCTCCTCTCACCAGCCGGCCGTCCGAACCTTCAGCCGCAGCACCTCCTGTGGGGAGGGGAGGGCCTCCCACCGTCGTCCGGCCCCAGGTTCCTGCTGAGGGAGGAGCCTGGGGGAGGGCCGGGGTGGGGGGGTCTCCTCGGACAGGTGGCCACCTCCGCTCCCGGAGGTTGCCTCATCGTGTGCATGAGGCCCGCCCCCCCACAGGAGGCCCAGGCCAAGAGGACAAAGGCCTGGCAGGGGCACAGAGCCAGGAGGCACCCAAGCCACCTGGGGGGACGGTGCCCCCTGGTGTCCCTCTTTTCTTCAAGGGTGGGGGACTCTCCTGGCTCCTGAGAACCTGGTGGGGGAGGGGCACCCGACACCGGGAGGCCCCTGGGGTCTGGTGGTGGCCCACGGGGGCCCTTCCCGAGGCTGCTCAGCCTCCGCCTGCCTCGGGCCGGCGAGCCCCCACTGGAGCCCCAGCGGGCCCTGCACCCCACCCCCGCCCGCCCAAGGCCACACGCTGTCTGCTACCTGGCTCACCCCTCCCCTGACGGCCCACCTGCGAGCCTCCTCCTCTCCCAGACGTGACCCGCAGCACAGCACACAGCTGCTCCACTCGGCTCTCCCCTGCTCCGGGGGTCTCCCCCCGCCCCCCCAGGCCTCCGGCTGCAGCCAAGAGCGCAGGTGCAGCTGCCTCTGCCGCGAGCGCCAGACTCCCAGGCAGGTGCTGGAGCAAAAGGGAAGAGGGTTCCTCGGGTACCAGGACCTGGGAGACCGGTGGGCCCGTCCAGAAGACCGTTGCCCCTGCCCCCTTGAGCCCGCGGTTCTCCTAGGGACAGGAGAGGTGGGCTCTTTTTTCTATCCAGTAGCTCTGCTAGCTTTTGGGGGCCGGTGGGGGCGGCAGGCCCCGCTGAGGGAGCATGCCCACTGTGCGGCCGTCACATTCAAAATGACAGAGCCAGCAGAGCAACGCATCTGCACGGATTTTGCGTTAAACTTGAACGTTCCTCTGCAGAAACTATTTGGATGATTCAGAGGCCGCAGCCGTGGGCAACTGGTGATTGGCAGCTTCATCACAACAAGGTGCCCACTCATGCATCGTGTCTGGTGCAGAGATTTTTGGCGAAATGTCCAATCCCCAGGTGACTCAGCCCCCCTACAGCCCAGAGTGGGTACCCTGTGATTCCTGGCTTTTCCCAAAACTAAAATCACCTTTGCAGGGGAAAAGATTTCAGACCATCGATGAGATTCAGGAAAATACGACAGGGCAGCTGATGGCGTGGGGAGAACTGTGGGAGGTCCCCAAGGGGCCTCCTCTGAAGGGGACTGAGGCATCATTGTCCTGTGTGCAATGTGTCTTGTGTCTTGTATCTTCCTCAACAAATGTCTCTGTTTTTCACAGTACATGCCTGGATACTTTCTGGATGGACCTGGTATGAAGAATGCCTGCTGCTTAACAACAAAAACCAAATATTCCAAATACCAAGTAGGCAAAGGACTTCCAGAGAAGACACAGAAATGACCAATGAGACAGCACCCCGTACCCCCGACCCCCACCCCCGCGTCCCATCTCTGAACCGCATTTCCGCGCCCACTCTGCTGGCCCTTCTTCCCTTTGCTTCCGGACACTCTGGCCCCTGCCCCTTGGCCTCCCAGCCCGCGCCTGTGCGCCTGCCGCGAGTTCAGGGCCAAAGCAGATGGTCTTCCCAGCACCTTTCACTCCCCGGCTGGACCTGCCCTCCAGATGCGGTCTCGTCGGGGCCCCTCAGCCTCTTGCCCCTCTGCCGACCGTGAGGTCCCCGAACCCACAGCCCCCAGCAGCCCCCCAGCTCCCTCCACGCCCCACTCTGGTCTCCACACCCCTGGACCTCCTCTGGCCGCGCGGCTCTCACTTGGCAAGAGCGTAACTGACCCAGGACCCTGCTGTAACTGAGCACGGCTGGAGACAGAGGCTGTCTGGGAGGACCCACGGTGGTGACCCTGAGCCTCAGGGCCTGACACTGGCTCCCCAGGCACAGGGGCCACCTCTGTGGCGGTCCTGCTGGTGCTCCGTGCCCCAGGGCGGGGGCTCCCGCTGCCCCCCCCTCCCCTACACTGCTGCTAACTCGCCCGCTGGGCCGCCCGCCTGTCCTGCGGGGCCTGTGTTCTGGCCCCCACACCCCGCCCCAGTCTCTCCTGACTCCGCCCCAGCACTCCCAGCCCAGGGACCGCCCACGCCCCTCAGCCGCCCACGGGTTCCCAGCCCTGCTCTCCCCGCCCCTCCCCCCTCCCCGCTGGGAGCTCGGCCCGCCCTCCTCCCCTGACTGTGAGCGCCACAGGTGACGCCGGATGACTTCGACGCCACTGCCACCCACGCTCAGACTCAGCGCCTCCGAAGCCCCACAGGAATCTCAAACTCACGTCCGAAAGCGAGTTCACGCTCCCTGTGGACTCCGCACCGGAGACCCCGCCCGCGTGCTCTTTCGGCCTGGACTTCTCGCCCTGCAAACCCAGCACCGCGGCCTCCTGGGGCACACCCAGGCTCCCTGCCAGCCCCCCCTGCCCCCCCCGCCCCCCGCCCCCCCGCAGGCCCAGGCCCTCGCTGGGCTCCCCGCCTTCTCCGCCGCCGGAGGGTCTGGCAAAACCCACATCTGCTCAGCAAGTGGGACCAGGGCCCTTCAGCTTATTTTAGGGCTGGGCAGAAAATACAGGACAAAGTCTGGAATGTTCCACAGTGCTGGGAAGGAGGGAAGGAGGGAAGGAAGGGAGGAAGGAAAGAAGGAAGGAAGGAGGGAAGGAGGGAGGAAGGAGGGAAGGAAGGAAGGGAGGGAGGAAGGAGGGAGGAAGGAGGGAAGAAGGAGGGAGGAAGGAGGGAAGGAAGGAGGGAAGGAAGGAGGGAGGAAGGAAAGAAGGAGGGAGGAAGGAGGGAAGGAAGGAGGGAGGAAGGAAAGAAGGAAGGAGGGAGGGAGGAAGGAGGGAAGGAAGGAGGGAGGGAGGGAGGAAGGGAGGAAGGAAAGAAGGAAGGAAGGAGGGAGGAAGGAAGGAGGGAAGGAAAGAAGGAAGGAGGGAAGGAAGGAAGGAAGGAGGAAGGGAGGAAGGAAGGAGGGAGGAAGGAAGGGAGGAGGAAGGGAGGAGGGAAGGAGGGAGGGAGGAAGGAAGGAAGGAGGGAGGAAGGAAGGGAGGAAAGAAGGAAGGAGGGAAGGAGGGAGGAAGGAAGGGAGGAGGGAAGGAAGGAAGGAGGGAGGGAGGGAGGAAGGGAGGGAAGGAAGGAAGGGAGGGAGGAAGGGAGGGAGGAAGGAGGGAGGATGGAAGGAAGGAAAGAACGAAGGAAGGGAGGAGGGAAGGAAGGAGGGAGGGAGGAAGGAAGGGAGGAGGGAAGGAAGAAGGAGGGAGGAAGGAGGGAAGGGAGGGAGGAAGGAGGGAAGGAAGGAGGGAAGGAAGGAGGGAGGAAGGAAAGAAGGAGGGAGGAAGGAGGGAAGGAAGGAGGGAAGGAAGGAGGGAGGAAGGAAAGAAGGAAGGAAGGAGGGAAGGAAGGAGGGAGGGAGGAAGGAGGGAAGGAAGGAAGGAGGGAGGGAGGGAGGAAGGGAGGAAGGAAAGAAGGAAGGAAGGAGGGAGGGAGGAAGGAGGGAAGGAAAGAAGGAAGGAGGGAAGGAAGGAAGGGAGGAAGGAGGGAGGAAGGAAGGGAGGAGGGAAGGAGGGAGGAAGGAAGGGAAGAAAGAAGGAGGGAGGAAGGAAGGGAGGAGGGAAGGAAGGAGGGAGGGAGGAAGGAAGGAGGAAGGAAGGAAGGAGGGAAGGAAGGAAGGGAGGGAAGGAAGGAAGGGAGGGAGGAAGGAGGGAGGATGGAAGGAAGGAAAGAAGGAAGGAAGGGAGGAGGGAAGGAAGGAAGGAGGGAGGGAGGAAGGAAGGAAGGAGGGAGGGAGGAAGGAGGGAAGGAAGGGAGGGAGGGAGGAAGGGAGGGAGGAAGGAGGGAGGAAGGAAGGAGGGAAGGAGGGAGGAAGGGGGGAAGGAAGGAAGGAAAGAAGGAAGGAAGGAGGGAGGAAGGAAAGAAGGGAGGAAGGAAGGAGGAAGGGAGGAAGGAAGGAAGGAGGAAGGGAGGAGGGAGGAAGGAAGGGAGGAAGGAAGGGAGGAGGGAAGGAGGGAAGGAAGGAGGGAAGGAAGGAAGGAAGGAGGGAAGGAAGGAGGGAGGGAGGGAGGAAGGAAGGAGGGAGGGAGGAAGGAAGGAAGGAGGGAGGAAGGAGGAAGGAAGGAGGAAGGGAGGAGGGAGGAAGGAAAGAAGGAGGGAGGAAGGAGGGAAGGAAGGAGGGAAGGAAGGAGGGAGGAAGGAAAGAAGGAAGGAAGGAGGGAAGGAAGGAGGGAGGGAGGAAGGAGGGAAGGAAGGAAGGAGGGAGGGAGGGAGTAAGGGAGGAAGGAATGAAGGAAGGAAGGAAGGAGGGAGGGAGGAAGGAGGGAAGGAAAGAAGGAAGGAGGAAGGAAGGAAGGAAGGAGGAAGGGAGGAAGGAAGGAGGGAGGAAGGAAGGGAGGAGGAAGGGAGGAGGGAAGGAGGGAGGGAGGAAGGAAGGAAGGAGGGAGGAAGGAAGGGAGGAAAGAAGGAAGGAGGGAAGGAGGGAGGAAGGAAGGGAGGAGGGAAGGAAGGAAGGAGGGAGGGAGGAAGGAAGGAGGAAGGAAGGAAGGAAGGAGGGAGGGAGGAAGGAGGGAAGGAAGGAAGGGGAGGGAGGAAGGGAGGGAGGAAGGAGGGAGGATGGAAGGAAGGAAAGAAGGAAGGAAGGGAGGAGGGAAGGAAGGAAGGAGGGAGGGAGGAAGGAAGGAAGGGAGGAGGGAAGGAAGGAGGGAGGGAGGAAGGAGGGAAGGAAGGGAGGGAGGGAGGAAGGAGGGAGGAAGGAAGGAGGGAGGGAGGAAGGAGGGAAGGAAGGAAGGAAAGAAGGAAGGAAGGAGGGAGGAAGGGAGGGAGGAAGGAGGGAAAGAAGGGAGGAAGGAAGGAGGAAGGGAGGAAGGAAGGAAGGAGGAAGGGAGGAGGGAGGAAGGAGGGAGGAAGGAAGGGAGGAGGGAAGGAAGGAGGGAAGGAAGGAAGGAAGGAGGGAAGGAAGGAGGGAGGGAGGGAGGAAGGAAGGAGGGAGGGAGGAAGGAAGGAAGGAGGGAGGAAGGAGGGAGGAAGGAGGGAAGGAAGGAAAGAAGGAAGGAAAGAAGGAAGGAAGGAGGAAGGAAGGAAGGAGGAAGGGAGGAAGGGAGGAAGGGAGGAAGGGAGGAGGGAGGAAGGAGGGAGGAAGGAAGGGAGGAGGGAAGGAAGGAAGGAGGGAGGGAGGAAGGGAGGGAGGAAGGAAGGGAGGAGGGAAGGAAGGAAGGAGGGAGGGAGGAAGGAAGGAGGAAGGAAGGAAGGAGGGAGGGAGGAAGGAGGGAGGGAAGGGAGGGAGGAAGGGAGGAAGGAAGGAGGGAGGAAGGAAGGGAGGAAAGGAAGGAGGGAAGGAGGGAGGAAGGAAGGGAGGAGGGAAGGAAGGAAGGAGGGAGGGAGGAAGGGCTCAGCACAAACTGGAAAGGAGGTTCCGGAGTGATGAGGGCGCAGCAGGTGCGCGCAGCAGCCGAGAGGAGGGACCCCCAGTGGCCAAACCGGAAAATCACAGCAGGGACGGGAAGCAGCCCCGCACCCCAAACAGACACCCCGGAGTCCATGCCGATCTAGTTCACTGAGCAAACAGTAACAAGCGGATAGAAACTAACGAGCAGAAACGCTAAGTAACAGCGAGTGGGAGCTCATGGCCCGGGCAGAGGAATTCCAGGGATTCCCGCGGGGCCTGCCCCTCCCAGCGGGGCAGCCACGGTGCGGGCGCGTGCTGGTGGGGGTCGGTGGACAGGGACGTCGCCCCAGACGCAGAATGGCGGGGGGAGGGGAAGCAGTGGCTCTACCATGAAGAGACAGACAGAGCAGCCGCCGCCGGGGGCTCAAGGTCAGTGTCTCGGTGAGAAGCTGCACTGCCCTGGACGGAGGGAAAAGAGGAGCATTCGACCCCTGCGGTCGACCCCCAAACCCAAGCTCGGGCTGGTCCTGGAAACACGCCAGACACACTCCCACCAGGGGGGCACCCTGCCCACAGCCGAGCTGCCCCCTCCGGACCGCCCGGTCCGTGTCCAGAGCAGGGGAGCCGGCACAGCCGAGGGGACGACTTGGGTGCCGGAGGGAGCCGCCTGGGGTCCTGGAGCGGGTCCGGGGCAGGAGAGGGGCACGAGGGGGGACCCGGGGGAGTCTGAGGGAGGTGCGGTCTTTGGCTGCCCGCCCTGCCCGCTGTGTCAGGGTTAGGGTTCCCTGGAGAGGGAAGCAGCACGGGCCGGACGCGCGGACACGGCGCCGCCCACCAGCAGACCGATGATGACCAGGCCTCGGCTGGCTGGAGACGCTCTGTTTCAGCTCCCGTCTGTGGGGGCGTGGGGGGGGGGAGCCCCTCCCTCCGGCGCGGGGTGGGGGCGTCTGTTTTGAGGAGTTGTCTCCTCTGAGTGTGGAGACCGCGAATCCGAACGCTGTGGGGCGGGCGGGCGGGGGCGGCAGCCGGGGCGCAGGGAGGGTCGCGTGCAGGGGACGCCCCCCCCGCGCTCAGCCGTCCTTCTGCGAGGCCTTCTGCTGACTGAGGAGCCCCCTCACTGGGGGGGGGGCGGGGGGAGGGTGACCCGCTGCACGGAGAGTCTACCAGTTCACATGGTCGGTAATTTTGTCCAGCAATCACCGTCACAGAAACACCCAGAAAAGCGTTTGAGCAGATGCCGGCAGCGCGGCCCAGCCAGGCCGGCGCGCGCAAGCACAGCCAGCCGTCGCGCCAGCAGAGCTACGGGGGTTGGGACGCGCTGTCCTCCTCCGGCACGGCCTTCCTCCGGCAGGCTCCCTCCAGGGAGGCGGGGTGGGGTGGGGTGGGGTGGGACACGAGGGGCAGGCGGCAGGGCCTCCCCAGGGTCCCTGCCCATGGGCCCCAAAGCTCCAGGAAACCCTGCTAACCTAAAACACTTTGGCGCAAGGGTGTTCTTGTAGGTCAAAGGGAAGGACTGCGTTTTGCCGCCTGGGCGAGGTTTCCGTTTTCCTGGAAGCGGCCACGTAGTTTGGAACGAAACCGGGCCGAGCGCTGTGCTGGCGCGGCAGGACGACAGTCCCCAGACTTCACCGTGCACCCGGGGTTCCCGCGGCGGGGGCGGGGGCGGGGGCTGTAACAGGCGACCCACAAGCCCCGAGTTTCCCAGTGATTTCCGACAAGCTCCGGGCGATGCCGGGCTGCCGGTCCGGGCACCACGCTGCGGGGACCACCCTTACGTGGTGAGGGGAGACTGAAAGCAGCGAAGTCACCGGGAGTGTCTGCAGGCGGCATCTGTAGTTCTGAGCTTGGACACAGGGTGGCGCCATGTGCCCGCAGTGAGTGCCCCAGAGCTTGCTGGTGGCCTTGCAGCTTTTCAAGCCCCTGCTCCCCACTCCCCGCCCCCCTCCAACACACACACACCGCAGGCGGGAGGGACAGGTCAGCGCAGACCGACAGATGGCCCTGAGATGAGGATGAGGATTTGAGCACCTGGAGAGCTCTTCCTCCTCCCGCCCGGCACAGGCCAGGGCAGCCTGGCTGGCCCTGAGCCCCGGGCCCTGCTCCCTCCCCAGGCCTCGGTTTCCCCCAGTGTGACAGGGGGCCCTCTGCACCGTGCACCCTAGAGCCTCCTCCTTTGTGCAATGCGAGTGGCCACCACCTCCTTCCAGGCCATGGCAGACCCTAGTGGGGAAGGGGCACCGGGGACACAGGCCCTTGCTCTGTGAGGCCCGCAGGCTTTGGGGCGATGACTGAGGGTCCTGCCAGACCCCCCCTCTGGTGACCTCTGTGTGGGGCGTGGGCAGCAGGGGCCTGTGCAGGGTTTGGTTTGGACAAGGAGTTCTGGGGGCCAGAAGCCTGGTTGGGGTGAGGCCCAGAAGCTGCGTCCACGGGGAGCCAGGAGGGCAGGTGTGGTTGGAGAGGGTAGAAAGGTCCGGAAGGGCTAAGGCCTTGCAGCCATCCAGGCCTGAAGGAGTGGCTTGGTCTCCTGGGGGCGGCCTCCCGGACCCAGGCCTGGCAGGGAGCTGCCCCCCACTGCTCGCTCCCTGCTGCACCAGGCTGGGAAGAGGGGGCAGCTCCCTCAGCCAGGCCCGGGGGTGGGGGCCGCAGGTCTCATCTGGGAAAGGAGAACCCCTCGGCTGGGTGCCTGATCCTCTCTAATCCACAGCCTTATCCCCAGCTGCACCCCAAAGCTGTAATTAAAGTTTCAGGCGGAAGGGATTATTCTGGAGGAGGGGCGGTGCCCCCATGGCCTGAGCTGGCAGCTGGACCCAGCACTGCTGGGGGCGACACCGAGGACACCTCCCTCCCCCGGCCTCCAGCCCGGGAAACCGGTCATGGGAGCTGGGCTGGGCCCTGGCGGTGGGGCAGGGGCCCAGAGAGGAGTCCTGCCTCTGGAGCAAGCGTGGCCTCCAGGCAAGAGCAGCAGCGACACTGTCTTCTGTTCTGTGGGTGACGCGGGCATGTCCCACCTCCCCATTTCTAGGCCGACGGACCAGGGTACGGTGGTGCCTGTGGAGTCGGCCCCATGGGCACCCGGGGCTGCGGCCCTCCTCACCGTCGGCACCTCTCTCAGGCCGCTGCGCTGGTGCTGTGTGTGAGCAGCTCCTTGTCTCCCCCAGTCTCCCCAGAGCCCCCCGCCCCCCCATGCATTCGTCCAGCAAGGACCAGCCCCGCTCCAGCCCCCCGAAGCCCCAGCGCTTGTCCTCACAGGGCTCGCCCTCCAGCCACAGAGGCCCGCTGGCCGTGGGCAACAGGCACCGGAGGGGCCTGACCCAGGGACACAGCTGAGGGCGCACAGTGGCCACGGGGCGTGTTGGGGCCGCACCGCCGGGTGCGGAGGCTGTGGGCCATGGGCAGAAAGGGGACCCACCTGTTCTAGGCTTGTCTGGCTGCTGCGTGGACTTGGGGGCCACCCCTTTGAGCCCTCGAGGTTGGACTCGGGGAGGGGATGTGGGTGGGGTGATGGTGGTGGGCTGATGCGCGGGTGGGCAGCAGACGGAGAGACGGTGAGCCTGAGGGTGGGGGACACAGATGGGCCCACTGCTCCCCCTGGGACTGGGGCTGGGGCAGGCGGTGTCCCTGCACAGGGAAGGCGTGAGACCGTCCCCAGGACTTCAGGAAACAGTCCCTGGTGACCGTCTGCTGGGCGAAGAGCCCAGCAGCCAGAGGGGAGAGGTGGGGATGCTTGGGCTGGCCTGGGCGGCTGCATGTGGGCCGTGGACCGGGAGGCAGGGGGCACCCCTGCCGGTCAGCAGCCAGCGCGGCCCAGGGTTCTGGACCCCTGCAGCCCTGACATGGCCAAGAGCAGAGAAGCTGGGCGGCCGGGCAGTGTGAGGCAGCTGTCCAGGGAGCTGCCGGCTACCAGCCCCCAGTCCAGGCACCCCCCAGGCCCCCTGCCCCCGCTCCCCCGGGCCCGCTCCCTCCTCCTCCCTCCGCTGGGCCCCTCTTCCACAGAGAACTGCACACCCGCTCCGCTCCGGGGAGGGCCGAGCCTGCAGCCCACAGGGCAGGCCAGCTACAGAGGGGACAGTGTCCAGGAGCCGTGCTCGTGGGCTGGTCCCAGTTCCCGGCAGGCGTCCTGCCCGCCCGCCCTGTGACAGGAGGGGACAGCTGCGGCTGCCCCTCGAGCTATAAAAAGCCCAACGCCCGAGCGGGCGGAGGTCACAGGGAGCAGACGCAGGATTCCTGGCCTCGGGGAGCTCAGCCCAGCAAGCATGAGGCTGCCCCTCGCCATCAAGCTGCTGCAAGCCCCTCTGAGGGGCTGTGTGGTGCCCAAGGCGCACATCTACGCCAAGCCGGCCAAGACACCCGTGTCCCCCGCGGTAGGTGTCTCGAGCTGCAAGCCGGCAAGGGCGGGGGAGGGCCGGCAGTCCTGCGACAACCCCGGGATGAGGCTGGGCCCAGGGTGTGCTGCAGAAAGACAGGCTGGCGGGGAGGGAACCTCCTCCCGGGTGCTGGGTCCCAGTCCTGCGGCCAGGAAGGCACCCCCACTTCAGGCAAGGGGCACCCACAGCCTCAGCCTTCAGGCCAGGGCCCCAGGCAGCCGGCAGTCAATCACAGGGGCAGGCAGGGGGTCCCTATTCTTGAGCCTGTGCTCGCCTTCCGGCAAACGCCAGGCGTAGGGGGCCGAGCAGGCAGGGTGCTCGCTGGATCCTGCGGCTTCCCACTCGTCAGAGGGGAAGGCGGGCTGCCTGGAGGGGAGGCCACCTCGGGCACCCGGAGAGCAGGCAACTGTTGGTTTCAAGCACACACACCCAAGGTCCAGAAGGTCACCTGCCCAAGGTCACACGGCTGGACGACACTCAGACCCGAGGCCAGCCCTGCTCTTAAAGCTCCGGTCAGTCTGATTCCGGAAACAGGAGGGGTGCCTGGGTGCAGGCTGTTCCAGGGGCAACTGAGGACAGGCATCAACCCACCCAACTGGGGGGCCACCTCCCCCACTTGGCCACTCACTTGAAGGCCCCACACTTGTTTGCAAGCAATTTAGAACCTCGGCTGTCCCTGGTGTCTCGTATGAACCTGACGAGCACAGAGCCCTGGGGAAGGAGTTCAAGGTCAGTCGCTCGGCCACACAGGTGCAGGGGTAGACAGTCTGTGTAACGCTGTGGCTGCCATGAGGACTGGGGTAGGTAGACAGCCTCCTTCACGGAACCAACTCTGACCCCCCCCCCCGCCGCCCCCCGGGCTTCCCTCCACCCAGGAGCAGGCTGTGGGGCTCATGGTGACGTTCGTCAGCTTCCTGATCCCTGCGGGCTGGGTCCTGTCCCACCTGGAGAGCTACAAGAAGAGCTCCGCGGACTGAGGGCTGGCAGGCACTGCTTCCGGCACCGGAGGAAAAGTCCCATTAAACCCTCTCTCCAGCCAAGGCTCTCGTGGTGACTGACCTATGTGCGCCGCTGGCTTGGGGGTGCAGGGATGGGGGTTAGACGTCTGTCAGAAGGGACCTCCCCGGGCCACCGGCCCCAGCCTGCCCTGCGTGTGCAGGGAGACCCCTTTCTCCGAGCAGAGGAGAGCTGAGGCCACACCACACTCACACCCTCCCCGGTCCCACCCCTGGCCTTGACTCTCCAGACACAGGCCTGCCCCGGAGGCTGAGCCCAAGGAAACCACCACAGGGCCACACCAAGCAGAGGCCTTTATTACGCACGCCGGGGGAGATGCCCACACTCGGTGGGTGGGTGGTCACCCTGGAGTGGGGCGCCCGTACAGTCAGGGCTACCCCTTCGCGTTGCTTGGGCCCCCACGCACCAGTGACAGCTGTCCTCACAGCAAGGGCAGCCCCTCCTCCCGGCAGAGCCCGCTGCTCCCCCGGCCCAGCGAAGAGCCGGCCGGGGCGCTAGGTGAGGATGTCGTGGGCCTGGTGCTCCACCAGCATCTCCATGCTCCGGACGTCTGCGCACCACACCTCCAGGCGGTCCTTCATCCCCTTGATCTGAGGGAGAGCGGGGCACAGGGCGTCAGGGTGCCCTGCTGGGGCCGCACTGACGAGGGGCCGGGGGCAGGGGCCGGGGTGCAGCCGGTGGCGCCAACCCAGCCCGGGGCCATGGGGCCACGTTCTCCTCAAAACTGGCACGCGAGGAAACGGACGAGAACAGGAAGTGCACGGGATTACCCCCCCGCCCCCCCCCACCGCAAACTCGAGCCTGACAGGCAGGAACCCGAGCCCACAAGCAGGAGTGCCTCTGAGCCAGAGGACCCATTTTAGGATTAGAGGCACCACCGGCTGCCCAGCACGGCTACCGTGATCGCTGTTTAAACACAGGGTTCAAATCTCAGGCTGGCACCGAGTCACTGAGGTTCTTTGGAAAACCCGCAGTCCCCACAGCACTAAGGCACCCCCCAAAACGTCTCCGGACACGCCCTCCTCCGGTGTGGCTCCCGTCCAGAGTGAGCTCAGAACAGAGACCCGACCCAAGGCCTGGGGGGGGGGCTCGCACTCCGCCACGTCACCTGCTGCAGGTCCAGCACTCGGGGCTGCACCCAGGTCATGTGCACGCGCCGGTCCACCTCGTCGATGCTGCCCTTCACCAGCCCCACTGAGAGTGCCTTCATCACCAGCAGCTCCACCTGTGCGGGGGGCCGGGGGGGGGGCTGTGTGAGCCACGGACACCAGCACGCCCCACTGCCCCCACCTCGCACCAAACGCGAGGAGGCCCATTTCTTCCGTGGTTTGTGTCGGAGAGCAGGGTGCTGCCACCGGGAGCCCGGCCCCTCTGGGACCCTCCAAGCCCAAGAACTGTACCTCGTTCACGCTGATCTTAGCACTTTTGGCAATTTCTTCAAAAGTGAGTTGTCTGTGATTGGCAGGTCGTGTGAAAGTCATCTGAAAAAAAAAATTTGGTTTGTCACCCATTTTCCCAGATAGTAAAGACATCCTTATTAACACTGGCTCCAAGCCCTGGCTGCTGTGGCTCAGTGGATGGTATGCTGGCCTGCAAACCAAAGGGTCGCCGGTTCAATTCTCAGTCAGAGCACAGGCCTGGGCTGTGGGCCAGGTCCCCAGTAGGGGGCGCGTGAAAGGCAACCACACACTGACATTCCTCTATCTGTCTTCCTCCTTCCCTTCCTGTCTCTAAAAATAAATAAATCAAATCTTAAAACAAAATACTCATAAAATACAGCTACTAGTGCCCCTAAGCTAAGACTCTCTCAGCGTCAGTCTCACAGGGTATTAAGCAGCAGCTCCCAGCCCTAAAGGGAGGCCGTGCCGTAGTTTGCACAGTCACCGCCTGCTTCCTGAGCTGCACTCGGAGCTGGGGACACGTGCTGGGCCAGACCCAAACCAACAGGAACTTGGTTACAAAAACTGTGTAGTCTTTGTGATGCAGTACACCTCTGGAAACTTTCTTGCACTGCTCAAAACAGTTTTTGAACTCGTTTACTTTGATGCCTTTTAGTGCTTCTGCCGTTTTTTGTTTCACCTCTTCCACAGTGGCCAAATGTTTGTCTCTGAAGACTTTTTTCACCCAGGGGAACAAAAAAGTCTCTTGAGGAGACACCCGGTGAACAGGGAGGGTGTGGCACAGGGGTCATGCCACACTGGGTCGAGAACGGCTGAGCACTCAGCGTGGTGTGGGCGGGGGCGCTCGTAAACCGCCCCCAGTGCAGTGGGCAAACCTGGTGACAGAGTCCCCCCAAAAACTCACCGAGGCCCAACGCAGCCTCTCACAGCAACGCCAGCTGGCGCACTGACGCAGGTGGGTCCCTAGAACTCTCACCTGGGGGGGGTTGGTTGGGGGGCCTGGACTACGAGGGGCTACGCCAGAAGGTGGCTCTGGGCTGTGGGGCCCCCTGCTGGGACAAGCCCACACGCTGGCGGGAGAGGCAGACGACGAGCAGCGTGCTCAACGAAGGGGCAGCGACCTCCGCTCAGGCGGCCTGGCCTCTGAGGAGGGGCCGCAGCGCCGAGACCCAAACAGAAGCCCTGAGAAGCACGTGGAGGAGGAGGCCCAGGGGGGTGGGGGGGCAGGCGCCTCAGTGCTGTTGTTCCGGGGGACACACTCCCCTCTCCGCGGCGCCCGAGGCTGGGCGGCCACAGGCCCACAGCTCCCCTGCAGGGACGCGTCTTGGGGGCCCCGGCTGCCTGCTTACCTCCATGAGACACAGGAGCTGGATCTTCCTCAGGAGCTGCGCTTCGTTGGCGGCTAGGTCAGGCTGGGAGGGGGAGAGACAGCGGTCACCCGGCCAGCGAGGGGACGGAGACAGGCAGGGGGGACACAGACGCCGGGTCCTGAGGCTCGCAATCAGTGTGCAGCCCTCTGGCCCCACATTCTCGGCGGACTGTCAGACGCGGCCCGGCCAAAAGGCCGTCGTCCAGGACCAGGAACACACAAGCCGAGAGGCTCACGGACGCTGCACACACTGGGGGCCCAGCCACGGCACTCGGGAGGACATCAGCACGGGGCCGGGTGTGCGGGGCTTCCGCCACAGCAAGGGGCCAGCCACCGACTCGTCGCAAAAACGGCCGTGAGCCCCACACCAGCACCTCGCCCTGCAGGCCCCAGACCAGACCCCTAAGAGTGGGTTCCGTGAGGGCAGCCCCGACAGGGCCGTCTCTGCAGGGACTGCAGAGCAGGTGCAGCGGCTGTGCGTGGGGCCCTGCCCGCCTGCACCGCAGCGGCGCTCCAGGCTCCCGAGACCAGCCTGCTCCCCTCCGAGCCGCCTGCCGTCTCCCTGAGGAGCTGACACAGCCACCCCAGCCGGCTCGGCTGGGTCTGCTTGCCGCCTCGTCCCAGGGCACTCGCACCCACTCTGCCTCATTACGGGTGAGGTCCACACGTTCTTCCCCAACTCTGGGGAACGCGACAGAGTCTGAAACGCACAGGGACAGTCACACGCCCTGGCCGAGCGGCTGAAACACCGTCCCCAGACGCCGGGCAGGGCACACGCAACGGGTGTTCCCTCTGAGGTCACTTCACTGGCAACGAATGCGTCCTCACGCCCCAGGCCCTGTGAGGCGGCTCTTTCCCTGCCCAGAGCCTGCTCTTAGCAGAGCCCCCCCCCGCCCCCCGCCCCTCCCGAGTGCTCCGCACCTGCCTTGTTTCTGCGCACGTGGAAGGTCACGTTCTGGGGGGGGCCCTGCCACACCCCCTCCCCCTGCACTGTCCGCAGCACCCTCGTGACCCAGCAGCCCCTCCCCCTCCCCCCGCCAGCTCCAAGACGGGGGAGGGAGGGAGGTGCTGGGAAGCGCCTGCGAGTCAGCGCACAGACACGGAGCCGGGGGCGAGTGGGCGCGAGGCCGGCCCCGCCCACACCGACCTGCTGGCCCCAGGCGGCCCTCAGAGTCTGGAACCGCTCCACGTTGCCGCTGTTGAAGGCGTAGAGGGTGTCGATCAGCCACTGCCGGTCCGTGCCCCTCAGGGACTCCAGCACGGGGTGCATGAGCTGCGGGGGCAGAGCCGGTCAGCGGGCAGTGCGCGAGGAGACCCCCCACCCCCCGGGGAGGACCCCGCCCCCCAACCCCGCCCCCCGGGGCGCACTCACAAGCTCCCCGAAGTTGAACACGCCCTCGCCGAGCAGCCCCGCCAGGCCCAGCGTGAAGGCTCTCTCCTGCTGCTCCGGCACTAGGGCAACAGCACCCGTCACCCGCCGGCCCCACATGGCCCCGCTCAGACACCGTGTCCCCGGAGGGTCACAGCGGGGCGCCGACACGCGCCCCCTCCCCCCGCAGCTGGGCCGTCCAGCTCGCACGGGGAGCCACTCGCACGGGCCCCGCGGCGAGCACGCTCTCGCCCGTCTTCCCCCTGAGCCCCTGCGACTGCCACGCTTCCCGGCCGTCTGCGTCCTGCAGCTCCGGGCTCCCTGCGGCCCTGCCTCGGACGGGAGGCCGCCGTCCCTCCCTTTACCCCCTCCAGCCTCTTTCCAGACCAGCTTCGGCGGTCTGCGGTGAGAACCCCCCAAAACGTGCTGAGGTCTCCTCTCTGAACACGTGGTCGCTGCACTTTCCCCAAAACTCAGCGGTCACTCTTCTTTCCACCCTCCGAAGCTGGAAAGACTTCTGTCGTTCCTTCCCTGGGTCTGGCGTTTCAGTTCTCAGGGGAGTCTCAGGGGCGGGAGCAGGGGTCCAGCACCGGCACCGCTGCCCTGTCACAGCGACCTGTGCCACGGGCGGCAGCCAGGGCCCGGGAGGGAGCAGCTGGCCGCACCTTCGCCTGAGACTAAAGCTCTCACAGCGCCTCCCCCTCCGGCCACACGGGCTTTCTCGTGCCCGTGAGGACCCGCAGCCCACACAGCGGCCGTGTCTGCAGCGCCAGCTCCCGGGGGACACGGACGCGCGCCGGGGTCACCTGGCAGGTCCTTGATGTCGACGCAGCCCAGGAACCGCAGGGCGTCTTTGTAGTAGGAGGCGTGGCTGCCGACCGTCTGGTAGTATTTGCTGGACAGGTCGTAGAAGCGGCTGTGCACCGAGGTCACCCCGGGCAGGTTGCTGAGCATCTCTTCCACGTCCTCGATCGTCTCCTGCACACGGGGGGAGCAAGGCCGCCTTCCTGTCCAACCTCCGACACCGCAAAGGTGCACAGGGCAAGGTGAACACACACAGTCTGGCTGCACCGCGCCAGAAAACTCCGGTTTGTCCCAAACAGAACCCAGGACGGAAGGAAGGACAGCCATGGCTCACGTGCCCCACGAGGGACCACGAGCAGAGCCACAGCAGGAGCCCTGCAAGTGGAAAGGGCACACGCAACACAGGACAACGGGCAAAAGAAGACACCAGCAGGCGACTTGCAGAGGCGGAGACAGAGGCCAACAAACTGCCAGCGATCGGAATTCATGAATCACCCCCACGAGACACCACTGCACCCCCGCCGGACTGGCGGGCGCCGGACTGTCTGCACACGCACCACACATCGAGAGCACGGGGCCGCGGGGCACGGGCCACCGCGGAAAACTCTGGGCAACGCCCGGCCCAGGCGCATGGCCTCCACCACAGGCCCGCGGTCTCGCCTCCGGGCACGGCCCACCCGGTGCGTCCGCCCGCGCGCGCACACACACACACACACGGAGCTGGGCACGGACACGCGGACGCAGCACGGGTGGTGGGAAAGACCCCACCCGAACCCTCCCGGACAGACGCCGTGAGCGTAGCTGCGGCGAGACGCTGTGGAACAGTGACAGGCAGCCGGTCCCACGTGCCAGGGACGCCCGGGGCCGATACTCGGCCGGGCAAGGTGCAGCAGCACCCCCCTTTCATCCGGGGCCGCACGCCCCGACCCAGCGGCGCGCGAGGACGGGGTGCCCCGGCTCCAGCAGCAGGGCTCCCGGGGCGGGTGTGGCCGGGGCCCAGCTGCCACCGCTGTTTCCCCAGCTGCAGTGGGGGGAGCTGCCCATTCCGCCCCTTCTCCGTGGCCCGTGACGGCTTTCAGACACTTCAGAGCAGAGGCAGCAGGCGTGTACGAGGGCTAAGACCAGGAAGCAAAGAGGAAGGTTTCTAGGGCAACGGGCACACGAACGCTTACGCCCGGTACTTCCTTCAGTGCCGTAATTGCCAACAGCCCCACATGCACTCTCTGGTCAGCACGGTGCACCGACCACGGGAGGGGTCTCCCTGACACCCACGCCGGTTCCCACAGTCACTCCGAAGGGACGAGGAGAAAGGCACCGATGCAGACAGGGAGCTCGGGCAACGCCCAGGTGCAGACGGAGGGGGCGAGCGGCAGGGGCCCGGGGCTGCGACAGGCAGACTCCTGGGTTAAGGGCAGTGGCCACACCGGTCAGTGCCGACAGCCGGGGTCGCAGCGACCTCACCTTGGTGACCTGAAGGTCCCCGACGTTCAGTTTCAGGGCCCCGATCGCAGTCTTGCACAGGATCACCGCCTCGTCGCTGCTCTTCACCTGGGGGTTGGGGACGAGGGCTCTCAGCGGTGGGGGCGCAGGGCCTCCCGGCGCGACCGCGGCCCCGAGCACACCCTGACAGGCCTGACAGGCCGCCGCGCGGCAGACGGCCGGCCCCGAGCCCACACTCACTTTCTCTCGAGTCTTCTCCAGAAAAGTGAGAGCCACATTAGGATCTAGAAAAGGAGGCACAACACGCTCAGGAGAACCAACAGAGTCTCGTCACAGCCTGGTTTTGACCAACCAGGACACTGTGAGGTGGGATAACCCTTAGGGTTAGAACCCTTAGGGGTTAGAACCCTTAGGGTTAGTAGTAAAAACACAACTCAGAACCTGCTATTTCCTACCCAAATGCAACAGCTGGACTGGCTGTTAACTACCGCCTGGACCGGCCCCTCCCGGGCGCTCGCGGACTCACCTGTCATCTGTCGGACCACGTGGAGGATGATCTCCACCAGCGACAGCGGGTTCACCCTGGAAGAAACCACCAGCCTGGAGTGCCCGCGGGCACCCACGCTTCCCTCCCCCGGTCAGAAACAGACGACAGGGATTTACCTGTGTTCGAACTCACTGATGAAGTTTTCGTAAAGCTGTGGAGGGAAAACACGGAGAGAGATTACAGGGCGCCCTCACCCTGCGGGGCCCAGACTGCAGGCTGGTTACAGGCCATCGCCAGTTTCCCGGGCCAGGCAGCCAGCCCTCGGGCACGTCCTCAGACTCTGCTGATGCTGCCAGCTCAGAGGCTGTCCGGCCAAGCAGACCTGGGGACAAGGGAAGAATGGCCCGCACCCCGAGCGCTCGGGAGCAAGGGAGGTCAAAGCACACGGGCGCAGCAGCCGAGGGGAGAGGTTTCAAAGGTTCTTCCAGGAACGGTGGGGAGTTCTGAGGGGCGAAAAGCAGAGGGGCGGCACCTCTGGTGTGCGTGTGGGGGCAGCTGCGCGAACATTCCGGACGGGAACCAGAGCCACAGCGCTGAAAACACACCTGCACTGTGCTCTGGGGGATCTCTGAAGGGCAGACCGTGACCGGGGGCCCAGAGCACGGCCAGGGGCGGCGGGGGCGCGACCGCAGCAGCAGACGCGCGGTCAGAAGGTGCTGCCGGTGGGTCGAGCCAGACTCTGCGGGCAGGTCCCCGAGACGGGGAGCCCAGTACGACCGCTGAGCCTGCAGCTGGGTAACTGGGCAGAACAGGGAGGGGGCGTCCAGACGAGGTCAAGTTAGGGTAAGGAGAGCCTGAAGTTCCTCTGGGACACGCAGATAGAAAGACAGACGAGAAGTGTGGAAGAAAATGCGGTGTGCGCGCGCACACACACACACACACACACACACACAGACGTTATCCAGCCACAGAAAAAGCAAACCCTGCCGTCTGAGGTCAGGCTGGGTGTGGAGGGCGTCACGTTGCGGAAAACTAGCCCGACAGAGAGCCACGGGCACCACGACATCATGTACACGTGCAACCTGAACGAGCGGACTTCGCAGACACAGAGGGCCCCTTGGCGGTTGCCGGAGGCGGGGGCAGGGGTGCGAAATGGGCGAAGGGGGTGAGAAGGTCCAACTCCTGCCCGCGAGACAGGAAGCCCCCCCGGGGGGGGGTGGCACAGGGTGCGGCGGGTGCGGCCCACAGCGCTGCGCGTCACAGGTCTGCCAGCTGCTGGGCAGGTGCGCCCCTGAGGGTCTCCCCGCGGAGAACCTCTGTGTGGTGAGGGGCGTTGAGGGCACCGACTGTGGGGACCACTGCGCATTCACACACACGTCAGATCACTGTGCCCGTTACTTCTCAGTAAACCTTGGAGAAGAGAAAGCAAGCCCCTTCCCTGCAGCAGCCAGTGAGATCCTGACCCTGTCACCCAGCAAAGAGCAACGTGAATAAGAAGGCTGTCTCGTCACAGAGGACAGCGTCAGTGGCATCCTCCTCAGTAAGAGGGGTTGTTCAACAGCTCCGATGCCTACCACCATTTATGGAAGCACCTCAAGAAAGCAAGCCCTGTACAGAGAGAAGTCCACTAAACCTAGAAACTCAAAATTACTCCTGAATTCACAAATATGATCTACCTGAAAGTCACGTGGACTGGGTCCCAACAGTTTTTAAAGGTTCACTTTGTTCTTAGAAATACTGAACCTAAATCTGAGGACCTGAGTAGGGGTCATGTCCAAGGTTTAGGAGGTATCCTGCTGCGTGCAGAAAGTGATTTGAAGACAAGACAGCACAGGAAAAAGTGAACGGTCACACAGGACCCGCCACCGTGGTGCAGAGCCGTAGGGAGCAAACAGTGGGACAGCTGAGTCCTCATCTCCCCCCTCGGCCCAGCAGAGCCTCCAGGCTGACAGACGATCAACAGCAAGTCCCTCTGAGTACAACATGTTAAGCTGACGGGTGTAAACCACAGATCTCAGGAGCTCAGGTGGCACTGAGGTGGCGAGTGTCACTGTGGGCGTCCGGAGCGACGTGTGCAGGGCAAGGAGCTCACGCTGTCACCGCGAACCGTCTCTCAGCTCCAGGCAGGTGCGGATCCCTGATTTGTTCAGGATTCAAGAGGGAGACACCAGGAAACTGCGAAGAGCAAGTGGCCAGCGAACAGGTCCGTGGGGCTTTCTCAGGAGCTCGGGGTGCGGCTCAGGTGGGGATGGGCTTGCTCGTGCTGACGAAACCCCTTCCGCTGCGCAGAAGGTGCTCCCTCTTCCATAGGACCCAGGACAGAGGTGTGGGCCAGCAGGCACAGTGTGGGGGGGTGCTCCGGTGAGCCCCTCTCTCTGTATCCCTACTTTGCCCTCAGCTGGTTTTGAACTTTCAACTTTGAACAGTTTTCTAAAAGTACAGCAACAAAACAGTAAAATTCAACGGCATGCCGGCAGGTGCTAAAAGACAGAACGTATATCACTTCATGGCTGTGACCTACGGCGACTCCCTCAATCTCTTAGTTCTGCTTCAATGGCGAGAAGTCGGGTGACAGCAGCGCCGGCCCCCCAGTCCCCCAGTGCCGCTGGGAAGGGTCAGTGAGAGCAGGGGTGCGCGCAGCACTCGGCACGGCACTGGACACACAGTGACTGCTGGGCAGCTGTGGCGTTTTGTGAGAACCACCACCTACGGTTTTAAAGAGCCCTTGGGCACATGCACACAACCTGACCCAGTGCGACCAATCACGTACCTTGATGAGACCATCCCCTTGGGCGAAGCACGGGTCCTGCACAAAGTCAAGCACCTGAAGTGTCAGCTGGTGCCACAACCTGAAAAACGAGGCCCGTGAAACCTATGCCAAGTCGCAGCCACGGGCGGCCCAGACTGTCCCATCACACGGACCCCAGGCCGTGCCGCCCACCAGGGAGAATGCAGCGGGTGCTGCTGACCCTGCGCTCTTTCCCGGCCGGGCTCCTTCCTGCTCATGTCCCCCAAGACCACCTCTCCTCTGGGGCGAGCAGCTCTCCCAGCTACAAACAGAGAGCATCTCTCTGGACTACCGCAAAGGGCTCCTGTAAGGTCCACCGGAAACGAGAACTGTGGAGTCCACACATTCCAGCTGAGGTCCTGACCCTTCTACCTACTGGCTGAGTGTCTCGGGGAAGGAGCACAAGCCATGCTCCCGTTTCCTCATCTGTGGATGGGATGCCTGAAGAACTGAATACAGAAAACCTCCGGAACAACAACACATTTAAAAGGAAAGGCTAATTTTTAAAAATGCAAATAAAGTGCTGTGGAAAATACGAAATGCTACCCGACACAAGCAACTGTTTGCTAAATACTGGGCATTTTCTCCCACAAACTGGTAATGGTAGAAGGTTGACCACCAGCCGAACACACAGTGAGTATCTACGCGAAGGGCGCCACGCGGAACGCTGGGGGTCGTTAACTCAAGAACCCACAACTTAACCTTCCTGAAACTCATCCTATTTCTACACACACCCGAACTGCGATTGCTCTAGGGGCACAGCCCAGGATGAAGTGCCGTGGAAAGTCGGACCCGTGGGAGAGGGGACAAGGGGCTGCACCCCAGCGTGCACCCAGACGCAGAATCGAAGTGGTAAAGGACTAAACTGCGCTGGCCGCGAGTTCGTGCTCCTCAGACCGAAGCGGAAGACGGCTGTGGACACAGGCCACGTGCAAGACACAGGGTCTGCTCTCCAAAACGGGGGTGGGGGGCGGGCGGCTTGACCCCTCACGGAATCGAGAGCTGAAATCACAGGCCAGCCTTGAACCTCCTTCCGAAGATCAGCAGAAAGGGGGGTTCAGAACCTCAGCACAGCCCCTCAGCCAGGAGGCAGCGACCTCATGACCCCCAAACCCTGGCCCTGGCGCTGGCACCCCTCCCCCCGACCCGGCCCCTCCAGATGCCCCCTCTCGCGCCCAGCCGCTCCCCGCCCTCGCCCGCCGGTCCCGTCCGCGTGGCGCTCACTTCTTCGTGTAGAGTTCCTCCAGACGGTGCCACACGGCCGCCTGGCCGGGCCCGGAGCTCTGGCTCTGCTGCAGAAAGCCGGTTACGTCCTTCATGACGGCGACAACACGGAGAACCAGCGCACCGCGGAGAAGTCAGCACCGCGGAAAGAGCAGCCGGAAGTGCTCACTCACTTCCGGTGCCGTGCCGCGCAGGGCAGGCCGGGAGCGCGGCCCGGCGCGCCCGCTGGTTGCCAGGGAAACCGCGCCTCCGTGCCCCAGGGTGGCCCGGGTTTCCGGCGCCCGGGCGTGTGAGCCGCAGCTTCTCTCCGCGAGACCGGGGACGACGATGCTACGTTCCTAGCTGTGTGTGTCCTTCGAGGACCCGGTGTAAACGTAATCCCTGGTCAGAGTCCGGGCTCCCGAAGCGCCACCACCATTCCTACTGGAAAAGGTGGGCGTACGGGATGGGGCGACGCGGACGCCGGCCTCGGTCTCGGGGCGGAGTTCTGCGGAGTGGGGAGCCGCTCCCACCGGAGACTGCCAATCCCGGGCCGCGCGGGGCGAGGCGAGAGCACGGGGCGGGGCCGGGGGTGGGGCGAGCGAGCGGACGGGCGTGGGAATCTCGGAGACCGCGGCGCGAGCGGGTTGCGGCGAGTATGGCGCTGTGGGTTCGCTCCGCTGGTCGCGCTCTCAGGCTCTGGGGCCGGGGCGGTGAGCCGGCCTGGGCCTGCCGCCATCGGTGCGTCCGGGTAGCAGCCGCGGGGCGGGCGGCGGGGGAAAGGGCGGAGACGGGCTGCCTGGGTGTTGCCTTGGTGGTCAGAGGCCGGGGAGAAAGCCGGGAGGGGGGTTCCGAGTCCGGCGGAGCAGCTGTCTGGGGCCCCTCGCCTGGTGCATGCGGCGACGGGAGAACCGGGACTGTGCTGTCTGTTCCCGGCTCGGTTCTCAATTCTGCTCGCGGCGTCCCGTGTCCGATGTTGACACCGCCGCTCTCAGAGCCCAGTCGGTACTTGGGCTTTCACTTAACGGTGTTTCTTGGACTTAACTTCCGTTTCAAAGCAGAAGTGCTTCTTCCACCCTCTCTACTGATCTGCAGGATTCCGTTGTTCCGCCGTCCTCCGATTTCTGTAACCGTTCTCTTACCGGAATAGTTTCCAATCTTGAGCATTACAGATAATGCCGTGGTGAACTACCTTGTCTGTAGGTCACTTCTTTGATGAATTCCTAGTAGCGGAACTCCTCGGGCTAAAGCCCAGCGCACTTTATCGCCCCCTGTGGAGGTCGTGCAGGGGACGCTCCCGCCAGCATGGGTTGTGTTCACGCCCTCCCTTCTGCACAGTAATTGTGTAGTTGGAATCCTCGTCTGGGGCCGGGGCCTGCTCATGGAATGATCTTAAGGCCCACAGTTGTTAGGAAACTAGTTTAAATGGCCAGTGTTGGGTGGATATTAAGTACAGTGGCACATTCGCTCCGTGCTATCTTACCCAGCTCCTAAAAATATTGGTGAAGAGTTCTACAAAGTGATACTGAGGAGTCTCTTAGTCATCCAAGAAACCTTTAGACCCATCCTGTGCCAGACTCGGGGAGATGCTGAGGGCACAGCAGGTGCTGGACGGATGCTGGCTTCCGGGCGGCTCGTGCGTTCCAGCACCAGGCCCTGCAGGCGGCCTTGAGGGTGGGACGCTGCTCAAGAGATACCTGAGCTCCCAGGTGCTGCTTAAGAGATTGGATGGCCACAGACAGGTCCTGGCTGCCACTGCCCCCAGAGCAGGGGGTGCAGGCGGCCTGCAGGGCTTCCTGCAGTTGGAACTTTGGCCCTTTCTGTTTGATTTGGGAGCTTCCGTGTGGAGCCATCCTCTGCTTCCCTTTCCCAGGCTTGCCCCTCAGGGCGCTCCTACACCCAGCCAGTCTCATTCCGTGGTGCGCGTGGACTTCAGGCCGCACACCGCACGTACACTCTGGACTTCTGGTGAAGTCCTGTGGTTGCAGTTTCCCGTGACGGGCATCCGTGCGGGTAGGAGGCGTGTGTGCGGCCCTGAGTGGGACTGGGCACGCAGCAGGCCCTTGCAGCGACGGGCTCAGCCCCCAACACGCCCCCCACCACAGATGCCCGTGCAGGCGCCAGCTGTGCTGCTGGCATTAGATCTGAGGCTCCCACCACCCCTTCAGGTTGGATGAGTTTGCTAGAGCAGCTCCCAGGACTCAGGAGACCAGGGTACTTCCTCAGTTTGGGGTTTGTGATGGAGATCGTTGAAGGGCACAAACAAACAAAGGAGAGACGCACAGGGAATGGTCTGGAAGGGGCCCGGCCCGCGTGTGCTTCCCAGTTCCCTGTCTGACGGTTCTCTGAGTCTCCCTCCTGTTCGTTCAGTGAGGCTCCAGCCCTCCGTGGTCGGTTCTCCTGATAACCAGTCCCCATCCTTAGGAGACTTTCAAAAGTCTCTCACTGACAGGAGCTCAGGTGTGGCTGGAAAGGGCCGTGAAGACCCGCGTATGCGTTTATAATGTGAATCACGGCATCGCAGCCTCCCTCTCACCCTGCCTGCGGCTCCCACAGTGACCGGCATTTCGAGGAGCTCAGCAGACGCTGGGTTTCAGTGTGGTGGCGGAGCTGGCGAGCGGGCTCTCCTTCCTGGCCACCCGAGCAGCTCTCGAGAGAAAGCCCCTTTGCACTCGCTCACAGAAGTGGAGCGGAGTCCCGTGCAGAACCAGGGCCATCTCTGCAGGAGTGTGGGCGGGGCGGCACTGTTTGCTGGCTGGGAGGGTGACAGCCCCTGGGTCTGCTCAGGCAGGGTCGTCCCTCCCTGCCCAGCTGGGCTTCGGTGGCCGAGGCAGTGGGCATCTAAGTGATGAAGAGATGGGCAGTGAGCTCGGGCCCTGACCCCTTTTGGTGCCCTCAGCCCTGCACGTGCGCCCTCCCTGCCACCCTTCTCTTTCTCAGTGTGCACCTTTCAGAAGCCTGTTCTTTGGATAACCCAGGTGACACTTTGGCAGGAGAGGGGACAATGCAGAGGCTGCGTGTGGACTGAGTGGCAAGCAGGTGCCTGAGCTGCAGGTCACTGGCCCCAGAGTGGAGTGAGGCAGCCCTCAGGTTGCTGCAGGGAGAAGAGGGTGACCCTAAAGGGAGCGGGGAGCCAGTGCTGGCACCGTTCAGAGGAGGGGCCGTGACCCCTCACTGGGCTCAGTGGCGGCTTCATAAGGAGCTGGCCTGGACTCCAGGAAACTGGGCATGTGGAGGCGGAGAGAGGGAGCTGGGTGTGGGCACACAAGGACCTGGCCGTGGGGGCCCTTGTCCGGCTGACAGGAGGGGCATGTGAGAGGGCCAGCCCTGCAGTGGGCGGGCGGTGCCGGACGTCAGGGCCCTGTGGGGGCAGGGAGCTGTAGGGCAGGTCCCCGTGCACGGAGGGTTCGGTGTTGGATTTGGAAGGAGCAGAAGGAAACACGAAAGACGGAGCAAACCAGAGAGGGAGTCAGGGACGTCCTCCTCGAGGGTGAGCTCTGGACGGCCCTGCCGTCTAGACGTGTGCGTGCAGGGGGCTTGTTTCTGTCATGTGTCACCAGCGAGTTGAGGAAACACTCAGTTTCCTGTGTTCAGGTCTGTGTTTGCTGTCGAGTTATCATCACGTGGGGAGGGTTGTCCATGCAACCTGTTGCCTCTGTTTGGTCGTGGAGGAGGAGGGGTCTGCGTGCCAAAGTCACGGACACCAGCCCCTGGGGTGCAAGAATGCACCCTGAGCAGGGGGTCACAGTCATGGACTCTGGGCGGGGCATCAGTCAGACTCCAGGAAGCGGAGGCCTTCAAGGGGTGTTGCGGTGAATGCCAGCGAGGGCCCGGAGCCGCCTCAGTTTCCAGCGGGGCCGAGAAGGTGCTGGGAGCTCGGCAGCGGACTTGCTTGGCTGTGCTGTGAGGGGCCTGCGGGTGGGCTGTGGAGGCGGCGTCGGCAGCAGTTTGAACCCCTGGCCGTCAGGGCACGGATGTTTCTTTATGGAGTGTCTCTGGGGCCTGCCTGCTACCCTGATGATGCGTGGTGTCAGGTGTGAAACTCGGAGAGGCTTCACTGTCGTGAAGTGAGTTCGCTGCACACTTGCCACCCTCCAGGCGCGTCAGAGTGGCGGGGTCTGCAGAGCCAGCCCGCGGCTTGCAGCCGGCAGAGCGGCTCTGGGCAGAGCTGGCCCCGGGGGCACGGACCTGTGATGACCAGACTTCGGGAATGCTGCCTTCCTTGTTCGCACGCTTCCCGCGTTCACACCGGCTCTTTTGCCCCTACATGCGCCTCAGCTTCCGAGTCGAGTCTGCTCTCTGCTGGAACCCCATGTTCGAGACGGGAAAGGGGCCCTCGGGGACAGGAGGGGTGTGGCCATCCCGCGGCGGTCTCACTGTCCACCGCTGGCCGGGCCTGCTCGGCACAGCCCTCCGGCCACTCTCCTTTCTCTGCCAGTGTTGCAGGTGGGAGCAGGCCCACACCTTCCTCTGCTGGGGCCTCAAGCGCCTTTGGGAGCGGAGGTGGCGGTGAGGAGGAGAAGCCCTTCCTAAAGGACGTCGCAGAGCTGATCCGCACCCAGGCCGGCCAGAGGGTGGTGGTCATGGCGGGGGCCGGCATCAGCACGGCCAGCGGCATCCCGGACTTCAGGTGGTCCCCCCCCCCGTGCCTGCCCGCCCCGCCGTCCCCGGCCGACCCACGGCCCGGTCCCCTGACGGCTCTGGCTTCTCTCGGCAGGTCCCCGGGCTCCGGCCTCTACAGCACCTTGCGGCACTGGGATGTCCCGTACCCAGAGGCCATTTTCGAGCTCCCGTTCTTCTTGGCCAACCCCAGGCCCTTTTTCGCGTGGGCCAAGAACATGCACCCCAGGAACTTCAGGCCCAACGTCATCCACTACTTCCTGCGCCTGCTCCACGACAGAGGGCTGCTGCGGCGGCTCTACACGCAGAACATCGACGGCCTGGAGAGCGGTGAGCCTCACAGCCCCGCCCCCGCCCTCCCCCCGCTGCCGCGGGCGCCCTGAGCCCGCTGGCGGGAGCCTGCAGCTTTGCTCCCCGGCAGGAGGACGAGGACTCCTCGTCTAGGGCGGCCTTGCAGAGGTTTCTGCGGCAGTGAGCCCTCGGGCCCTCGTCAGGCCCTCGCGTCACCTCTCTTGCTCCAGGTTATTTTGAGGCAAACCCGTCACGTTAGAACGTTAACCTAAAAGTAAACACCAAAAACACCCAGAACATGTCTAACCTGTAACCCGTCTTGGGTATCTGCGGAACTTTGAAAACCTAACTGCGCTGTCGCCACACACATCACTGGTCGCTCCGTCCCGCCGTCAGACTCCGGGAGGGACGGGCGATCTCTGGGCCGAGACTGCGCAGTGGCCACGGGCAGCGAGCCCAGCGGTTGTGCCCGCCCCCACCGTCCAGGGCCTCAGTGCCGAGTGTGCTTTCACTTGCAGCCTCGGGCATCCCCGGCTCCAAGCTGGTCGAAGCTCACGGGTCCTTTGCCTCTGCCACCTGCACCTGCTGCGGAAAAGCCTCCCCGGAGCAGGACTTCTGGGTGAGCTGCCCTGCGGGTGGGCCCCCCGCCCGCGCTCGCGGCGGGACGGTCTGGGGATGCGGCGTTCTGTGAGCACTGTGTCCCAAAGGTGGAACGGTAATGGTGTGAAAGTGTTTTTCTTTGTTTCAAAATCAGAAATGTGATCCGTGCTTGTGAAAAACCAAGGCAGTACGGACACGCGCAGGAAAGGTGGACCTCCCCCCAACGCTCTGTAGCAGTTTGGTGTGCCACGCTGGTGCCTGTACACACACAGACACACGTGCACCTCCCGCCCCACGCAGGCCCCGTGTGTTTTCCGTGGTGGGACCGTGGAGCTTCAAGTTCTGCCGCTTTGTCGCTGAGCAGAATCCCACGGGGGTCTTCCCGGCGGGGCAGGTCCGCTCCCGGGCGCAGCGCCTGCGGAGCTCTCGTGGGGCGTCTGCTGCCGACCACGCAGCAGCGAGGCCGCTGCTCCCTGCCGGGGGCTCCGGGGGGGCTTCCTGTGGGCGGGTCCTGCAGGTGCAGGGGGGCAGAGCGGTGAGAACTCCTGGGAGATGGAAACGAAACGTGGCCCGGGGCCCTCTTCACGTCTGCCGGGGGGACGCACGCGGCGCGGAGCTGGCCGTGGAGCAGCGTGCGAGTCATCAGCGTGTCGCGGGGCCCGGGCTGTGTGGCCGCCTCTGTCTAGTTGGGGGTCCTGTCAGGGAGCCCGGACCACGCACCAGTGAGCCCCGTTCCCGCCCTCCCTGCCCCTCCGGTCCCTTTGTCGGAGTGTCACAGAGTTAGAGTCACAGTGCATGTCCCTCTCCAAATTTGGGGGGGCTCTGTGAGACAAAACTGGCAAAGTGTCACGTTGAAGTTGGGTTTATTACATACGGGGGACCCCCAAAGCTGGAATTTGTTTACAAGAAAATGTGCGTGTGTTCCTACGCTTGACTGTCAGTCGCCGTCCACGTCCTCTGCGTTCGGTGCGGAACGCCCACGGAGACGTTTCCTCCACGGCTCAGAGCAGCGGTTTGATGCCTTTTAGTGCTTCCGCCCTTTTCGGTTTCACCTTTTCCACCTCTGGAAAGCATTTCCTTATGAACCAAAAAAATCGTCACTCAGGGTGAGATTGGGTGACTAGGAGGGAAGGTCATGGGGGTCATGCTCTTTTTGGTCAAAAACTGCTGAGCACTCAGCGGGGTGTGGGCAGGTGAGCTCGTAAATCACCCGTATGAAATGGGCAAAGGTGTTGAAAGAGTCTTCAAAAAAATTCACCAAAGCCAAACGCAGCCTCTCACAACAACACCAGCTAGTGCACTGACGCAGGTGGGTTCCTAGAGCTCTCACCTAGCGGGGGAGCCTGGACTACAGGGGGCCCACACTCCAGACGGTAATTCCAGGTTTTGGGGGATCCCCTTTGTACATGGAGGTTAATTATACTACTCAGCTAACGTGTTAGAAACTTTCTTAAGTTGTTTCTCCTTTTTCTTTTGTGTTGCATTAACTCCTCGAGCCCATTTCCTGCATGTCTCCCAGGCCGCTGTGATGGCGGACAGAGTCCCCCGCTGCGCGGTCTGCGCGGGCTTGGTGAAGCCCGACATCGTGTTCTTCGGGGAGACGCTGCCCGAGAGGTTCTTCCTGCACGTGGTGGACTTCCCCGCCGCGGAGCTGCTGCTGGTCCTCGGGACCTCGCTGAAGGTGTGTCCGCGGGCGGGGGGCAGTGGGGGGAGAGTGAGGGGCGGGGGGTGGGGCAGCTGGGGAGCTCCCCGGGGCCCACCTTCGGAAGGTGGTTGGATTCAACCAGTGAGGAGGCAGGTGTCCAGGCCTCGGGGGCAGCAGAATGGGAGGGGGCGCCGGGCTCTGGAAGTGCAGTGAGCGTGCGGGGGTGGGGGACACAGAGGGCAGGTGGGGGCGGGGGGGGGGGAGGCAGAGGCAGGCTTCCTGGGTCACTGGCCAGTTTTAGGCCAGCAGCAGCAACACACTCAGAGGGCTTGGACCAGGGACCCTGGGGGCTGCGGTGGGCGTCCAGACAAGCAGACGTCTAGGGGCCGGTCCTGGGAAAGGCAGCGCTCTGGGTGCCCTCTGACCCCGTGAGCGCCAGAGGGGCCGAGGACAGCGACCGCTGGTCGTTTTGAGGGCCAGAGACCGGGTACTTGGGCCGGGTGCCCAGGGGCCCAGAGCGTTCCTGGTGGCGAGGGGTGTGGAGGGAGGGTGCTGAGCCCAGCTCTGCCCCTGTGTGTGTGAGGAGCTGGGGGGCTCGCCGCTGGGTGTGTGGAGGAAGTGTCGCTGTCTGGGGCCGTTGCTCAGGAGGTTCGTAGAGGACGTGAGGACAGCAAACAAGGCGGCCCCAACCCTGGGCCTGGCTGGCTGGAGGCACCAGGGTTGATGGGCCGGAAAGACTGGTGCCCGCAGCCCAGCAGGCCATGCTCCGTGGGGGGAGGTGGCATGTGGCACAGAGAGTCTGGGGGGGCTGGGCTGGGCTGGGAGCTGGAGGAGGTGTGGGTGTGAGGGAGAGGCATGGTGGGGATAGTGCCCAGGGGCCCGTGGTCACGTGCCGCAGTGCCAGACAGCATCAGTGACGGCGGACCAACCTCTGTCCCTCTGGGTGCTGTGTCCTGAACAGACCACGGGGCCAGCGTGGAGCAGGCGGCAACCGGGGGGCGGGGGGGGTGGCGTGCAGCCGTGTGTGTGCAGTGGGGCAGCGGGACAGGGCGGCTCCCGTGGGGTCCAGGGCTGTGGCCTGAGCGGCTGCTCCATCCTGACAGCTGATTTTCTGAGACAAGAGGCCTGTTGGGGGAGTTGGGGAACAGGTCCTGCCGATCGGAGAAGCGTGTGGGGCAGGCAGGAAGGGCCGGAGGTAGGAGTGGGGGTGCCAGAGTGAGGACAGAGTGGGGTGCCCACGCTGGGCCTGGGGTGAGGCGCGGCTGTAGCAGGGCAGGCGGGGGCCTGGGGCCCCAGTGCTGGTGCTGGGCCTGCCCGACCTGTGCCAGCCACCAGGTGTGGACACTGGGACTGCCAGCCCGCTCTCTATTTTTAAAAAGATTTTATTTACTCATTTTTAGAGAGAGGGGAAGGGAGGGAGAAAGAGAAGGAGAAAAACATCAGTGTGTGGTTGCCTCTCGCGCACCCCCTACTGGGGACCTCGCCCGAAACCCAGGCAGGTGCCCCAAGCAGGAATCCACCAGCAATATGACTCTTTGGTTTGCAGGCCGGCACTCAGTCCACGGAGCCTCGCCAGCCAGGGTCCTACCCTTTTCTGTAGAGAAGCAGGTGACGGTGTCCCATATCAGATCCGTCCTGTCTGACTTCAGTAGTCACGCCTGCAAAGTCTTTTCCTACTATTGCTTGGAAACCCAAAATTTCCTTCAAGAGATGTTTTGCTAACACTTAAATCTTTAAGTCATTTTAAACTATTACAACGAAAGGCAGGAATGGAGCTACTTCCTCCCAGGGAGTGAGCAGGTCATCAGCCTGGCTGTGTCTCACTCTGTGGAGTTCTCCGACGACCTTGACCGTGCAAGGTGCTGGCAGCTGGCGGGGCCCAGAGTGGCGGTGGACTGGGGCCCCTGCGGCCAGGGGCGCATCAGCAGCCTCGTTGGGGAGGACGTAGGTCACTGGCCGTTAGAGAAACGTCAGCTCTCACACCCACACTCACACACAGGAGTGAGGACGGGGGACGAGAGGGGTCTCGGGTCAGGGTGTGCTGGGGGGTGTGGCCCGGTGCAGGGGGGGGATGGGGAGACTGCGATTGCTGGAACTGAGCCTGGAGTGGATGCGGAGGCCACGTGGGGGAGGGTGCTGCGGGGAGGAAGCCGAGCGGGTGGTGGGCTCTCTACCCCTGAGGCCCCGCGTGACTCCCCTGGGGGCGCGGGTGGCGGGACGAGGCCCCTCACGTGTGGGCAGTTTTCCAGGTGGAGCCTTTCGCCAGCCTGTCCGAGGCCGTGCGGAGCTCAGTGCCCCGAGTGCTCATGAACGGGGAGGCGGTGGAGTCCTGGCGCCCCCGGAGCAGGGATGTGGTGCAGCTCGGGGACCTGGTGGACAGCGTGGAACGGCTGGTGGAGCTGCTGGGCTGGACGGAAGAGATGCGGGACCTGGTCCAGCGGGAGACGGCGAAGGTAGGCTGCAGAGCCGGTCCTCCAAGGGCTGGGGCCTCCCGCTGCTGCGGAGCCCTGTTTGGGCTGAGGCGGGAGCAGCCGTGCTGACTGGCTGTCAGCCCCAAGGGGCGGCCGCCGGGGCGTCCGCGCTCCTGGATTGGGCGTGCCGGTCCTTGCTGCCTCCGTTCAGGGACGAAGAAACCCACTGAGTGCTGGCTTGCGAGTGTGGAGTGGGGTGCAGCTCCTGTTCTTCTGGGCCCTTGGGGGTCTGCGGTTGCTTTTGTTCCCGAGACAGAACAGCACCGGCCGCTGCCGGCGAAGGCAGGATTCTGAGGGGACTGGGCCGGAGCCGGAGGCTAAGGCCCTCTGTGCATGTGCGGACGGGAGCCCCGCAGCGGGGGAGCGGGCGCGAGGTTCAAGGCCCACAGACAGAGTGGTTCCCCAGGGGACTCAGCGGTGTGGGGGGCTTCCTGCCGGAGGGGCAGCTGGCAGCGGGAGTCCAGCCGTCTCGGGACGGCACGCGGCAGGTGGGGACAGCAGGTGGGACAGCTGCGCCGGCAGGGTTCGCCACGGGTGCTGGTCCGGCCCCCGGGGCCCCAGCCAACAGCTGCGACTGCCCCTTCCGCCGCCACAAGCCCCCACCCTGGCCGCAGCCTCACCTGCCCAGTGGGGCCGGAGGGAAGGCGAGGCTGAGCTGGCGTGCTTCCACCCGCCGCATGTCCCCCACCCCCAGGCCTGCCCTTCCGGCGGGGTCTGGGGCCCAGACGGTGCGTGGCGCTGCTTCTCTTCCGTGGAGGGAAGTCGAGGCCGCGTCCAGGCCACGTTGCGGTCACTTCGCGGAAGTGGAGAGTCAGCCCGAGGCACCCAGGGCACCCTGGGAGCAGAGGCAGCGGGTGCCCCGCCCCGAAGCCTTTTCTGGGCTCCACCTCCTTCCGTCCTCAGCAAGGTCAAGTCCAGTGGCCCCTGAGGATTTTTGGAGGATTCTAGTCCTGTAAGATTCGGCTGGTGGCAGAAGTTCGGTAGTTCCTAGTTCCCCAGTTTACATAAATCAGGTTGCGGTTGTCGGGGTTAGTCAGGTAGGGGTTGCTCTGGGCGAGTAAATGCCGGGGCACGCCCTGACGGGCTGCTCAGAGGAGCCCGGCCGTCCGTGGGGCACCCAGCCGGCCCCGCCCCGCCGGCCCCGCAGCCGCTCTGCGGACAGAGCAGCGGCGGTGCGTGAAGTGGTGAGGACTGCGCCCAGGCCCCGAGACCTGTCTGCTTGCCCAGGTGCTTCCAGGTAACTGGCCCCCTCTCTCCGTGCTCCAGCTCAGCAGACCGGACAGATAGAGGGGCGGCCACCTGGAGTCGCCGCCCACTTCTGAACAGACCTCACGCCTGAGGAGCAGCCTGGGCAGGTCTGCCAACTCCGGCTAAGCCAGGGCGCAGGGCTGCCGCAGGCTCACTGTGCACCGCCCTCTCGGCTCTCTTCCCTCTGCTGGGCGCTCGGTGCCGACGGCTTGTCTGGACCGTGGCCCTGGTGTGCGGACCGCGCCCACTCACTCACTGGGCCCCGGGCTGCACCGAGGGGCAGGCTGGGCCCCGCCGTGGGACCCCCCAGGCCGAGTGGGCTGGGTCCCGGGGGCTGCCCCGGGCTCCGGGGTGCCCCTTTCCCCAGCAGGGCCACTCCAGTCTGTCCTTCACCACTCCAGTCTGTCCTGCGCCACCGAAGTGACCTTTGCTGTGGGAGTGGGGCGCCCCTCACAGGGGATGTGGGTGCTGACAGCTGCGGAAAGGGCACCCCGGGGTGCGGGGACAGGTGTCCCTGACTCCCCCTCACGGAACATCCCCACATCCCGTGTGCCTGACGCTTTCCTTTGACATTTGCCCCCCCACACCTGCTCCAGGCCCTCCCCACCAGGCCTGCCAGGAGCACAGCTCGGAGGGACCCCCAGGGTGTGGGCGGCCCAGGGCTGCCGGGCCCGCGGTGGGCTGGCTCACTGCTCCCTCTGCGGGGGCACTCCCCCAGCCACCCTGAGCCTGGGCTCCCACCTTCCAAGGCCAAGACCCCGGTGGGGAGCTCTCTGGGCATCGCGGGCAGGGCCTCAGACAGCTCTGGGGGTCTCGCTCCTCAAAAGGGGGGACACGAGCGGTGACAGGGAGCAAGCTGGGCAGTGCGAGGACAGGCCGGGCTGGCCAGTCCGGCGTCTGCCGTGAGCCGAGACACGCTCTCCACTCTCACCAGTAGCTTTATTGACTCGGACGTGCTGAGTCTGCGGGCCGGCTCTCACTGCGGGCTTCTCGTGGGCGGGGCCCAGGGGCGCTGCTGGACACCCACCCCGGCCCAGGACGGCCCCCAGCACAAGCACAGAACGATGTGACCCATGTCGGCAGCACCAGGAGACTCTGAAACCAGTTTGGACACGTCCGACCAGGCACAGCACCTTCTCCCTGCAAACCCTCTGTTTCAGCTGTGTTTTTACCTTTCTTGAAATAGTAAAGCACGATGCGACAAAAATGCCACGTGTTGTCTTCGTCTTCATGTTAAAGCGGCTGCACGGAATTCCGCCCATTTTGGCGAGTTGTTTTCTGGTGCGCTCTAACAACGGGTCACGACCACCAAGCACTGCCGGGGTCACGCACGGCAGCACTGCGCGGACTCTGGCCAGCCCAGTGCTCGCACTGAGGGCGCCCCGCTGTGCGTCCGACACACACCTTCTCTCACACGCCCGTTCTCCCGAGACGCTCACAGGGCAATGCCTCTGCGGTGCTCTGGGGCACACGGCAGAAACGCAGATGCGGCCTGACCTGCAGTGTTTTCCTTCTGTATTTACGGCCCACGCCAGCGGGGAAGACCGAGGGGCTGGGGGCGGGGGGGGGGTGGGGGGGCCTCAGGGCTGGGGACAGCGCAGCAGGCGGCTGAGCCAGGACCAGGAAGGCAGACGAAGCCGGGGAGCCGTGCCCGGTGGGCAGACGGCGCACCCCGGCCAGTGCGCCTTCCGTCGGCACCTGGGTCCCAGCAGGGTCTCCCCCTCGGCGGTGCAGCCCCTGCCGGTCCCTGGCCCTCGGCCAGCAAGCGGCCCGGCCTCCAGCTCACGGGAGAAAGCACTTGCCGGGAGGCAATCAGGTGGGCTTCCAGCGTGCCGACGGCACGACCCCTTCCCGGTCCTGGAGGCGGGTTAGGGACAGAACTTGGGGAGCAAGGGGAAGGGGACCCCGAGGACATCTCTGGAAGCAGCACCGGTTCGGACGGGGCGCAGGGCGGCCGTCTTCAGTCGGGGTCTGAGTCGGGGTCCGAGGAGAGCTGGCCCTCCATGCTCTCGCACACGGCGTCCTGCAGGGAGGTGAGGTGGCCCCGGGGACTCACCCCCAGGGGCTGGATGACTCGGTGCCTGCGAGCAGAGGGGCGGCGGGTGGGCGTCCTGCTCCCCACCGCCCCCTCTGGCTTCCCAGGCTGCTCCCGCTCTGGGTGCCAGCCAGGCTGCACCCTAAGTGCCATGGTGCCCAGGGCTCCGACGCCTCAGGCGGCCGCTCCGTTCTCCTGGGGCTCTGTTCCCCAAAGGACAGGGTGCCGGTCTCAGCCCAGCTCTAGCCCGGGGGGTCCGTCCAGAGCAGGTGTGCCACTGGACTCCCGGACCCCCGCCCCCTCTGACCCCGCCTCCCGGGTCTCACAGGACAGGGCGGGCCGCGCACCTGGAGAGCTTGTCGAACATGTTCACCAGCTTCATGGCCTCGTGCTCCTTCTGCTCCTCCGTCATGCCCTCCATGGGGTTGGGCAGCTTCTCCTCCACCCTCCCGGTCACCGGGTTTATGCTGCTTCCCGAGGGGGGGCATGGGGAGGGCGTTAGTCTGGGCTGGGGGGCTGGGGGGCAGGCGAGGTGACTTCGGGAAGAGACCCACCTCCTGCGGCAGGGGTCTCGTCCCCCAGCCCGCCCGGCCCCTCAGCCTGTTCTCCGCGGGGCCTCCTGCCGTCAGGACCGTATCCCGCGGGGACAGTGCCAGGCTCCGAGAGGCCTCACCCACGGGTCCCACTGCCCACCCGCTGCGGGCCCAGGTGGCCCAGGGAGCCCAAGCTCCCTGGAGCCCAAGGGTGCGGGCACATACCTGGCCTTGGCCTCCTTGTACTCCTCAGTGTCTGTGTCCTCGTCCTCCGAGTACTGGCCCTCGGGCCGGCCCCCCGCCAGGAGGCCCCGGGCAGCCAGCAGGCCGGCCGCGTTCCCGTAGCCCGTGTACTTGATGAAGCGCGGCACTGAGGGCAAGGCAGAGGTCAGCGCGCGCCGGGGCCGGGGCCGGGGCCGGGCGCACGGCCGCCCCACACTCACCGCTCTCGGAGCACAGGACGAACAGGAACTCGGCCGCCACCCTCTTCACGTCCGTGTCCAGGTGCGTCATGAGGCGGACGAGCTTGTTGCGCAGCTGCTCCCCCACCTCGGGCCGGGTCTTCACGTCCCTCAGCGGAGGCAGCACCTGCGGGCAGCCGCCCGTCAGCCTGGGTCTGCAGCAGCTGGGGCGGCCGGGCCCCCCACCCCCGGCCCCGCGGCCGCACCTGGGCCTTCAGGAATTTCCTGGCGGGGCGGTGCATGCGGGCACACTCGGTCAGCACGCTCAGCACCGGGGCCACGCTCTCCTTCAGCCTGTGCGTCTGCGGAGGAGCCTGTGTCAGCGCGGGGGCGGCACGCGCCCGCCGCGCGGTCCCGGCAGGCGGCCCAGAGAAGGGACCCCGCCGGGGGCTGGGAGCGGGCAGTGGGTGTCCGCTTCGCGAGGGACCGGGGTGGACCCTAACTCCGGAAGCCCGCTGCCTGCCTGTGTCTCCACTGCTCTGACTTCCTCCCCCACCGGCTGGGGCTGTGGGGAAGGGCAGCGAGTGGAGTTGGGAGCCACTGGCAAGCAAGTCGCCCTCAGAAAACAGTGGCCTAAAAAATCAAGAACAAAATGCCTACTCTGTGCGTTTCACGGACGCACAGCAGGGAGCTCCTGTTCCTGTCCCTGCCCCTTGGATACCAGTAACGGCAGGACAGACGATCACGGCTAGCGTGCACAATGCCAGGCCCGTGTGACCCAGCTCATGGGGAACCTCGCTGTGGCTGCACAGCCCCCAAACGTCCACAAGCTCCCAGAGGGGCCGCTTGGGGTCGGCCAGTGCCCTCCGGTGCAGGGACAGGCCTACCGGGGGCCTCCAGCTGGAGGACCGCTGATGCTGCCCCCCAAGGGATGCCTGCGCACCACGACACTAAGAGGCTGGGGTCACAAGCAGGGACTGGGGGCCTCTCAGGACCACTCAAGAGGGACCTACAAGCAGGTCTCGGAAACAAGGACTTTGCTAGATTCTACAAACTCGACTCCAGACTCGAAACCTTTGAGTGTGTGTGGGCGGGTCTGCCTGCGTCTCAGGGAGGCGTCTGCTTTCCTGCCCGCTGGACTGAGAGCGGCTGGGAGACCTGCCGGGGCTCACCACTGCGGAGCGACCTCCCCGCATCCTGGGGACTTGGCCAGAGCAGGGGCCACAGCTGCTTGGGAAAGCCAGAGCCCCTGGGAAGCCCACCGCGGGCGCCCCTGCCCACCTGGTGCAGACGCTTCTCCAGGAAGCTGAGGAGGGCGCTGACCGCATCCATGTTCACTCCCAGGAACTGCACGGAGCCCTTGTGCGGCTCCAGGCTCAGGAGCACGTCCAGACACTTGAGGGGCAAGTTCCCCAGGAGGTTCACTGTGTGGCTGGGGACAGGTGTGGATGGGGCATGGCTAAGTCCGGGACCCTAGTGCAGCACAGTCCTTGGTGCATCCGGCCGGGGCTACACCACAGGATGTGAGCCAGCGTCTGCCTCTGGAGCAGAGGGGGCACCACCCAGGGGTACACTCAGTGGGGTGGGTGCCCCAGGAGGGCACTGTCTGTGGATGCCCCACCTGCCACCCTGTGTCTGGACCTACACATCACAGGCCATCTCCGGACACCCAGGACCCGCCCAAGCACAGGTCACCGAGGATGGGGGCGAGTGCCCTGCAGACGCCACTCCGCCCACTGCCACTGCCCAAGGTCAGGGGCACATTCCCGCCCCCGCCCCATGGCTCTGGTCCAGAATGCACTGTGAGTGCCAGGGCCCTTGGGGACTCGGGGAATACACTGACATCTAGTCCCACCCAGGTGGACGAAGTCCCTCTAGGGTGGAGCCCGGTTCCCCATCTAGACAGGGGAGCGCACCCCCTCCAGCACAATGGGCCCCACCTCACCCATGGAACTCCTCCGTGCGGTCTCCAGCAGCGGTGACCATCACACAGTGCCGCAGGAGGGTCCCCAGGCGCCGGTAAAGGGCAGCATCTTCCTGACCGAAGAGAAAGGGGCTCCTGTGACAGGGCCACACCGGTCCCCCCTGCTGCCAGTGGAGGCTGCCCGCCTACACCAGGACCCCGTGTGCCGACCACATCTGCTCCAGCGTACGCTGCACCCCATCGACAGTGGCGGTGGGCCCCTGGACGTCACGCGGTGGGTGTTCTGGCCCCACACTCAGTCTCTCCCCACACCGCGCCCCCTCCCCTAGAAACCTGCCCCCTTGCCTCCCAACCGGCTGAGGTCTCCCCCTGCCCTGTCTGCGTCTGACACCCACACACTTCACAGTCAGCGAGGCAAGTCCAGGAAATGTCCAGCCTGTTAAGCACAAGCACCAGCAATGGGTTCAGGCCAGCCCTCACCTCGTCCACCTCCCTCTTGACGGAGTCGAAAGTGATGTTGAAGAGAACCTTGAGGATCTCCATGGCCCGCTCGGTCTCCTGGGATGGGAGGAGCTCCAGGGGGCTCTGTCCTGGGGCCACTGCCAGCGTCTGCTGCAGCGCGCCAGTCAGCAGGTGCACGCCCTGCAGCTCCTGGAACAGCTGCTGGCGCACGTCCGTGCGAAGCGCCGTAAGCAGGAACAGCAGGCGCAAGTCGAAGAGCTGGACCTCGTGCGGGAAGCTGCCCTGGTAGTGCAGCCCCACGCGCTCTGCCAGCCTCACCACCAGGCGGGCCTCCGCAGCCAGCGCCTGTGCCCTGGGGCTGCTGAGCACGACATTGCATAGGCACTTGAGGGACTCGAGTACCACGTCCATGTCCAGGGGCTCAGGGACTGACCCCCTGGCAGCAGAGATGCCGGCATAGCAAGCAAGGGCCTGCAGGCTCTGGCGGCTGGTGAAGGGGTCCAGGCAGCCGCGGTCCCTGGACAGGATGCGGATGCTCTGCAGCCAGGTGACGCGGCGGGAGGGCGGCAAACCCTGCTCCAGGAACGAAACCAGCAGCTCCGCCAGTCTCTGTGGGTAGAGAAGGGCGGCTCCACCAGGCCCCTCTACCAAGAGCCACCCGTCCCTGACCCTTGGCCCCTCGGTCGGCACCCACCTTCCTGTCCTCCTGTTGGGCAGCATCAAACGTGAAGCTCTGGGAGTTCTGTGGGGAGACCCAGAGGCTCAGAGAGCACAGGCCGCAGGCACCGCTCTGAACAGGCAGAGCCCCACCCTCCACACCTGCCTCCAGGTACGCACCCCACCCGCTCCCCAGCAACTCCTCGCAGCCTCGGTGCCCCGCCCTGCCGCGCGTCCTCCCTCCGTCCCACTCCCGCACCTCCGCGGGCACACGCAAGCCCCACCCTGCTCCCTCCGCCTGGAGCGTCCCATCTTCACGGTGCCGCTCACCTCCCGGTTGTACGCGCGCAGAGCCTCCACGATCATGTCCTCCTCTCCCGTCTCCACGGCATCTGCAACCGCTCGGGGTTCCATGGCGCCCCCGGAACCCGGCGCCGAGGGGGCGGGAGGGCTTCGCGGCTCGGTTCCGGGCCGGAGTCCACCCGCCCGCCCTGGCTCTGCGCGCGGGAGAGGCCGGGACCGGCGTGCGCGGCGCCGCGGGGCGGGGCCTGGCTGCGCGCCTTGGAGTCAGAGCAGGGAGCGCGCGCGCCTTCAGGTGGCTGCCTCACCCCGGGGATTCGAGACCGATCTCGGGGCCCGAGTCGCCCTTGAACTGAACAGTGACCCCTTCAGCGCTTCTTGGGCCGGACCCGGGGGTGGGGAATGAGGTTTTGAGAGGGGATCCCGACTCGGCTTCATGGTGGGCTGCAAAGGGATCTGCCAAGGGCAGTTTCGCCGACACCAGACAATAAGAAATGAGCCAGGAAAAGGATGTGGGGGAAAGTCACCGAAGGCAGGACGAACAGCCCGTGGACAGGTGGAATTGGCCTAGTGGGAGAAAGGGGAGTGTGGGGAGAGATCAGGACAGAGGCAGAGCCTGGTCACGTGCGGAGCGCTCTAGCCGTGCACCCCAGGTACACTGTCTGGCCCACCCAGTTTACTCTTTTGAAAGACGGCGCCGATAAAGATTCCCATTTCGATGGGCGGTTGGGAGGAGTCATGACACGCAGCGAACGCTCCGCTGCGGCGGGAGGTGGGGTAACTTATGCAACAAGCGTTTGTCGAGCGACTGTGTGGTGCCGAGGCGAGGAGCGCCGGCTCCGAGCGGCCCCGCGCCTCCCCTCCCACCAGGGCGCTTCGCGCCTGCGCGCGTCTCTGGCCGCGCCTACCTCCACTCTGTCCGGCCGGGGAAGGGCCCGACGCAGCCAGCGCCAGTCAGCCCGGTCCCCGGCGCGGACAACAGTGACCCCCGAGCGCCGGGAGCGCACAGGCAGTCCCTGTCTACGGGGTCCTTTCGGTGCCCGCCCCGCACCCCAGCCCGACCACAGCCGGAAGTCGACGGCCCGAGGCGGAAGGGGCGTCGCCGGAAGCCCCTTCGCGGGACGCTGCCACGTCGCGGGAGGTTGCGGTGGATCCGGGGCCGGGGGGGAAGGGGCCGGCACCATGGCAGATTGGTCTCGGGGTGAGCGCAGGAGAGCGGGGCCGGGGGGTGCGGGGCCGGCCCACACCCATGCCGCTGTCCGCAGGAGCCCGTCCTGGGTGGCCCCGTCGGAGCCCCTGGGTGGCAGACCGGGCCGGACGGCCGGACCGCCGCAGGGTCCCGACGCCCCGAGGCCGCCTCCACCCCCTGCGAGGCCGCCCTTCCCTGGGCCCCACGTCCCCGGCCCGCACGTCCCCGAGGCGGCGTGGAGGGAGGGCCTCCGCAGGGCTCATAGAGCAGGGGCCCTGGGATCCCCGCTCTCCTGAGAGCCCCTGTTCTCACCTGCGGAGCGGGGCGCCGATGCCGGTCTCACGGAGCGATCCTTAGCGTCAGGAGTTGGTGAACGTGAAGTGGCCGCGGGGTCTGTAGGCGTCAGTGACGCCCCCGGAACCGGGTCTCACTGAGGCATCCGGTTCTCCGCCACTGGGGGGCCGTGGTTTCCACTCACCTGGTGTGGCAGGGATTCCGAGTGACCTGGCTCAGCCCTGTCGTCTCGCATCCCAGCCGGCCCCGCCTGGGGGGTGGGGCGTAAGCCCCCTTCTGTCGTTGGGGAGCGGCGTTTCCTCCCAGGTTGCTTGTCCCTGCTTCGGACTCAGTGTGCAGGTGGTCGCTGCCTGCTGTCCTCTGGGTGCCCTTCCCAAGTCTCCCCTAGTCCACACCAGCCTGTTCCGCTTACCTCTGAGAACACGTCCCAAGCGCACCGGTGTGTGGAGGTACAGTGCGGAGCTGTGCCAGAGCTCCTGAAAGTGCCAGCGGGACTGAACTGTGGGGGGCTGTACCCGTGGGGGTTCCTGCCTGTCCCGGCCTGGGCGTGGACACACGCAGCCCGCCCACGCGTGTGAAGTTGGCACCGGACCCTGGGTGCCCCAGACACCAGGCCTGGCCAGGTGGGACTGTGGTCAGAGCCCTGAGGCCACCAAGGGCTGCCTGCGGGGGTCGAGGGCTCGTGGGCGGACCTGCCCCTCAGCCTCTCTCCCCCTGCAGCTCAGAGCTCCGGTGCCGTGGAGGAGATGCTAGACCGGGAGAACCTGCGCATGGCCGACAGCCTGGCCTCCAAGGTCACCAGGCTCAAAGCGGTCAGTAGTGGCCCACTGTGGCCTCCAGCTGGCGCCCTGCAGTGGGACCGAGGGGGCGGAGGCCTGGAAGGGTTTCCTGTACCTCCCATCCCCCGTGTGCAGCCCGGGTGGCCCTGGGCCTGACCCCTGGCGGTGTGACCGGCAGAGCTGTTGGCAGGGTCTGCCGTTCTTGGGGGTCAGGTGCCCTCGAGTGTGGCCCTGGCCCGACCCTGCCCCCTCTGTGTCCCGACCAGCTGGCCCTGGACATCGACAGGGATGCGGAGGACCAGAACCGGTACCTGGATGGCATGGTAAGGTCTGCAGCAGGCAGGGGCCTCCATCGGCGCTGCCCTCCGCCCGCTGCCAGGCCCCGGCGTGGGTGTGGAGGTGCCGCCCGGGGTGACCGAGCTCGGTTCCTCCCCCAGGACTCGGACTTCGCCAGCGTGACGGGCCTGCTCACGGGGAGCGTGAAGCGCTTCTCCACGATGGCACGGTCCGGGCGAGACAACCGGAAGTTGCTGTGTGGTGTGGCCGTGGGCCTGATCGTGGTCTTCTTCATCCTCTCCTACTTCCTGTCGAGGGCAAGGACGTGAGCTGGGGGAGCTGGCCTCCGTGGGTGCCCGGGGCAACCAGAGCCTTCCCCCGCCTGGTGTCCAGGGCTCCAGTGGACCTCCTGCAAAAGACTCCCTTGAGATGGTGGCTGTGGTCTAGGAATCTTCCTGTGTGGCGTGAGGCCCCGCTGTGAGGCCCCGCTGAGCCGGAGCCCTGTGGGCCAGCGCCCACATCTGAGCGGAGCGGCTGGGAGTCCTGGACGTGGCCACCTGTGGACAGCCCTTCCCCGGTCCTGCGGCCTCTGACATCGCAGGGCTCCTGTGCCCTGAGTCCCGGCCCAGGGGCGGCGGTTGCTCTGGGCCGGGTGTGTGTGGGCGGACCCTCGCTGAGGGCCCCCCACTTGCCCCGCCTGCCTTCCCGCCCCACGTCCGGAGCCAGCCGGTGTGCGAGGGTGCGGATGGAGCCGTGGACTGGTTCCGGCTGGAGGCCCTGCGCCCCGTCCTTTTGGATTCTGCGGCCGTATATCCCAGGGCGGGGACCCACGCCTTCTCAGGGTGAGGATCCTCCCAAAGACGCGTCCCTGAGGCCAGGTCGCCGGGAAACGAGGCTCTGGGGGCTCAGCTGAGCGTCCAGGTCACGGGGGCTTGTGGGTCTCGACAGGACCCCCTTGGTAGGACCCACGGGTCACTTCTTGAGAGTCACCGGGCTGTTTCTTCTGTACCAAGCCAAGCTGTGCCTCCCTCAGGGAGCCTCCCCTTGCTGTGAGGGGGCCCTGGGCCAGCCCCTCACCCCACCTTTCACAGACTCTCCTCCCTGGCCACCCGTCCTCCGGCCCTGGCTGCCCACTTGGCCAGCTGCACGTACCACCAACCAGACCCCAGGCCCGGCCAGGCCAGCGGCTTCCCCCCCAGTGAGGCCCCAGCGCCCTTGCCTTCACGTGGAGACTGGTGATGGGTTCGGCGTCCTTCCCTGTCCTCATGCCCATGCTCTGCCTTCCTGGTCATCCCCCCCATACTGCCTGGGGACGGGGGCCCCCCGCCCGCCCTCCTGTGTGGTCCCATCCACGGGCCTGTTGGCTCCTGCCTTCCCGCTGCTCCTCCCGGCAGGCCTGGCATGGTCACCACCTGGCACGGTGTCCTCTCTTTGGCACACATGGACGGGCCCCTCCGGCTCGGGGCTCTGCCTTGTCAGCCCCACCGTCCGGCACAGGCTCGCTTGCCACCGAGGCTGCCGGCCTGCCTCTGTCTCGGTCTGCCTCCCCTTGACGGTGCAGCCCCGGGTGCTGCCCTGTACGCTGGCAGCCCTGGGCACCTCCGCTTTGGCTCAGCGCCCCCGCACCCCCTGGCTCATCTCAAGTGCATGGGGACTTGTCCACAGTTTACCAAGCGGCACAGCGGCTGCCCACACGTCTCCCCACTGCAGTCTGCTCCCTGCAGACACCGGAACCCGAGCGCCTGCCCCCGACCCCTCTGTGGGCCTGTGGTGCCAGCCGCACACCCTGGGAGCAAGCCCTGGCCGGCACCAGGTCACCACCGAGGGTGGCTGTGCCCCCCCGCCGCCGGTGCACACCAGGAGTGCGGGTTCTGTGCCCACTGTGCCCTTGGGTCGCTGCTCTCTCCTTGCAGCTTCTGTTCGTTTGGGAGCCTGGGGGTCAGCTCCTTTCTGTCTTGCTTGTTTCTCGCTCTCACTGTGTTGGGGGGGGTTGGCTACTCAGCCAGATCGGGGTGTCCTGTGGGCTGTGCCCTCCTCACTCAGCGCTGTGCACGCAGTGCTTGGTCCTGGGCACTTGGTCCTGGGGGCGGGAGGGGTTTGTTGACACTGGTCCCCAAGGCCAGTCTGTGTCAGATGGCCAGGCCCTGTCCCGTAATTTGATGACAAAACATTGAACCATAAAAATTTGAAATAAACAGCCCTGGCTAGTGTGGCTCAGTGGGTTGAGTGCTGGCTTACAAACCAAAGAGTCACAGGTTAGATTCCCAGTCAGGGCACCTGCCTGGGTTGTGGGCCAGGTCCCAGTAGGGGGTGCGTGAGAGGCAACCACACATTGATGTTTCTCTCCCTCCCTTCTCTTCTCTAAAAAGTAATAAATAAGATCCTCTCCTCTCTAAAAAGTAATAAATAAGATCTTTTTTAAACATTTTGGAATAAACAGCTTCCTCATTTCTTTGGGGGCTGGAGAGGGTTTTGGGTGGTGCTGACCCTGGTCCATAGACACCAGAGGTGCCGACGGGTCTCGGCCTCTCCTGGGTCCCTGCACCTCCGGGCTCATGGCCTCAGGCAGCCTCCCCCGCACGTTTCTGCAGCTCAGACGGGCCAGGTGGGGGCCGACCGCCTCGTCCAGATTCCACGAAGAGCAAGCTGCGGGTCGCCCTGGGTGCTCTGTGTGGTGGCACCCGCAGGCACCTTCCCTGCCGGCGTCCTGCGCTTCCTGCCTCGTCTGTGGTGTGCCACCAATCACCTGGAAACCCGGTCACTTGAGTGGCAGCAGTGACTCCTGTCTCACTGTCACTGTGGTTGGGACTCAAGACGGGCTGGGGGCTGGCACCCGAAGGCTTGCTCGCTTGGCAGTGGGTGAGGGCTGGGGGCGAGCCGAGGGCCGGGGTGCCGCCCACAGCCCCACAAATGCTGCTGCTGCAGAAGGGGAGCGAGGTTTGGGGGGTCCAGGCAGAAGCTGCCTGCTCTGTGTGCTGCGTGGCATGGCCCCAGGGGACACCCCCTGTCACTTTGTTGAGGTCACAGGCTCCGGTGCAGAGTGGGGGGGAGGGGCACAGACCCTTCTCCCTGGGGGACTCCGTCCTGGAGGGAGCAGAGCACACGGGTGGGCGGGGGCAGGCCGCGGTGGCCGTCCGGAGTCTCTGAACTCACAGGGTGTGGCCCAAGGCCGAATCGGGAGGGCCAGCTGGGCGACCTCGCTCCGGAGCCCTCCCGGAAGACCTGACCCTCCCCGCAAGACAAGCCTGTTGCCAATGGAATCGTGATTTATTAAATGTGTGGGCACAGCAGGGAAGGAAATTAGCAAACAGAAAAGTAGCATAGAAAAAATGTCGCAAGTCTCCAGACGAGCGTGCTGGGCCCTGCAGGGCCAGGCGGCCGCCGCTCAGCGGGGCAGGGTCCGCGCCCACAGCCCAGGTCCGCAGCTGGGGGGCCGCGGGCAGGGCCGAGGGGCGGGGCTAGTCCGTCTGCACCAGCAGGGGCGTCATGTAGTCGGAGTGTTTGATGCCGAAGGTGATGATGGGGGCGCAGGGCTTGGTCAGGGTCACCTGGGGGAGGAGGGGCTGTGAGAGGGGCTGGCCCCCCGCCCGCACCCCACCCGAGAGAGGCTCTGCACTCTCAGGCTGGGCCTGCTGATGGCTGTCCTGTCCCCAAGAGGACCAGCGTGAAGGGGACACCGCCAAGTCTGAGCACAGGACCTGCTGTGTGGCAAGTGCTCAGTCGCATTCACGGTCTGGGGACAAGGAGCCTGCTCGCTGGGGGAGGGGCCGGGTGCCGCAAGTGCACCGGCAGGCCCCCGGGCCCCACCCCATCCTCTCACACTACACCCCCCCTCCCCCGCCTTTCAGACCTTCTCAGGGCTGTGGGCCCCTGGCCCTGGCTTGAGGGTCTTGTCCCCGGGGGGCTCCACGCGAGCAGCGATGGTGTACTGCGGAGCCTTCAGCTTGGTCACCTGCACGTCGGTCTGGTGGTAGGCTGCGGGGCCTGGGGTCTGGGGGGCCAGAGGGGCTCAGACAGTCTCTGCCTGCCCGGGCTTGTGGCCCCAGAGGGCAGCAGGCCCGTGCCGGACGTCGGGTCTCGGGCCCCAGGTCTCTGTGCGTCTGTGCCGGGGCCCCTCTGACTCCGGACAGCGCTCCCCGCGGGGTGAAGCCCCGGGGCTGGGGGCCCCCGTCTGTGTAGGGCGTCGTCCTCGGCGTCAGCCCCGCCGGGGCAGAGACACCCAGCGTGTGGCGGTCGGGCTCACCCTGCTGCGCGCGCGAGCGGCCCCTTTTCTGGGCCGGGGCGCTGTCCTGTGCAGCCAGACTGGAGAGGAGGGGACACCGGTGCAGCGGGGGCGTCCGCACAGGATGCTGCGCCCCCCCACCCCCGCCCCCGTCCCCAGCTCCCTTCGCCCCGTCCCGCCCCTCCCACCCCCGCACCTGCCCGCCCCGCCCCGCACCGCCTCGCACCGCCTCGCACCGCCCTTGCCTGGACGCGGGGCTCTGTGGACCCCTTCCCGGCTCAACCCTCCCCGGCTCTGGAGTGTGGCCGGCGCGGGGCAGGCCCCCGCAGATGGAGCGCTGAGGGCCTTGGGGGGGCAGGGGGGGCTGGAGAGTGCTGGGTCCTGGGGAGGGGGCCGCGAGGGCTAGTCTCAGGGACGCACTGCCCCCCACCACCGCCCCCCCCCCGCCCCGAGTGCCTTGCCTTGTGCAGGTCGTCGCTGAAGCCACCCAGCTTGCTGCGGCCCTTGAGGGAGAAGGAGGGCTGGGAGGCCTTGCCCACCGAGTGCGGCCCCATCACGGCGGGCAGCATGTACGCGGCGGGGCCTGCGGGGGCGCCAGCGCTGAGTCTCTCCTGCCCCGTGCACACCCCCACCCAGTCCGAAGGGCTGTCGGGGCCGCCGCAGACCTGGGGTGCTGTCCACGCGGAAGGTCCTGGTCCGGGCGGAAATGGAGTGGCTGGGCGCTGAGTCGAACACGTGCTTGGTAGATCTCTCCGGAAAGTAGTCGCCTGCAGGAGGGAAGCAGCAGAGGGGTGCTGGCAGGGCGGGGGCCATCGTGCACTCGCCTGGTTGGCGCAGGGGCCTCAAGGACGGCCCCGACATTGTGGGCACCCGGCCTCTGGGCCCTGCTCGGGCGGTGAGGGCGGTGACAGTGAGGGGTCGGGGGTTTCGGGAGGGGAGGTGCTGCGGCGGGTGGGGGCAGGGGCCCAGGACAGCGGGTCAGAGCCGCTCAGGTGTCTCAGTGGCTCCTCTGCGGCGGCGGGCCGGTGGTCACTCCCCTGCAGGAGGGTGGCGTGCACGCCGGCTCCGTGGTGCGGGGGCTGCGGCAGGGGCGGGCTGGGTGGAGGCAGGGCCACTGTCACGCACCCGGGCCAGGGGTCAGCCCGGCCTTGGTGTGGTAGCGCCCCAGGATGGAGAAGGCAGGGCCGTAGTCCTTGCCGGTCCTCAGTATCTTGGGGTTCACGCTGTAGCGCGGCCCTGGGGAGCAGTTCTCCGACAGGAGCATGGGGGCCCCGCGGAAGCTGTAGGCGGGTGCACGCAGCTTGGTGGGCGTGTGCTTCACAAAGCCTGCGGGGCGGGGGGCTCTCAGTGGCCTGGAGCCAGAGCCCGACCTTTCCCCCAGCCTGTTGCACCCGGAGGGGCTGATGCTCTGCGGCCCAGATGAGCCCCAGGCCTGCCCATCCCAGGCTCACCCCAGACCTGGCTCCTGCCCCAGGGAGACCGGCTCCCAGGCACCTACCTGTGGTAGGTGGAATCAGGTACTTGGGCCCGGGGCTGCTGTAGAGGGCCATGATGGGCCCCCGGGGGCGATGGGGCCTCCAGCTTCCCACCCATACGTCCTCCACCATGGTGGCTCTGTGTGTGGACAGGAGGGTGAGCAAGGGCTGGAGGGCCCCCCCCCCGCTCCCGTCTGTACCCCAACCCACTCCTCAGCAGGGTCGAAAGCTGGCCCAGACCTAAGGCGTGTGGCAGCTTCTGTTTGGAGTCGTGGGTTTGCTCTGCCCTCACCAGCACCCAGGGCAGCGGCCTCAGGCGCCGCGGCACAAGCCCAGACCAGCTGTGTGTCCGGGGCCTCATGGCTGCACCTCGCTGGCTCTGGGGGTCTGGGTAGTTCCTCCCAGTCAGAGGCTGCTGGGCATGGCGGGGCAGGAGCAGCGGGCAGCTGGGCTGAGGCTGGGCTCTGGGGTGGGGCGGGGGTGGTGGGCCCCGAGGGGCCCTTGCCTCTTGGGTCCGGGTGCAGCACTCAGAGCAGCCTCTGGACCGCGCCTCCTCAGAGGTGGTCCCGTTGCATCACCCTTGGTGCTGGAGCTCCCCAGAAAGCAGTGTGCACCGAGGGCCTCTGCCCCTCTCCTCTCCCGAGGGGGGCTAGGGGCGTTGGGGCGGGTCCCGGCCCCTGAGCTCTGGAATGTGGCTCTGGGAGGGTGGGTTCTAGATTCCTGTCTGTGTGAGGGAGACAATGGCCTCCCCTGGATGGGGCGACCCCCCCACCACACACCTTGCCAGGTGTGGCTCTAGTCCCGGGACTTCACTCTGCTCCTCGTCACCCAAAAGGGGGTGGCAAGTTCATGGGGACCCAGAGCCAGGTGGCCCAGGGGCAAAGGTCGTGAGGGCCAGAGCCGGGCCTGCTGAGCTCTGTCCTCGGAGACTACTGAGCAGGGGAAGCAGAGGCAGGAAGGAGTCCCGGGGTCCCGGTTCAGGGCTGGAGGGGAGCTGGCGGCCCCTGGCGGGACCCTGCTCTGTGACGTGCCATGCTGGCCAGCCGGCCCCTCAGGCCCAGGACCCTCACAGGCTGGCACAGCCTTTCTTGCCTTTGCTGGACCCCTCTAGGGGCTCGGGCTTGGGCATCTTCCAGGCTCTTTCCCCGGGTGACTTCATGGGGAGAGACCGCTCTCGGCCCTGGGCCAGGCCACATGGGGATGGTGGCAGCTTACTGGACGGCTCAGAGTGAGTGCCCTCCTAGCCGGGCCCTTCCTGGGTCTGGGCTCTGCCTGGCCCCGCTCTGAGCCCATCCCCTGCCCAGACGTGTCTCCGCCCGTCACCCTCCCCTGTCCTCCGGCCTCACGGGCCTCAAATGGCTTTGCATTGTGGGCCCCCCTCTGTGTGAGGCGCTTACACGTGTGCCTCATGCGTGTGCACTGCGTGTGCGTGTGGTTGTGTCCCTGAGTGTGGGAAGAGACAGAGCCAGAGCCTGAGCTGCAGGAGGTTTATTGATCGAGTAGTTGAGGAGGAAGTCACGCATGGCGAAGGGGGCGTGGGCGTGTGGCCACGGCTGCGTGTGGCCACGGCTGCGTGTGGCCACGTCTGGGGTCCGCTAGGCGCCGTCCTCACTGCCCAGCACTTGCGCCTGGAAGGCAGACACGGGTGGGGCCCCTCCCGGTGAGCGGTCACCACAGAGCCGCAGCGCCGTCAGGAGCACAGGTGCGGGCCACCCCCCGGGGGACGGTGGGCCCCTACCGCCGGGGGGCAGTGTGCAGGGGCAGTGATGCCTGCGGTGTCACCCCTGTAGGTGAGGTGGCGTGGGGAGTCTGGGGGCGGAGGGCCTGGGGAGCAGGGCTGCGGGAAGTGGGGTGCCCCGACACAGTACCAGCAGGGTGACCATCGCCTCCTTGTGCATGGACTGCAGGCCGTCGATGCAGGACTTGAGCTCGGCCAGCGCAGCCTTGGCGTTGGCGTTGACGTTGTACTTGCCCAGGGGCCCCTCGTAGAGCTCCTCAGGGGACCCCACCAGCAGCGTTTGCAGGAATTCCATGAAAAACTCACTGTTGTCCTCCCCCGTGGCCCGCCCTGCGTGGGGGGTGGGATGATGCCAGGACAGGGGGAATCCAGCCGGGCCTCCAGCTGCCCCAGGCCTCCAACCTCCGTGGCCTCCAGACCCCCCATCAGGGCCTGCCTCACCTGCGCCAGGTGTCCCCTACGCTTACCTAGCCTCACCTGCCCCTGATCTTTCTCCACAGCACCCCCAAACCTGCATGCCTGCAGACCCCAGCTGCGACCCTAGCCTCAGCTTTCTGTCTTCACTGTCTGCTCCCTGGGCTTCAGGGAAAGGAGAGCCAAGCTCCTGGTGTGGGGATCCCCCTCTGTGTGAGGCCGGCCTGGGGCTCAGAGAGTGGGGGCTGGAGTCGGCAGGGGCTGGGGTCGTTGCCCACCTCTGGGTTCTGGGTTCTGGGATGGAGGAGGGCTGGGGTACCTGGGACTGTTCCACTGTGGGGGGCCAGTGCCTGGGTCTCTAGCTTGCTAGGTCGCCGCCCACCCCCACAGCACAGTGTGCCGGAGGCCCCTGTCCGAGCAGACTCACCGCAGGTGCAGAGCAGGAGAACTGCCGCCAGCAGGAGGGCGCTGCTCCCCTTCATGGCGGACAGCAGAGGTTCCTCGGGAGCAGCCTTGGCTGGCTTTATGTCCCAGGGGCGGCCCCAGGCCTGGGGCGGGTGGGGGTGAGGGCGGGCCGACCTGCCCATCAGGATCTGCCAGGGGGAGGTGGGGGTGGGGGTGTGTCCTCACCTTGCCCTCCAGGGGGCACTGCGCAGCCACGAGCTTAGGTGCTGGTGAGGGTGGGCAGCAAATGGTTTTGGGGGAGTGGGCACAGGTGAGGGGCGCCGTGACCCTGGTCAGGGAGGAAGGACGGTGGTGACAGGGGGCTCTGGCTTGTGGGTCAGAGTGGCTGGCTCTGGGCCGGTTCTGAGTCTTTGTTTTGGGGGTCAGTTTCCCTCCATTCGATGAGCCACACGGGTTGGCATCTGGCTTGCAGCCCAGGGACTCAGGCCAGCAGGGGTGGGGGGCCTTCTGGGGCCTGTGCATCTTGCTGTGGGAGATGGGGGGGGGGGGGGGGGGCGGGGGGGGGGGGGGGGGGGGGCCGTCCCAGAGGCCTGTCAGCACCACCATGCCCTTGCCGGAGGCAAGGGGGCAGAGCTTCCTTCTATGGCCAGCCCAGCCCCAGGTGGTCTCAGATACAGGGGGACAGTCACACCCACCCAACCAGGTGCGTCAGCTGGAGCAGCCATTCCTGGTTTCTGGAGTCCTGGCCTTGCCTCCTGTCCCCTGCTGCCACCTGGTGGCTAATGGTGTCCTACTGGATAGTCCTGCTCACTCCGGAGGACCCGGAGTCCAGCCCCTGCCCAGCCAGCCTCATTGGGCACTGACCTGCACATCCCCAGACCGACCCACAGGTTGGCTTTGTCCACACTGGTGGCCGTGGTGGGCGCTGTCACCCTGCCCCTCATTCGCCTCCCACTGGGCTTGACTGTGTCACGGACCCCAAGGGAGGGGTCTCTCTGAGGTGTCGGGGTTTATCTCCACTGCACCGTTCTCACCAGCATAACCTCGTGTGCCAATGCCCCAACTTCCAGCAAACGCAGCAGAAACACAGCCCCGCCCAGTGATGCGGGCCGTCCTGGGCCCCTCAGACCCCTCGTCTGGCCGCCCCAGCCTTCCGTCTTCAGCTCGGGCCTGGCTCCTGGGGAGGGGCAGACACACACGGCATCTCCCCTCCCCCGCCCCCCCACCCCCCACGCCGGGGCCGCCTTCTGATGGGAAATTGCAGTCGGACCTTCTGTGAGGAGGTCGAGCACTCTGCGGAGCCGTGCGCTGAGCGGTCGCACGCCCGCAGACGCGCCGGTGGCACGGTGACATCGGGGAGCTGCTCGCCCTGACTGCTCAGGCCCCTCGGGCGAGTTTCTGCGCATTCATTCCTCCCTGCGACCCAAGGGGCCCCGGGGGACACGATGTGTCGTTCTTGCACAGAAGCTCGAGGGCCGTTGGACGGCGGCGCTGCCGGAGAAAGCAGCCAGCCGGACGGCCTGGCCGACGCCGCTGATGGCCTGGGGCCGGGGTGGCTTCTTTCTCCTGGGAGTTCCTTCTGTGCCAGCACTGCGAGCTGGACCGCCCGCCCCGACAGCCGGCCCGCCTGGAAAGGTGTCCGGGCTGCGGGAGGCAGCGGCGTGCCCGCGCACCGTGAGGAGGGGCTCCCCTGCCCAGGGACGGGGCTCGGGCCTGCCCGTGGTCCTGCCCCCGCCCAGCACACCTGGAAAGCGCAGCACGGACTCTGTCCTGTTTACTTCTTTTTGCTGGCCTGCGTGACTCCCCTTCCGTCAGACTGGAGCTTTCTGAGGGCAGAGGTCAGGCCCCCTGCTAAGTCCCGTGTCACCTGTGCGTGTGTGGCACAGTCGCCTCTCTGGCCAGACACGCCGCCGGCACGCAGCATGGGGCGTGGGAGGGCTCTCTGCAGAGGACGGGGGAGGGGCACTGCCCGCGGGGCTCCGGCCCCTCACCTCCCAGCTGAGGGAGGGTGCATGCGTGCCCCCGCTGGCGCCCCCCGCTGGGCCGGCTGCCCCGGGACCCACCGTCTTCCGTGTCGGTGGGGGCAGGCCCTGTGTGGCATGTGGACGGTGACTCAAGTGCCCAGTGAGGTTCCCCAGATGTTCCCTGCCCACCACAGGGGTGTGGGCTCTGCCGAGGGAGAGGCACTGTAAGGCAGGGTTGTTGTTCGTGACCTTCAAACCCAGACAGGGCTCGTGAGAAGCATCTGCCCTGCTCAGTGAGGGAGAGGTGGATGGAAACCCTGACCCAGTGCGACCCCGATCTTGCCCTTCCCTGAGGCGGGTGGCTGCGGGTCGGGGGCTTGTGCCCTGACCGGCACCCCCACCTTGGAACACAATGTCCAGAAGGTCCATCAGTGACCGGGAGCCAAAGCTCCCGTCCACGGCCCTGAGGGAAGTGTGTGGTGTGTGTGTGTGTATGTAGGAAGGGAAGCAGGAGGCATTCTGGCTGGAAACTGGAGCTCACAGAGCCTCCCCACTAGCCACCGGCTTGTGTGAGGTCCTTCCATCGGCTTGCTGGGTCTGGTATCAGCCGAGAGGCCACACCGAGGTCCGGTCTGCCCTCAGCAGGGGCAGGACAGGAAAACTTACCCTGGAGCACGCACGGACCCCGAGAAACAAAGCGTCCTGGCTTCTCTGTGCCACACTGGGCCGTCCTGCCTTTCTCCCACGAGGCTCCTCAAAGGAGGCCCCCTGACGGCCGCAGAAGGGGGTCCCACCTCGTTCCCTGGCCGCCTACCACCTGCCACGCTGGGTTCCACGTGGCCTCTTCCCTCCCTGCCTCTGTGGAGGGGCTGTGACGTCCTGGGGCCTTCTCCTAAGAGCGTGGCAGCCTTAGGGACACTGACCTCCAGGCCCCTGCAGGGGACTGGACTAGAAGAGCCTCGTTCTGGTACCTCCGAGGTACCGGTGGCCCATTCCAGTACCTCCATGAATCATCAAAAATGCCAACGTTTTCGAGTCCAAGCTCAATGTCACAGACTGCCTTTGACACTCAGAAGTGGGACAGAAATTCTCAGGCAAGGCACCCCGTTTCCGAGCTCAGGACACGTGGATGCCTCGCGGCGCCCGTGGTCGGCCGGGTCCTGCCTTCGACCCGTTTCCCGGAGGAGGGTTCTGAGGCCTGAGCCGGTCAGAATCGCTGTGCTGCCCCCTCAGATCCTGGGCTCCCCGAAACCCTGGACTGAAGCCCACTGCACTGCCCTCCTGATGGGGCACCTGGCCACACCTCAGCCCAGCATGACTCCCCAACCAGAGGCCCCTCTGGCCGTCAAGCTGGCTCTCACCCAGGTGTTCAGGGCTCACTCACTTCTGGAGTTCCAGCCCCCGATGGCCAGCAGCATCTTCGGCTTGGGATTCCCGGACAAGAGAAGGAAAGGGCCAGAGCTGACCAGCCCGCGCCCAGGGCTCACCTTGCTGACTGGGGCAGCATGGGGCCGGTGGGCGCCCTGGCAGGGGTGGTGGGGGGGTGAGGGGCATGTGAGCTCCTGTGCGCAGAGCCTCTGCCGCGGACGCTCCAGACTAGGGAAGAAGAGACACATACCTGCCTTTGAGGACCTGCCACCTGGCCGAGGAGACGCGTGCTAGGAATTCAGGAGGCGACACGTTTGAACAGAACCCCAGCAGGGTCCGTGAACGCGGTGCGAGCCGATGAGCTGAGGATGGACAGATTTTAGGAGGAGGGGCATTCCCTCCCAGCAGAGGGAAATCGTTTCTTAGTCCAGATCCCACTCAGACCTGAACTGGAGGTCCCCGCGGAGTCCCTTTCTACAGTCATCTCTCCCACAGACACTCGGGAGAGCCCAGAGAGGGGTGTCACTTGTTGAAAGGCACACAGCGGGTGTGTAGCCATACTTCAGTGCTGGGGAAGGTTCGGCTCAGAGAGGGGATTTATTTCCTCACTGCTCTGGAGGCTGGAAGTCCAAGTTCAAGGTGTCAGCCAGGTTGGGTCCTTCTGAGGCTTCTGACCTTGGCCTGCAGATGTCCATCTCCTAGCCGAGTTTCCACCTGACCTCCTCGCTGCCTCTGGTTGTGTCCTCATCTCCTTTTCTTGTAAGGAAGGGCCCACCTGTGCGACCTCAGTTTGCCCTGATTATCTCTTTAAAAGTCTAGTCTTACAAAGCAGTCACCTTCTGAGGAATGGGGGGTTAGGACCTCAGTATGTGAGTGGGGGGCCATTCAGCCCGTGCAGAGAGAATCGAGCTTGGTTCTCACAAAGCTCACTGGCAGAGCTGAAGCCAGATGCCAAGGTGGAAAGGAAGCAGATTTCAAGAAGGCTGACTGAAGATGAAAAGAGAAACTTTGTAGGGAGAGGACAGGTGCCCGAAGGAATTAGGTAAATAACCACAGTGAAGCCAGCCAGCAAACCGACTTCTTCATTAGGGGCCACACAGAGGTGGCCTGTTAGACCCCAACAGTTTCTCTGGAGACGGAGTGGCTGTGAGGCTGCGGCGGCCCCGGCCGGCCGCGGGGCTGTGGCTGCGGACAGAAGACATGGGGGGGGGGAGGCCTGGGGGGGAGGCGCTGAGAGCGGGAAGCCCTGTCGAGGGAGGTGGAGACGGGAGCCCGCGGCTGGCCACCGGGGGTCTCGGTGGGACGCGGGGAGGCTGGGCTGCACGTCCCGCTGCTGCCTCAGCGTGCGCTGTGCCCTCTGAAGGTGGGCGGTCAGGTTAGTCCCAGGTTGGGACAGAGAAAGCCACTTCCTTTTCTTTAAAAAAATAAATTTTTTACTTATTGATTTTAGAGAGTGAGGAAGGGGGGGAGAGAGGGAGGAGGGGAGACAAAGAGCGAGCAAGCGCAACTTGTTGTTCCACTTGCTTCTGCATCGTTGGTGGTTTCTTGCAGGTGCCCTGGCCCAGGCTCAAACCAGCAGCCTCCGCACGTCAGGACGACACTCCCACCCGCTGAGCTGTCCTGCCAGGGCCGCAGACAGAACCATTTTCAGTGGATATTTGTGCCACTAGTACTTTTTCATTTTCAGGTTTTTTATTGTTTACGCTTATTTTATTTGCAAATTATGTAAAACTGGTAGGGTGTCATGTGTATCAGTCACTTACTGCTGTGTAACAAGCCACCCCAACATTTGAGGGCTTAAAGCAATAACACATATTCCCCGCCTTTTCTGTGGGGCAGCCACTGGGGCACTGCCCAGCCGGTCCTTCTGGCTCACTGCCAGGCTGTGCGGGCACCTGCGGCCTCACTGCAGGAGCGTCCGTCTCAGACCAGAGGCTGGCGGCTAACCAGCAACGGGAACGTTTTTCTCACGAGCTGGAGGCTGGGAAGTCCACGATCAAGGCACCAGCAGACTCTGTGTCTGAAGTCTGTTTCCCACTTTGCCCTATTTTTCCCCTTTGACCTCACAGGATAGGAGAGCAATGGAGCTTTCTTTAAAAACAAAAACAAAATCTGTATTTTCACACCTGGGAGAGGCGAGGGAGTGGGGAAAAGCAGCTCCTGCACGGGCTGCAGCAGCTTCTCGCTTGGGGTGCTGGGGAACTTGGAGGGTCGGAAGCGAGAAGGTCCAGGAGGAAATGCCGAGTGCTGTGACCGGTAGGAGGGCGCAGGGTGGGGGCCTCCACGCCCTCCCTCTGGCCACAGGCCCTGTCATTCTGGAACCCTGGGCGGAGGTGGCTCCACTTTCTTTACTGCTTCTTGCGATGGCTGACGGTCTCCGGCTGCTGAGACTGAAGGACCCGTGCACGCAGCCGGCAGAGATGCACGAGAGCTTCGGTGGCTCCTGGCCGGGCGCCGGGCCTGCCTGCACCCACAAGGTTGCACTGGGAGGCATGGGCGTGCAGCTGTCTCTCTGCATGACTTTCGTTCCTTCAGGCGGGCTCCGTCCTGGAGAACTGGTGACGTCGCAGCAGCCCCACGTCCTGACATGCCACGTGGCTGCTGGATTGCTGTCCTTGGGTAGTGTCCCCTCAGCCAGTTCCAGCTACAGCGGGGGTGGTGCCTGCGGGCAGAGGGCTGCAGAGGGGCCCTGAGTGTCAGAGCCCCACCCGACCTGCCAGGGCCAAAGCCAGGCGTCAGGGCGCCTCTCGCAAGTCGCGACCTCTTCCTGCCATCGAACATTTGTTAATTCGTGTTCCCTCAGTAAGTGGCTCCAGGACATTGTGATCAAAGGGCCCTGGCGTCCACATCAGAATCGGTGGTCTCCGAGGTGCCCTCTGCTCGGGCCTCACTGGGGGTGCCTAGCAGGGGAGCTGCCCAGCAGCTCTGCCCTGTTCCATTCCTGTCCCGGGGGGCGGGGGTGTGGACCCCAGAACAATGAGGAGACCACAATGAGCATGGGAGAGAGGGGAGGGGCCTGGATGAATAACTTCTCTGTATTTTCCTTATTTTAGGTCCATTTTATTTATTTTATTTATGCATTTTTAGAGGGGAAGGGAGGGAGAGAGGGAGAGAAACATCAATGTGCGGTTGCCTCTTGAGTGCCCCCTGCTGGGGACCTGTAGGGGGCCGACAACCCAGGCGTGTGCCCTGACTGGGAATCTATCCAGAGGCCCTGTGTCTCCCAGGCTGGCACTCAATCCACTGAGTCACACCAGCCAGGGCAGGGTCCGTTTTAATAATGTGCATTTTTACTAGGAAATTACCCATTTTCTCTAATTTTCCAGTTATTTGACTCTCAATTTCTCCTATTTTTGTACAGAAATGTTATAATTAATAAACAAATACTGACACATCATTATGAACTAAAGTCTATATTTCACTCAGCTTCCCACATGCAAGGCTCCGTCTCGGTGCTGGTGCCTCCGTCTGTGGAAGCCCCCACCGTCTCCAACCAGAGAGGCCGATGCTGGCCTCTGGGGTCCCTGGTGACAGCAGAGTCTCGACACCTTGCTGGTGATGGAGGCTAGTCTCTAGGCAGGGGTGTCCAACCTGTTGGCGTCTCTGGGCCACACTGGAAGAAGAGCTGTCCTGGGCCACACATTAAATTCACGAACACTAACGAAAACTGAGGAGCAAAAAACAAAAAAGGTTTTAAGTAAATTTACGATTTTGTATCGGGCCACTAAGCATCTACTTGTGTTATCTTGCGAGGACATGCTGAAGCTCCAGGGCACCTCGCACGACCGCAGCCCAGCAGGTCTTGGATGCCCATCGTGGTTGGACCCCAAGTGCATGTGGAGGGACCCACCACTCTCTCGTGTGGGACATTTACCCAAACTAACGGGAGGCATACATAGCTAATATGACAAGAACCCCTGTTCTCCCAGAGAGGAGCCCCTGTCCACAGTCACAGGACCCAGAGCTGAAGCGACAGGACCCCTAACTCTGGCAGCGGGGCTCCCTCCCCATACGCATAGGACCTGAGCTGATGTCATAGGCCTCACTGCTCATTCTGGGTGAAACCCTGCCCGATGTTCACTAGACCTGGGGCTGACACGACACAACCTCTTACACTATTTGGCGAGGACCCAGAGCTCATGTCAGGGGCTCCATCCTCTCTTAGGTGCTTTCCCAGCAGTCAGAGGACCCAGGGCTGACGGCAGGACCCTTGCTTTCTCTGGGTGGGACCCTCCCTTTCACACAGTTGCACAGCGCCATCTAGTGTGCATCTGTGGAATAGCATCCAAGTTGAGGTCTCCAGGAAATGCTCTTTTTGTTGTCACCTAGTGGACATCTTGGGAATAGCACCTTTTTCCAAGCATTTGCTTTATCTTGCAAGGACATTTTGAAGCCCCTCTGCACCTCACGTCATCACAGCCTCAGTATGTTTTCTGTGCCCACGTTTATGTTCTATTTATTTATTTTTAAATATATTTTATTCATTATGCTATTACAGTTGTCCCCTTCCCCCCTTCACTCCCCTCCTCCCTGCACACCCCCTCCCACCCATATTCCCCCCTTTAGTTCATGTTCATGGGTCATACATATAAGTTCTTTCGCTTACTATTCTTACCCTCCCCCTGTCTATTTTCTTCCTACCATTCATGCTACTTATTCTCCGTATCTTTTCCCCCTCTCTCCCCCTTCCACTCCCCTGTTGCTAACCCTCCATGTGATCTCCATTTCTGTGGGTCTGTTCCTGTTCTAGTTGTTGGCTTAGTTTCTTTTTGTTTTTGTTTTAGATGTGGTTGTTAATAATTGTGAGTTTGCTGGAATTTTATTATACATGTTTTTTATCTTCTTTTTCTTAGATAAGTCCCTTTAACATTTTATAAAATAAGGGCTTGGTGATGATGAACTCCTTTAACTTGACCTTATCTGAGAAGCACTTTATCTGCCCTTCCATTCTCAATGAAAGCTTTGCTGGATAGAGCAATTTAGGATGTAGGTCCTCGACTTTCATGAGTTGGAATATTTCTTTCCAGCCCCTTCTTGCCTGTAAGGTCTCTGTTGAGAAATCAGCTGACAGACTGATGGGAACTCCTTATTGTAGGCGACTGTCCCCTTATCTCTTGCTGCTTCTAGGATTCTCTCCTTAATTTTAATCTTGGGTAATGTAATTATGATGTGTCTTGGCGTGTTCCTCCTTGGGTCCATCTTCTTTGGGACTCTCTGAGCTTCCTGGACTTCCTGGAAGTCTATTTCCTTCGCCAGATTGGGGAAATTCTACTTTATTATTTGTTCAAATAAGTTTTCCACTTCTTGCTCTTCCTCTTCTCCTTCTGGTACCCCTATAATTCAAATGTTGGAACGTTTAAAGATGTCTTGGAGGTTCCTAAGCCTCTCCTCATATTTTGAATTCTTATTCCTTCATTCTTTTCTGATTGTATGTTTTTTTCTTCCTCCTGGTCCACTCCATGGATGTGAGACCCAGTTTTCTTTCCATCACTATTGGTTCCCTGTGCATTTTTCTTCATTTCACTTAGTGTAGCCTTCATTTTTTTCATCTAATTTGAGACCAAAATCAACCAATTCTGTGAGCATCCTGATCACCAGTGTTTTGAACTGTGCATGTGACAGGTTGGCTCTCTCTTGGTTGCTTAGAAGTATTGGCTCTGCAGCTTTCATTTGTTCTTCTGTTTGAGTCATCTTTTTTTGGTCTGGTTGCGCTTGTTATGTATGAGGGGCAGAGCCTTAGGTGTTCATCCAGGAGGGGCAACCCAGTAGCTGGGTGTGACGTTGAATGTGGAGGTGGGGTCAGAGAGGGGACAATGGTGCTTGCTGTGCTCTCTGTCAGATTTCAGTCCCCTCTGCCACTTCCCCCAAGCAAATTGGGCCCTTCTGGTGCTGGTTCCCGGGTGGGTGGGCTTGTGCATGTTCTAGGACCCCATGGGTCTCTCCAGCGAACTCTCCTGTGAGGCTGGGAGTCTCTCCCTATGCCTCAACCTCCACAGGTGTTTTCAATCGGTGCTTTTAGGCTTTATTTCCCGTCACTGGGGTCCTGGGTTGTGCGGTCTGTCCGTTTTTCACCTGGTTTATCTGCACGCGAATGTGTGACTGTGGACAGCCAGCTGCCTTGTGCGCCTCACTGGGTCTGCCCATTGCCTCCCCGTGCCCGGGGACTGCTAGCTGCCACCTGTGTGCCTGGGTCTGCCAGCCACCACGTTTTCTGCCGTGACCCCTCTCTACAGGCCGCTGACTCCGCCCCTCTTACTGGTCTTGATGAATGGTTGTCAGATTTCTGTACAGTTCAGTTTTCTGTCTGTTCTGGTCTTTTTTTTGTTTCTAAATTTTTGTTGTCCTTAATTTTGGTTGTGTGAGGAGGCACAGTGTGTCCACCTACACCTCCATCTTGGCTGGAAGTCCATTTGATCTGCAATTCTTTACTGTGTCGGCAAGGAGAACTGAGTTTCTCCCATAACAATTCCATAACCGAAAGGTCATAGTTCAAGCTCTAGTCAGGTCACATGCCGAGGTTGTGGGTTTGGTCCCCAGTGGGGAAGCAACCCTTTGATGTTTCTTTTTCACATTGATGTATCTCTCCCTCTCTCTCTTCCTCCCTTCCCTTCCCTCTGAAATCAATAAGCATGTCCTCAGGTGAGGAACAAAAAAATTTGCTGATATTTTAATCTAGATCATATTACATTTATAGGTAACTGTGGGAAATTGAGATCATTATATATTTTTGTATCTAAGAACATGCTGTTACTTTCCTGTTGTTCAAGTGTCTTTTTGGAAAAAAATATTTACTTTAGAGAGGGGATTGGAAGGGGAAAAAGAGAGAGAGAGAGAGAGAGAGAGAAACATCTATTAGTTGCATCTCACACACCCCCAACTGGGGACCGAACCCTGAACTCAGACACATGCCAGGATTGGTAATCAAGCCGGTGAACTTTAGATCTGTGGCACAGCACCCAAGCCACTGAGGTACCGCAGTCAGTGTTGTTCAGGTGTCTTTTATTGGGTAGCATGTTATGAATTGTTTCATACTGATCTTACACATTCTTGTTAAGCTCATTCCCAGGCATTTCACCAGTTTTGTTGCTATTGGGTGTTTTTAAAAATTATACCTGTAACTTACTCTGCTGTATATAAAGGATATTTAATTATGCATGCAATTTGCCCTACACATTACTTAATTCTATTATTTGTAGTAATGTAAAAATTGATTCTAATGATTTTCAAGGTAAGTAAGCTATCATGTAATAATAATTACCACATTATTTTAGTTATGTATAACAGAAAAGTAGCTAAAGCTTGGCAGAAAACATGAAGAAAAAAAGATAATGTGAAGGGTTAGAAAAATTAATTTTGTTAGTTGTAAGTTTATTAGTGACTAAACAAATTAGTAAAAGCATTCTTAGCATTTTAAATGAGTTATGGCCTAGATGCATGGTGTTCTAGTACTTAGAAACCAAAGTATCTTATAGGTGAAATTGTGCCCCTTGTAGGTAATCTAAGGAATTTATAATATAGCAAATGTCCACATTTTCAAAAGGTAAATTTTAGATGGTGAATTCTGGGAACTAAAAGACTAAGATTATTGATTTTAGTTGCATTATAGAAGAGCTATTGAAGAGTGATTTATGGGCAATGAGAAGAAGCAGTGACCTTCAGATGTCTGCTGTGTGTATCACAGTGTGGTTCTGTCTCCTAAGGTGTCAGGACTTTTTTGCCTCCTGACTTTCTGAGGATGTCTTCTCAGCCTAGGACACTCGCCAATCTTTGCAAGATGGTGAACTTTTGTTGTTGTTGTTGTTGTTGTTCTTTAGGTCTCAGTTTGTGTCCTGTCTGTGCAAAGAGAGAGGCATTGTTTCAGATCTAGGGAGCAAAGTGACGTGCGGTTTCCATTCTCCTGGACTCTTCACTGAGTTCCACACAGAGCAGGGCTTCTCATTCTCAGCACTGCTAAGCAGGATAGACAGCAAACCAAGATGGGAAGGGGGAGGGGGGCACATCTCACCCAATATTTCAGCTGTCCTAGGGGGAGTCAGGTAAGGTTTTCAGAGGTTCCGAGGTAACAAGAGAGACCAGGATGAGCGCAGCAGCAGCTGGAGGGGAGCCTTTGAAATTCTATGTATCATTTTCTCTATTGGGAAAGGAAGCCTTTGAAGTCGAATGTTAATTCCATGGTGAGGAGAAGGTCTGGGAGAAGGGCAAGGAGGGGAAGCCTGGAGGCTCGCTGCAAACATGAAAGCCCTGAAACCCCAGCAGGTGGGGCACTCAGACTAGCTGAGTGCAGACTTGCAGGTTCCTGTCAAGTGCATTTCACAAACAAACCTGCTACCTCACTTTCATTGTGCTTGTTGTTCCTTGCCTGAATCCATCTTTAAAGCAGGACAAGAACCAAGGAGGGGAAGTCCCCTAATTCCCCTCACTTGGGTCTTCCCAGTAACAGTACTAATGACCTTTTGGGCCAGTAATTCTTTCTCCTGTTTTGTTTTGTTTTTTCCCTTAATTGTAGGTGCTTGTTAGCATGCATTACCTCCATTGACTGCTGGCCAGTAACACTCTACTTCACATCCACCCTCATGACAATCTGAAATGTGTCCCTGCTTTACCTAATGTCCCCCTGGGGGCAAAATCACTTGTGCTTGAGAATCACTGACCTTGACCGTTTGTGGAACCTGAGTGATCTGCTTTGGTACGTAGTATTTTTATTATCTCCCAGTCTAAGTTACTTCTAATTCCAGTTGTGATTTGTTTTAGTGGGTTATTTAGAAGTGTATTTTATAACATACAAATAAAAGGATTTTCCAGTACCCTCTGTTTCTGATTTTTAGATTATTAGCAATTAGAGCAAGTAACATGCACTATATAATTTCATTGAATTGTAATTTGTTGGAACTTGCTTGTAGGTTCCAACGAATAGCACAATATGGTTAATTTTTTTTCCGATATGTGCTGTTTTATTTTTGTTCTTTGTAGTCCAGAATTATAACCATGGACATTTAGAGTTGTCATAGGCGGGCACAGGTAACCAGGTTGTTGGTGATCATGGACAAAGAATTGAACTGAACACACAGAGTTTATAGGAGACAGAGAAAGCAGATTTAGTAAGTGATAATATACTCTACAGAACATGGGACCAGACTAACTCTGAGCAGAGATTGACCTCAGAGGCTGGAGTGATTCTGTTCGTATAGGATGGACATTTCCTGGCTAGGTTTGGTGGGGTTTTATTGCACATGTGGTCTCCCATGATTTTCCTTGATTGGACACTGGAGAAGGAGGTTGCACAATGTCAATTTATTATAATGCTATTATAATGCAGCAGGGGTCGTGTAGCATCTTCTGTGCAGGAGCAATCATGAGTCACCATGATTCAGTGCTTTTCCAGAAAGCAGGAACAACCAGTCTTAGAACAGGGTCTCTGTCCTGTATGGGTCCTTTATCTTAGCCCTGGGGCACCTCCAGAGTTTCCTCCTTCCTGACTATCTCCTGCCTCAGAGTTATACAAATGATACTTACAAAGAAAAAAAACACAAAATACAAATACACCTGAGTGAGATGCTTGGCAGAGACAAACCACAGTCAGGGGCATTGGCAGGGGCACGGCTGGGAGCCTGGGGTCAGGGGCTGGGTGGCTCCTCACAGGCTCCTGGCTGACAGTCAGCTTCATCCCACCCCAAGACCCAGAGTCCAGTCAGACAAGGAGCACCGATCCTGCCAGCAGGGGCGAACACCTCACAGCCCTGATCCCAGGTGCGCCACTGACAGGAGGAGGAGGCAGTAGTGGCCGTGAGAGGCTGTGCCAAGACCGCAGACCCTCAGACCCTGAGTCTGGCTGTCAGCCCTGCAGGGCTGGGAGTGGAGCCAGAAGTCAGGCCTGGAGTGTCCTCTGCTGCCAGTCCCCCCTACCACCACCTCCTCCTTGTCACAGTCCCTCTGACTGTTTCTGAGGGGAACAAATTTCTCCATCCTGAGCCAGGCCTGTGCAATCTTAAGTAGAGCCCAGCTGGAATGCCCAACAGCCCCAGGAGCCCAGCTCCTGACATCCGCCTGTCACCTTGGGGGCAATGCTGGGTTTACTGCTCAGGACCATTTAGATGAGACAGTTGTGTCCAGACGTGCTTTCACATTTCTGTCACTGGAACAAGGGCACAAACTCCTGCCATTCTCTGTCTGTGTTCTAGCACCTCTGTCTTGGGATCAAAGGACACAAACTGGCTTCATCCAGAGTAGGGAGGGCTTCCCAGCTGTAACAAGTCCAGCAGTAGTGGCCTCCCAGTTCAAAAGAAACTGACTTCCGCTCTCCTATCCTCCATGGTCTCTGGGACGGGATGAGTGTGATGCTGGAAGTACAGGGGTCCCTCGCTACCAGGACAAAACACAGGCCCAGGAAGACAGAGCAGAAAGACAGGTGAAGCAATGTGCCTGGTGCTGCTGCTGGGCTTCCTGGCAGCTGGGCCTCTGGGCCTGGAGTGAGTGCCACAGCCATAGTGCAGTTGTGCTCTTGAACCATCTTGCTAACATTTCCAGGCAAGTGGCTGAAGGTGTTTCTGCAGCCACTTGCCTGGCTGCAGAAGATTTGAGATCATGCAGGTAAAACATGCTGCACACACTGCTCAGTAACCTATAACTGATGTTTCTTCTTGGTCAGCCAAGACCCTGAGCAGAGATCTGAGAACTTGGCTGGTCTGGCTGATGTCTGGACAAGCACCGACCACAGGGAGGCTCACGCATGACGGTGGCTGGACTGTCACAGGAAGGATGCCTGTGCCCATCCCTGACACCACTGTGATGGGAATTTGTGGTCGGAGTCAGAGTCCCTCCCCTGACCCCAGAGCAGGCACATCTGGATTGTGTCATGGACTCTGTCTGCTTCACTTGTTTCCCCATTTGAGTCACTGCCCAGTCCAGAGATGGCTGCCCCTACCCTGGGACAGAGAGTCGGTTGGTGTGTCCCAGTGAGGCCCAAAGGGTTCTAATGAGCCACCTGGCTGAGGACCACAGGCCCAGGCAACACTGCAGCTCAACTTAGTGACACACAAGCCACCAGTGAACGCAGTTCACGGGATGTGTGCTGGCCCCTGCTGGACATGGTCAGGCTGGAGACAGGAGGGTGGCTGTTGCTGTCAGTGAGTGTGAGTCCAACTGTCACTATAGAACTTAACTTGTCACCTTGCAGGCCATCACCTTGGACTGTCAGGCTGTACATGGGCATGCTCTGCAGACACACGGTACTTCACTGTGAGGATCAGAGGCAGGTTTGGCTCATCCACCCAGTGCCACCCAGAGAGCAGATGAGGAGCCCCTGAGGCACCCACCTAGAAGAACCATCCTCCCCATTAGACAACCAGCTTCTGGGCGAGGGCAAGAGACTCAGCATTCAGCAGGTGTCAGGCTGAAGTCACTTCTTGGAGCCTGCACTTCAAAACAAGGATGGTGGTTGCCAGCCACTGCCTTGTTTTAATGTTGTGTGCAAACACCCAGCTCCCTGCACAAGGTGGTCTGAGATTGTGTGAACCATGCGAGCAAGGCTGAACCAAGTCTCTTTCTGACTTAGCTTTGAGAGCCACACACCATTTTCACAACACAGATCAGCTCAGTTATGCAGAGGGACTGTACCAGGGCATGTGCATTTGTGGGGTACCTTGGAGGCTGGCAGCTACACTAGGAGTGTGGTTTGCTGCAAAAGGAGAGGGAACAGACCTCTCTCCTCATCTTGAGTCACTAAGCCTTCTGGGAGAACTCCAGGGTCTGTCCTGGTGTTGGGGGTGATGAGCATCAGGTGGCAGTCTGTGGGTTCCCCTTCCCACTGTATTCAATGCCAGCCCCTCTGCCACCATTACACCAGGACTCTGCCCCTCTCCCATGGCCCATGCTGAAAGCCACAGAATATTGAATTTTTGGTGTTCTCTCTGGGCTGTGGTGGTGGGGGAGAAACAGGGAAGGGAAAGAAAACCCAAGAAATACATGTCCTTTTAAAAAGCATAAAAGAATATCATAGTGGGTATTTGTTATTGAAATCCACATAGTTTATGTAGACACTCTTCTTCACAAGCCTGGCACTGGGAGGACAGAAAGGTCATCGTTCCAGGTCATGGGGGTGGGTGACACCCTTTGGTGAACCCACTCCAGGATGAACAGGGTGGGTCATGCTTAGGTCGTGTCCCTCATGAAGGAGAGGGTAGGATGGGGTCCTCACTAACTGCCATCTGTGTATTGAACTCAGCTCTGGTTCTAATAAAAGTGAGAACTCTGGGAGCTGTTAGCACCCTTCCCTGTGCTTACGCAGATGATTACCCTGTTCTCACTCTGAGTCTTGCTGGACTCCCACCATTGGGCCCACTGGAATTTTATGCTCTTGGGCCATTGTGGACATGATCTGGGAATGGGTGGCCAGGAATGACCAACATTGTGCATGTCCATTATCCCATCAGGCTTAACCTCACAAACAGAAGTTTAAAGATACAGTAAGTACTAGTTTCGAGATGGTGTCAGTGGTGTATTAAGCCCTGTGGGGCCCAGGTACAAGGAGAGTGCATTACGGAAGCTCCTGTGTTGTGGGCTTCATGAATGACATATGCAGACTGGGTGCACCTGTCACAGGAGAAACTTGGTTCTTCTTGCCAATGCACTAAAGGATTACAGATCAGCAAGTGTATTAGTGTGCAAGCAGGATTTGTTAGTGATGCATTCTCATGGGAGAGGACAGGTCTTGCTGAGATGGGAGTGAAAGGTAAGAACCTGGGGGGCAAGAGCACCAGTTCCTTTGTCCTGAGGACTTACACAGTTGGTGGGATGGTGGCAAAGAAGTTACATATTGATTGACAGGTAAAAGTGGTACCAGCTTCCATGGGGGATGAGACTACTCAAATGTAGGTATGTGTGGGGGTCGGTAGCCCAAATCCTTATCTGGCTTCAGACCCCATTTGGTCATCTTGTAAAATAAATATGAGACAGAAGACAGTTAAAGTTAAAGCAGTCACCCAAAGTTATCTATGGGCTTTTTCTGTAAACATTAGGGACCCTTCATAAAACAGATAGTGGACAGAGGTAGCAATTAGCCAAAGTTGTTTTATGGGTCCTTTCCTTGAGTGCTGTGGACCCCCTCCTATCTTCTAGGCCTTGGGATGAATAGTTTCAAAGCCTTTCTTTTCCAGATGGTGGAAATGATACCTAGAACTTCCATGTGTTAGCATGGAGTTTCTGGTGATGCTGGACCATCTGGCAATAGAAATGGCCCAGGCTCAGGACTGCTGAGTTAGTGGGTGAGACATGTCTCCCTTGTCCTCCCTGCCTTGGCTTACCATCTATCCTACCTAACATACCAGTGCAGGCAGGTGCTGTTCCCAGTGTCAGTTCTCAGCAAGGGATGGGTGACGGTCTTGTTTCACAGGTATTTTCAGTAGCACCTGCCTGTGTTGAGGAGGCTCTGAGGGTGCACAAGCTCAGTGAGAGGGTGGTAATCTGGAGGAGGCACATCCCCCACCTCAGGCCTCCTTCTCAGGGCAGCTGAGTCTATGTGGGGAAAGCAGTGGGGTCTGCTCAAATTCTGAATTTGGCTACAGACCCCTACCCTGTCCTTATCTTCCTTTGTCCAGCAGTAAAGACCCAGAAGACATGGGCACTGAAGGCTGTTCAGCAGGACTTGTGATCTCAGTGACCCACCTGCCAGATTCTGTCTGTGCTGACTCAACTTGGAATGTCAAACCGAAAGCCTGGAGTTCTCATTTCCAGTGTACAGACTAGGAATCAGGCAGAGAGAAGTTGAGAATCTTGCCCTAGGTCACACAGCTGGAGAAGACAGAGCTGAGACTCCAACCCACTATGGACTGATGTGGAATCTGTATGCTGTGCACCAGGAAATGCTGACCCTGAAGGGGCAGCAAGGAGAGTAAGGAAGACCAGGTGCTCAGACTGAGCCAGGCTCACGTCTGTGCACAAGCATACATCCCTCCCTGCCGTTCACCTCTGAGGCTCCAGAGGTTGTAGGAAACCAGAAGAGCCAAGAGAAGCCAAGGGAGGAGGGTAGGGAGCCTATTAAGAGAAAAGGCCCCACTTCCCAGGAGTCCGGGGAATTCCCTTCTCTGGTGAGTCTGTCTCAAATCCCTGTCTCTGAGCAGTAACCAAAGTAGACTGGCTCCAGACTCACCCATCTGTAGGGGTTGAATTTCTGTGGCTGTGAGTATGAGTTCTTTGTGGCTCTTCCCGAACTCTCTGCTTTCAGTGATGGGGGAATGAGGGACTCGGGCTTCATATTTGTATGGAGACAAAACTCTTTAGAAAAGGACATCAAGAAATCATGAAAGAGATTGGTGCTGATAACCCCATTACTCATGGAACTATTTGTCCATCTCACATCTTGTCATGAAACTGGAGGGTTTGTTTAATCAGTTACTTCTGCACTAATTACAATCTTGGGGAGAGTAAGGTTCCATAGTTTTCTTAGGGCTATTGACTTGTGATTTAATGGTAATGATTCATTCACTTCACCTGCAAACATAGGGATTCTCCCCAGAATGTGTCCTCTGGTGTGTGATGAGAGCTGACTTCTGTGTAAAGCCTCGCCCACACTCCCTGCAAACATAGGGCTTCTCCCCGGAGTGTGTCCTTTGGTGTGTGATGAGATGTGACTTCTGTGTAAAGCCTCGCCCACACTCCTTGCAAACATAGGGCTTCTCCCCTGAGTGTGTCCTCTGGTGTGTGATGAGATATGACTTCCGTGTAAAGCCTTGCCCACACTCCCTACAGACATAGGGCTTTTCCCCAGAGTGTGTCCTCTGGTGTGTGATGAGACTTGACTTCTGTGTAAAGCCTCGCCCACAGTCCCTGCAAACATAGGGCTTCTCCCCAGAGTGTGTCCTCTGGTGTGTGATGAGAACTGACTTCCGTGTAAAGCCTTGCCCGCACTCCCTGCAAACAAAGGGCTTCTCCCCAGAGTGTGTCCTCTGGTGTCTGATGAGAACTGACTTTTCTGTGAAGCCTCGCCCACAATCCCTGCAAACATAGGGCTTCTCTCCTGAGTGTGTCCTCTGGTGTGTGATGACAATTGACTTCCGTGTAAAGCCTTGCCCACACTCCCTGCAAACATAGGGCTTCTCCCCTGAGTGTGACCTCTGGTGTCTGATGAGACCTGACTTCCAGGTAAAACCCCGCCCACACTCCCTGCAAACATAGGGCTTCTCCCCAGAGTGTGTCCTCTGGTGTGTGATAAGACCTGACTTCCAGATAAAGCGTCGCCCACACTCCCTGCAAACATAGGGCTTCTCTCCAGAGTGTGTCCCCTGGTGTGTGATTAGAACTGACTTCCGTGTAAAGCCTCGCCCACACTCCCTGCAAACATAGGGCTTCTCCCCTGAGTGTGTCCTCTGGTGTGTGATGAGAACTGACTTGCAAGTAAAGCTTCGCCCACACTTCCTGCAAACATAGGGCTTCTCCCCTGAGTGTATCCTCTGGTGTGTGATGAGAGCTGACTTGCATGTAAAGCCTCGCCCACACTCCCTACAAACATAGGGCTTCTCCCCTGAGTGTGTCCTCTGGTGTGTGATTAGAACTGACTTCTGTGTAAAGCCTCGCCCACATTCCCTGCAAACATAGGGCTTCTCCCCTGAGTGTGTCCTCTGGTGTGTGATGAGAACTGATTTTTCTGTAAAGCCTCGCCCACACTCCCTGCAAACATAGGGCTTCTCCCCAGAGTGTATCCTCTGGTGTGTGATGAGACCTGATTTCTGTGTAAAGCCTCGCCCACACTCCCTGCAAACATAGGGCCTCTCCCCTGAGTGTGTCCTCTGGTGTGTGATGAGAGCTGACTTGCATGTAAAACCTCGCCCACAGTCCCTGCAAACATAGGGCTTCTCCCCAGAGTGTGTCCTCTGGTGTGTGATGAGCTGTGACCCATCATTGAAGCCTTGCCAACACCCTCTGTGCTGGATTGTTTCAATTTTTGACATTCCTATTTTCACAAATAACTTGCCTGTGCCCTCTGGACTCTGTTTCTGGCCTCTGCGGGGCTCTTCCTCCATCATCTTCTCATGCTCACTAGAGCTCTTCATTTGTTCTTTGGCAGGTTGGAAAAAAGGTCTTAAGATTCTCCTCTGACTGATCCTTTTATGCAAAGGTTTGGACCTTTCTTTGACCTCTTGACCTTCAGCTTTATCATTCCAGCTGTGTGTATGAGTATGTTGCTGCTGCTCATTCTGATCCTCTGGACAGGGCTCCTCTGCTTGGAGGTGTTTTCTTGCAGATGTTCCCGGGAGACTCTGAGGGGGATGACTGAGTTTCACATGTCGGCTGAGGAACTTCTGAGTGGAGAAGGCCAGAGAGCAGGAGGGACATGGGTGCACCTCCGGCTTTGGTTCCGCTGAAAGAGAAAGGTTTGGTCAGGACAGGTGTTGGTGAGAATGCCTGGGCTGCACAACTTGTCTCCTGGTAAGACCTGCCCCATGAATCCTTCTTATTGTGGTGACAACGCAAGCTCCGTCTCCCATAAAGTGTGCACTCCCAGTCTTTCTTTCTATTTTTATGCAGTGCACCTTCTTCAGAAATCCAGAAAGCTCACATCAAGGATCTTTGCTAATATTCCTCAGACTAGGGACTTTCGAGTAACATCAGAGGCCATTTCACTCCCTGAACTGCAGTGACCTTTTCCAACTACAGGTATCCTGAGAAAAACTAGAAATTGCTTTTCTTTCAGTTTTTCAGAACTATAAAATAAAATGTCTTTCCTGCCCTTGCTTGCGTGCCTCAGTGGATTGAGTGCCTGCCTGTGGAGCAAGGACTCACAGGTTAGATTCCCAGTCAGGGCACCTGCCTGGGTTGTGGGTCAGGTCCACAGTAGGGGGTGTGTGAGAGGCAACCACACATTGATGTTTCCCTGCCATTCTTCCTCTTCCTCTCTAAAAGTAAATAAATGAAATCTTAAAAAAAAATTCCTCAAGCCTCACACCAAATATTTATGCTTCATCTCATTCAGTGTTAGTCCACTTCAAATATCCTAAGAAGTCCTGTTTCAAAATATTTCTCCAACCACATGTCTTACACGCCTGACTCCTGCTGCTCTCTGGCCAATCCACCATGTGCTCCCACTTGGAGATGAAGTGATCTCTGAGGAGATTCCCTACTGGAGTTTATTTTCTAAAAATTAACAAAGCATGATCAGAACAGAGAACACACCACTCTACGCTGAGGACTGCACACTTGCACTCAGGAAAGTCCCCAGTGTCTCAGCTCGGATCATTGGCACTGCATTTCCAGGCTTAAGCATCTACCTGATCTCCCTTCTTACCCTCTGTGCTGAGACGAGACCTGAGTGACCCTCAGCCAATTCAACGCCCCACCTCTTTTCTTCCCTACACTAGCTGCTCCCTCTGCCTGGGATCCTCTGCCCGCAGGTATTTTTGTAAATGTTATCTCCTGAGGGAGCCCTTCCCGGGTCGTGTGCCACACTGCACCGCCCCTCACACTGATTGATCCCTAGGCACTTGTCTTGGATTAGTTTTCTCCAAAGCACTAACCGCTGGGTAGTGTTATGCACAGGCAAGCATGTGAGCCTGCGTTTCCCTCCTTTATTGGTCAGCTCCTCAAGAGCAGTGATTCTCATCCTCATGTTAACCTGTATTTCCAGGTCCCAGGATCCTCTGTCCCACAGAGTAGGATCTCACCTGACAATTCACTGAAATGATGAATGTGCCCTGCCTGAATGGTGTGGCTCGGTGGGTTGGGTGTTGTCTCACAAACTGAAAGGTTACAAGTTCAAATCCCAGTCAGGAAACACGCCAGGGTTGTGGGCCAGTTGGGGTGTGCCATAGACAACCGATTAATGTTTCCCTTGCATTGATTTTTCTTTCTCCCTCCTTTCCACTCTCTGTAAAGGTAAATAAATTCTTGGTTAAAAATGTTTGATTTATGTATTTATTTATTTTCAGAAAAGAGGGAAGGGAGGGAGGGAGAGGGAGAGAAACATCAACGTGTGGTTGCCTCTCACATGCACTGTACTGGGGACCTGGTTCAAAACCCAGGCATGTGTCCCAACTGGGAATCAAACCGGCAGCCCTTTGGTTCACAGGCCAGTGCTCAATCCTCTGAGCCATACCAGCCAGGGCAAAATCTTTAAAAAATAATGAATGCCTATAAACAAAAACGTTTTATTCAGAAGTACGGAGGAAAATGAACAACAACAACAAACAGCTATAAAAGTTTCAGAAAAACTGCCTTGGTGAGAGAACTGGTAAGGGATTGAAAACTTCTTTTTTGCCTTTCAGTATTTCAGCACTATGTGTGGTTGTGTATTTTGCTCATGAAATATTTTTAAAATATAAAATATAAAAATTTTGCCTAAGAGTCAAAGGCACATGATTGCATTGTGAACTTCTGCAGCATGTGATTTGAAACTTTACTGACTTTAGAGTGGATTTTACTCTTCTTAGGAGTTGGATCATGAATATTTCTATGGAGAATTCTCTCTTTTCTTTCTGTTTTGAAGAACAGTGGTGCCCACCTCTCCCGGACTGCGAGCTCTCTCTTCCACTTGCTGCCCCCACTTGCTGCCCAGCTCCTGGCCATACTCGTCCCCCGAACCAGACCAGCAGCTCACAGCCCGGCCTGATGACCCGGCAGGTTCGGTAGAAAATCTGCCCGTGGTATTGAAAGGCCACCAGGTTCTGCTCTTCATCATCCCGGGCACAGTTCACATACCTGGGATTGAGGAGAGGAAGGGAAAGAAAACCACAGTGATGAGTTCCCACTACCTGTTACATCCATGTCCAGCTCCTCACTGATTCTTAAGGCCCTCAGGCTCTGGTGTTGCCCACTGCCCCTAATGCTCCTGGGAACCTCTGTTCACTGTCTGAGCTTCTGTCATCATGTCATGTGAATTCCTACCTCCAAGTGCTGCTTGCAGTGCTCATCCTGCCTAACACCATTTTCTAAAACCCAGTTCTAGACTTAACCTCCACCCTGACTAGCCATAATATCCAGTGATCTCTGGCTTCTCCAAGCTCTAAATCAAGTTGTCTCACACCACAGAACCTGGTGCTTGATCTAGGGCTCTGCTTCTAAATTAGCTCACTAATTATCCAGTTCTCAGCCCACATCTATTTTCTTGAGAGGCCTTTCTGCAACCCCCCTACACTTTATTTAGAGTACCATTCACTTGGCTGCCCAAGGTGACCATAGAAAATTGGAGGTCTTTTTGTCCTAGTTAAAATAAAACAGAACAATAGTAGTTGATTCATATTCTGTTATTCCTGATAAAAGAGAGCCCCTCTCAGGAAAGGGGCCCATGACTGTTCCTCTGCAGGCCTCAGAGCCCAGCTCTAGTTAGAAGTGAGGCTGGGATGGTTTGCTGCCCTCACAGGTTTAGGCCATCCTTGGTTTGTGCTATCTTGACACTGTGCAGTTCTTGGAAATTAGTGAAATGTTTCTAAAAGCAATTGTTTTATGTCTGTCTGCAAGAAGTCCTTCATAAGGACATGGGTTGTGTCATCTGTGTAAGTAATGTATTCCTTCACCTAAACTGGAATATAGTCAGTGCTTAATTAATGCTCATTTGATAAGTTAAAGTGTAATCCAGTGTCCCTGGTGAATCTAGGCTCTTCAAGGTCCTTTCCAGTGGCCAGATTGTGTCTAGCAGAGAACTTCATCTTTTGAAGACATATGCTATACTTTTTCCTTAAAGCCCCCTGAAATGAAAGAACACTGTGTGGAGAAAAAGAGGAAAAAAGGATGAAGGGAGACCACTGACGGAGGCATGATGAGAGGGAAAGATATATGGGTTTGTGGGGGATGAGAGTCCCCTCTGGCACCCAGAGACCTGCTGACCTCACCTCATCCAGTTGGCCCAGGACCTGTCCTTTCCATCCACATACTCATAGCAGTTTCTCCCTTTGGTGATCTGTGTTTCAGAAAAGAAGTTAAAGACCTTTTATTTTTTTGGTGGGGAGGTAATAGTCAGAAGAATTATTTTACTCCACTGTCATCAAAGCTCTTCCAGCTTGCATGGGGATTCAACTGCCAGTTGTCGCCACATGATATTTTTCTTACTCATCATCTACGCATCTGAGTCTACCCATCCAATCAGAGTGGGAGCCCCACAAGGGAGGAGCCAGTCCTTTGTGTCTGTACCACTTTGCTCCCACTTACCTTCTGATCCTTAAACAGGAGCTCTGTGTTCATGGGAAGTCCAGTCAGTATACAGAGCTAACCACATTGTCCCCTCCATGTCTAGCATGTAGGAGGTGAGGTCCCTCCAAGCCTCAGAAGAAATGTGGGAAGGCAGGACAGTGGAAGAGGTAAACAGTTCTCACCAGCCAGGAGTATCTGCTCTTGGCTGCCTCTTCATCTTCTGTGATGTGTCCTTCATAAGGGCCAAAGTGCAGACCCACTGGCAAGTCAGCTGCCTCATTCCACACTCCAAGCCCAGCCTCAGGGATGCCGGATGGCCCGATTCTCAACCCAGGGGGCAGGGTGAGGGCTGAGTGGTGGGGATGCCCCTTGTGCACTGCAGTGTCCTTTACAAATGTAGGGGGCCCATGCACAGCACAGCTGTCGATGAAGAAGTTCTGACACTTCTCACAATCTGGAGGTGAGAGGAACAGGGGTTAGGGAAGGGTTAGCACATGTTCCTGGACACAAAGAGCTTCAGAGGGAGTCCTGCAGTCACATCATTGAGACTCAATCCTGTACTCCAGGTCACTAGAGGAAGGGAATGATTTGGGGACCAAAGGACTAGATGAAATTATTGTATCATAACATGCTTCTCAGTGAGGGTCACTTACAAAGGTAGTCATCATCCTGGGGCTCGTTGACCTCTTGGTACACACAGTCCTTTCTTTCTTGTGTGCTGTACATCTTCACGTCAATCTCCTTTTTTGAGTTCTAAGTTGGAGAAGGGCAGGTAAGCGAGGTTGGTGGGGTCTGGAGTGTTAGTTCCCATTTTGTCAGATAACACACAATCTCCTCCCATCAAATGATTACCTGTCCTTTTGCATACTCTGGTATTTTACTCCATTAACTGTTGGTCCAGAAGACTAAGACTCTAACTACAGATGACTGATTCAATTTTAGTTTCTAGATTTTCACATTACCAGCCAATATTTCCCATTTTACTTGCCAATCTTTAATCAATGATAAAATATTTATGGAGTGCACATTATGTGTTAGGCATTGAGTAAAGGCCTGAGCATACAACACCAATAAAGTGTGGTTGCTGTTATCACAGATGGATTTATTGGACAACTTGTATGTGTCACCTGTTTTAAATTCAGTTTAATGTTTTCAAACAATATATGAGTGATGTTTCCTTATCTTCACTTTACACATTAGCATTCGGGAACTCAGAGAATTTATGGGGTTTTCCCAAAGGTCCAGTGCTAACTTCAGTCTCAGCTTAGCTCAGCTTAGGTCCAGACCCATCCAAAGTCCTCCTCACATACCTAGGTCATACTTATCAGCCCTTCCATTGGACTTAGAGGAACTAAAGTTTCCAAATTATTTTCTCTTACCCAATTTTTGTCCAGTTTGCTTTCCAAAGGCACATGCTTCTCCAGGAGGGGACACTGGTTTCTGGGCATGCTCTGAGTCACTTGCAGTCATCAAATTTGCTGTTCCTGACAATTCCTTCAAACTATATTCATTGCTTAATGGCACCCTGGATGTTGCCTTCAATATAAGAGTGACATATTAAAAGATAACATGTATTTAATTTTTAGGGCTTATTATATATCTTACATGCATGTCTTTAATACTTCAACCCTTGGAAATACCTAGGGAGTATGAATATTAGAGGGGATAGGTCCAATGTGGGTAATGAATCCAAGATTAGAACCCATGCTTATGGCCCTTTTCTTTCCACTGTCTCTATAATATTTAGAGTGAGGGATATGGGGAAGAGAATAAAGAAATAGATGGCAGAAACATATCTAGATAATAAATAAAATGGTGATAACGTTTGCAATACCTTGGAGAGAATATTTGTACTTAGATTAGCTGGTTCCCACCAATTCTGTTTGAATAAGGCTGTGCCAGTAGCTAGTTGTCCTTAGTGTCTTGATATATAACATGTCAATTTTTAATGCTATAGTGAACATGCAATTAAATAATGTTCAACAGTGTTCTGTGAATTATGTAATACAGCATGAATGTTCTGCTATCAATTTACCACTCAGCTCTTTCCATATTCCATCAACACTCTGTTGACCCCAGCAACAGAATCCCAGTCAAGTTAGAGATCACATCTTGACCTCAGCTGTGTGTCAACCCCAGACCCATGAAAGTGGACGGACCCCACCCACCGAACACTCACGATACTGGACAGATACTGGACAGAACGGCACCACGACCGACATCAGGAAATCATACGGTGATCAACCCCTCCCGACCCTGGCCCTCCCCCACTCCCGTCATCACCAGGGTTAACACTGTCCCCCCCGTCTGTCTCCATGCGGGCCACCGCGCGGCCAGGTGTGGGGACCCTCCTCACCGGCCAGACCCGCCTCCCTCCCTTGCGATGACGACCCTTCTGAATTAGTTACTTCTCGCTCACTTTATGTTCTTACACATTCACTGCTTACTAATGCGTCTGTAAATACATGTGATTACGTCGCCCACGTGAAAGTTGACGGGAACAGCCCCTCACTGTGCGACACACTGTTGTGCCTCTTGCTCGTTCGCTGCACCAGCAAACCTGTTCCCTGGTGACGTCCTGAGATGCCGCCCGACCCAAACCAGGTCCGAGTCGGGAGGGCAGCGCTGGCTCCTCCCGCCGCTCACCTTGCTGCCTCGGAGCCCGTTCTTCATCCGAGTCCTCACGGTCCTCCTCCTGGAGCTCGGTGGCCCGCCTGCCTGCGGCGGTGACCCAGGAAAGCCGGTCGCGGGGCCCTGAGACCTGGGAAGAGACGAAACCTCTGTCCTGAAGCAGAGAGCGTGGGGGAGGAACACGCCCAGGAAGCCCGTGGGGCTGGCTCTGATGGGACGGGAGAGTCTGCAGCGAGTTGCAGTGAGCCCCGCACCCTCGTCAGCGCCGGCCCCGCTCTGACTGAAGGAGCAAACTCCCCCCGATCGGTGTCCGGGCGAGAGGGAGCTGCGGGCGGACGGAGCCCCCTGAGCTGGAGCCAGCCCAGCGCCTGTCGGGTTCACTAGGCTCTCCTGGCCCAGCGCCTGCGCACGCGCTACCTGGGCTGCAGGGCCCGTCCGAGTTCCTCTTCACGTTCCAGTGCCGGCCTTTCTCCCCGAGGGCAGGGCGCCCGGCGAGGGGGACGGAGGGGCTGGACCGGCCGGGGCGAGCCGCCTGCGGGGGCGCCCTTGTTCCCGCCCCTCCCCCCGCGCGCCGCCTCAGCGTGGGCTCCCGAGGCCGCGGCCCGGGGGTCTGAGGGGCCCGTCAGCCGGGCGGGCCTGTGGCGGCGCAGGAAACGCGCTTCTCCCGGGGAAGGGCCCGCAGGCGCCCCCGGGGTCCGGAGAAGCCCGCGCGAGGCGCAGGCGCAGTGTCCGGCACTCCGCCGTCTCTTGGGCTGAGAGGCTCGGGGTCCCTCAGGACACGATCTGCGTCTTCCGGGCGGAGGACACTCAGCGTCCCGGGGGAGGGTCAGACCGCCGCGGCTGAGGGGGGTTGGGGCGTCTCCCGAGGGGCTTCCGGGTCCCCTCCACTGAGTCGGTTTCCAGGACGACGGCATTCGGGGTCTCTGCGTTTGGGGAGGTTTGGTCTTCCCGGGCGGGCGGGCTGCAGGAAGGGCGCCCCGAGCTGAGGGGAACTGGGGTTCCAGGCTGTTTGGGGGTCTGAGCGTTGGGGGTCAGGAGACGTGGGGTCCTCCGGGTTAGCGGACGCGCGCCCCTCGGTGCTGAAGGGGTTCGGGCCCCTCGGGATGAGGGCATCTGGGGTCTCTCTGGCTGGACTCGGAAGGTCTCAGGCTGAGGGTTCCCCAGGGCAGGGATCCCCGCTTACCGGTCCGTCTCCCAGGTCCTCTGTCGCGCTGCCCACCTCGGCGGAGGGTCCTCCCTCTCCCGGCTCCAGAGCTCCCCGCCCTCGGGAGGAGGCTCCACCCTGGGCAGCCGCGTGGGCACAACCCGCCAATCAGAGCTGGGATCCCTGGGCCCTGCCCGCCAATGGGCGGTCAGAAGAAGCTGAAAGGCCGGGGCAGAGTCCCCTGGGCTCAGGATAGGCGAAGGGAAGACCCGCCCCGCCCCGCCCCGCGGGGATTGGCTACCCTGGGTCTCCCGAGCGCCAGTCACGCAGTCTGCAGCTCGGTGGCTCGTTTTCCCGCAGCTGGTGGAGGGGTGCGCCCCGCAGGAGCTGGGAGTCCCGAGCCGGGCCGGACCTTAGGGTGGACGTGGCCCTCCTGCCGCCGGGCAAGTGTCTTTGTTCCTCCAGACTGTGGTCGGGATCCCCAACTTACATGTAGCCCCGTCCGTGCCCCCCACCCCCACCTTTTCAAACGCACTTTCAGCTAGAGCTGCGGAAGCAGTGAGGACGGGGTCAAGACTGCATTGCGTTCCGTGGAAACTTAAGTCAGTGAATTTTGAGCAAGCAATTCGCAGACACAAAATAAGTCCTAGACGGCTCCAATATTTAAACACAACAAATAGAATAATAAGTGTACTGGAAAACACACTGGGAGAATTTCATGTCTCAAGGAAGTGGTGTTACGATTGATAGGTGTGTTTAAGTAACTCAGGTGTAAAAACATTTCAGAAATAAGAAGACGAGATAAAACCAAACAAAACTAAATAAATGTAGAAATGCTGGAAAAACCTACAAGTCTTTTGCTTAAAAATAACATCAAATTTGAGTACGGGGTCCACAGAGTAGGGTCAGTTTAGCTGCTGCTGGCTTTCACAGGATAAGGTGGGAAGAGTGTTTCTGGTTCTTACCTCGTTTTGAGCACGTAAATATAACTGGATTTCCATTGGCTGGAAATGAGCCAACTAACTGGAATTATTACTATGAAAATGCATAAAGGGAAACCTCACTGAAAGGGAGTTGGGGGTCAGTAGGGGTGCTGTCACATAGCATCACCCAGGGTCAATTACAGGAAAAATTGTCTGTCACAGGCCCCAGCATATAGATGGTACCGTGTGCTCCCAGGAGAAACAGACTCCCCAGCACCTCAGCCAGAGAGAGACCATCCTCACCCTGAACTGACGCTTTTCTGCAATGCACTTTCACTTGAAGTGACCCCTCCCTACTTCCTCCTTTCTGCCTGTAAAATAACGTTCCTCTCTTTTACTTGTGGAGCTGGCCTATGGTTTTTGCTACAGCTTCCTTGCCCTAAATTGCAATTTTTTTACAGTTTCTGAATAAACCCCTTACCTGCTGGCAAAATAACTGACTGCTATATTTTTAAGGTTAAACTGTTGCGCGTGGGTCACCGGCCAGCAGTGACCACGGAGCGCTGTGGATGGCTCGACAATAAACACGCGAGAAAAAACAACACATGCACAGAGACAAACTAGTTTCTGTGGGGAAGTAGGGATGAAATGGCCACCCCCCTAGTGGGGAGCGCGCTGATTTACCGTCCATACCTGCTTTTATTGGGCTCATTTTGCATAATAATTCAGGTAAAGTACAGTACTCATTAGGGGGAAGTAAGGGACCATAGAAAACAAAGAACTCTGCCGGTCTATTGAGTTGGGGGTCAAAGAGCTGTAAGACTGAGGAACAAAGTAACTTCCTCCTAAAACCCTTCTCATTCAACTGAGAGCATTCTAAACAAAGAAGGTTTCACAGTAATTTACATGTTCTTTCTTAGGCCTGATCACCCCGGGAAATCCGCACTTCTCAGTACTGAGCTGCACTACCGTGTCATTGTTTCAGGCTTAGGTAGAGCAAGGGAACTAAGGCAACTGGGAGACAAGGAGGTTTTTTTCCCAGACGCTGAGAACTCAGGCTATGTCAAAGCCGAGGAGCGAGGGTCCATCACCCCCTTTTGCTGCAGCCCCCCAAGTCCTTCTTTTGGGGGGCCTCCCAAAGTGATCGTGCCTGTCTTAGGTCGCTCCCCCCGTGGGGAATCTTACCCGTCTTTGGCTAACCGACCAAGCTTTGGGGTTCAGTCATGAATAAAGCAGCAGAAGCAGCATTCCTGCCAGGGAGGTAAGCTTTTGTCTCCTTGCTGGCTTACAGTTCCAAGGGCGTTCCCTTAGCCTTAGCTAGGCGGGGGTTTCAGCTTCTGATACCAGTCAGGGCGGTTCCCAACAGTAAACATAGTTTGGTGGCCTGTGTGGGGATCCAGAGGACTCCTGACATCTCTGAGGCTGACAAGCAAGCAGGTGCAGTGTCCTTGCTCTGAAAGACTCCTTTGGTGCAGACTCCCCAGTGATCATTTTGAGAATAGCCATCCAGAAATAACACCCTCATACCCTGTGATCCAGAAATTCCACTTTTCAAAATTTTCTCCTAGTGTCCCTGACCTGGTAGCTCAGTTGGTTAGGGTGTCCTGCTTATATGCCAAGGTGGTCAGTTCATTCTCCAGTCAGGGCGCATACAAGAAGCAACCAATGAATAAATACATAAGCAGAACAACTAAGTCTCTCTCTCTCTTTCAAATTAATAAATCAAATGAAAAGAAAAGCATAAAAATTCCCCCCAGTTATGCTTCCCTGTGTATGAAATGAAGTATGTTTAATATATTTTATCCAACACTTTTATAATAACAGATATAATTTTAAAGTTTTCGGTAGAAGAGAATTTGTTTAATTATGGTTTGCTCACACTGTGAAATATTATAGAACATTAAAAATGGGTGAAAATATATGATACTTCATTAAAGAAATAAAACCTAGTGAGGTGGTTCTAATGGATTTTAACAGAGTAACTTCCAAATAACGTTATTATGTGAGAAAAGTATCCTGCAAAACAAATTATGTTAAAAAAACAAACGAACGAACGAACCCAGGCAGAGGATGTGCTGAGAGGAAACACAGGGGCTAGTCACTGGGCAACATGGAGGGGAAAACTTGCTTTTCCTTCATGTCATTTGGAATGTTGTCTCATTTGTTTTCTCCTTTACTTAAAAGAAACCTATCTATAAATATATTTTGTAGGTAAAAGAATGGATGAGATGTAGTTGGTTGTATATGTATGCATTTAAAAATGACTCAACAAAAGTTCTTCACACCCTCATTAAATCCAGTGGAAGATTATCAGATAATCTTCCTTATCCAAATAGTACCTTGACCACCCAAAGTGTCCAATTTGCATCCAAAACTCTATTCCAGCAGGAACATTTCCATAGTGCAAAACACACTGTTATATAGTTACTGTTTGTTTGAGAGATGAAAACTATCTATTATAAAAACAATGAATTTTGCCCTGGCTGGCGTAGCTCAGTGGATTGAGCAGGCTGTGAACCAAAGTGTCGCAGGTTCGATTCCCAGTCAGGCCACATACCTGGGTTGCGGGCCACGGCCCCCAGCAACCACACATTGATGTTTCTCTCTCTTTCTTTCTCCCTCTTCCCTCTCTAAAAATAAATAAAATAAAATCTTTAAAAAACAATGAATTTTATATTTAACTATTGAATCCAAGGTCACTTATAGAAATGCTATTAAGAATATTATAAGCCCTGACTAGTGTGGTTCAGCTTCTCTGTCTGGCATCTGGCAACTAGGGTTCATTGTCCAGCTCCAACTCTGGAGTCTGGCTGTGGGATCTTGGTTATGGATCTGGGTCCTGTCTCCAAGGTCTGTGGCCTGGGTTTGACTCTATTTGGCTATGGATCTCGGATCTGGGGTCTCTTTGGGTGTGGCTTTGGGGTCTCTGGGTTTGTGTGTGGGGTCCATGTGGCTGTCTATAAATTTATAGTTGTTGGCTCCAAGTCAATGCCAAGAGGAGTCCGGAGGCTGGGGCGTGGTGAAGGAGGAAACTTTAGTGCAAATACCTGAATTTTAATACAGAATGGCTGTGAGTACAGAAGGGTTGTTAAGAAGCTCAGTATTGTTACAGGTGAATTATAAAGCAACACACTGTGTGTCAGCTCAGTAGTGCTGCTTCTTAGCATCTGGGCTGTGAGGAGGCCCTGAAGTGAGGCAGCCCTGGGGCAACTCCCTCTCTGGTGTGCTGCTTAGGGCTTCTCTGCTCATCTACATGACTTCTCGTCTAGACCTTCATTTCCTCTTTGCTCGGCTGCATTTGTACCTGAAGAAGTGAAAACTGGAAGAGGAGCCCCTCTGAACAATGAGATAAGGCCGGGTGAGCAAGAAAAGGCCTCTGGTGTTGTCCCCACAACAGACTAGATTATTTTTAAATTATGCCGTGTTTTCCTGTAGTACTTTGTAAGCCCAAACTGAGATGGCCTTTGTTTTGTTGTTGCTGCTTACTTAAATTATATAGAAAAGTAAAAATAATTGAAAATCCTACCCAAACAGGTAATAACTGCTATTATATTAAGTATATATGCTTCTAAACAAGGTGGGGTGTGTGGGGTGGGATGGGCAGAGGAGGGCAAAGGGGAAAAATTGGGAAACCCTAATAGAATAACAATAAAAAAATCATTTACTAAAAAAGTATATACCCTTCCAGACATCACTACTTGCACATTTTCATTCTTCCACTTCTTCTGGATTTAATTTATTATTTCAGGTTTGTAATATGATACAAAATTTGTGAATTTTCAGGTTTTGTTCCTAATGTGTGGATTTATCAATACATTTTCCCAGAGTGTTCTTTATGTGCTATTTTTATTATCATTCACTTCAAATTATTTTTTAACTGCAATTATAATTTAGTTTGAGAGTTATTTAGAAGTGTATTTTTTAAAAGATTTTATTTTATTTTTATTTTTAGAGAGGGAAGGGAGGGAGAAAGAGAGAGAGAGAGAAACATCAATGTGCTTTTGCTGGGGGCCGTGGCTCGCAACCCAGGTATGTGGCCTGACTGGGAATCGAACCTGCGATACTTTGGTTCGCAGCCTGCACTCAATCCACTGAGCTACGCCAGCCAGGGCTAGAAGTGTATTTTATAATTTTTAAATATCAGGACTTTCTTCTTATCTTTTACTACTGATTGCTAGACTAGGTGCAATGAAAGCAAGAAACATACTTTATATAATTTCAATCCTTTGATATGTTTTTTTGAAACTTGCTCCACAGTACAATATGGTTAATGTAAAAAAAAAAAAAAAAAAGCTGCAAGTGTGATTCTGTGCTTCCATCTCGTGTTCATTTTGGGAATAACACCTTAGTGCTGGTCAACAATAAAAGTGATGAATTCTGGTGGAATCTCAATGGCTGTTGATGGCAATGGTATTTAGAAGTGTATTTTAAAATGTCTCAAGATATGGACTGTCCAGTTACCTTGTGACTGGTTTCCAGGTTAGGCAAAAGGAAGCAGTAAACATGTTGTATGTACTATTTGTTGGAACTTGCTTTACAGTGTAATAGAGTCAGATTTTTAGAAGTTCCAAGTGTGCTTGACAATCATTTGTAATTTGCTTTGTTTGTTGCAGCTTCCTTAAACAATGAAGAAAGTAGAATCTATTTAAAATAAATTTTAACCCAAGAGGTTAAAAAAATAAAACCGCTATCATTTTATAAGTAAAAATCGAATGAACAGTTTGGCCAATCCACTGTGTCCCAAGTGTGCATCTCTGCTGCCATCTTGTCGAAATTTTGGGGAATAACATCTTAGTTCAGGGCAGCAGGAAAAGTGGTTGATTATAGTGGAATATCAGTGACTGTTGGTTTTTTTAAAAGACTGTTTCGAGGTACAAGTCTCAGGTCCCAGTATAAGTGACCAGTTCCTTGGGATCACTTTTTATGAGCACATTATCTAGAGCAGACAGTGGATTTGGGAGTGCACCATGGGTTCTTTTCTTTGATTATATCTTTAAATTACTCTTTGTGTATTCAAAAGAGTAACTTATTTCTGCATGTTATTTACCACACAATTTACTAAATTGTATTATTTATGATAACTTTAAGTTGATATTCATGAGTTGTCAAAGTAAATAAGATATCATGCAATAATAAAATTACATTAGTTTAGCTGTATAAAGCATGAAAAATAGTTAAAGCTTGGAATAAAACATGAAGACAAGTTAAAAATGTGTTAGTTATAAGTTGATTTATAATTAAATAAGAGAGTAACATTATTCTTAGCATTGTAAATGAGTTTAGGACCTGGAGCAGTGGTGTTTTAGAAAGCAGGAGTATTTTGTAAGTAAAATAAGTAAGTATTTTGTACCCCTTGTAGGTTATCTCAGGAACTCACAGTATGGCAAAGGTCCACATTTTCAAAGAGAAGAATGTTAAATGGTGAATTCTGGAATGTAAAAGAGTAAGATTATAGATTCTAAGTGATTTTAAGAAACAATTATTGCAGAGTGATTTATGGGCAATGAAAGGAGACAGTGGCCCTCAGTGCTGCGGTTTATCACACTGTGGTTCAGTCTCTTAAGGTGTCACATCTTCCTTGGCTTCTGAGCTTCCGTGGGTGTCTTCTTAGCCAAGGACATTCCTTCCCAGTCTTTGCAAGATGGCTGGCATTATTGTTTATTTTTTGTTGTTGTTCTGTAGCTCTCAGCCTGCAGGCTGCCTGTCCAGAGAGATGGTGATTTCAGATCTAGGGTGCAAATTCACATGCTGTTTGTATTCTAATTGATTCTTCATCCTCCTCCATATAGAGCAGGGGTTCTCATTGCTGTGAGACTGGGTTTTTTCCTCCACATTGTAGGTGCTTATTAGCAATCATTATCTTTATTCAATGCATGACAGTAACTTCCACCTTAACCCTCCCTAAGGACAACCTGAAAGGCCTCCATACAATATGCCAAATGTCCCCTTGGGGGCAAAGTCAACCTTAGGTTGAAAACCACTGATCTTTTTTTGAAAAATTTATGTATTTATTTTTAGAGAGAAGGGAAGGGAGGGAGAAAGGCAAAGAAACATCAACGTGTGGTTGCCTCTCCCGTGTCCCCCTCTTAGGACTTAGCTGTTGGGGTCCACCCTGCCTGGTCTCAGGAAGCTGTAACCCCCTGTGGCTAAGGCTGAGTGAGAGACCTCTGAACCAGGAGACACTAAGGAGACAAAACTTATTTCCCTGGCATGAACGCTGCCTGTTCTGTGCTGGCCTCCTAAGCTTGATCAGTTAGCCAATGACGGGTAAGATTTCCCACGGAGGGAATCAATGAGACAGGCATGATCATGAGGAGGCCTCAGGGAAGGACTTGGGGAGCTGTGGGAATGAAGGGGTGATTGACATCGACCCCTGCCCCCTCGGCTTTGTCAAAGCCTGAGTCCTTGTTCTTAGTTGTGAGAAATCCAAGTCTCCTGGCTGCCTTTGTCTCCTCTGCCCGACTCAGGCCTGCGGAAATAACAGGGGTGGTGCAGTCCAGACCAGAGTAGGCGGACCCCCGGGGTCATCAGGCCTGGGACATAGAATATGCAAGATCCTGTGAGATCTGCTCGCTGGAGGATGCTATTGAATTAAAATATGAAGGCACAGGCAGGAAACAAAACTAGCCTTTCAGGTCCTGTAGTTTTTTTAAGTGATAAAACTGCAAACTCTGCCCAGAATCCCAGTGGGAGATCTACCAGCACCTTTGAAAGCTACCTATTCCTTTTGATCTTCCCTGCCAGACTGACTATAATCCACAAACTGTATTGTATTCTTAATAAAAGCCTGCTCGGGCGACAACTCAGGGCGTTGTCCACTAGAGAGAGTGGCTGTTTCGTACCTATTTCTCCACAGGACTCAGTTGTCCATGTGTATGTTTTTCTCGTGTTTTGACGAGCATCTGCAGCAATGGATATGGCTGGCCAGTATCCACCACACTTAGCCTGCACCCCAGGCATGTGCCCTACCTGGAAATCAACTGGCAACCCTTTGGTTCCCAGCCTGTGCTCAATCCACTGAGGTACACCAGCCAGGGCAAAAACCACTGATCTTGAAGCTGAGATCATCTTTGGAACCTGAGTCATCTGGCCTTGATATGCAGTATTTTTTGTATCATTCCATGCAAATTATTTTCTAACTCCAATTGTGATTTATTTTGGGGTGGTTATTTAGAAGTGTATTTCATAATTTGTAAATATAAGTATTTTATAGTTTTCTGTTGTTACTGATTTCTTGATTAATGGCAATGAGAGCCAGCAATATATATGTATATAAATTTCAGTCATTTGAAATTTGTTTGAAATTGCTTTATATCAGTATGTGGTCAGTATTTAAAAAAGCTTCTAGGGTGATCTGAAAGCATCTGTAATCTGCAGTTTTGAGGCATAGTGAAGTACTTATGCACATTGAATGCAATTTGCTTGTCATGTTATTTCTTAAAATATTTTTACTTTTTTTGTGGGCTTTATTGGTTCTGAAACAGAACCTGAACGATAAGCCTTTGTTAAATCTCCTATTATGAGTATTAATTTGTGTATTTTCCCATGTAGCTCTGTTCTATATAATTTTGAGTTTATGTTATTAAGTGACTAAGAATTTAGAATTAACTGGTAAATTGACCTTACTAATATGAAGTATTCGTTTTTATTTGTAGTAGCATTTTTTGTCTTCAAGCCTACTGTGTTTTTTATTTTTCATTTTATTAATGTTAGTATAGTGTATTTTTCTTACTCTTTCACTTTAGATCCCTTGGTATGTTTTAGATAGCTCTCAGTTTTTTTATATTAGTTATGAGTGACTATTAAAATCAATTAAAGAATTGATTTTGGTGGAGGATATAATGTAGGGGGCCCAATATTTCCTCATTCAGTTGTTCTAACTCCTTTTATTATATCACAAATATTTTCCCACAGACCTAAGGAGATATCTTTATCACAAAAAATTTCCATGTGACTTTGCATTTATTGTTGGACTTTGTATTCTGTCCCATCAATTTGTCTATTCAAAGGCCATTATGCCACTGTTTTACTTAATGTAGGTTCGTAACACAATGCATAATTATATGTGGTTTGGCTAGGTAGTATTTATTAATTTGCTTTTCCAGAGTTTTCTTTTCTTTCCTCGTTTTAACAAGTGAAGTGAAAATGAGTTTGTTTTAGTTTTAAAATGTTGATACTTTAAACTGTATCACATTCAATTTATAAGCAACTCTGGGACATTGACATTCTTATGTTTTTTTTATAGAAGAACATGATGTCACTTTTCTGTTGTTCAAGTGTCTTTCATTGGGCATCATTTTAACATTTTGTTGATGTAGATCATCACATTTTTGCTAAGGCTAATGTAAACTGTTTTGTTGCTATTGGTTCTTTTCAATTCTATCTTTAACTTAGTGTTTCTATATACATATAAAGGATATTTTTTTCTGCGTGTTATTTCCCCTCACTGTAATAAATTCTATTTTTTGTAGTCATTACATTGCTTTTCATGATTCATCAAGGTAAATAAGCTATCATACAATAATAAAATTGCATTACTCTAGTTATGTAAAACCATGTAAAAATAGATAACGCTTCAAAGAAAATATGAAGAAATGAGGTTAATATGAGGAGATAGAAAAAGTTTTGTTGGTGTTAAGTCCATTAATGATCTGATGTGTCAGGGCCCCATACTCCCTCCAGTAAGACCCCTCCCTCCCGGCAGTCAGAGAATGCAGAGCTGATGGCACAGGACCCTCTGGGCTGGCGGAGTGGACCCCGCTCGCTCTCAGATGCCCCCTGCCCAGAAATGCTCTTCTCTACTGCCATCTAGTGCACATCATGGGAATGACAACTACTTACTCAGCAACTGCTATTGCTGTTTTGCAAGGGCACTGTGAAAACCCACGGCCCCTCACATCTTCGCTGCCTCATTTATGCTGTTCTGCATGTGGGGTTTCTGACTCTGTCCCGTGAGTGAGGCTCTCCTGCCTGTGTGTGTCTTACATTTGGCCATTTTCATTTGCTAATCGGTGTCATATCTGTTGGATTATTAGACCAGCCCAAAGATTCTTGAGGTCACAAGAAAGGTTATTTCCCCACCACATAAGCAAGCAGTCAGGTGTTTAATACAAGGTGAATTTGGGGAGTACGTGTATATCACCTTTTACTTAAGTAAGATTTAACAATTTAAGTAAAGCAAGTTATTCTCAAAACTGACTGATTATGTCAGGGAAATACGGAACAATGTACAGATGTACCCTGTGGGTGTAAAACTCCTATTTACAGTTTCAAAGGTGACAATGAAGAGGCCAACATTTTGCACTTGGCATGCTGATGCTAAAGTGGCTGTTAAGAAACGGAAGACTGAGAATTTACTTAGGATTGTCATCTCATTTCTTCCTAAGAGGTTTAGTTGCCACATTTTGGTTTAGGAAGAGAGCTTCAGCACAATCAACCTCAGCTTCAGACAGTAAGACTCCTAGCAAGAGCTTGTTGACCCTCTTACTGTTCTCCTTGTGTTTTAAAGTTTTGGGAGTTGCCCAACAGAAATCAACCTGCCAGGCATGCTGCCTTTTTTTTTTTTTCTAAATTACCTGCATGTCTCCTCTTTCCACTTTGCAATCTAAGATTCTATTCTTCCATTTACCAAAATGCCCTATACACCATATTACTTCACTATGTTTGGTATTTGCTTTAATATGAATTCTCCTTGCCCTTGTATTAGATGTTGAATTCCTCCCATTAATCAGATTATGTCAACTTGATTGTTATCCCAGCTGTTAGAATTTAGAAGGTATGACAAAAATAATTTTTTAACCCCCCACAGTGTTGGTGAGCTGGCCATGTGACATTCATGGCTGGGACACTAACTTCTGGAAAGCGCAGCCTCTGAGAAATCATGGACATCTCCTGGCAAAATTAAGCATTTTTGTTATTTTTTGCTCTGTCAGCCTTTTTGATCTATTTCTGCAGGTTTTGATCTAATTTAGTAGTGCCAGGAGTTATTTTCTTCCATTGTACACTTACATTGTCATGAAAAGCTATTTCTGCCGCCAGCTGCTTGGACTTAGAGAGTCAGGAATGTTCTTTATCAGCTCCTGGCTCTTTTCACACTGTGAGGACTTGGTTCCACTCCTGCATCTGGCAACTAGGCTCCATTGTCCAGCTCCAGCTCTGGAGTCTGGCCATGGGGTCCTGTTTACAGATCTTGGGCCTGTCTCCTGGGTCTGTGGCCTGGGGTTGAGTCTGTGTCTGTGTGCGTGGGATCTGGAGTCTCTTCAGGTTGGCTTTGTTTCCTGGCTGGGTGTGTGGGGTTCACGTGCAGCTCTGGCTCCAGGGTCTGATGCATGGAACCTGGTGTCCAGGGTTCTCTGTCAGTCTCTGGTGTCTGGGGTCTGGCATTCAGGGTCGATGGTTTGGCCTGAGTTGTGGGGACAGTTTTGGGATTGGGGCTAGGGCCTGGGGTTCAGCTTTTGGTTCTGGTTCTGCTCTGGGGTCCTGGTTCTGGACTGCAGGGCCTGTGTCTGTTTTGGCATCTGGTGTCTGTGAACTGATAGTCATTGGCTCCAATTCAATGCCAGCAGCAGTTCCAGAGTTAGAGTGTGGGGAGGAAGGAAACTTTATGTCGTACAAATGGCTCCATTTTGACACAGAATGGCTGTGAGTGCAACATGGCTGCTAAGAAGCTCACTGTTGTTCCAGGTGAATCATGAAGCAGCACCGCTGTGGGTCAGCTCGGCAGTGCTGCTGCTTAGTTGTTACTTAATCATACAGAAAAATAAAAATTAATTGAAAATCCTACCCAAACAGGTACTAACTGCTGTTGTTTTAAGTATATACCCTTCCACATTTCTCCTTGCACATTTCCATTCTTCTATTTTCCTGGATTTAATTTATTATTCTAGGCTTGTGATATGGATGCAAAAGTTGTGAATTTTCAGCTGTCTCCCTTAATGTGCAGATTTATCACTACATTTTCTCACAGGTTTTTAATGTATTATCTTTATTATTAATTAGTTCAAATTATTTTTAACTCCAATTGTGATTCATTTTGAGGGATATTTAGACATGTATTTCATAACTTTTAAATGTAAGAACTTTCTAGTTACATTTTACAAGTGATTTATCGATTAGCTACAATGGGAGCAAGAAACATACTTCATGTAATTTGAATCCTTTGAATTTTTGTTGAAACTTGTTTCATTACAATATGGTCAATGTAAAAAATGTTCCAAGCATGTATCTCTGCTGCCATCTTGTGTTCATTTTGGGGATAACACCTAAGTGCAGGTCTGCAGGGAAAGTTGTGTATAATCTGTTGGTTATCTGCGAATGTTGAATCCAATTTGCTGCTCATGGTGTTTCTTACATCCTTACTGAATTTTGTGAGATGGTCTCTTCTTTCTGAAAGAGGTATGCTCTAACTCTGGTGAGAGAGGTTTGTTAAATCTATTATGATTATACATTTTTCTTTGTGTCTGTTCTATATAATTTAAGTTTATGATATTAAGTACATGGTGATTTTGGATCTCCTGGGTAAATTAAGCTTTTTGAAGCACTTATCATCTCTAGTCATGCTTTTTACCTCAAAGTCTACTGCGTATTATTATGTAATTTTCATGTGATTTATGTAAGGTTTCCTTAGACTCTCCGGAGGAATAAAAGCCAATTATCCACGAAATCAGGCAGAAGAGCCTTATTTTGAGGGTCTGTGCTTCCGGGCGAAGTTTTCTCCATCTGCACAGCAGGAGGGCTGAGAAAAGATAGCGGGGGAGCTGGGAAGGGGGTGGGGGGGCGGTTTATTATGGGTTGACTCTCCGTGGGAGCCAAGGATTGGTCCTTGGTGAACAAAGAGGCCACAGATCATTGGTGGTTCCTGGTCTGACGTCAGCCATCTTTTCAGGTCACACTTCAGCCGCCATATTACTTGTAGTCCAAAACAGCCCCCAGACTACTTGTAGTCCAAACACCATAACTGATTGTAATCAGGCTCCCTTTTGTTCTACCCCGCCCATCCTGACAATTCATGTTTCTGATTAAAAGATTAAAGCTACTTTTGCACCATCCTATATATCCTTTCCCATTTTTTTTACTTTCGATCCTCTGTCACCCCATGCTTTAGGTAATTCATATTTTCTCCCATTTTGTGTATTTTATTTGTATTGTCTGAGCAAGTTCTTTTTCAGAGTTGTCTTTAATTTTATGAAGTATATGTCTTTAATATATTCGTTACTTAGTGTTTTTCATTACATTAGTTTATTATGTACATTAATACATAATGCACATAATGTATTTTATACATAAAGTATATGTATTAATAATGTATTCATTACATTAATGTATTTAATGTATGCATTAAACTGAATGTCCACTAGTATACTTGATTCCTGGCTACTTTTGTTTAAATGGACCACTAAAAATCAAATCTACGGATGAGGGGTGGGGTCTGTCTAAGGTCAGAGGCAGGACTGGGCTGCAGGTGAGAGGGGGCCACAGATGTGGGTGGGGCTGGGTGGGAGGCGTATTTAGGCTGGCAGGCGTGAGGGGCCGGCAGTTCTGGTGGACAGATGAACAACTACATGGCCTGGAGTTTAGGCGCTGCTGGCTGCCAGTCTCTGTGGTCACGAGGTGACGCTCACAGGCTAATGCGATGCAAGCAAGGCGGTCCAGGGACAGGAGGTGAACTGTGTGGGGGCTATGAGGTGAGGGGAGTGGGGGGTGGATACAGCCACCCTGTGGGGAGCAGAAGGGGGTCCAGACTGGGGTCCACATCTCAGGTCCCAATTTAACTAATTACTTCCTGTGAGACCACTTTTCTATGTTAATCTACATTATATTAAATTTATAGACAAGTTTGGTAAATGGGTTTCATTGTGTGTTTTTTTCTGAAATCCAAGAACATGATGATACTTTTCATTTGTTAAAGTTTCTGTTATTGGGTAGCAATTTCCAATTTTCTTCACACAGATCCTATGTATTGTTATTTCCAGGTTTTTTTTTAAACCTGTTTTGTTGCTAGCAAGTCTTGTTAAACAATTATATCTTTAACTTAGTATCTCTACATACTTATTTCTGCATGTTATTTCCCCATCATTGTACTAAATTGTTTGTGATACTTTTCCATTTATTTTCATGAGTTACAAAGATAAACTTGCTCCCATGCATTAATGATCATTACATGGTTGAAGCTGTTTGTGAACTAGAAATAGTTAAAGCTTTAAAGAAAACAAGAAGTGAGGTAATGTGAGGAGCTAGAAAATTCTTTGTTAGTCATAAATATATTAATGATTAAATAAAAGAGTAACATCCTTCTTAGCATTTTAAATGAGTTTAGGGCCTGGCAGCACAGTGTTCTAGAAATCAGAAGTATTTTGTGACAGGAAACGTGCCCCCAGGTACTCTGAGGAACACAAAATGTAGCAAATGTCCACACTTTCAAAGAGGAAAATTGGAAGACTGTACTATATGCTTGGCCAAAAGGTTTATTCGGTTTTTGGGTAAAGACACAATGAAAGAAACGTTTTTCGTTTTCACCAATAATTTCATTAAACAACATATTAACCATTTTCTCCCACTATTCTGCTATCTAACAGAGTAATCTGGAATCTAACAGAGTAAGACTCTTTCTTCTAAGTGATATTACGAATCAGTTATTAAAGTGATGTGTGAGCAATGGAAAGAAGCAGGGATCCTCAGAGAACTACTGTGTTTAATCACACTGTGATCTGGTCTCCTAAGTGGACAGATCTTCCTTTGCTTCCTTCCTTTGCCTAGGACACTTCTCCCCAATATTTGCAAGATGGCTGGCATTTTTTGTTCTTTAAGTTTCAGCTTCAGGCTTCCTGTTCCCAGAAAGGTAGCCTTTCAGACCTAGGATTCAAAGGGACATGCTGTTTTTATTCTAATGGAGTCTTCATGATACAGAGTAGGGTTTCTCATTCTCAGCACTATGGACCTTTTGGGCCAGAGACTTCATTCTCCTGGGGGACTGTCCTCTGCATTGTAGGTGCTCTTTAGCATCCAATACCCCTGTTCCCTGCCAGCAGCCTCGCTTCCCTTCCCCTCAGGACAATCTAACATGGCTCAGTACTTTGCCTACATCCCCTTGGGGGCAAAAATCACCTTTGGTTTGAAGCTTTGATCATTTTTGAAACCAGAAAGATCTTGGTCTGGTATGCAGTCTTTTTATTATTTTTCTATGTAAATTATTTTTCACTCTGACTGTGATTTACTTTGGGAAGGTATTTTAAAACCTCTAAATATAGGGACTTTCTAGTTACCTTATGACTGATTTTTAGATTAATGGCAAAGAGAGCAATAAACATTGTGAGACATTTGTTGAAACTTGCTTTATAGCTAAATATAGTCATTTTAGAAAAAGTTCCAAGCGTGCTTGAAAAACATTTTTAATTTACTTTGTTGCTGCTTACTCAAACAATGAGAACACATTCATTCAAAATTCTACCCCAAGAGTTAAAAAGAACTGCTATCATTTAATGTATATACACTTGCAGATATGTTGATGTGCACGTTTCTGTCCACTTTCTCTGGATTTCATTTACTATTTTAGGTTATATGTGTGGGCACAAAAATTGTAAATTTTCAGCTTTTATTTTTGATAATGTTTCTTTGAAGGGTGAAGATTTTTTTCATAACTTTTGGTATGTATTATCTTCAGCCCATTCAGTTTATTTTGTAATTCCAATTGTTATATATTTTGAGGTTAGTTAGAAGTGTATTACATAACTACCAAATATAAGGCCTTCCCAGTCACTACAAATGTAGTGAATTCTGGCTGAAGTGCAATAGGAGCACTTAAACATATTGTATATAATTTCAATGCTGCGATGCTTGTTGAAAATGGCTTTATATTGGTTTGTCTAAAAGATAAAAACTTTTGGGAAGATGGAATAATGAAGATGCTTGAAAGATAGCAGAATAGTGGGAGAAAATGGTTAATATGTTGTTTAATGAAATTATTGGTGAAAACGAAAAACGTTTCTTTCATTGTGTCTTTACCCAAAAACCGAATAAACCTTTTGGCCAAGCATATAGTACAGTCTTCCAAGTGTGTATCTCTGCTGCCATCTCGTGGGACTTTTGGGAATAACATGTTAGTAGCTGGTCAGCAGGAAAAGTGGTTGACTGTAGGAGAATATCAATGAACGTTGATTGCAATGTTGTGCATTTAGTAAGTTTTAAATATCAGTCCTTAGCAGTTACCTTTTGTTCCTGGTTTCTATATTAGCAGCAATGACAGAAAGAAACATACTGTATATCATTTCAGTCCTTTGAAATTTGTTAAAACTGGCCTTAGCACGGGATGGTCCCGTGTGAAAAAGTGTGGCTCTCTGCTGCAATGTCATGTGTCACTTAGGAATCATAGCTTCGTGCAGGCCAGCAGGAAAAGTCATTGGCGATAGTGAATTATCTACCAAGGGTTCATGGAACGTTATTTGAGAAGTGTCTTTCATTCCACTTAAATGACAGGACTTTCTAGTTACCTTCTGTTTCTGACTTCTACCTTAGCAGCCATGAGGGTGACACATGTATTTTTTATAATTTCAGTCCTTTGAAGTTTGTTGAAAACTGATGGCTGGTACAAGATGGTCATTTACAAAGTGTTCTGAGTGTGCACACTGCTGCCATCTAGTGGGCATTCTGGGGAATGACACCTTCGTGCAGGTTGGCAGGAAAAGTGGTTGATTCCAGTGGAGTATCAACCAATGTTGAATTGCAATGTTGTTTAGAAGTGTGTTTCATAACTTTGAAATGTAAGGACTTATTAACGACTCTTCCTTATTTCTACATTAACAGCAATGAGGGCAAGAATTATAGTGTATATAATTTTGGTTCTTTGTAATTTGTTTGATCTCGCTTTATGGCTCATTATGGTCACTTAGGAAAATGTCCAGGTGTGGCTCTCTTCTCGTCTCAGGTGCGTCTTGGGAAGGACACCTTAGTGCAGGCCAGCAGGAAAGGCTGTCAGCTGTGGTGAATGATCTATGACTGTTGAATGGAATGGCACTTAGTCGTGGATGTTATTACTTTCATATAAACGGACTTTGCAGTTCATTTTCCCTTCTCTCCCCCACGTACAACAGCGGAGTCTTTACATCAGATAAGTAGGTGCCTCTTGTGGGGTAGACCTGTGTCCATGTTTCAGCTGTGTCCTTGTGTTTGTGGTCCAGTGTCCCATGTGTGTTGACTTCTGTCAGCATGGATGTCCTTCCCATGTCCATGTTCTCGCCAACATCTTGATTGTGTCTAGGTCTCCTCAGCCTTGATGTCCTGGCCGTGCTGCTGTCCTGTCTGTGTTTGTGTCCCTTCCACATCACTGTCCTGTCTGTGTCAATGTAGAGGTCGTGCTGCTGTGTTGCCCGCATTTTAATATCCCATCTGCCTTGATGTCCCTGCTGCACTGCTGTCCCACCTGCACAGATTTCTTGGCTGTGCCACTTTCTTACCTTTGTCGACGTCCCAGTTCCCTAAGTGTCCCAGCCGCACCTCTGTATCGTCTGAGTCGATGCCTCGACCGAGTCAATATGTGAGCTGTGCTGCTGTCCTTTCTGTGTAGGTGTCTTGGCCTTGCCGATGTCCTGTCTCTGTCGGTGTCCTGGCTGTGCCTTGGTCCTCCCGCGTCAGTGCTCTGGCTCATTGATGTCAACTGCACTGATGTTTCAAACGTGGCCATATCCCAGCCACCTGATGTACCGGCAGCACTGAGGTCCTGACTGCATCATTGTCCCACCTGTGTGGCTGTGGCTCATCTCTTGGTTGTGGCTTCATGGTCACCTGCCTTGGGCTCACAGGCCACCAGCTGCAGGCAGAGGTGGATGGTCTGCACTCAGGGACACTCAGTCCTTTGATCCCTTGTGGGCAATGCAGGGCCCTCCTGGCAGCTGGTCACTCTCTCAGGCTGTGTCTGCTGCTGTTGCCACAAGATTTAACAACTTTAGCAAAGCAACCTATTCTCAACTAAATGATTACGTTGATGAAATTTGGAAGTTTATTAATTTAGCTTGTGTCCTATAGTTTGTGGGATTGCCTAACAAAAAGTAACATTGCATGAATGCTGCACTTTTCATAAATTTCCTGTCTATCACCCATTTTACCTCTGTAAGACTCTGTTTCCCCATACTCCCAAAGGTCCCATATGCCTGATATCACCTCATTGCCTGGTATTCATTTGTAGTCACGCACGTATTGAATGTTGAATATCTTGTATTGATCTGATTATGTTATTGTAATTATTATCCCACAGGTGTTAGAGCTGACAAGTTTTGTGGAAAATAAAATCTCCTTTTAATCCCTCAAAGTTTTGAAAAGCTGGCAGAGTGGAATGAATGGTGAGACAGCGCTAACTCCTGAAGCTGTTGCTGCTGAGAGATCATGGACATCTGTCTTCAAAGGTCAGCCTCCTTTTTGTTCACTCTGTGTTTTGGCCCATTGCTGCTGGGTTTGGTAAAATTTTGAGGTTTGCATTTGGAGAGACATGAGTTTTATCTTGTTAAATCACAAGGTTGTTTGTAATGGGAGGATCTGGTTTACCTCTTGACTGTGGCCTTGGGCAATGGGCGCCTGGTGTCTGGCTCCAGCTCCAAATTCTGGCCATAGTATCCTGGTTACAGGTCTGTGTCCTGTGTCCAGGGCCTGTGCTTCAGAGTCAAAATGTATTCAGTTGTGTGTCTGCAGTCTTGCACCTCTTGGGATGTGGCTTTGTGTCCTGGGTTCACATGCGAGGTCCATGTGCAGATGAAGATTTAGGTTGTGGTGTAAGGAACCTGGCATTATAAGGGTCTGATGTCAATCCCCGGCATCTGGTGTTTGGCCTTTGGACCACATGGTCTGGCTCAGGTAAGGGCCTATGGCTTTGGGCTTGAGGCTTTGGGCCCAGAGTTCTGGTTTTGGTTTGGGTCTGCTCCAGGGTCCAGGTTTTGTAGTCAAAGGTCTGTGTGCAGGATCCTGAGTTTGGTTCTGGTGTCTGTCAACAGATGATGTGTGTCATTGTGTCAAATTCAATGCCAATATGATTCCCCAAGTGTATGGAGTTTAGGCAGGTTAATAAAAATGTAAGAAAATTCCTGGATAGTAGAATGGGAAAACTGAGCTTGATAGTGAAATAAGGCCTAGCAATTTATATCTGGGTAATAAATGTGAGGATCTAACTTCCCTAAAAGGACATAGGAGGGCAAATGGTTCAGACATTCCAGACCAGGCAGGAGAAGACCCACCTCAGTCCCAGCCCTTCTCTGGTGACTCTTCTGGAGGAGAAGTTCACCAGAGAAGGACCCTGACCACTCTGTGTGCGCACTGTGTTGCATCAGCACATCAAAGGGCTCCCCTGGAAGCTGAGTATTCTGTGGAGATGACTCTTCTAAGACCTCCTCTAAAGTCCTCCATGTTAGAAAACAGGTAAAACCCTAAAGACAAAGCACCCAGCATGCACTGTTCATTGAGCACACATGTGCCTTCCCTTCTCTTCTTTTCTTAGTCGTGTAACTTTGCTTTGTTTCTCCTTATCTGCAAAGGTCCCTGTGAGACTTGCAGCCAGGGGAGTGGTGGGCAGCGGCAGCTCGTCCTGGGCTCACCCCTGATCGTGTGTCCAAGGTCCTTCTTTGTGTCTAACTTTTCTGTTTCCCCAGAAGCAGCTCCACCTATGCTAGCTCTCATTGCTGTGATTTCACCTCTTCTCTCTGAAGCGCCTTCTTTGTTTCACTGTCCACGGATTTAATATACAAACTCTCAAAATTCCCTAGCTTTGTGCTGTGACATTTTGCTGCACGAAGTCAAGAATCTACACACATGAGACCTTTCCAGGGAAAACCCCCTTTGGGTCTAGTCCCTTTTCGGTGACAGAATAACTAAATTTTGTTTATTCATTTATCTGTGGATGGACATTTGAATACTTTCTACCTTTCAGTTGTTGTTAACAGTGCTGTTATGAATAATCATGTATAAGTTTGTTTATGATATCTGTTTTCAATTTCTCGGCTGTATATTTCAAAGGAGAGGTATTGAATAAAGTAGGATAATTTTTTGAGGGACTATGAAACCATTTTATACAAGGTCTGCAATATTTTACATTTTTGAAAAAAATGGCCAATCATTCTAATTTTTGTTTGTGATTGTAAACATTTCTCAGTTTTGCTTTCTCATTATAGCCTTTGTAGTGTCTAGGAATGGGTATTGTGCCATGATGCTGCCATTGAACATCTTGTATGGTATTTTTTTAGCACTTCTGTGAATGTCTTCTCTTTAGAAGGGACTATTCAAGTTTTTTAAGAGTGTAGATGTCTGCCTGAGTGGTGTGGCTCAGTGGATTGAGCACCGGCCTGTAAACCAAAGGGGTCTCCTGTTTGATTCCCAGTCAGGGCACACGCCTGGGTTGCAGGCCAGGTTCCCAGTATGGGGCATGTGAGAGGCAACCACACATTGATGTTTTTCTCCCTCTGTTTCTCCCTCCCTCCCCCTCTCTAAAAATAAATAAAATGTTTAAAATTACATAGGTGTCTCTTCATTGATGAGTCATAAAGTTCTTTGTTGTGGAAGAAAGGGTCTGATCGAAAGTATAATGTGCAACCATTTTCTTCAATTCCGTGGTTGGTCTTCTTACTCTGCAAATAGCTTCTGCTGCTACCCAGAATTTTTTTTATCAGGAGGACATCACATTTACTCATTTACTTTAATTGATTTTGCTTTGGAAGAGTATGCCTTGATATGCCAGCAGCAGCGTCATGCATTTCAGGTCTTATGTGTATCATCATTTAATTTGCTTGATTTAATATAATTTGTTTTACAGAAACCTGCTTTATGGTTTTAGGCATTAGATGTTTAAGTTGCAAGGGTTTACAGGTTTAAATAGGAAGACACACTGTTCTCTGGAGTATGATGTCCAGAGTCAGGCATCTGGAGTCAGGGACAAGCTTTGGATACCCAGTCTGGTGCCTGGTGTGTGGCATGGTTTGGGGTTAGGATTAGGGGTTGGGGTTGTGGTGGATGCCATGACTTCTCTTTAACCTCTCGAAACCATCGTGTTAGACTGTATTGTAACAGGTGTCCTATGGGTGTGTGATACAAAAATCTCACCACAAGTAGTGAGTGTATGGTTGCCCATTTCCGCAGTGAAGATGCATGCACATAAGCAACATTTTCAGTCCTTTTGGCTTTGCTATTTCAAGAAGAGTACAAGGGAAACTGTACGGCAAGAGAAGATCTGTGGTGTGTGTGGAGAAGATGCTGTGACTGACCAACCGTGTCAGAAGTGGACTGCAAAGTTTCGTGCTGGAGAGTCCTCCTCCCACAGGCAGGCAGACCAGGTGCAGTGGAGAGCCCTCAACAGCAGACGTTCACTGAGGACAGAGCACGTCATGGCAGGTGGGAGACAGGCAACACGTTCAAAGTGTCCTAATCAGGCTTCAAAAACCATTTGCACCAGCTTGGTTACGTTAATTGCTTTGCCGTTTGGGCTTCGCAGGAGTTAAGCCGGACAGTGGGGACCCTTCATGAGTGGATTTCCACAAGTGGTTTTCCACTGAAACATAAGGAAAATGTTCTATTTCCATGAAGATTGTGTGTGTGTGGTGGGGGTGGGGAGGATAAATCTTTGCTATTTGAGAACAACGTGGTATGGGAGAGATTGTGGGCAAACCAAGGAACCACCACTCGCCCCTCCCAAGGGCGGTCGTCATCCAAAGGAAGTGATGATGTCCTTGTGGTGAACTCTGGAGGGAGTCCTGTAGTAGGAGCTCCTTTCAGAAAGCCAGCAGGTTACTGATGACAGGTACTGCTCCCCATCAGACCAACTGAAAGCTCCGCCTCAGGGGAAGAGTCCGGGGAATTTGTCAGCAGAAGATGAGGAAGGTTAGGATGAGGTGAGAGAGCACATTTCTCTTTGGTCACCAGGGGAGAATTGTTCCAGCCTGGCTGCGCAGTCCTGATTCCTCCACAGTAGTCAGAAGACCTTGTTCCTTCCCACAGCCATTTAGTTCATTTCTCTGAATGTTTCTTTATGGAGAGAAATTTCCATTCCCTGGAAGACTGCAGAAGACACCTAGAAGAGTTCTCTGCTCCAAAAGAGAACAATGTTGTGGGACCATGAAATGGTGACATTGCATGAAAGGGGCAGAGGGCAGTGGAAGAAAATGGTGATGACATTGTGCAGTCTGTTGTGGGGGGACAGTGAAAAGTGTGCCTGTGATTGTATCTCAGGGTAAAAAGCAAAGGAACTTTTCAGCCGGGCCAGCAGTAGGATATGCATTGCATCAGTCGGTGTCTGCTGCCATCTTGTGGTCATTTTGGGGAATGTCACCTTATTGCAGGTCCGCAGGAGAAGTGGGTATACTGTATCATCTAGGAATGTGGAATCCAACATTATTTCGATGTGCATTTCATCACTTTTAAAAATAAGGACTTTTTGGTAACCCTTTGTTACTGATTTCTATATTAACTGAAATTAGTGCCAAGAAAAAGCTTTACATAATTTCAATTTTTTGCAGTTTGTTGAAACTTGCTTCACAGTACAATATGATCATTGAAAAAATGTTCCCAATGTGCCTCTCTTCTGCCATCTGGTGTTCACGTTGGGAAAACACCTTGGTGCAGATCAGAAGGAAATGTTGGGTGTAGTGGATCATCCCTAAATGTTGAATCCAATTTTGCTGCGTGTTAAGTTTTTTTAAAAGACCTTATTTACTATTGTTAAAGAGGGAATAGGGGAGGGAGAAAGAAAGGGAGAGAAACATCGATGTGTCCATTGTGTAAGAGATGCATCGATTGGTTGCCTCTCACACACCCCAAACTGAGAATCTGGCCCTCAACCCAGCCATAAGCCCTGACTGGGAATCCATCATGACTGTTCGGTTCTCAAGCTGGTGCTCAGTCTGCTGATCCACACCAGCCAGGGCTCATGTGAAGTTTTTATATCTCTACAGGGTTTTTTTGGAGGGGGTGGTAAACAAGGCTACAGGTTTGATCCCTGGTCAAGGCACAGGCAAGACTCAAGCAATGGCTCTGACTGGTGTGGCTCAGTGGGCTGGGCATCCGCCTGCAAACCAAAAGGTCACCAGCTCCATTCCCAGTCAGAGTACATGCCTGGGTTTGAGGCAGGAGATAGTCAGGAGGAAACTCGGGAGGTGCTCCAGGGACAAGATAAAGGACATTGGTACAGGACAGAGACTGTGTTCTGAGACCAGTTGTTCCTGCTTTCTGGGAAAGTGCTGAATCATGGCGAATCATAACTGCATCTGTGCAGAAGATGCTACATGACCCCTGCCTCATTATAATAGCATTATAATAAACCAGCATTGTGGGACCCCCTTCCCTCATTGTCAATTAAGGAAGATCATGGGAGACCACATGTACAGTAGGTTTACACTAATATAACTACATGGGCAATAAAACCCTGCCAAAACTAGCCAAGAAATATTGCCCTGTAAGTATAGAATCCCTGCAGCCCCTGAGATAAATCTCTGCTCCAGGTCAGCTCTCATGTTCTGTCTAGTATGCTATTGCTTAATAAATCTTCTCTCTGTCCGTCTGCTATAAACTCTCTGTGTTCTGTTCAATTCTTTGTTTGCATTCATCAAGAACCTGGTTACCTGTGCCCACCTGTGACCAGTTGTGGGCCAGGTCACCAGTTGGGAGCACGTGAGAGGCAAACGATAGATGTTCCAAACAAAAAAATAAATCAGTAAATTTAAAAAACCGCCCTGGCTGGTGTAGCTCAGTGGATTGAGTGCAGGCTGCGAACCAAAGTGTCGCAGGTTCGATTCCCAGTCAGGGTACATGCCTGGGTTGCAGGCTATGACCTCCAGCAACCGCACATTGATGTTTCTCTCTCTCTCTCTCTCTCTCTCTCACTCTCTCTCTCTCTTTCTCCCCCTCCCTTCCCTCTCTATAAATAAATAAATAAATAAATAAAATCTTTAAAAAAAACAAATAAAACAAAACACAATTTCTATGTATGTATTAATGGACCCTGTATTCTTTTCTATCAATCTATCTATTCATAGGGTATTAATCCACTGTTATACTTACTGTATCTTCCTAATACAATACACCTTTTAATTCTTCCTTATTTTAACAGGTAAATTGAAATTGAGCTTCTTTTACTTTAAAAGATTTGGCTGAGTCCTGGCCAATGTGGCACAGTTGGTTGGAGTTTTGTCCTGTTAGGTAGGATAGATAGCAAACCGAGGCAAAGAGGAGGAGGGAGACATGTCTCACCCACTGACTCAGCAATCCTGAGACTGGTCTGATAATAGTGCCAGGTGTTCGGAACATCACAAGGAACACCATGGTAGCACGGGAGGAGGGAGCCCTTGAAACCCCATGTATTGTTTCTGCTGTCTGGGAAAGGAAGTCTTTGAAACTGTGTGTTAATTCCAAGGTCTGGTTGGTGGGTGGGAGAGGGTCCACAGAGCCCAAAGAAGAAGCCTACAAAACAACTTTGGCTACTTGCCTACCTCTGGTCACCATCTGTTTTATTAGAAATTCCCTAATGTTTACAGAAAGAGCCTGTAAATAAATAACTTTGGGTGACTGCCCCAACTTTAACTGCCTCCTGTCACATATCTGTTTTATAATAAGATGAACAAATGGGGTCTGGAATGAGATAAGAATTCAGGCTAACAGACCCCCACACATACCTAAGTTTGGGTAGTCACATCCCCTGTGGAAGCTGGCACCACCTCTACCCACCAGTCGATATGTAACTTCTTCGCCCCCATCCTGCCAAGTACATAAGTTCTCAGGACCAAGGACCTGAGGCTCTTGCCACCCTTGCCCTTGCCTGTTGCTGCCCTTACCTTGCCCTGCCTGGAATCTACACCTTTCACGCCACTTTGGCAAGGCCTGTTCTTTTCCATGAGAACATATCACTAGTAAACCCTGCTTGCTCACTAATAGACTGGCTGATCTGTAGGTCTTTACTGCATCGGCGAGAAGAACCAAATTTCTCCCATAAATGGAAAGGTTATAGCCAAACTCTAGTCAGGGCCCATGCCTAGGCTGCGGGTTAGGTCCCCCATGGGAACACATATGAGAGGCAACCCTTCAGTGGTTTTCTCTCACACAGATGTTTCTCTCCCTCTCTCTCTTCCTCCTTTCCCTTCTCTCTCAAATCAATAAGCATGTCCTCAGGTGAGGATTAAAACATTTTTTGCTGATACTGTAATGTAGATCATATTACATTTATAGGTAACTGTGGGAAATGGAGATCATTACATATTTTTCTATCCAAGAACATGCTGTTACTTTCCTGTTGTTCAAGTGTCTTTTTGGAAAAAAAAAAGATTTTATTTATTTTTAGAGAGAGGGGATGACAGCATAGGAGACCGTTATGTGTGGTGTGGGCCCAGCTCCCACTCATAGATGCACAGGACTCAAGCCCACGGATAGGTTCTCCCATAGGAATCAGGCCTGCATTGTACCTAGACTGCTATGAGACTTGCTTTTGCTGAAACTCCCTCACCCTGAAGTGAGACAAGTGCTTACTGTAACTTCCTAAAATCCATGCCAAAACTTCCAAGTGTGGAGTGCAACTGGTTCATCCACTTTTCCCTTTGCATTAGCAAATACCCTTCTTCTGTGATGTGATTAGCGACATCATCTCCTTTGTCTTCTGTATAAGGTGACCACCTAAAGTGAACCTGTGCATAGTAAATGAGGACCATCATGCAATGTGCCCAGAAAAGAAATAAAGGCATGTCACAGCAAGGGGCCGAGGCTTTTTTTCCTCTTGAGAGAAAAGCCATGCTGTCCCTTTTCCTCTACAGGACTTGGTAGTCTGTGTGAATTTCTTGTGCCTCATCCACAATGTGGCGGACCCCATGAGCCAGGGTCAGCATCATGGGGAGGGGGGAGGGGGGGAGGGAGGCCCTCAACTGGGGACTGAACCCTCAACCCAGGCATGTGCCCCGAGTGGAAATCAAACCGGTGACCTTTAGATCTGTGGCATGGAGCCCAAACCACTGAGCTACCACAGTTGGTATTGTTCAGGTGTCTTTTATTGGGTAGGTAGTTATGAATCAGTTCATACTGGTCTTACACATTCTTGTTAAGTTCATTCCCAGGCATTTTGCCAGTTTTGTTGCTATTTGGTGTTTTTAAAAATTATATCTGTAACTTACTCTTTTGTGTATAAAGGATATTTAATTATGCATGCAACTTGTCCTACACATTACTTAATTCTATTATTTGTGATAATGTAGAAGTTGATTCTAATGAGTTTCAAGGTAAGTAAGCTATCATGTGATGATTATCACATTATTTTAGTTACATATAATGTAAAATTTGCTGAAGCTTGACGGAAAACATGAGGAAATAAGATAATGTGAAGGGTTAGAAAAATTATTTTTGTTACAAATTCATTAGTGATTAAATAAAGTAGTAACAGCATTCTTGGCATTTTAAATGAGTTAGGGTCTAGATGCATGGTGTTGTAGTACTCAGAAATCAGAAGTATGTTGTAAGTGAAATTGTGCCCCTTGTAGGCAATCTAAGGAACTTACAATATGGCAGATGTGCACATTTTCGAAATTTTAGATGGTGAACTATGGGAACTAAAAGACTAAGATTATTGATTCTAGTTACGTTATAGAACAGCTATTAACAAGTGATTTATGGGCAATGAGAAGAAGCAGTGACCCTCAGATGTCTGCTGTGTGTATCACAGTGTGGTTCTGTCTCCTAAGGTGTCAGGACTTTTTTGCCTCCTGACTTTCTGAGGGTGTCTTCTCAGTCTAGGACACTCGCCAGCCTTTGCAAGATGGTGAGCTTTTGTTGTTGTCGTTCTTCTTCTTTAGGTCTCAGTTTGTATGCTGTCTGTGAAAAGAGAGAGTTGTTGTTTCAGATCTAGAGAGCAAAGTGTTGTGCGGTGTCCATTCTCCTGGGCGCTTCATTGAGTTCCATGCAGAGCAGGGTGATGTGGACCCTGACCAGTGGGGTCCGTGTGTTGTCTCTGTGACGAACAAACTCACACGGACTGCAGAAGTCCTGTGGAGAAAAGGGTCGGGATAGCCACTCTCTGAGTGAGACAGCTCCCTGACCCCTGCCTGGACAGAGTTTTATTGCTATTCTGGGCACATGACATGGAGGATGGTCCTCATTAAGTATGCACAGATTCACCTTAGGTGATTATCTTTTACAGATAATAAAGGAAAGGATTTTGTTGATTACTTCAAAGAAAGGATGTTGTAAATGCAAGGGGGAAAAGGGTGGAACTGGTTACACTCAGTCCTTGGGAGGATTAGCACAGACTTTAAGAAGTTACTTTAAAGATATGCAGTAAACATTTTCTGCTTCAATTCAGGGTGAGGGAGTTTTAGCCAAAAGCAAGCTTTAAAGCAGCTTAGGTACAATGCAGGCCTGGTTCTCCATGGGAAAGCTGATCTGTGGGCATGGCTCCTGTGTGCCGCCTCACACCTGTCAGTTTTCCAAACCAGGGCTGAGCTACATTCACCACTGCCACACAGATTGGTTCCCTATAGCAGGGCTTTTCATTCTCAGCACTGTTAAACAGGATAGGTACCAAACCATGGTGGGGTGGGGGAGGGGGACACATCCCATCCCATCCAGTAATTCAGCAGTGCTGAGTGGGATCAAGTAAGATTTTCAGAGGTTCCAAGGTCACAAGAGAGACCAGGATGAGCGCACCAGCAGCTGTAGGGGAGCCTTTGAAATTCTATGTATTCTTTTCTCTATCTGGGAAAGGAAGCCTTTGAAACTGTTTGTTAATCCCAAGGTCAGGAGAAGGGCTGGGAGAAGGGCTACAGAAGCCCGGAGAAGCCCGGAGGCTCACTGCAAACATGAAAGCCCTGAAATCCCAGTGGGCAGGGCACTCAGACTAGGTGGGTGCAAGCTTGCAGGTTCCTGTCAAGTGCATTTCACAAATAAACCTGCTACCTCACTTTCACTGTGCTTGTTGTCCCTTGCCTGAATCCATTCTTTTGAGCAGGACAAGAGCTGAGGAGGGGAAGCCCCATAACTCCCCTAACTTGGGTCTTCCTAGTAACAGTACTGCTGATCCTTTGGGCCGATAATTCTATCTACAGGGTTTTTTTCTTTTCCTGCATTGTAGGTGCTTGTTAGCATTCATTACCTCTATTCACTGCTGGCCAGTAACATACGCCCTCACCTCTGCCCTCATGAAAATCTGAAATGTGTCCCTGCTTTACCTAATGTTTCCCTGGGGGAAAAATCACTTGTGCTTGAGAACCACTGACCTTGGCTGTTCGTGAAACCCGAATGATTTGGCTTTGGTATGCAATATTTTTATTATCACTTAGTTTAAGTTAATTCTAACTCCAATTGTGATTTGTTTTGGGGGTTATTTAGAAATGTATTTTTATAACATACAAATAAAAGGACTTTCTAGTTACCTTCTGTTTTTGATTTCTGGATTATCCAGAGCAAGTAACATACCTTATATAATTTTATTGAATTGAAATTTGTTGGAACTTGCTTTAAAACACAATATGGTTAACTTTTTCTATTTGTGTTATTTTATTTTTCTCTCTTTCTAGTTCAAAACTATAACAATGGGCATTTAAAGTTGTCATAGGTGGGCACAGGTAACCAGGTTCTTGGTGATCACGAACAAAAAATTGAACTGAACACGGAGAGTTATAGCAGACAGACAGAGAGAGAGAGATCAGATTTATTAAGCAATAATATACTCCACATAACATGGATTGGGCCAACTCTGAACAGAGATTGACTTCAGGCGTTACAGGGATTTGGTTCTTAATAGGGTGGATCCTTCCTGGCTAGTTTTGGCAGGTTTTTATTGCACATGTACAAATCATTGTATTATTTGAAAGTCACTGCTCATGTGGTCTCCCATGATTTTCCTTAATTGGCCACTGGAGAAGGGGGTTGCACAATGTTAACTTATTATAATGCTATTATAATGCAGCAGGGGTCATGTAGCATCTTCTGTGCAGGAGCATTCATGAGTCACCATGATTCAGTGCTTTTCCAGAAAGCAGGAACAACCAGTCTTAGAACAGGGTCTCTGTCCTGTATGGGTCCTTTATCTTAGCCCTGGGGCACCTCCAGAGTTTCCTCCTTCCTGACTATCTCCTGCCTCAGAGTTATACAAATGATACTTACAAAGAAAAAAAACACAAAATACAAATACACCTGAGTGAGATGCTTGGCAGAGACAAACCACAGTCAGGGGCATTGGCAGGGGCACGGCTGGGAGCCTGGGGTCAGGGGCTGGGTGGCTCCTCACAGGCTCCTGGCTGACAGTCAGCTTCATCCCACCCCAAGACCCAGAGTCCAGTCAGACAAGGAGCACTGATCCTCCAGCAGGGGCTGAACACCTCACAGCCCTGATCCCAGGTGGTCCACTGTCAGGAGGAGGAGGCAGTAGTGGCCGTGAGAGGCTGTGCCAAGACCGCAGACCCTCAGACCCTGAGTCTGGCTGTCAGCCCTGCAGGGCTGGGAGTGGAGCCAGAAGTCAGGCCTGGAGTGTCCTCTGCTGCCATTCCCCCCTACCACCGCCACCTCCTTGTCACAGACCCTCTGACTGTGCTACTGAGGGGAGCAAATTTCTCCATCCTGAGCCAGGCCTGTGCAATCTTAAGTAGAGCCCAGCTGGAATGCCCAGGTGAGATCCCAACATTCTCCTGTCACCTTGGGGGCAGTGCTGGATTTACTGCTCAGGACCATTTAGATGAGACAGTTGTGTCCAGACGTGCTTTCACATCTCTGTCACTGGAACAAGGGCACAAACTCATGCCATTCTCTGTCTGTGTCCTGGCATCTGTCTTGGGATCAAAGGACACAAACTATGGCTTTATCCAGAGTGGGGAGGGCTTCCCAACTGTAACAAACCCCGCAGTAGCGGCCTCCCAGTTCAAAAGAAACCGACTTTCGCTCTCCTACCTCCATGGTCTCTGGGACGGGATGAGTGTGATGCTGGAAGTACAGGGGTCCCTCGCTACCAGGAGGACAAAACACAGGCCCAGGAAGACAGAGCAGAAAGACAGGTGAAGCTGTGTGCCTGGTGCTGCTGCTGGGCTGCCTGGCAACCGGGCCTCTGGGCCTGGAGTGAGCGCCAGAGCCATAGTGCAGTTGTGCTCTTGAACCATCTTGCTAACATTTCCGGGCAAGTGGCTGAAGGTGTTTCTGCCTCATAGATTTGAGATCATGCAGGTAAAACATGCAGCACACGCTGCTCTGTAACCTGGAATTGACAGTTCTTCCTGGTCAGCCAAGACCCTGAGCAGAGATCTGAGAACTTGGTTGGTCTGGCTGCTGTCTGGACAAGCACTGACCACAGGGAGGCTCACGTGTCACGGTGGCTGGACCATCACAGGAAGGATGCCTGTTCATATCCCTGAGGCCACTGTGATGGGAATTTGTGGTCGGAGTCAGAGTCCCTCCCCTGATCCCAGAGCAGCCACATCCGGATTGTGTCATGGACTCTGCCTGCTTCACTTGTTTCCCCATTTGAGTCACTGCCCAGTCCAGAGATGGCTGCCTCTACCCTGGGACAGAGAGTCGGTTGGTGTGTCCCAGTGAGGCCCAGAGGGTTCTCATGAGCCACCTGGCTGAGGACCACAGGCCCAGGCAACACTGCAGCTCAACTTAGTGACACACAAGCCACCAGTGAACACAGTTCATGGGATGTGTGCTGGCCCCTGCTGGACATGGTCAGGCTGGAGACAGGAGGGTGGCTGTTGCTGTCAGTGAGTGTGAGTCCAGCTGTCACTGCAGAATTTAACTCGTCACCTTGAACCGTCTGCACATGGGCATGCTCTGCAGACAGACACGCGGTGTTCCACTATGGGGATCAGAGGCAGGTTTGGCTCATCCACCCAGTGCCACCCAGAGAGCAGATGAGGAGCCCCTGAGGCACCCACCTAGAAGAACCATCCTCTCCATTAAACAACCAGCTTCTGGGCGAGGGCAAGAGACTCAGCATTCAGCAGGTGTCAGGCTGAAGTCACTTCTTGGAGCCTTCACTTCAAAACAAGGATGGTGGTTGCCAGCCAATGCCAGGTGGGCAAGTGGGGTGTGTGTGCAAACACCCAGCTCCCTGCACAAGGTGGTCTGAGATTGTGTGAACCATGCGAGCAAGGCTGAAACAAGTCTCTCACTTAGCTTTGAGAGCCACACACCATTTTCATAACACAGATCAGCTCAGTTATGTGAAGGGACTGTACAAGGGCATGTGCATTTGTGGGGTACCTTGGAGGCTGGCAGCTACACTAGGAGTGTGGTTTGTTGCTGAAGGGGAGGGAGAGGGAACACACCTTTCTACTCTTGAATCACTAAGCCTTCTGGGAGCCCTCCAGGGTCTGTCCTGGTGTTGGGGGTGGTGAGCCTCATGTGGCAGTCTGTGGGTTCCCCTTCCCACTGTATTCAATGCCAGCCCCCCTGCCAGCATTACACCAGGACTCTGCCCCTCTCCCATGGCCCATGCTGAAAGCCACAGAATATTGAGTTTATGCTATTCTTTCTGGGCTGTAGTGGTGGGGGAGAAACAGGGAAAGGAAAGAAAACCCAAGAAATACATCTCCTTTAAAAAAACATAAAAGGAAATAGTAGTGGATATTTATTATTGAAATTCACATAGTTTATGTAGACACTCTTCTTCACAAGCCTGGCACTGGAAGGATAGAAAGGTCATCGTTCCAGGTCATGGGGGTGGGTGACCCCCTTTGGTGAACCCACTCCAGGATGAACAGGGTGGGTCATGCTTAGGTCGTGTCCCTCATGCAGGAGAGGGTATGATGGAGTCCTCACTAATTGCCATCTCTCTGTATTGAACTCAGCTGGGGTTCTAAGTGCAACTTTGGTAGCCGTTAGCACCCTTTCTTATGCTTATGTAGATGCACATGTTTACCCCATTCTCATCTTGAGTCGCACTGGACTCCCACCATTGGGCCCACTGGAATTTTGTCCTCCTGGGCCATTGTGGACATTATCTGGGTGGCCAGGAATGACCAACACTGTGCATGTCCAGTATCCCATCAGGCTTGACCTCACAAACAAAAGTTTAAAGATACAGTAAGTACTAGTTTTGAGATGGTGTGTTGTATTAAGCCCTGTGGGGCCCAGGAACAAGGAAAGTGTATTACAAAAGCTGCTGTGTTGCAGGCTTCATGAATGACATATGCAGATTGGGTGCATCTGTCACAGGAGAAACTGTCCAGAGACTGGTGTGGAATCTGTATGCTGTGCACCAGGAAATGCTGACCCTGAAGGGGCAGCAAGGAGACTGAGGAAGACCAGGTGCTCAGACTGAGCCAGGCTCACGTCCGTGCACAAGCATATATCCCTTCCTGCCATTCACCTCTGAGGCTCCAGAGGTTGTAGGAAACTAGAAGAGCCAAGAGAAGCCAAGGGAGGGAGGGAGGGAGCCTATTAAGAGAAAAGTCCCCCTTCCCAGGAATCTGGGGAATTCCCTTCTCTGGTGAGTCCGTCTCAAATCTCTCTCTGAGCAGTAACCAAAGTAGACTGGCTCCAGACTCACCCATCTGTAGGGGTTGAATTTCTGTGGCTGAGAGGATGAGTTCTTTGTGGCTCTTAAGGAACCCTCTGCTTTCAGTGATGGGGGAATGTGGGATGTGGGCTTCATATTTGTATGGAGACAGAACTCTTTAGAAAAGGACATCAAAAAACCATGAAAGAGATTGGTGCTAATATCCCCATATTACTCATGGAACTGTTTGTCCATCTCATCTCGTCATCAAACTGCACGGTTTGTTTCACCAGTTACTTCTGTACTGATTACAATCTTGGGGAGTGTAAGGTTCCATAGACTTCTTAGGGCTATTGACATGTGATTTAATGATGATTCATTCACTTCACCTGCAAACATAGGGCTTCTCCCCAGAGTGTGTCCTCTGGTGTCTGATGAGATGTGACTTTTGTGTAAAGCCTCGCCCACATTCCCTGCAAACATAGGGCTTCTCCCCAGAGTGTGTCCTCTGGTGTGTGATGAGACTTGACTTCTGTGTAAAGCCTCCTCCACACTCCCTGCAAACATAGGGCTTCTCCCCTGAGTGTGTCCTCTGGTGTATGATGAGATTTGACTTGCATGTAAAGCCTCGCCCACACTCCCTGCAAACATAGGGCTTCTCCCCAGAGTGTGTCCTCTGGTGTCTGATGATACTGGACTTGCATGTAAAGCCTCTCCCACACTCCCTGCAAACATAGGGCTTCTCCCCTGAGTGTGTCCTCTGGTGTGTGATGAGATTTGACTTCCATGTAAAGCCTTGCCTGCACTCCCTGCAAACAAAGGGCTTCTCCCCAGAGTGTGTCCTCTGGTGTGTGATGAGATATGAATTCCGTGTAAAGCCTTGACCACACTCCCTGCAAACATAAGGCTTTTCCCCAGAGTGTGTCCTCTGGTGTCTGGTGAGACCTGACTTGTCTGTAAAGCTTCGCCTGCACTTCCTGCAAACATAGGGCTTCTCCCCAGAGTGTCCCCTCTGGTGTGTGATGAGAGCTGACTTCTGTGTAAAGCCTTGCCCACACTCCCTGCAAACATAGGGCTTCTCCCCTGAGTGTGTCCTCTGGTGTGTGATAAGATTTGACTTCTGTGTAAAACCTCCCCCACACTGCCTGCAAACATAGGGCTTTTCCCCTGAGTGTGTCCTCTGGTGTAAGATGAGATGTGACTTCCAGGTAAAGCCTCGCCCACACTCCCTGCAAACATAGGGCCTCTCCCCAGAGTGTGTCCTCTGGTGTGTGATGAGATGTGACCCATCATTGAAGCTTTGCCAACACCCTCTGTGCTGGATTGTTTCAATTTTTGACATTCCTATTTTCACAAATAACTTGCCTGTGTCCTCTGGACTCTGTTCCTGGCCTCTACAGGGCTCTTCCTCCATCATTCTCTCATGCTCACTAGAGCTCTTCATTTGTTCTTTGGCAGGTTGGAAAAAAGGTCTTAAGATTCTCCTCTGACTGATCCTTTTATGCAAAGGTTTGGACCTTTCTTTGACCTCTCGACCTTCAGCTTTATCATTCCAGCTGTGTGTATGAGTATGTTGCTGCTGCTCATTCTGATCCTCTGGACAGGGCTCCTCTGCTTGGAGGTGTTTTCTTGCAGATGTTTCCGGGAGAATCTGAGGGGGATGACTGACTTTCACATGTCGGCTGAGGAACTTCTGAGTGGAGAAGGCCAGAGAGCAGGAGGGACATGGGTGCACCTCCGGCTTTGGTTCCGCTGAAAGAGAAAGGTTTGGTCAGGACAGGTGTTGGTGAGAATGCCTGGGCCGCACAACTTGCCTCCTGGTAAGACCTGCCCCATGAATCCTTCTTACTGTGGCAACAACGCAATCTGTCTCCCAGTGTCCACTTGCCATCTATTTTCCTTGTATTTTTATGCAGTGCATCTTCTTCAGAAATCCAGAAAGCCCACATCAAAGGTCTAATACTGCCCAGACTGGGGATTTTCGAGGAGCATCAGAGGCCGTCTTACTCCCTGTATGGATGGAATTGCAATGACCTTTCCCTTCTATAGGTATTTTCTAAAGTCACGTGAAAGAGGAAAACCACAGGCCTCGACTAGGAATTCCTTCTGTTTTCCGAAACAGTAAAATAAAATCTCCTTCCTGCCCTAGCTCGTGTGGCTCAGTGGATTGAGTGCCAGCCTGCAAGGCAAGGAGTCCAATTTGATTCCCACTCAGGGCACGTGTCTGGATTGTGGGCCAGGTCTCCAGTAGGGGGCGTGTGAGAGGAAACTACACAGGGATGTTTCCCTCTTTCTCCCTCTTCCCCTCTAAAATTAAATAAAGTCTTTTAAAAAATGTCCTTCCTCAAGCCTCTCACCAAATATTTATGCTTCATGTCATTCAGTGTTAGTCCATTTCAAATACACTGAGAAGTCCTATTTCAAAATTTTTCCACAACCACACTTCTTACACGCCTGACCCCTGTTGCTCTCTGGCTAATCCACCATGTGCTCCCACTTGGAGATGAAGTGATCTCTGAGGTGATTCCCCACGGGGATTTATTTCCTAAAAATTAACAAAGCATGATCAGAACAGAGAACACACCACTCTACGCTGAGGACTGCACACTTGCACTCAGGAAATTCCCCAGTGTCTCAACTCAGATCACTGGCACTGCATTTCCAGGCTGCTGAGCCCGTGTGATCTCCCGTCTTACCCTCTGTGCTGAGATGAGACCTGAGTGACCCTCAGCCAATTCAACGCCCCACCTCTTTTCTTCCCTGCACTAGCTGCTTCGTTGGCCAGGGATCCCTTGCCCGTAGGTATTTTCGTTAATGTTGTCTCCCTAGAGAACCCTTCCTGGATGACCACACCTGTCCTCACACTGATCCATCCCTAGGCACTTGTCCTGGATTAGTTTTCTCCAAAGCACTAACCGCTGTGCAGTGTTATGTATATGCAAGCACGTGTGTCTGGGTTTCCCTCCTACACCCGTCAGCTCCTCAAAAGCAGTGATTCTGATCTTCATGTTAATTTGTATTTCCAGGTCCCAGGACCCTGTGTGCCAGAGTAGGATCTCTCATGATAATTCACTGAAATGATGAATGAATGTGTCCTGCCTGAATGGTGTGGCTCGGTGGGTCGGGTGTTGTCCCACAAACTGAAAGGTTACAAGTTCGATTCCCAGTCAGGTCACATGCCAAGGTTGTGGGCCAGTTGGGGGTGTGCCAGACACAACTGATTAATGTTTCCCTTGCACAGTGATTTTTTCTCCCTCCTTTCCACTCTCTGTAAAAATGAATAAAATATAAAAGACTTGATTTATTAATTTTCAGACAAGAGAGACGAGAGGGAAAGGGAAACATCAATGTGTGGTTGCCTCTCACATGCCCCCTACTGGAGACCTGGCCTGAAACCCAGGCATGTGCCTTGACTGGGGATTGGTGACCCTTTGGTTTGCAGGCTGGCACTCAATCCACTGAGCCACACCAGCCAGGGAAAAATCTTTAAAATATAATGAATGCCTATAAAAAACATTTTATTTAGATCTATGGAGGAAAGGTAAGAATAAACAGCTATAAAAATGTTAGAAAAACTGCCTTGGTGAGACAGCTGGTTATTGCTTGAAAACTCTTTTTTTGCCTCTCAGCCTCACAGCACTAAAAGTGGTTGTATATTTTGGGCATGAAATATTTTCAAAATAAAAAATATAAAAATTTTGCCTAAGAGTCAAAGGCATATGAATGAATTGTGAATTTCTGAAGCATCTGATGTGAAAGTTTACTGACTTTAGAGTGGATTTTACTCTTCTTAGGAGTTGGATCATGAATATTTCTATGGAGAATTCTCTCTTTTCTTTCTGTTTTGAAGAACAGTGGTGCCCACCTCTCCCGGACGCGAGCTCTCTCTTCCACTTGCTGCCCCACTTGCTGCCCAGCTCCTGGCCATACTCGTCCCCGAACCAGACCAGCAGCTCACAGCCCGGCCTGATGACCCGGCAGGTTCGGTAGAAAATCTGCCCGTGGTATTGAAAGGCCACCAGGTTCTGCTCTTCATCATCCCGAGCACAGTTCACATACCTGGGATTGAGGAGAGGAAGGGAAAGAAAACCACAGTGATGAGTTCCCACTACCTGTTACATCCATGTCCAGCTCCTCACTGATTCTCAAGGCCCCTCAGGCTCTGGCATTGCCCACTGCCCCTCATGCTCCAAGGGAACCTTTTATTCAGTGTCTGAGCTTCTGTCATCATGTCATGTGAATTCCTACCTCCAAGTGCTGCTTGCAGTGCTCATCCTGCCTAACACCATTTTCTAAAACCCAGTTCTAGACTTAACCTCCACCCTGACTAGCCATAATATCCAGTGATCTCTGGCTTCTCCAAGTTCTACATCAAGTTGTCTCACACCACAGAACCTGGTGCTTGATCTAGGGCTCTGCTTCTAAATTAGCTCACTAATTATCCAGTTCTCAGCCCACATCTATTTTCTTGAGAGGCCTTTCTGCAACCCCCCTACACTTTATTTAGAGTACCATTCACTTGCCTGCCCAAGTTTAGTATAGAAAAATTAGAGGTCTTTTTGTCTTAGTAAAATAAAACAGAACAGTAGTAGTTGATTCACATTCAGGGAACCCTGATAAAACACAGCCTCTCAGGAAAGGAGCCCATGACCATTCCTCTGCAGGCCTCAGAGCCTAGCTGTAGTTTGAAGTGAGGCTGGGATGGTTTGCTGCCCTCACAGGTTTAGGCCATCCTTGGTTTGTGCTATCTTGACACTGTGTACTTCCTGGAAATTATAGTTAAATGCTTCTAAAATCAATTGTTTTATGTCTGTCTGCAAGAACTCCTTCATAAGGACATGGGTTGTATGATCTGTGTAAGTAATGTATTCCTTCACCTAAACTGGAATATAGTAAGTGCTTAATTAATGCTTATTTGGTAAATTAAAGTGTAATCCAGTGTCCCTGGTGAATCTAGGCTCTTCAAGGTCTTTTCCAGTGGCCAAGTTGTGTCTAGTAGAGGGCTTTATATTTTGAGGACATATACTATACTTTTTCCCTATATATGCCCTGAAATGAAAGAGCACTGTATGGAGAAAAAGAGGAAAAAAGGATGAAGGGAGACCACTGAGGGAGGCATGACGAGAGGGAAAGATATATGGGCTTGTGGGGGATGAGAGTCCCCTCTGGCACCCAGAGACCTGTTGACCTCACCTCATCCAGTTGGCCCAGGACCTGTCCTTTCCATCCACATACTCATAGCAGTTTCTCCCTTTGGTGATCTGTGTTTCAGAAAAGAAGTTTAAGACCTTTTATTTTTTGGGTGGGGAGGTAATAGTCAGAAGAATTATTTTACTCTATAGTCTTCAAAGCTCTTTCTGCCTACATGGGGACTCAACTGCCAGTTGTGACCACATAATAATTTTCTTACCCATCATCTACACATCTGAGTCTACCTGTCCAATCAGAGCAGGAGCCCCACAAGGGAGAAGCCAGTCCTTTGTGTCTGCACCACTTTGTTCCTGCTTACCTTCTGCTCCTTAAATAGGAGCTCTGTGTTCATGTAAAGTCCAGTCAGTACAGAGCTAACCACATTGTCCCCTCCATGTCTAGCATGTAGGAGGTGAGGTCCCTCCAAGCCTCAGAAGGAATGTGGGAAGCCAGAGGACAGTGGAAGAGGTAAACAGTTCTCACCAGCCAGGAGTATCTGCTCTTGGCTGCCTCTCCATCTTCTGTGATGTGTCCTTCATAAGGGCCAAAGTGCAGACCCACTGGCAAGTCAGCTGCCTCATTCCACACTCCAAGCCCAGCCTCAGGGATGCCGGATGGCCCGATTCTCAACCCAGGGGGGCAGGGTGAGGGCTGAGTGGTGGGGATGCCCCTTGTGCACTGCAGTGTCCTTTACAAATGTAGGGGGCCCATGCACAGCACAGCTGTCGATGAAGAAGTTCTGACACTTCTCACAATCTGGAGGTGAGAGCAACAGGGGTTAGGGAAGGGTTAGCACATGTTCCTGGACACAAAGAGCTTCAGAGGGAGTCCTGCAGTCACATCATTGAGACTCAATCCTGTACTCCAGGTCACTAGAGGAAGGGAATGATTTGGGGACCAAAGGACTAGATGAAATTATTGTATCATAACATGCTTCTCAGTGAGGGTCACTTACAAAGGTAGGTATCATCCTGGGGATCGTTGACCTTTTGGTACACATGGCCCTTTCTTTCTTGTGGGCTGTACATCTTCATGTCCATCTCCTTTCTCCTGGGTTCTGAGTTGGAAAAGGACAGGTGAGTGAGGTTGGTGGGGTCTAGAATGTTAGTTCCCATTTTGTCAGACAACACAATCTCCTCCCATCAAATGATTACCTGTCCTTTTGCATACTCTGGTATTTTACTCCATTAACTGTTGGTTCAGAAGACTAAAACTCTAACTACAGATGACTGATTCAATTTTAGTTTCTAGATCTTCCCATTACCAGGTTTAACTTGCCAATCTTCAATCATTCATTACATATTTATGGATGCACATTATGTGTTAGGCATTGAGGAAAGGCCGGGGCACCCAACACCAATAAAGTGTGGTTGCTGTTATCACAGATGGATTTATTGGACAACTTGCATGTGTCACTTGTTTTAAATTCAGTTTAATGTTTTCAAACAATATATGAGCGATGTTCCCTTATCTTCACTTTACACATTAGCATTCAGGAGCTCATAGAGTTTATAGGATTTGCCCAAAGTTCCACTGCTAATTTCAGTCTCAGCTTGGCCCCACTTAAATCTAGGCCCATCCAAATTCCACAGCACATACCTAGGTCATACTTATCAGCCCTTCCATTGGACTTAGAGGAACTAAAGTTTCCAAATTACTATCTCTTACCTAATTTTTGTCTAGTGTGCTTTTCAAAGGCACATGCTTCTCCAGGAGGGGACACTGGTTTCTGCGCATGTTCTGAGTCGCTTGCAGTCATCCAATTTGCTGTTCCTGACAATTCCTTCAAACTATATTCATTGCTTAATGGAACCCTGGATGTTGCCTTCAGTGTAAGAGTCACATATTAAAAGATAACATGTCTTTAATTTTTTAAGGCTTATGATACATTCTACATGCATGTCTTTAAAACTTCAACCCTTGGAAATACCTAGAGAGTATGAGTATTAGAGGGGATAGGGTCAATGTGGGTAATGAATCCAAGATTAGAACACATGCCTTATGGCTCCTTTCTTTCAACTTGTCTCTATAATATTGAGAGTGAAGGGAAGAGAATAAAGAAATAGTTGGCAGAAACATATCTAGACAATAAATAAAATTTTGATAAAATCTGCAAAACCTTAGAAAGGTACTTAGATTAGCTGGTTCCCACCAATTGTTTGAATAAGGCTGTATTAGTAGCTGGTTGTCTTCAGTTTCATGATCTATAACATGCTAATTTTCAATGTTATAGTGAATGTGCAATTAAATAATGCTCACTAAAGTATTCTGTGAATTGTGTAATACAGTATGAATGTGAGATTCCAGTCCTGATATCAATTTACCCCTCAGCTCTCTCCTTTCAAATCTCACAGAAATTACCTTCAGCATGCATCAATCATCCTCTAGTGTAATTTGTAACTGTGAAATCATTCATTCAGCAAATATTCAGGGGCTCTCAGGGGCCCTGATCTGGGGCTGTGACCTCTGAGAAGACTCAGGGATGCACCAGCCTCTCAAAGAGCTCACCAGTCAGAAGTAGGCGGGCTGAACAAATGATTCTAAACAAGATTAACGCAGCCTCCTTGGAACTCAGAGAAAGAAGCCGTTACTTCACCTTACAAGAAATGGCATTTGAAATCAGTTCCAGACGGATGAGTTTCTGTTGAAGAGTGTGTAACTTATATGAAGCCCTTAAGTCATTTTATTATTTGTTGTTTCTCAGTCATCAAACCTGAAGCTACTCAGGGGTGGGAGATGCTTTTTGACTAGAGTGGGAGGCTGTGATCTTGGACATTTTACATTCTTCTTCACCTGGGACCTTCACTGTACCAACTGCCTGCACATTGTACACTTTCCTTAGTCAGAGGGTCTTCGTGCATCTCTCACTTCAGCACAGCAGAGAAGAACTTTGGTTGAAACCGTCAGTCAGGTGAATGATGTAATGACATATGGATAAGACAATGTAAACTTTAGAAACTATGAAAGTTTATTTTTCTAAGTTTTAAAAAAGATTTTGTTTATTTTCTTGAGAGAAAGGAAGGGAGGAAGAGAGGGAGAGAAACATCGGTCACTTGCCTCTTGCAAATGCCCCAACCAGGAACCTGGCCCACAACCCAGGCATGTGCCCTGATCAGGAATCAAATGGTAATCTTTTGCTTTGCAGGATGACACCCAACTGAGTCATGGTGGCCAGCGTAAAACTATGAAAGTTTTAGTGAGTTTGTAAGTGGTTTAGAGAAAGAACTATGGGTTGGATTGCACTACCACTGATACTGAGATCTTAGACATATAGTCAAACGTTTCTATATCTCTGAAAGCTCACTTCCCTCATCATAAATGGTGAGTTATAGTACGTACCTCATCAGATTGTTGTAATGTTTGAGTTTACTCACATAGAATTCTTAAAGTGTGAAACAGTGTGAGAATGAAAGAAATGGTAGTTACCATTGTTGCTGCAGTTGTTAACCATTAAGATGATGATGAGCCCTGGCTGGTGTGGCTCAGTGGATTGAGCGCTGGCCTGCAGACTGAAAGGTCACCAGTTCCATTCCCGGTCAGGGCACATGCCTGGGCTGTGGACCAGGTCCCCCACTTGGAGGTGTGGGAGAGGCAACCTATTCATGTTTCTCTCCCTCTCTTTCTCCCTCCATTCCCCTCTCTCTAAAAAATTGATAAATAAAATCTTAAAAAAAATAATGTTGGACAATGTGTTGAAGAGACCAGGAAAAGGCGGCAGCAGTTCCTAGGATACTTTCTGCATTTTCCTGCTGTTACCTGCATTTCTCTCCATGAGGAAAAATTTGTTGTCAGCAGGATTTGGAAATACTCACCTTCTGGTGTTTACTGTGTTCCCTTCTGAAGGCCACCCAAGAAGGTTTGACTGAAAGATGATGAGAAATCAGTGTTTTGGTTGGTAAATGTTTCCAAAACCTGGAGATTCTTATTAGGGACACAAAATTCTGAATGAGTAGTCCAAGAACAATCGCAGGATGACTGGAAAGTGTTTCTGATGTATCATTAAGGCCTAGGCTTCTACTGGGGCCATCCACTAATTTCACTAGAATGTTTAAAAAAATAGGCAAAGTGTCATCTACGATTCACCCTATGTTCATAAAGCATCTATTGCATTTATTAAAGAATAAATTGGCCTCTCCTGACAAAAATGTAATAAAAGTAACTGCACAGAAACTCCACATCTTCAACATAACCCTTTCTCCGTCCTGTTTTCTTCATTCCCACTGGCCTTGTCTGGGATAAGGGCACCGGGACCACCTGGCCTTTCTCTGGTATCCTCCCCGCGGGGCACATACCGGCCACCCACGCCCTTCCTGTGTCATTAGACTCTGGTCAGCACCCACAGTCTGTTGACCCCAGAAAGGGAATTCCAGTCTCGTTAGAGATCACATCTTGTCTTCAGCTGTGTTTGAAGCCCAGACCCATGAAAGTGGACGGACCCCACCCACCGAACACTCACGATACTGGACAGATACTGGACAGAACGGCACCACGACCGACATCAGGAAATCATATGGTGATCAACCCCTCCCGACCCTGGCCCTCCCCCCAGCTCCCGAAATCAGCACGGTTAACACTGTTCCCCCTCCGTCTCCATGCGGGCCATCAGCCAGGTGTGGGGACCCTCCTCACCGGCCAGACCCGCCTCCCTCTCTTGCGATGACGACTCTTCTGAATTAGTTATTTCTCGCTCACTTTATGTTCCTACACATTCACTGCTTACTAATGCGTCTGTAAATACATATGATTACGTCGCCCACGTGAAAGTTGACGGGAACAGCCCCTCACTGTGCGACACACTGTTGTGCCTCTTGCTCGTTCGCTGCACCAGCAAACCTGTTCCCTGGTGACGTCCTGAGATGCCGCCCGACCCACACCAGGTCCGAGCCGGGAGGGCAGCGCTGGCTCCTCCCGCCGCTCACCGTGCTGCCTCGGGGCCCGTTCTTCATCCGAGTCCTCAGGGTCCTCCTCCTGGAGCTCGGTGGGCCGCCTGCCTGCGGCGGTGACCCAGGAAAGCCGGTCGCGGGGCCCTGAGACCTGGGAAGAGACGAAACCTCTGTCCTGAAGCAGAGAGCGTGGGGGAGGGACAAGCCCAGGAAGCCCGTGGGACTGGCTCGGATGGGAGAGTGAAAAGAGTTGCTGAGAGCGCTGCACCGTCAGCGCCGGCCCCGCTCTGACTGAAGGAGCAAACTCCCCCCATCGGTGTCCCTGTGGGAGGGAGCTGCAGGTGCACGGGGGCCGCCTGAGTCGGAGCCAGCCCAGCGCCTGCCGGGTCTCCAGGCTCCTCCGGCCCGGCCGGCCGCCTGTGCTACCTGGGCTGGTGAGCGCGTCCGAGTTCCACTTCACACTCCAGTGCCGGTCTTTCTCCCTGTTGGCAGGACGCCCAGAGAGGGGGACTCGGGCCCTGGTGGAAGAGGGGCTGGACAGGGCGGGGCCGCGCAGCCGCAGACCCGCCCGAGGGAAGTCGCCCTTGCCCGCCCCCTCTCCCCCACGTGCCGCCTCAGCGCGGGCTCCGCAGACCCGGCGGGGCGTCTGAGGGACCCCGCTGGTGGGCCTGTGGCGGCGCAGGAACCGCGCTTCTCCCGGGGAAGGGCCGGGAGGCGCCCCCGGGGTCCGGAGAAGCCCGCGCGAGGTGCAGGCGCAATGTCCGGCACTCCGCCGTCTCTCGGGCTGAGAGGCCCGGGGTCCCTCAGGACTCCATCTGCGTCTTCCGGGCGGAGGACGCTCAGCGTCCCGGGGGAGAGGGTCAGGCCACCGCGGCTGAGGGGAGTTCGGGCGTCTCACGAGGGGCTTCCGGGTCCCCTCCACTGAGTCGGTTTCCAGGACGACGGCATTCGGGGTCTCTGAGTTTGGGGAGATTTGGTCTTTCCGGGCGGGCGGGCTGCAGGAAGGGCGTCCCGAGCTGAGGGGAACTGGGGTTCCAGGCTGTTTGGGGGTCTGAGCGTTGGGGGTCAGGAGACGTGGGGTCCTCCGGGTTAGTGGACGCGCCCCTCGGGATGAGGGCATCTGGGGTCTCTCTGGCTGGACTTGGAAGGTCTCGGGCTGAGGGTTCCCCAGGGCAGGGCTCCCCGCTTACCGGTCCGTCTCCCAGGTCCTCTGTCGCGCTGCGCACCGCGCGGAGGGCCCTCTCCGGGCTCCTGGGCTTCCCGCCCTCGGGGAGCAGGGCAGGTGCCCGAGGCGAGGTTCCTGCCGGGATAGCCGCGTGGGAGCAACCCGCCAATCAGCGCTGCGATCCCAGTGCCCTGCCCGCCAATGGGCGGCCAGAAGAAGCTGAAAGGGCTGGACAGGGGTGGAGGGGGGGTGGAGGGGGGGGGGGGGGGGGGTTGAGCCCCCTCGGTTCGGGACTGGCCGGCGGAAGACCCGCCCCACCCGCGGGGATTGGCTGCTCTGCGTCTCCCGAGCGCCAGTCACACATCCTGCAGCGAGGACCACCTTGGCGGTGGTTTCCGTGGCTAGTTTTCCTGCGGCTGGTGAGGGACCCGACCCGCGGGAGCTGGGAGCTCCGAGCCCGGGCAGGTCTTTAGGGTGGATGTGGCCCTCCTGCCACCTGACAAAGTGTCTTTGTTGCACCAGACTGTAGTCGGGATCCCCAACTTTCGTCTAGACCCCTCCACGCCCTCCCTTGTGAAACCCACTTTCAAAAACAGCTGCATAACCAGTGAGGGCGCGGTCAAGACTGCACTGCATTCTGGGAAACTTGTCAGTAAATCCTGACCACGCAATTCCTAGACACAAAAGAAGTCCCAGAGGGCTGAAAGACTGAACACAGGGAATAATAAGTATACCAGAAAAGCCATGGGGAGAAGTGGTGATACGAGGAATAGGTTTGTTGAAGTAGCTTTGTCAGGTCTACAAAGGCTTCAGAAGTAAGAAGACAAGATATAAGCAAACAGAAATGAAAACAAACAAAACACCCTGAGAAAACCTACAAGTATTTTGCACAAATATAAGGCACCTAATTTGAGGACGTGGGTCCAGGGTCAGTGTAGCTGCCACTGGCTTTCACAGGAAAAAACGGAAATAGGGTTTCGGGCCCTCACCTCATTTTGAGCACAGAAAGATAACTTCATTTCCATGGGTCAGAAATAAGCCAACTAACTGTAATTATTACTGTGAAATTGCATAAAGGGGAACCTCACCAAAGTGGAGTTGGCGGGTGAGAGGGAGTGCTCCCACGTAGCACCACCCTGGGTCAATTACAGGAAAAAGTGTCAACCACAGGCCCCCCCAGGAAGATGTACTGGTGCCTCCCAGCAGACACTGACTTCCCAGCAACTCAGCCAGAGAGAAACCGTGGAAGTGCAATATGACTTACTTCCATGGAAGTCAACCCACAGAAGTTCTTTACATTCGAAGACCACGGTGCACTCAGGAAGACACCAGCCTTCCTCATCTCAAAATCTTTCATGGAATCATAACTTCTGCAGAAATCTGCATACACCTGTTTTATCGGTTCAGCCACAGCAAACTTATAGAAAGATGCACCCCCCAGAGTCATACAAGGATGGCTCCAGCAACATGAAATCACAGATGGCTGGCCTGAAGGCCACATATCCGGGGTTTTGCCAAGGCCCTGGAAAACATGGTAGTTACATTCTTCTGAATAACAACGTCCTTCCTTGGGGTGAAAGGGACCCCAACTTAACGCTAATTTATTCAGGTTGGCCAGTTGGCTCCTGACAAAGAATTTGGACTTTATATTATCAATAGAACATACAAGAACTATGTAGAATGATCTGCCCACAATAATTAGTCAATGTTTATTAAGTGATGAAATGAACTGTCATGAACATACAGGGTGGGGAAAATGTAGGTTTACAGTTGTGAGTGTTCAAAACAGAGAGTTTATTCTTGCATTATTTATTAATCATTGTACAATTTCCCATACAAACCTACTGCTGCCCTACCCTGCATGTGGTTCTATGTAGACTAAGATGAGCAGCAGTTATGGACCACATCTTATACTTCATATGTTTATACAGATTAGATTTGCGGAATCTATGAGTCAAATTGATTCTGTTTTCTTTTTAAAATGAGAATAAGATTTACTCAGCTGTCGCAAAGGCAGTAACTGTGGGGATCAGAACCAGAGTCATGCCTGTGTGTGAGTGCCCAGGCTTTCTATTCGGGACAGAGGGTGGGAGTGGGCCCTTTTGTTACAGTGCTGTTATGGCTATAGGGCACTGATGAATGGTCGTTGTTATTTTCTCCCTGCAGGTGCACCCTGCTCTTGTTTTTTCTTCTTCTTTAACAGGACTCAGAGCAGCAGTAACTGGATCCCCCCACTCTCACTCACAGGACTCAGCGCTGACATCCCGGCACCCCCAATCTCTCAGGCTTATCCCCTCTACACAGTCCCATGAACCGATGTGACAGGACCCCTGCTCTCTCAGGGGGAGCCCCTCCCCCAATCACAGGGCTCAGATACGAGGTGGTGTCAGGGCTTCATATTCTCTCGGGTGAGACCCCTCCTCACACTCAGAGAACCCAGAGCTGATGGGACAGGTCCCTCTGTGCTGGCAGAGTGGGCCTGCTGGCTCTCAGACGCCCACTGCCTGGAAATGCTCTGCTCTGCTGCCATCTAGTGCACATCCTGGGGATGGCACCTATTTGCTCAGCAGCTGCTCGGACTGTTTTGCCAGGACGCTTGGAATCTCCAGGGCACCTCACACCATCCCCCGCTCAGCAGGTCTTACATGCCCATCGTGGTTGGACCCAACGCTCACATGACAGGGCCCACTACTGCCGCTGGGGAGACCTTTCCCCAAACTAATTTGACAAGACCCCTGTTCTCCCAGAGAGGGACCCCTGTCCATAACCACAGAACCCAGAACTGAAGTGACTCGACCCCTTACTCTGGCAGCCAGGCCCCTTTGCATACTCATAGGCCCCGAGCTGATGTCATGGGACCGCTGCTCTCTCTGGGTGAAACCCCGCCCCACGCTCCCTGAACCCCCTTAACTGGAGGACATGCGACACCACCCCTGTTCTCTCTGATGAGACCCCCCCAGCACTCGGACGATGCAAGCTGTCACCACAGGACCTGCTCTCCCAGGTGGGCTCCCCACTCACGCACAGGGCCCAGACCTGGTGTCACAGGCCTTGCTGTTCTCTTAGGAGGGACCCCAGGCCGTACCAATAAGACCCTGTGCTGAAGCAACACGGCTCCTCACTCTCTGGTAGGACCGACACCTTCTTACAGCCACAGGAGCAAAAGCTGCAGCTGCCGTGCCCTCTACTGTCTCCAGTGTGACCCGGCCCCCATGTCACAGCATCCAGAGCCGATGTGACAGGACCCCCTGCGCTCCCTGGGAGGGACCCTGCACACACTCGGGGGCCCCAGAGCCAAGGGGACGGGAACCTCTCTTCTCCCTGGTGGGACAGTTTTCCAGATGCACAGGGGACAGAGCCTGTGTGACGGGCTCCCTACTCTGTCAGGTGGGAGCCCTTCCCATGTCCACGGGTCTCGGCTGTCAGGCAGGACACCTGTCTTTCCCAGGTCGGGGCCCTCTTCACTGTGACAGGACCCCACTCCTTGCTGGGAGAGGCACCTTCCCACACACTCAGGACCCAGAGTTCAGATGGCAGGGCCCCCTACTTTCTCAGTGAGGGGCCCACCCCCACATTCACAGGACCCCAAGGTGATGAGACAGCACCCCAGACTATCCCATGTTGGACCCCCACACTCTCTGGGACCCTGGCTGATGTCAGAAGACCAGGTGTCCTCTCGGGTGGGGCCTCTCCTCCTGCTCACAGCAGCCAGTGCTGACTGGGAACCACAGCTTCCTCTTCCTGGCGAGGTTTTCTTCCTGCAATTCTGGGACCCAGGGCTGAAGTGACAACACCCCCCAGCTCTCTCTGCAAAGCCCCTGTTCCCGCACCCACAGCACACAGGCGATGGGACAGGACCTGTCACACCCACAGGTGGGGATGTTCCCCGAAGTCACAGGGTTGATGTGGCCGAGCCCTGTGCTCTTGGAGGGGGGCTGTCTTCAGGCTCCCAGGACCCACAGCTGAAGTGACAGGTCCCCTGCTCTCTCAAGTCAGACTCCTCCCCACAGTTACCGGGCTCAAAGGTGAAGGGTCAGGACACTTGCATTTCACAGGGACGGGCCTTTCTCAACCCTCACAGGACACAGGTGTGCAGTGACAGGACACTCCCGTCTCTCCTGTAGTCCTCTCCACACTCAAGTGGCCCAGGCCTGAGGTCACAGGACCCTTACACTCTCAGGTGGGACCCCTCTCCTTGCTTATAAGACCCAGAGCTGACTTGACACGACCTCTTATGCTCTCTGGTGAGGACCCAGAGCTCCTGTTATGGGGGCTCCATCCTCTCTTAGGAAATAGTACTTCTCCCAGCAGTCAGAGGACCCAGGACTGACTTGTCAGGACCCCCCTTTTTACACTCTATTACACACCGCCATCTAGTGAGCATTTTTTGGAGTAGCATCTGAGTTGAGGCCAGCAGGAAATGCTACTTTTGTCGCCGCCTTGTGGACATATTGGGAACAGCACCTTTTTCGTAGCATCTGCTCGCATCATTTTGCAAGGTCACTTTGAAGCCCCTCTGAGCCTCGCGCCATCACAGCCTCAGTACATTGTATGTGCCCACGTTTCCGTTCTATGTCTAATGCTGTTCTGCACGTGGGGTTCCTGACTCTCTCATGTGAGTTAGGCTCCCATGCCTGTGCATATCTCAAAATAGGTTGTTTCATTTGCTAATCTGTTTTATACCTGTTGGATTATTAGACCAGCCCAAAGATCCTTGAGGCTAGAGGAAGGATCATTTCTCCACCACTTAAGCAAACAGTCAGATATTTAATAGCAGGTGAATTTGTGGAGTACATGTTCGTAACCATTTACTTAAGTAAGATTTAACAATCTAACTGAAGTAACTTATTCTCATAACTGAAGGATTATGTCAATGAAGTATGGAACAATGTACTAATGTAGCTTGTTGCTATAAAACTTTTATGTAAAGTTTCAGAGGCGGTAATGAAGAGGGCCAACATTTTATACTTGGCACGTTGATTTTAAACAGGCTGTTAAGAAAGGGGAGACTGGGAAATTACTCAGGATTGACATCTCATTTATTCCTGAGAGATTTAGTTTCCAAAACTGGGTTTAGGAAGAGAGCTTCAGCACAATCACCTCAGCTTTAGACAGTAAGACTTTCTAGCAAGAGCTTGTCGACCCTCTTACCTTACTCCCTGTGTCTTAGAGGTTTTGGGGAGATAAAAATCTCATCACAAGTGGTGAATGTGTGTGTGGCCCTTTTCCCACTGAAGATGCATGAACATAAGCAACATTCTCAGCCCCTTTGGCTTTGTCACTTCAAGAAAGGTACAAGCACAACTGCAGGGCAACAAAAGGTTTGTGGTGCGTGTGGAGATGTTGCTGTGAGTGATGGAATGTGTCCAAAGTGGATTGTGAAGTTTCATGATGGAGATTTCTCACACGCAGTTGCTGCTCGGGTAGGCAGACCTGTGGCAGCGGAGAGCCATGGAGGGGAGACATTCACTGAGGACAGACCACGTAATGGCACATGGGAGACAGGTGACCTACTCAATGGGTCCCTATCAAGGATCAAGAATTCTTTGCACCAGCACGGTGACGTTCATGGCTTTGATGCTGTGTTCCACAGAAGTTAAATGGGGTGCTGGGGGGGGGGCCCCCTTTTGACTGAATTTCTACAAGCCGTTCTCCACCAAAACCTAAGGAAAACATTCTGCTTCCAAGACAAATTTTGAGGGGGGGATGCACTGTTGATATGTTAGAATAACGTGGAATGGGAGAGTTGAGGGAAAGAAAGGAACCACCACTAGCAGCCCCTCCAAAGGGTGGTCTTCCTCCAAAGGAGGTGATGTTGTGTATGTGGTGGATTCCCGAGGGTGTTGTGCAGTGGGAGCTCCTTGCAGAAACCCAGCGGGTTTTTCCCATCACAGCACCTGAAAGCCGCCTGTGGGAAAATGTTCAGAATTTGTCAGCAGAAGACTCAGAAGGTACATGAGCATTTAGTTCAGTCTTTCCGAATTTCTCTAAATGAAGAGGAATTTCTGTTCCCTGGAAGACTGCAGAAGGCACCTGGAAGAGTTCTCTGCTTCGAAATAGAACAATGTTGTGGGAGGATGGAATGGTGAAGTTGCCTGAAAGGTGGCAGGAGGCAGTGGAACAAAGCTGTGAGTACATTGTCCAGTCGTTGTTCAGTCACATTTTTTGGGGAAAAGGAAAAGTGTGCCTGTCATGGCACCTGATGGTAAAAACTGAACAAACTTCTCTGCCAAGCCAGTAAGTGGTTCCATGTGTTCCAAGTGTCGGTCTGTGCTGCCATCTTGTGGCAATTTTGGGGAATGATGCCTTAGTACAGGTCAGCAGTCAAAGTGGTTGATACCAGTGGAATATAAATGACTTTTGATGGCAGAGGTTTTTACGAGTGCATTTGAAAACGAGTAAATGTCAGGGCTGTCCATTTACCTTGTTACAGGTTTCCAGATTAACGGCTAGGGGAGCAATTAGTGTGTTTTATGTGACATTTCTTGGATCTGACTGTGTAGTGTGACAGAGTCGGGTTTCTACAACTTCCAGGTGTGCTTGAAAATTGTAATTTGCTTTGTTGCAGCTTTCTTAAACAACACGGAGGTAAAATTTATTTAAAACTCTCCAGCAAGAGTTCAAAGAACGTAAAGTAAAATACAAGCAGTCTCATTTTATGTACGTGCCCTACAGAGATGTTTATGGACTCATTTCCTCAGCTCCGCCTAGGTTGACTTTACTGTTTTAGGTTCATTGTACCGGTAAAAAGCCTTTTTGTGACGCCAATAGTACCAGTGTGTTTCCAACTGTCAGTCTCTGCTGCCATCTGGCGGTCATTTTGGGGAATGACGCCTCAGTTCAAGTCTGCAGGAAAAGGGACTGATTTCAGTGGAATATCAATGGCTTTTGATGGCAGCGGTATTTACCAATTCATTAGAAAGCGTCTAAATGTCAGCACTGTCCAGTTACCTTGTGAGTGGTGTGCAGGTTAAAGGCAAAGGGAGCAATTATGCGCTTTATGTGACGTTTCTTGGAACTGGCTTTATAGCGTACCAGCAGCAGGCTTTGACCGAGTTGCAGGCATGCCTAAAAAATCTTTTGTAATTTGATTTGTTTCTTACAGCTTCCTCAAACAATGAGAAAAGTAAAGTTTATTCAATATTCTCTACCATGGTGTAAAATATAAAATAAAATACATAAATGAAATAAAAGTGTCACTGTTTTATGTGTGTGGCCTTAGGGGCATGTGTTGGGCCTCTTTTTCTCTTTTTTGTCTGGATGTCTTTTACTATTTTAGTTTCCTCATATAGGGGCAAAAACTGGTACATTTCCAGTTTCTGTTTCTTACGTGTATTTCTGCGTGAAAATTTCTTTCTCAAGTTTTGGCATGTAGTATGTTAAGCGTATTTCAGTTAAAGTTATTTTTGTATCTCAAACAGTGGTTCATTTTGGATATTATTTAGGCATCTGTTTCATAAATACCAAACCACAGAAGTTTCCAGTCACCCACTTTCAGTTAATTCCAGCTTAAGTGCTATGAGAGCAAAAAAACAAACTGTATATGAGTTCAATGCTGCCATGCTGGTTGCAGCCTGCTTTATACTGGGCCGGCCAAAAAGCCAGTTCGGTCCCTCACCACCCTCGCCTTCACTCTGCCATCATGTGATTCTGGTTCACATATTTGTCTTTAAGTTTATTTGAAACACTTTAGTTAAACTGTATCATGACAGATGTCCTATCAGCATGCATTAAAAAAAAGAGAAGAAGCTCACCAGAACTGTTGAGTGTGGGGCTATTTTCATATTGAAAATGGATGAACAGAAGTAATATTTTCAGTACATTACACTGTGGGATCAAGAGGGTTACATCAAGAGGGTTAAAAGGCCAGTTAAATGGAATACAAGATTTGTGGCACATAGGAGAAGGTGGTGTGATGGGTTGAACATGTCAGAAGTGGTTTGTGAAGTTTCTCACTGGAGATTTCTCGTGTGAGGGCTCCCCACCCGTCAGATGGACAAGTCACAGTCAATAGCCATCCAGTCCAGACGTTCATCAAGGACAGAACCCATTTTGCCACGTGGGAGACAGGCGACATACTAAAAAATCCCTAAGGAAGTGTAGAAAATAATTTCCACCAGTATGGTTACATTAATCACTTTGATATTTGGGTTTAGAGAAGTTAAGGGGGGAGGAGGAGGGATCCCTGCCTGACCACATTTCCACATCAGATTGTCTGCTGATATGCAAGGAAAACATTCCATTTCAAAGACAAATTGTGGAGAAGGTGATGAATTGTTGATATTTGACACTAATGTGGATTGGGAGAGGTCATGAGCACATGAAGGGAACCACCAGCAGCCACTCCAAAGTGTGGTCTGCACCCAGACAAGGCAATGCTGTGGATATGGTGGGATCATTACAGAGTCCTGTACTAGGAGCTCCTTGCCAGAAACCAGGTGGTTACTTCTAACAAGTACTGCTCCCCATTGGACCAACGGAAGTCACTGCTCCAGGGAAAGAGTCCTGAATTTGTCAGCAGAAGACGCGTAACTGGCCATCAGGAGAAGGTGAGAGAGCACGTTTCTCTTTGGTGACCAGGGGAAAACAGCTCCAGCCTGGCTGGGCAGTCCCGATTCATCCACAGTACTCATAAGACGTTGTATCCTCGGACTGCCTGGTATTTCAGCCTTTCCTAAATTCTCTTAGTGGAGAAAAACTTCTGGTCTGTGGAAGACTGCAAAAGGCACCTGGAAGAGTTCTGTGTTCCAAAAGATAATGTTTTGGGCAGATGGAATGATGAAGTTGACTGAATGATAGCAGAGGACAATGGAAGTAAGTGGTAAAACCGCTGTCCAGTCACATGGTTGAGGAAAATGAAAAAAAAAAAAATTTTTGCCTGTCATTGCATTTTACTGGAAAACTCAGGAACCTTTTGGCCAAGCCTGTAGTACAGCATGTGTTCCAAGTGCCAGTCTTTGCTGCCATCTCGTGGCCATTTTGGGGAATGACATGTTAGTTTAGGTCCACAGGAAAGTGATTCTAGTGAAATATCAACGACTTTTGATGGCAGTGGTATTTACAAGTGCATTCGAAAACATCTAAATGTCAGGACTATGCAGTTATCTTGTGACTAATCTCCAGAGTAACAGCCAAGGGAGAAATAAGCGTGTTTTATGTGACATTTCTTGGAACTGGCCTTGTAGCATAATAAATTCAGGTTTTTGCAAGTGCCAACTGTGCTTGAAAGCCGTTTGTAATTTGCTTTGTCTGTTGCAGCTTCCTAAAACAATGTGGAGGTAAAATTTATGTATAATGCCAGTATAAGAGATAAAAAAAGCAAAGTAAAGTACCAGCTCCATCGTTGTATGCACGTGCCCTTCAGGACATGTATACAGGCTCGTTTCTCTACTTTGACTGAACCTTGTTTACTATTTTAGGTTCCTCATATGGTGCAAAACTTGTGCGTTTCCAGACTTTGTTTCTAAGCTGTGCATTCAAGGGTGAAGATTTCTTTCTCAAGTTTTGTTATGGAGCATCTTTACCATCATTTAGGTCCAGTTATTTTATAATCCCAATGGCAGTTTATTTCAGAGATTCTGTAGAAGTTTATTTCAGAAGTCCCAAACAACAGAATTGTCTAGTCATCCATTCTCAGTGAATGCTAGCTTACGTGCTATGAAGGCAAAAACATATTGTATAGGATTCTGAGGCTGTGATGCTGGTTGAACCTTGCTTTAAATTGGGCTGGTAGCAAATGTCAGTTCAGCCCCCCCACCCTCTCCCACCACCACATCCTCACCCCATCCCCTGGGTCTGGTCTCACATACTTGCCTTTACATCATTCAAAACCGTTTTGTTAGAATGCATCATGACAGCTCGCCGGAGACAGGCAACATACTCCAAGTATCCTAATCATGTGTTGGAAATCATTTGCACCAGCACAGTTAGGTTAGTTGCCCTGACGTTTGGGTTCCACTGAAGTGAAGCTGGTGGTAGGGGGGTGGGGCCCATCTTCACCGCATATCCACATGTGGTTCTCTACTGAAACGTAAGGAAGACATTTCATTTCCAAATTAAATTGTGAGGGGGGATGAATTATTGATACATTAGAATAATGTGGAGTGGAGGAGATTGAGGGCCAGCAAAAGAAGCACCACCAGCCCCCTCCAAAGGGTGGTCTTCATCCGAAAGAGGTGATGTTGCCCTGTGGTGGTTTCTGGAGGGGGTCCTGCAGAAGGCGTTCCTTGTGGAAAGCCAGCAGGTTACTTGCAACAAGTACCGCTCCCCATCAGACCAACTGAAAGCACCGCCTGAGGGAAATGGTCTGAAATTTGTCAGCAGAAGACACATACGCTTCATGGTAAGGTGAGAATGCATGTTTTTCTTTGGTGACCAGTGAAAAATGGTTCCAGCCTGGCTGCGAAGTCCCGAGTCATCCACAGTGCTCACCAGACCTGGCACCTTTGCATGGTCAATTACTTCGGTTTGTCTTGAATTTCACTTATTGTAGAGAAATTTCCATTCCCTGGAAGACTGCAGAAGCCACCTGGAAGAGCTCTCTGCTCCAAAAGATAACAAAGGCGTGGGGCCATGGAATGGTGAAATTACCTGAAAGGTGGCAGAAGGCAGTGGAACAAAAATGGTGACGACCTTGTGCAGTCACCGTGTTTGAGGGAAAATGAAAAGTGTGCCCGTCATCGCATCTCACGGTAAAAAGTGAAGGAACCTTTCAGCCAAGCCATTTGTGGGACATGCGTTCAAAGTGGCGGTCTCTTCTGCCATCTTGTGGCCATGTTTGGGAATGACACCTTAGTTCAGGTCAGCAGGAGAAGTCCTTGATTAGTTATAGTGGAATATCAGTGACTGTTGATTTTTTTTTAAGATTTTATTTATTTATTTTTAGGGAGGGAGAGAGAGAGAGAGAGAGAGAGAGAGAGAGAGACATCAATGTGCGGTTGCTGGGGGTTATGGCCTGCAACCCAGGCATGTGCCCTGGCTGGGAATCGAACCTGGGACACTTTGGTTCCCAGCCCGCGCTCAATCCACTGAGCTACGCCAGCCAGGGCGATATTTTTTTAAAGACTATTTGGAGGTACAAGTCTCAGGTCCCAATGCAAGTGACCAGTTCCTTGGAACCACTTTTTGTGAGCACATCGTCTGGACCAGATACCGGATTTGGGGGGTGCACCATGGGTTCTTTTCTTTGATTATATCCTTAAATTATTCTTTGTATATATAAAAGATGTTTATTTCTGCATGTTATTTACCACACAATTCACTAAGTTGTGTTATTTATGATAATGGTAGGTTGATATTCATGAGTTCTCAAGGTAAATAAGATATCATGCAATAATAAAATTGCATTAGGTTAGCCGTATAAAGCATGAAAAATAGAGCTTGGAATAAAGTATGAAGATATGAAGAGTTAAAAATGTGTTAGTTGTAAGTTCATTAATAATTAAATAAAATAGTGATATGATTCTTAGCATTTTAAATGAGGTCAGGACCTGGAGCAATGGTTTTCTAGAAATCAGACATTTTTTTGTCAGCGAAATCGCGTCCCTTATAGGTTATCTGAGGAACTCACACTATGGCAAAGGTCCACATTTTCAAAGAGGAGAACGTTTGGTGGTGAGTGCTGGAATCTAAACGAGGAAGATTGTGGAGTCTAAGTGATTTTAAGAAACAATTATTGCAGAGCGATTTATGGGCAATGCAAAGGAACAGTGACCCTCAGTGCTGCGGTTTATCACAGCGTGGTTCAGTGTCTGAAGGTGTCATATCTTCCCTGGCTTCTGAGCTTTTTTGCAGGTGTTTTCTAGCCAAGGACACCGCGCCCCCACCCCCCCAGTCTTTGCAACATGGCCAGCATTTTATGTATGTATGTATGTATGTATGTATGTATGTATTTCTGTTGTTGTTCTTTAGCTCTCAGCCTGCAGGCTGCCTGTCCAGAGAGGGGCGTGATTTCAGATCGAGAGTGCAAAGTCACATGCTGTTTGTATTCTAATTGACTCTTCATCGTGCTCCATATAGAGTAGGGTTTCTCATTGCTGTGGATAATTCCTTCTCTTGGGAGATTTTTCCTCTGCATTGTAGGTGCTTATTAGCAATCCTGACCTCTGTTCAGTGCATGCCAGTAACTCCCACCTCAACCCCACCCCAAGGACAACCTGAAAGGTCTCCATAAATGTGCCAAATGTCCCCTTGGGGGGAAAAGTAGACCTGAGGTTGAAAACCACTGATCTTGAAGCTGTGATCATCTTTGGAACCTGAGTGATCTGGCCTTGGTAAGAAGTGTTTTGACTATCAGTCCCTGCAAATTGTTTTCTGACTCCAATTGTGCATTATTTTTTGGGTGGTTATTTAGAAGTGTACTTCATAATTTGTAAATATAAGTGTTTTCTAGTTATGTTGTTACTGATTTCTTGATAAATGGCAGTGAGAGCAAGAAATATATATATGTGGACATATAAACATATATGTGTATATATACATTATATATATATATATATATATATATATATATGCAAATTTCAGTCCTTTACAGTGTGTTGGAACTTGCTTTATATCACAGTATGGTCAGTTTTTTTTAAAAAAATTCCCAGGGTGCTTGGAAAGCATCTGTAATTTGATATTTTGGGGTGTAGTGAAGTATTTATGGACATTGAATGCCATTTGCTTATCATGTAATTGTAAAAATATTTTTACTATTTTTTTGTGGGCTTTATTGTTTCTGAAACAGAACCTGAATGACAGAGGTTTGTTAAATCTCCTATTATGATTATTATTTCATGTATTTTTCCATGTAGCTCTGTCCTATATAATTTCGAGTTTATGTTATTAAGTGAATAAAAAATTTGGAACTAAGTGGTAAATTGAATTTTCTGAAGGAGTACTTTTATGAAGTACTCCTGTTTATATGTATAGTGGTTTACATTTTGCCTTCAAGTCTGCTGTATGTTGTATGATTTTCATTTGGTTAATGTTCGTATAGTGTATTTTTACCATTCTTTCACTTTAGATCTCTTGGTATGTTGTAGATAGCTCTCAGTGTTTTATGTGAGTTATGAGTGGCTATTAAAATCAATTAAAGACTTGATTTTGGTGGAGGATGTAAGGTATGGGGCCCAACATTTTTCCCATTTAGTTGTTCCAACACCTTTTATTCCATCTCAAGTATTTCCCCACAGATCTAAGGAGATATCTTTGTCCTAGAAAATGACCACGGCACCTCACATTATTGCTGCCTCATTTATCCTCTTCTGCGTGTGGGGTTTCTGACTCTCTCCTGTGAGTGAGGTTCTTCTGCCTGTGTAGGTCTGACATTTGGCCATTGTCATTTGCTAATCTGTGTCATACCTGTTGGATTGTTAGACCAGCCCAAAGATTCTTGAGGTCACATGAAAGATTGTTTCTCGGCCACATAAGCAAACAGTCAAGTGTTTAATACGAGGTGAATTTGGGGAGTCCATGTACATCACCATTTACTTAAGTAAGATTTAACAATTTTAGTAAAGTAAGTTATTCTCAAAACTGAATGACCATGTCAGTGAAATATGGAAGAATGTAGTAATGTAGCTCGTGGATATAAATCTTCTATGTAAAGTATCACAGGCGGTCATGAGAGGGCCGGCATTTTGTACTTGGCATGTTGATGTCAAACTGGCTGTTAGGAAAGGGAAGAGTGAGAAATTACTTAAGATTGTCATCTCATTTCCTCCTAAGAGGTTTAGTTGCCACAATTTGCTCTAGGAAGAGAGCTTCACCTCAACCTCAGACAGTAAGACTCCTAGCCAGAGCTTGTTGACCCTTCTACTGTACAACCTGCATCTTGAAGTTGTGGGAGTTGCCCAACAGACATGAACGTGCCAGGTATGCTGCCTGTTTTTCTAAATTACCTGCATGTCCCCCACTTCACCTTTGAAATCTAAGACTCTGTTCTTCCATTTTCGAAGATACTCCATATACTCAATATTACCTCATTATGTTTGGTATTCATGTGAATATGAATTTTCTTTTTCCGTGTAGTAGATGTTGAATTCCTCCTTTAATTAGATTGTGTGAATTTGATTGTTATCTCAGCTGTTATAATTTAGAAGGTATGACAAAAATAATTTTTTTTATCGCTCCGGGTGGTGGTGAAGTGGTGAAGTGGTGATATGACATTCATGGGCGGGACACTAACTTCTGGAAAGTGCAGCTTCTGAGAGATCATGAACATCTCCTGGCAATGATAGGGGCTTAAGACTTGGGAAAATTTAGCTCAAGGTAAATAGTCATCAATCTAGCAAGTCATGTGTATGTTAAGTTTTTGTTTCAGTAACTACAGATAAGGCCCCTCCTTGCCCCTTGAGAATAAGCAGCTGACCTCCTGGAGACATCTGTACCAGGAAGAAGCAAGCGACCACCCTTCCCCCCTTGGAGGCAACTGTTGATTTTGAAAGGCTTTCGCTGACACCTTGTTTGCCCTCCCCCAACCCCCCTTATAAAAGATCTGGCCAGGGAAAGAAAGAGTAAGATGGTTTGTTAGGGTATGAACCCGCCATCTGCTCGGATCGCTGGCCATCTGAATAAAGCGCCCATCAAAGACGCAATCACTGTCATTGCTCATTGGATTTGGTCGTGACAGGCAGCCCGGACGCCGGTGTCTTTTCCCGTTACATATTTTGGCGAGTCTGCGCGGGGACAGACTTTGGTACTCTCTGGTAAGTTTGGGTGTTTTGCAGGGGAGTCCCATTGGCTGCCTGGACTGAGGGGGCCCCTGGAGGCTTGGAGTCAGAGAATCCCAAGCAGCTGCCAAGTGATTTCACTTGGGGATTCTCACCC